>NC_081814.1:15292500-16492500 GCF_030704535.1 Vitis vinifera
GTTACAAGCACCTTCTCCCCTATTTGCTTCTTTGATCGGGAATTTACTGTTTTAAATTAAAGTTTTGAACTGTCTTTCAACTAAACATCCCCAGCTTTGAAAAATCCATCTTTAGACCTTTTTTTAGGCATAAAATCCAGATTCTAACACACTCTTGCTGCCATTTTCCTTCCGGCACGCGTTTTCACTATTTTATTTGATTTTCAATCTATTTTCTTGATTTTTCTCGATTTTCTCAAGCATGAATAAACTTCATAATTCCAAATCATGGAATTTATGGAATCAACTCATGCAAAATTAATTAGGGCTTTGATGGGGGCTGACATTCATGATATCCTCTTCCATATTGTTTACTTGATATCTGATTGATTTTTTATCCTTCTTGATGATATACATGAAGTTGTTTCGTATTTATTGTTGAGATGCTCTTGATTCCCATAGAGGAGTACTAGCTTGCTATCCAGGTACGCTCTCTTCTCATCTATTTTTTTAGAACTCTATGGATTTGTATGCCATTGATGACCATATCCATATTTGACGTGATTCTTGGATGTCTTGATATATGCCTGATTTGCTTGAATAAAACAAATGTTGTATGCTACATTTCTACACTAACTTTTATGTTTTATGAAAGCGCTTGAAGAACGGTTCAGGTACACACCCTAACTCTCCTTTATTGCAATTTGATTGTGTTTGGCATGCCACTCTTTAAAATCACCTAGCCTATTTAGGTATCCATAATTAACTGATTAATGGCCACACTTCCCTTAACTTTGTTAGTAGAGACCTTTAGAGGGCTTAGAGGGGTGCTACCTTTTAAAGGTACCTTCCCAATAGGTAACCTGATCCTCGGACTTAGACTTGGGTTTTCAAAGACATGCTTTTCCAAAAATTATGGAGTCACTCTTTTTAGGGTTTTTCTTTCTTGTTTTATTTTCCCTTTAAAATAAAAATAAAATAAGTGGCGACTCCGACTTTTCTAAAAATTAATTTTTCACAAATAAAAAGCGAGTCTCGCCGATCGAGTGGTGGCGCACGTGAAAAATACGGGTCCACAATCACTATAGGTTGTTGAATGTTATTGACCGATCTTCTCAATTGTACCAAAATACTTAAGTCTAATACGTAGTAGTTCTGACCAAGAAAAATTAGAGAGAAAACTACTACAACTTTTATAGTATTTTGGGTATTGTTCTTAGATCTTAAATGAATCACTTTTATTTAGATCTTAAAGTGAAAAGAAATCTAGGAATTATCTTTTATAAAATAGAACTAAGTAAAGGAAACTAAATTAATAACAAAATGAATATTGATTTTAAATTAATTGATTCAATCTGGGGCTTTCCACAATCCAACTTAGGGTATAGAAATTAAAGAGAATAAAGGTCTTTTAAGTAATATGATTTTAGGGTTTTAGGATCCTTGGCCACTCGTGATCAACCTAAGCTCTAAAACTCAAGATTGCATTTGAAACCTAATTATGGACCCACATTTTTCACTTGCGTTTCCACTCGACTGGCGAGACTTGCTTTAATTGTGAAAAACTATATTTTGTAAAAAACAAAAATGTAGTCGCCACTTACTTTTATTTATTTTTAAAGGGGAAATCAAGTAAGAAAAAAACCCCTAAAATGACTCTTGACTTTTGGAAAAGATGTCTGCGAAAAACTCGAGTCTAGGTCTAGGGATTAGGTTACCTATTGGGAAGGTACCTCCTAAGAGATAACACCCCTCTAAGCCCTAAAAAGGTCTCTAGTAGCTAAGTTGAGGGAAGTATGACAATTAGTTAGTTGATTGGGGATCTAGATGGGTCAAGGTTATTTCAAAACTTTATTATCACTAACATGCCAAAGAGGAATTCATGCATACCTGAACCGCAACTTAAGTGCTATCACAAAACACCAAGGTTAGGTTAGGTATTATATCACTCAATATGCATTTTATTAGAGGAAATCAAACGAAAATCAAGGCACCCAAGGCAGTATCAAATATGAATTTAGTTTACTCAAAACATTTTTTATGCAGTCAAAAGAAAGTGAAAGTTGGAGAGTGTACTTTAATAATATGGTCCAAACGCAAATACACTTGTGATATGAATAGGGAGGTTAGGACAAAAATGATGACATTCAATTAGGAGAATAAAATGTGACATGCATGATCATAATAGATGTTTAAAGCTAAGAATTATCAACAATGACCTAGTGAAATAACGAACTAAAAAGCATTTTTGCCATACAACTAAAAACCTAATGAACTAAAAAAGATAAAATACTTTAATCAACTAAATGAAATAAATTAAATTAAAACTAATTTAGGAACTAATTAATCTAGTAAAAATAACTTTAACTTAAATCACCCAATTAAACTAAAGATTTTAAAGATTCCAACTTTTTCACTATCACAAGAAATTTAACTAAAACTAAAATTTCAAATGCTTAAACTATTATCTATATTAAAATAATATCTAAAACTAAAATTAAGCAAAATTCAATTTTTTCATTAGCATTACAGAAAATATTGAAAACTAAAATTTTTAAATCTCTAGCTTTTATTTACATTAAAATAATATTTAAAACTAAATAAAAAAATTTAAAAACACTAACTTTCCTATTAGCATTAAAAAATAACTAAAACCTAAATTTTAAAATTCTAATTTTAATTAACCTCCTACATGAATTTTATCTAAAAAAAAAACCAACCATTATATTTATCACTTTTCACTATCATCAACATGCATTTTAAAGAAATCATTACATTTTGATTACACTAACTTATTTGATATCTAAAATCTAAACAGTAACACATAGAGTCATTTATTATATTACTTAATATTTAAAACCTAAAACCTAATTCACACATGCCAACATATTATATTACTTAATATTTAAAACCTAAAACCTAAAAATTAACTCAAAACTATTATTTTTAACACTCGAACTTTTATTAACATTGAATTATCTAAAACAAATAATAAATAAAAAAAACCAACTTTTAAACTATCACCCCGAATCATCCAAAGCAAATCTATACGAAAATTAACTTGAAATTAGCCATAATAATAAATAATAATAACTAAAAAAAAATATTCAAAAGTTAACAACTAAAAAAAACTAGCTTAATTTATATTTTTTTCAATCAATCATTAACATATCTTATATAAATTCATTGGAATTTTATTTGCTTTTATAACGAACAACATGCGACTCACACATATTCCTACATACATTCACCGGAATCTTTTTTCTTTTTCTTTTTCAATAAACTCATACCACTAACATATTCTATAACTAGCCATAATCACATATGAACTAATATTCATTAATTCCATCATAACCTGCCATGGTCACCTTCCATACTCACTTGAGTTTTAAAGTTCAACAAATAAGCACTGATATGACTTCAATGACACAACAACATGAATCTCATTC
Source organism: Vitis vinifera (assembly GCF_030704535.1). Taxonomy (NCBI): domain Eukaryota; kingdom Viridiplantae; phylum Streptophyta; class Magnoliopsida; order Vitales; family Vitaceae; genus Vitis; species Vitis vinifera. The sequence continues at coordinate 15,295,929 of NC_081814.1, forward strand.
TGAATTACCATTCACCTAATATTTTGATGCATGTATCCTTTGTTGTTATCCCAATACAACCAAACTCAATTCTTCTCTGAGCGAAGTGGGAAGAGCACTGCCAGTAGGGAACAAGGAAGGCAATTGATTATTTGTAGGAGCATCTGCACTGGAATAGTTCACAGAAGTGTTGAAAGAGGCGCCTACTTTTGCATCATCAGTTAAGGACTTAACCATAACTGATTGATAAGTGGTTGTGATATCCTAGATATTGTCGTTCTGAATTATATTACATCACGTGGTGCACATTCAAGCCCATCTCGCTTCCTATCAGAATTGATCACACCAGCGTGTTAACGAGAATGATAATCCCAAATCCTCAGTCTCCTCTTTACCTCTATTGTATGACTTATCGAATCTAGATGGCCAAGCAAAACCCGAATACAACCTCACTTCCCCAATCCCAAAAACTAGGCCATTAACAATATCATACCTCTACACAAGAGAAACAGAGCAGTAAATAGAAAATATGAAAACAAGTTAGATGCAGAACATAAAAAGAACCAAAGAACAGTGAATCTAGCCCCTCTCATGGATGTCTATGGGCTAGGAATAAGTGAAATCCATAGACGGTAGGAACGTAATTCTGTAACAACTCCTCCATACCGTGTTGTCCAGGCTTTGGAAATGAAGGATCCCAACAAGACCACAAAAAGCTCATATAAACAGAAAAAATAACAAGAAAAAAAAAATCCCAAAATAGAGTATAACCAGAAAAAAAAAGAAGAAATAAATAAATGAATCATTAAACATAAACTCATTTGGTGCAGGATTCAATGGGTTCAAAAATCAGTGGTACAGTTGAGTGATTCAAAGAAAATATTGAGATATAATCAACAAAGAACTCTCAATACAAAAGTGGACCATGTTCAAATCAATTTCCTAGATGAAATCATAAAAAAATTCCAACCTCAAAATCGGTTTATAATCAACAGAACTCAACTAACCATGCATAAATAAGAAATGGTAAATGGAAATGAACATAGGAGTTACAGTAATCATACATGTAGGACTCCATTGAGAAGAAAATTTTGGTGCCCTTCTTCTTCTCCAAACGTCTCCTGAATGTTCTCTCTCTTGTTCTTTTACAACTCCTCTTTCCCTCCTGTTTTTTTTTTTTTTGGTTTTTCCCATGCTCTTTTTAAAACAAAACCCTTCTTCTTTAGGCTTTTCAACGTCTTCTCTTATATCTCCTTCTCTAACTGCTCTCATAATCTACCAGCTTCTCCTTCCCAATGGTCATTTTCCACTTCCCCACCAAAACTCTTTAATTCTAAAAAAAATTCAGTCTCTGCTTCCTTTCCAATGTGGGCTACTACTCCCACTTCCTCAAAACTCCTATTACCAACATGGGCTAATGCTCCCACTTCCCCCAAAACTCCTGAATCTTCCTTCTTCTCAAGATAATTAACCACAGTTGGTAACAAATAAAATAAAATTCCCGCCTCCGTGTATAGTTTACAAAATTATCATACTAAATAACATCATTCTTCAAGAATATTAAATTAAAGAAAAACAACATATGAAATTGTTAAATTAAATAAAAACATTTTACAAAATCATTGAATTAAATCAAAATGTGTTACAAAACTATTAAATAAATAAAAGCATTTTTCAAAAGTATTAGTTTCAATAAAAAAAATAATATTATTAAATTAAATAAAAGTATTTTTTTTCTAAAAGTATTCTAATTAAAGAAAAGCAATTTATGAAATTATTTAGACTAAAAAGGAACATTTTACAAAATTATTATATTAAATCAAAGAATTTTTCAAAACTATTGGATTAAATAAAAATATTTTATAAAATTTTTAAATTAAACAAAAATATTTACCACATTATTAGATCAAATGGAAGCATTTCACCAAATTATTAAATTGACTACATAAGTAAGACAAAAAGTATTATAGAAAATAATAATAATAATAATTAAAAATGAAAAAAAAAGAGTGATGCAACCATACCAAAAACAAGTCATGCAAGCCATGCAAAACAAGTCATGTGAGCCATGCAAGCCATACGAGCCATGAAAGACATGCCTAAAAGGTGACCTAGGTGGGCCAGGTAAAACTAAGTAGGCCCAAGTAGGTCAAACATGTCTAAGTGGGCCTAAATGTGTCCAAATGGGCCTAAGTGGGCATGGTGTGCCTAAAATTGGTCAAGGTGTTCCTAAATAGGCCCAGACAAGTCGAAAAGTGCCTAAGTAACCTAGGGTGAGTTTGTGTAAGTTAGAAGGTGCCTAGGTGAACCTAAATGGGCCTATGTGAACCAGAGTGGGTCTAGGTGAACCTAAATGGGATCTAACCCTAGGACGAAGGGTGGTCGAGATCACAATGTGGGTCCAAATGAGTCCCTCAACAGAGGGTCCTTGAAGGTGGCTCAGAAAATGAAAACTATATAAGTGTCAACGGGCCACCAAGGGATGACAACAAGTTAAAAGAAAAGTATGAGAAGACACCTAGTGTCACATGTGCTAAGAGGACAAAATGGAAGGTCTACACTAATTTTCCCTTTTAAAAGACTCTTAAACCCATCAAATAAATGAGATGAATTACTAGTTTAAGATTTGACTTTTTAACTTTTCTACTCCCTGTAGTTTTATTGTAGGGTAGATAATGAAAGAAAAGACTAGGATAACTAATGATCAAGAGTTACCAAGAATCACTAGTATCGGGTGATAACCTACTGTATCATTCTCTAAACTAACTCACAAGGATAGGGTAAAAACAAAATTGATAAATTGTAACTCAACTAATAATTAATCTCATTGTTATAATGATTTACCCATTAGCCTTATAGGTTTCTTAGCCCTTAGGTTTTCATGCTTCGAGCCCCAAGTTAATAGCCTCTCATGGGGGTGCTGTCAGAATCACAATCCATAAAAAGAGTAAAATTCTATAATTTGAATCAAGAAGAACTAAAAACAATATGCTTAATAAAGCAGAAAAGAAACAAACCAAAGTTCTTATTGTTTTCCACCTCCAATGTTAAAACTCTCATAAAAGATCCAAGATCCTAAACCCTACAACTAAGAGAGTTTATATAATATCATCAATTACCTAACATGTCACACACTCTCATTGGCCATTTATTATAAAAATAATTACCTAAAAATAATAAAATAATGATTTCTAGCCGTGTGGGGCCCACTTAGGGCTGAATGAGTGCCTTAGATGCAATTTTTGAGGTGGAAGAGACGAAACACCAAAGTGGCAGTGGGTGAATTTGAAATTTGGTAATTTCATATTGGATTTTGAATTCATAAATTGAATTCGAAATCATTTCGAATGGTTTTTTAGCTTTGTGCAGTTGTCTTTAATGACCATAACTACTTCATTTCAGCTCCAATTTGTGTAAAGTTTGAAGAGTTGGACTCTTGACTTCCCAAGCTTCGAAATTATATATAGAATGACTAAAATAGACTTTGGAAAATACTCCAAATTTTTCCTCAAATTCAAAGTACATGTTACCACCAGATTTTGAGTTTTAAATTTCCATGCAACTTGATGAATCTTGTTTCATGCCTCATTTCCCATGTTTGTGTGCCTTCTTTCTTACTTTGTAATGTTCATTACTCATCTCCCAAAATTTTGATATCCTTGTCTTGCCTTTCATCGTAGTTCATGAATTTTGACTCACTTATTTCCTCATTTAACATTTTTTTTTTTTTTATATTTCAAAATCTAAAGTGATCCAACTTGCACCATTTTCTTCCCTTAAACTTGAGATCAATCTCCAAAATGAAATTTAAACTCATGACAGGGCCTTAGCATCAATTTGGGTTAATTCAAATAACTTGAGTGACTTATAGTGCATAAATCATATCGAATACGTGCCATTACAACACATATTTTGGCTCCAATCAGTGATCCTTCATGGATGGTTTTTCTAGCTATTATCAAATTTTGATGGCTCTAGAGGACATGGAGAAGAATTCCTTCATCACTATGTGGGGTACTTATTACTATAGAGTTATGCAATTTGGGTTAAAGAGTGTAGAAGCTACTTATCAGAGAGCCATTGCTATGTTATTTCATGATATCATGCATCGGGATATTAAGGTGTATGTTGTTGATACGATTGTGAAATCCCGAGATAGATGAGATCACTTAGAAACTTTAAAAATATTATTTCAGAGGATAAAAAAATTCAAATTGAGGTTGAATCCCAAGAAGTGAACCTTTAGAGTGACTTTTGGGAAGCTATTAGGGTATATGGTTAATGAGAGAGGTATAGAGGCAAACCTGAATAAGATAAGAAGGTTTATGGATAAATTACAATACATTAGCCGCTTCATAGCCATATTGACAAATATATGTGAGTCTATTTTTCAATTTTTAAGAAAGAGTCAGCCTATAGTCTAGAATGATGATTGTCAGTGTGCCTTTGAGATGATTAGAGAGTATTTGCTTTCTTTTTTAGTTTTAGTGCTTCGTACACCGAGATACCCTATACTTTTGTACTTTTCTATTTTAGATGTGATCTTAGGATGCATGTTAGCTCAGCTCGATGATTTGGGGAAAAAACAAGCCATATACTATCTGAGCAAGAGGATTCTAGAGTATGAGATGAGATATGTTATGATTGAGTGCCTCTGCTTAGCTTTGGTTTCGACCATCATGAGATTGAGACAATACATGACTAAATATTTTGTGTAATATTTAATCTCTCGTCTAAACCCATTAAAACACTTTGTTTGACAGGCATGCATTGATTGGTAGACTAATGAAATGGCTAGTGCTTTTGACAAGTTTGACATTCAGTATGTTTCTCAAAAATCTGTTAAGGGGAGCATAATTACTGATCACATAGCCTCAGTACTAATATCTGATGGTAGAATAGTTAATGATGATTTTCCAGACGAGGAAATTGTTGCTATGACTAGTTTATCAAATTGATGTATGAACTTTGATGATGTAGCAAATCATTGTGGATATGAGATAGGTCCTTTGTTTGTATTCCCCCATATTGATCACATCTTGAAGTTTGTTTGCTTGGCATTTTTTGATTGACATCCCACCATGAACAACATTGTTGAGTATGAGGCTTTCATTCTTATTTTAGAAACCACACTCGAGCTTAGGATTAGATAGATAGAGCTGTTTAGTGACTCTAATTTGGTGCTCAAATAGATTTAGGGTGATTGGAAAGACTAGAGATGTGAAGCTTAGGCCATACCATGCTTATTTAGAGCTATTGGTTGTGAGATTTGATGATTTGAGATATGCACATTTGCTTAGAGTGTAGAACTAGTTTGATGATGCCTTCGGTACAATTGCTTCCATGGTTGATATTCCTACTAATATTGTTATTCGTCCCTTATTGATTGAGTCAAGGTCTACACTTACTTATTGTTATTTGATTGGAGAGACAAAGTTCAAGGATAATCTAACTTGGTATCATGAAATCCATCATTTTCTCAAATTTAGCACATATCTTGAGGCTACGATAGCCAAGGATCGAAAGACATTGAAATAGATAGCTACTAGATTTGTTATTTGTGGGGAGATTCTATACAAATGATCAACTAATGGCATGCCTTTATTATGTTTAGACAGAGCCTCTATAAATCAAGTAATGAGAGAGGTTCATGTAAGAGTTTGTGGATCACATATGAGAGGACACATGTTGGCCCGTAAGATTATGAGGATTGGATATTTTTGGTTATGGAGATAGGTTGCTACTGGTTCGTTCAGAGATGTTTAGAGTGGTAGGTGCACGGTGATCTCATTCATTTGCCACCATCATAGTTGCATGCTTTGACCTTACCATGGCCATTTTCAGTTTGGGGCATTGATATTATGGAGAAGAGTGTATCTTAGATATGAGGTGGATACCTTGTTATAGAGATACGACATTGATTCATTCCCAATTGGTGTACCAGCTGATTCTTGTCCCCTTAATGGTCCCCGACAATGACACCATTTGATTCCGTGCCCAGATGGTGTATGCCCTGTTGTTTGGTGCTCAATCAACTGGTGTACCTTGATTTTGGTCCTTAGACGGGAGTAATCAACAAAATTTATAACCTATATCACCATGTACTAGGATAGCCTTAGCTAGCATAGCATAGTGGCTCTAAGATCGTTCACTGGGAAGGGTTTTCAACTTACTACTAATATTAATTCAAAGTTGAATTGGTGCTTTTTCATTTCAAGGTTAGCTTTAAAAGAAAACATAAACTTTGGTTTAAAAAGGATTGGTTTTAAGCTAACAAAAAATAAAGTAACGGAAATTACTTATAAAGAAAAGTGTTTCTTGGAGTTTTTGGATTACTGGGGTCAGGCTCCTAATACAAAAAATAGAGTTCCGATCACTTGAATCTTTTCCTCACATTGGAGAATTAACATATAATTATTTCTCTAACCGGTGTGGTACAGATGCTCCCCTTTTATGGATTCAAACACTAAATCCCTCTCACTAATTCATCTTGCAATGGCTCGTGCCTTTCATCTAGCATTTACCATTCAAGGTGATCCTTAACCTTGGATTTCCCTTCTCAAGCTCGCAAGAGATAACTAATGGATGTCTCCTTAGAGTCCAAAAGCTTGCCAAGTATTGGTTATTCTAGAAAGTCCTACCTTTGAACCACCTCCCAAAGGCTCGCAAGAGATAAACTAGTGTATCTCAATGGACGGAGATCACTTGCCTTACCAAGTGTTGGCCCAGGTGATTTAAAGGCGTTTAAGTTAACTAAAAACATAGAAACCATTAACGGGTCACACTTTCTCTTCATTAAAATATGAAACAACAAAACTTCCAATTTTTGCATTCGGTACCTTACCCAGCTTCCATAGCTCCAAGAGACAAAAAGCCTAGCCACTCATTCTTTGAGGAAACATCCTCAGAGCTTGTTTGGCTAGTAAGAAAAATACAATCAAAATGAGTAGGTAAGGCAGAGCAAAGCTCTGTGTATTATTTCCTTCAAAACTATACAAAAAGTGGTCTCTGAGAAGAAGCTCCTGAGATGTCTCTGTAAAGAAAATTACAAACTATATATAAGAGGTTATTCACCCTTTATTCTTACTTACTAACTAAGGAATCCTATGATTGGTGGATTACAAGGAGAAAATGGGGATTTAAACAACAAATATCTGAAGAAAAAATCTAAAAGAGTCGGTCTCAAATATCTGGAGGCACTTAGGTGGATTTCGCAACATGCAACATGGGTTGTGAGATTTCGCAAGCTGAAAGTCTCCATTTCGCAGCCAAAGGTTGATTTCGCAGTTAGCACTTTGTGATTTCGCAGCTGCGAAATCAGCCTTCAGCTTGGTGCGATTGGCTTCCAATGGCTATAACTTCTTCATTTCAGCTCCGATTTGTGCACTGTTTGAAGCGCTGGATTCCTGACTTCTTGATCTTTGAAAGGACATATAGTATACATGAAATAGACTCCAGAAAGTGCTCGAAATGTGTCCAAGAGTTGCTGTCCTCTTGAATTCTTCATGTTATATTTCTCTCTTTGCTTCTCCTCCTTGCATTCATGATTTGCTTTTGGCAAAGGACTAGAAAGCTCCAAAGCTTGGATTCTTCTTGTAAATGAGCTTCCATTTGCTTTGCCATGGATTATATAGAACTCTCCCTCATCTTAGATTGCTTTGGTGATAAAAAAACTATCAAAAACACCAAAACTTAACACAATTTGATTAGAAATGATTGCAAGGGTCCTTAACATGCCAATTGAGTTAAAAGGTAATAACTACTACTCAAAAGTGTTTAAAAGAGTTAATTACAAGCTATAAAATAACACTTTTTGAGTAGTAATCAGACATCTAATATCATAAATCATTTGCATATAGACTGCAGACTAATGGGGCAACAGAGGCCATGAATAAGAACATGAAGAGGATTATGAAGAAGATGGTTGAAACTTCTCGAGACTAGTTAGAGAAGTTTTTTTTTTTTGTTTTGTTTTTGTTTTTTACATTGTGGGCATATTATACTTCTTTTTGCACCTTTATAGGAGCTAAACCTTACTCCTTGGTGTATGGTATAAAGGTAGTTTTATCTGTTGAGATAAATATGAGGTAATTGAGAGTAGCATTTGGGCAACAAATTTTTGAGACAAAGTAGGCTCAGGCTCGGTTTGATCAACTTAACCTTTTAGATTAGAGGAGATTAAGGGCAATAGATCATGTTTAGGCTTATCAAAGGAGGATGACCCACAATTTCAAGAAGCAGGTCAAGCTTAGACCATTGGAGAGAGGAAATTTGGTTTTGAGGATCCTTAGAGGTTTGGTAGGAGACCCTAGAGGAAAGTTTAGACACAACTAAAGTGAGCCATATATGTCATTCGAGAGTTGACTCTAGAGTGGGCTATATGGTTTATAAATCTAAACGAAAACTAGTTCTTAGAGCCGACCAATGTGGATTAGTTGAAGAAGTATTACGTTTGAGACCATGGTTGTAGGATAGGTGGCCTTCATTTTGGTTAGCCTTGTATCTTATCACCTTTATTGATATATAGACCATCGTTAGCCTATTAAGCCTTGCACGAGCATCATAACCGTTTATTCTCATTGACTTGCTTACCTTTCTACATTGGGATAGTGGTCATTTGGTGTATATGTATGCTTCATTATGTTGTTTCTCAACCTTGAGAGAATATTGAATTTGTGCTAAAGTTAGAAATGACTTTGACCTATGGGTGAGATCGTAAGCTGATCATATATTCCCTATGGATTGGGTCATTGTTAATGGAAGCCTATAGCAATAGGTATTCTCAATAGAGACATTATGATATCTCTTGGGATTGAGATAGTGTGTCATCTTGGGTTATCCTAAGGAGGTCTATTCATGGAAACTATGACCATAGTAGTTCCTTAAGTGGAACTTGACATAGGTTATTTGAGAGCTAAGATATGTTAATTGAACACAGAGTAGGAGGATTTGTAGCTCAAGGATGGTAGAGGTAGTCTTGAAAGGTTGATAGCTTTCACATTGATAGACTGTGGACACCAGTTCATGGGAAGATTGAACATAATATATTGCAGGTCACGGACTCGAGCACTTGGTGTCTCGTTGTTATTTACATTAGATACTGGAGTTTAGTTGATTATTTGTAGTGGGATGTTGAATCAACTTTAGAATTGGATTATGAGAGAATCGGTATTCCTATGTGTCCCAGTGGTTCTCGCTCTAAGCTCATATACCTTGTTGGCATGGGTTATGAGGGTTGGATTAGCTTTTTGTTCATTTTTGTGCCTAAGGGCATTTTGGTAATTATGCAAGTTGTATAGGGGTAAGTGAACAAAGTCTCTAGATTTGGCTAATTGATTAATTAATAAACCCTATTGGGTTAATTTATAAATTAGAACCCATTTTGGGCTAGATTAAGTAACCAAGCCCATGTGAGCTCAAGTCACTTAAGCCCACTTAGGATTATAAATACCCCATAGGGGTTAGGGTTTTCATAACTTTTGTCTTCCACCATCCAGAGAGATAGAGAGCCATAGCCTCCACCATTTTTTCCTCTCTACTGGAAGTGTGCCAAGATCAAGGTTCGAGTCATTGGGCGGAAGATCGTGGGTTTATGAGACTTCCAACAACTTGAAGATCAACACTTGGAATTTAAGGTTTGGGAACATCTAAACCAAAAGGTTAGTTCTTTAACCCTAAAAGATCAATTTTTAAAAAATTGTTATTGCTTCCATTGCTTATATCTAAGGTGCCAACAACTGGTATCAAAGCATATTGTTATAAGCATGCTTAGATCTTTATTTAGGGTGTGCTAACATATTTTTTGCAGCCTTGATTTTAACCTATGGCCAAGTGACACATGTATGTTCCTTTTTATTATTGCTTGTGATGATTGAATGGGATAATTTGTTTTCTTTCTTTGTTTCTTCATAGATTTGGTTGTAAGCTCCATTAAAGGAGCATAGGTTTTCTTTTTCTCTTGTAAAGTTTTATTCTTTTCCATAGATTGGGTTGTAAGCTTCATTATAGGAGCATAGGATTTCTTTTATGATGTAAAGTCTTGTTTTTTATCATCTATGGGGGATTATAGGAGATGAATTCTTGAATGATGTCAATAAAGATTGAATCTTTATTGGAACATCATCTATGAAGATTAAAGGATTTTTAATGGCTGTGGAAGAAAGGTTGAATCCTTTCTTTGATTGATTAGAAAAAAAAAAAAAAAAAAAAAAAAAAAAGGAGAAAACTTTTTTTTTTTAGATCCATGGCTGCACAACAACGTTCACATTGACTCAATATTGGGGTGGCCTCTTGTGAGTTTCTTATGGCAAGCTACATGTGCTTTTGAAGCTTAGGAAGTTAGAAATAGAACGCCGCAAACGGTTTGCGATTCAGAGTTGAAACGAGAGAGTTATAGTCGATTGAATCAAGGTTGTGCAGAGAGCATGGCAACACAGTGATGTTAATTTCAACTCAAAATGGGGCCTACCTCCTGTAATATTTTTGGGGCAAACCATATATGGTTTTGAAGCTTAGGAAGTCAAAAGTCCAGTGCTTCAAACGGATCACAATTCCGAGTTGAAACGAGAGAGATATGGCTGATCGAAGCAAGGCTGCGTAAAGGGCATGCAATTACGGGATGGAGTATGGGCCAATTTGTTTTTGGTCTTTTGGGCTCATTTTTTGGGCCCATTGGGTTTTTCTTTTTTCACTAACCCTATCTTTAGTTACAAGGCTATCTTGGTAATTTGGATTTTATCCAAGTTTTAGTTACCGATTTGCAACAGGATCCCTAAGGCCATGAGAATTATTTATTTAATTTTTTTTATGTCTTTTGTGTTTTTTTGTTTTTGGCATAAAATGTATTTTGGTATTCTTAAGTTGATGAATTTTTATATTTTTTTCCTTGTTTTAGATAATTTATTAAATTGAAATGTGTTAGGAATTAGGAAAATTTTATTTTAGGTAAAGACAAGTTGGAAAGAAATAAGGAGTTTACTTCCTTTTCAAAATTAAACTCTTAGAGATTTTTTATTTTTAAATATTTTTATATTTTAGATCTCTAAGATTTATTTTTATTTTTATTTTTATTTTTTATTTTTTATTTTTTAAGGAAGAAGTTTTATTTGTCCAAGTCTTTATGAAATAAAATCTTTCCTATTTAGCACAAGATTCTAATTTGAAGAAATAAATTATTTTTGGCAAATTATATGATAGATAATTCATAATTGCGATAGCTTACCAAGATATTGTTTCAGATAAAATAAATTAAAATGGTAGTTTTGGATGTTCTTAAAAGAATAAATTTTCATGCATTTTATTTCCATTATTATTTATTTAAGAAATTGGTTATTCTCATTTGGAATTTCAAATTCCTTTTGAGACTTTCCTTTATTTGAGTTAGGTGGTTCTCTAAGCTCTCTCCTAGAGAGAAGGAAAATGATACCTGAATTGGTCCTCCAAGCTCTCCCCCCTTGAGAGAAGAAGAAAACCATTTGGTTTGAAAAGGAAGTTCGAAATATGAAAGATATCATTGTTTGACACAGGAGTCCCAATTCAAGCAATAAATAAAAGTTTTGGAAATTCTCATGATAGATAATTTATTTTAAGATGGTTACTAAAATTATCTTAAAGTCTCTCTTCGAAAGTATTAAGTGAGAGCGAGCTATGGGCAAGTCTATAGTCTCCAAGATCGAGCCCATCACCATCCTAAAAATGGGGTGTCCCAAGGAATAAAGGGATATGGACTATCCTTTATGGACAAGACTAAATATGTTTGTAGTGGGAGTGACCAATCGTAAAGATGGAACTCTTCACTTGGTAACATTGATGTCAAGGATCTTGGTTACACACTTAACTTAGATGTGAAGTGGTAGAATCACCTAAAGTGATCCCATTTGCATGGGCTAAGGGCTAAATATAAAGGTATGTTGACCAATGCCTTAGGATAACCTTTAGAGGTTTAAGGCAGGTTGATTAATTAAAGAGTGTTTCTACCTAGTAATAAGAGTCATGACCTGCCTAAAGTAGACTTGATTCTTATGATACTAGGATACCTTGTATGGATATATGTAGTTTGAGAGCACTACATTTTTGCTAAATTAATTACCAACTTGCCTTGAATGCTCAGTTTCTTTTTATTAATGCATGAAATTATTATATTTGTTACAAATATCATGTCTTTAACCTGTCATCTATTATCTTTTGTTTAAATTGGACCTAATTATATACTGAAAATAATCTAGATATAGTATTAATTGCATAGAAGCTAATTTTGGTAGAATTTGTTATTTCCTTTGAACAAACCTATCATAAAGTAAGAGAAACATATCAAAGGTGGCACAAGATGGATCAAAAGACTAGGTCTCTCATACTTGGGTCTTTAGATAATGTGTTGCAAAAGCAACACATGTCTATTGCCATAGTCTATGATATTCTTTTTAAAGTTGCAAGGGTTATTTGGTGATAAAGGCAAGCCAACTAGACAAGTTGCCCTTAAGACTATTATCAACACCAGGATTCATGTTATCGTAGTGATCTTCACAGATCCCTTTAGGATGGGTAAGAGGATTCTCAAAGAGTGGAAGGGTGTTCATATAGAAGTCAAGGTTCTTCAGGCACTTCTACTAAGAAGAAGAACAACAACACCAAATAAGGAAAATTCAAGAAAATGAATGAAATAACAAACTCATGGGCAATAATTCCTTTGTGACCATTTAGTACACTAGAAAAGGAATTCTTGGAGTGTTAAGAATAGGCAAGTACACAACATGTTCTCGTTGTTGAATACATAGTGGTGGATTTCATCAATTGTGGTGGATAGATTCCAAACCCACTATTTGTAGTTCTTTGCAAGGGTTTCAACAAGTGAGAAGGTCACATGATGGGATTGTACTTACTTTAACTTCAGTTGCAAGATTAATTGTGTAAGTTAGTGAGAGGTATTACCTTTTTTGTATGAGACTCCATTATCACTTTGCCAAGTAATAGGAGTAGTTAGATCTTACTAAAAGAGAGAACCTAATATTAATCAAACATTTGGTTTCTAATGTCTAGGTCATACTAGTTTAAATAGGATCCAAAAACTGATCAAGTCTGGATGTTTTTATCCCAGAGGATCTTTCAGTCTACGAATCTTGTATAGATGGTATGATGACTAGAAGACTCTTTTATTTTTAAAGGACATGGAACCTAGGAATGTTTGGAGTTAATGCATACTCATGTGTATGAATCTTTTTGTGTTTTTATATGGAAAGTATGGGTATTTGATCATTTTATTGATAAATACTCTAGGTTTGGATATGTAAATAGGAATTCTGATGCCTTGGATAAACTCATTGAATTTAAGGTGGAATCAGATAACCTCTTGAGTAAGCATATCAAGGCACTTTGATTAGATCGAGGTGGTTAGTCTAGTAGGTTCGATCCTTTCCATATAGAGCATGAGATGGTATCCCAGTTGTGTGCACTAAAGACTCCATTGCAAAATGGAGTAATGGAAAAAAGATAATGAACTTTGATAGACATAGTGAGATCGGTGATTGGTTTATCATTACTGCTCATATTCTTTAAGGATATGTCTTAAAGACTATAATACCTCTTATTTTTCTAAAGAGGTGTATCGGTTTATAGGATATCTAAGAGGATTTCAAGATTATTACTTTATAGTCAAGATTATCAGAAGGTGTTTGTTCCTACAAATACTAGATTTCTGATGTAGACTATATGATATGTAATAAGGCAAATAGTGTTATAGATTGGAGGATACTAGAAGATAGTCCTACTATACACAAGATACTATGGATCAAGTACCAACCATTCCCATTTCTAGTATACTAGTGCCTTGTTGTACTAAGAAGATTGTTAAGCAACTAGACCGATCCATGTATTTAGGAAAGTCTTTCAAAGCCATTCTAAAGGAACATGAGATTGATCCCATAGATTACGATGAAGTAAAGAGCGATGTGGATGCACAACTTTGGCAAAAAGCTATGGAGGTAGAGCTAGAATCTTTGTGATTCTAATTTAGTTTGGGTTTTTTTGTAGAAGCACTTGAAGGGATAAAACCCATAGGTGTAAGTTTGTCTATAGGAGGAACAAAGGAGTAGATGGAAAAAGTTGAATTTTATGTGGCTAGGTTGAGCTAAAGGTTATAGTTCAAAACATCTATATGATGTAACCATATATTTTCATAGCAAAAGGCCTTGTGTGTACAAAAAGGTGTAGGGAAACATGGTGGTCTTTATGATCTTGTATGTTGATTACATTCTACTCATCAGTAATGATGTAGGGTTATTGTCATTAGTCAAGATCTAGTTGTCTATTCAGTTCCAAATGAAAGATCTAGGAGAAACACAATATATTCTTGGGATTAAGGTCCTTAGGGACCAGAATAGAAAACTAGCGCTATCTTATGTTACCTACATAGATAAGCTTTTGGTCAAGTATGTGATACGGGATTCCAAGAAGGTTTGTTACATTTTAAGCATGGAATTCCCCTTTCTCAGGATCAGTGTCCTAAAACACCTAAGGAGAAAAAGCACATGCAATCAGTACCCTATGCCTCAGTAGTGGGTAGTCTTTTGTATGCGATGCTATGTACTAGGCCAGATATTTGCTTTGAAGTTGGTGAGTAGATATCAGTCTAATCTAGGTCCAAAATATTGGAAAATTGTCTAACATATACTCAAGTATCTTAGGAGAACGAGGGGTTATGTGCTTGTGCTCCAAAGTGTTGAGATAGTTTAGAAGGTGAATTGATGGTTGACAAGATACCTTCTATGGAGAACCTGGTGGATCCCTTCACCAGGACATTGACAAATGAGTATCTGACATGCTTTATAAGCGTGATGATTTGGGGGCTAGTAGGAGAATGTTAGGATAGAGCCCTTAAAAGCATGACATGAAGTAATAAATTTGAAATTCATTATTTATTTAATGATGTTCTAGTTTCATTTTTATTTATTCTTATTCCATATATGATATCTTATGAGCAGTCTTGCCTGTGTCTTTTGTATTGCATGTGACTTAGGTGTATTAGTAGTTGCATAGGAAATCTAAGTAATGGATTCCAAGCAAATAGATGATTTGTTTACAACTGATTCATGGGTCTTGGTAACCCATTAGAGGTTGTAGTGCATCACCTCCTAATTGGAGGGATAGCTAGTTTTGGCTATTAGGATGGGTTTCCTATGGTGAGTACCCTAGTGTGTATGGTTACACATTGGACAGGACCTACGGTGAATCATGACTTAAGCTTATCAAGTAGCCATGACCTCACTAAGCTACTTCATTGTGTTGTCTCTCAACCTTGAGAGAATATTGATTTTGTGCTAAAGTTAGCAATGACTTTGATCTATGGGTGAGATTGTAAGCTGATCATATATTCCCTATAGATTGGGTCATTGTTGATGGAAATCGGTAACAATAGGTATTCTCAATAAAGGTACCATGATATCTCTTAGGATTGAGACAATGTGTCTCCTTGGGTTATCCTAAGGAGGTGTGTTCATGGAAACAATGGTCATAGTAGTTCCTTAAGTGGAACTTGACATAGGCTCTTTAAGAACTAAGATATGTCAATTAAACACACAATAGGAGGATTTGTAACTCAAGGATGGTAGAGGTAGTCTTGAAAAGCTAATAGTTTTCACCTTGGTAGACTACGAACACCAGTTCATGGGGAGACTGAACACAATGGATGGCAAGTCATGGGCCCAAGCACTTGGTGTCTCATTGTTATTTACATAGAATATAGGAATTCAATTGATTATCTATAGTGAGATGTTGAGTGATCTTTAGAATTGGATTATGAGGGAGCCAGTATTCCTATGGGTCTTAGTGGTCCCCGTTCTGAGCTCATATACCTTGTTGGCATGGGTTATGAGGATCGGAGTGGCTCTACATTCACTTTTGTGCATTAGGGCCTTTTGGTAATTATGCAAGGTTGCATAGGGGTAAGTGAACAAAGTCTCTAGATTGGGTTAATTGATTAAATAGTAAACCCTATTGGGTTAATTAATTAATTAGAAACCATTTTGGGCTAGATTAAGTGACCTAAGCCCATGTGGGCTTAAGTCACTTAAGCCTACTTAGGAACCCTATAAATACCCCTTAGGGGTTAAAGGTTTCCATAACTTTTGTCTTCCACCATCCAGAGAGATAAAGAGTCATATCCTTCACTCTCTTTTCCTCTATACCAGAAGTGTGCCAAGATCAAGGTTTGAGTCATCGGGTTGAAAATCGTGGGTTTACAAGACTTCCAACAACTTGAAGATCATCTTCAACACTTGGAATTTAAGGTTTGGGAACATCCAAACCTAAAAGTTAGATCTTTAACCCTTAAAGATCAATTTTTTAAAAATTGTTATTGCTTCCATTGCTTTAGATCTAAGATGCCAACATGTTATATTTCATTGTTATCACTTTTTCATTATTATTATTTTTTGTCTCTATCATTGTTTACTTCATTTTATCTTGGAGTGGTGATTCCCCACATTTAGCTACATGGAGGACTGTTATATCACTTCTTTCATTTCATCCCATGGAAATTGATTTACACATCCTTAACTTAAGAGGTTATCTCATGGGTGAGAGTTTACATATTCATCAGTGTTTGGGGAGAGTGTATTCATCTGCTATGTTTTCTCATTGGAGTTCCATTTGTTGATGGTTTGAGTATGCACATTCATTGTTTTTTAAAAAGATGCATGATTGCTACTCAAAAAGTGCTATTTTATAGCTTGTAATTAATTCTTTTAAACACTTTTGAGTAATAGTTATTACCTTTTAACTCAATTGGCATGTTAAGGACCCTTGCAATCGTTTCTAATCAAATTGTGTTAAGTTTTGGTGTTTTTGATAGTTTTTTTATCACCAAAGTAATCTAAGATGAGGGAGAACTCTATATAATTCATGGCAAAGCAAATGGAAGCTCATTTACATGAAGAATCCAAGCTTTAGAGCTTTGTAGTCCTTTGCCAAAAGCAAATCAAGAATGCAAGGAGGAAAAACAGAGAGAGGAATCTAACATGAAGAAATCCAAGAGGACAGCATATGTAGGACACATTTCGATCACTTTCTGGAGTCCATTTTATGCATACTATATGTTGTTTCGAAGCTCGGGAAGTCAGAAGTCCAACGCTTCAAACAGTGTGCAAATCGGAGCTGAAACGAAGAAGTTATGGCCATTGGAAGACAACTGCACCAAGCTAAAAGACAATTTTGCAAGCTACGAAATCACAAAATGCAAGCTACGAAATCAACCTTTTCTTGCGAAATGGACACTTTCAGCTTGCGAAATTTTTGCATGTCATGTTGTAAGCTACGAAATCCACCTGTGTGCTCCTAGATATTTGCGACCGACTCTTTTAGATTTTTTCTTCAGATATTTGTTGTTTAAATCCCTATTTTCTCCTTGTAATTCACCAACCATAAGATTCCTTACTTAGGAAGTAAGAAGAAAGGGTGAATAACCTCCTATATATCATTTGTAATTTTATTTTTTTAGAGATCTCTCGGGAATTTGTTCTCAGAGACCAACTTTTTATATAGTTTTGAAGAAAGTAATACATAAAGCTTTGCTTTGCCTTACCTACTCATTTTGATTGTATTTTTCTCACTAGCCAAACAAGCTGATTCGTGCCCAATTGGTGCATCATGAGTTTGGTCCTCAAACGGGAGTAGTCAACAAAATTTATAACCTATATCACCATGCACTAGGATAGCCTTAGCTAATATAGCATAGTGGCTTTAGGATCACTCACTGGGAAGGGTTCTCAACTTACAACTGATATCAATTCAAAGCTGAATTGGTGCTTTTTCATTTCAAGGTTAGCTTAAGAAGAAAACATAAACTTTGGTGGAAAAAGGATTTGTTTTAAGCTAACTAAAAAAAAAGTAATGGGAATTACTTATGAAGAAAAGCGTTCCTTGGAGTTTTAGAATCACTGGGGTCAGACTCCTCATGTAAAAACAGAGCTCTGGTCACTTGAATCTTTTCCTCGTATTAGAGAATTAACATATAGTTAATTCTCTAACCGATGTTGTACAGATGCTTCCCTTTAATGGATTTCAACACTAATTTCCTCTCACTGATGCAACTTGCAATGGCTTGTGCCTCTCACCTAGCATTCGCCATTCAAGGTGATCATTAACCTTGGACTTCCCTTCTCAAGCTCGCAAGAGATAACTAATGGATGTCTCCTTAGAATCCAAAAGCTTACCAAGTGTTGGCAATTCTAGAAAATCCTACCTTCAAGTCACCTCCCAAAGGCTCGCAAGAGATAAACTAGTGCATCTCCATGGACGGAGATCACTTGGCTTACCAAGTGTTGTCCCAGGTGAATTGAAGGTGTTTTAAGTTAACTAAAAACATAGAAATCATTAACGGGTCACACTTTCTCTTCATTAAAAGCTGAAACAACAAAACTTCCAATTCTTGCATTCGGGGCCTTACCCAGCTACCTTAGCTCCAAGGAACTAAAATCCTAGCCACTCATTCTCTGAGGA
The DNA here is from genome assembly GCF_030704535.1 of Vitis vinifera. Lineage (NCBI taxonomy): Eukaryota > Viridiplantae > Streptophyta > Magnoliopsida > Vitales > Vitaceae > Vitis > Vitis vinifera. The sequence goes on from NC_081814.1 coordinate 15,314,397, forward strand.
AACATCCTCAAAGCTTGTTTGGCTAGTAAGAAAAAATAAATACAATACAATCAAATTGAATAGGTAAGGCAGAGCAAAGCTCTGTATTTTACTTCCTTTCAAAACTATACAAAAGATGTCTCTGAGAACAAGCTCCCGAGATCCCCCTGTGATGAAAATTACAAAACAATATATATGAGGTTATTCACCCTTTGTTCTTACTTAAAGATTAAGGAATCCTATGATAGGTGGATTACAGGGAGAAAATGGGGATTTAGACATCAAATATCTGAAGCAAAAAATCTAAAAATGTTGGTCGCAAATATCTAGAAGCACTCAAGAGAATTTAGCATGCGTGCAAGATGGCTGCGAAATTTCACAACCTGAAGGACACCATTTCGCAGCCAAAGGTTGATTTCGCAGCCTGCGAAATTGGCCTTCAGCTTGGTGTGATCGGCTTCCAATGGCTTTAACTTCTTCATTTCAACTCCGAATCGTGCACTGTTTAAAGCGTTGGATTGCTGACTTCTCGAGCTTCGAAACGACATATAGTATGCATAAATTGAGCTCCAAGAAGTGCTCCAAAAGTGTCCAATAGTGGCTGTCCTCTTGAATTCTTCATGTTAGATTTCTCTCTTTGCTTTCCTTCCTTGCATTCATGATTTGCATATGGAAAAGGACTATAAAGCTTCAAAGCTTTGGTTCTTCATGTTAATGAGCTTCCCATTGCTTTGCCATGGATTCCAAAGAACTCTCCTCAATCTTGGATTGCTTTGGTGATCAAATTACTATCAAAAGCACCAAAACTTACACAATTTGATTAGAAATGATTGCAAAGGTCCTTAATATGATAATTGAGTTAAAAGGTAATAACTACTACTCAAAAGTGTTTAAATGAGTTAATTACAAGCTATCAAATAGCACTTTTTGAGTAGTAATCACAAGCTTTGAGGATGTTTCCTCAGAGAATGAGTGGCTAAGCTTTTTGTTTCTTGGAGTTAAGTAAGCTTGGTAAGGTGCTGAATGCAAAACTTGGAAGTTTTGTTGTTTCAGCTTTTAATGATGAGAAAGTGTGACCTGTTAATGGTCTCTATATTTTTAGTTAACTTAAAACGCCTTAAAATCACTTGGGCTAACACTTGGTAAGGCAAGTGGTCTTCGTCTATTGAGATACACTAGTTTATCTCTTGCGAGCCTTTGGGAGGTGGTTTAAAGGTAGGATTTTCTAGAATAGCCAACACTTGGTAAGCTTTTGGACTCCAAGGAGACATCCATTAGTTGTCTTTTGCGAGCTTTTTATGGGTAATCCAAGGTTAAGAATCACCTTGAATGGCCAATACTAGGTGAGAGATATGAACCATTGCAAGATGATTCAGTGATAGGGAATTAGTGTTTGAATCCATAAAAGGGAAGCATCTGTACCACACCGATTTGGGAAATAACTATATGTTAAATCCTTAATGCGAGGAAAAGATTCAAGTGATTGGAACTCTCTTTTTGTAATAGGAACCTGAGCCCAGTGATCCAAAAACTCCAAGAAACACTTTTCTTTGTAAGTAATTTCTGTTACTTTATTGTTGGTTTCACTTAAAAACCAACCTTTTCAAACATCTTTATGTTTTCTTTTAAAGCTAACCTTGAAATGAAAAAGCACCAATTCAACTTTGAATTAATATTAGTTGTAATTTGAAAACCCATCCCAGTGAACGATCCTAGAGCCACTATGCTATGCTAGCTGAGGCTATCCTAGTACATGGTGAAATAGGTTATAAATTTTGTTGATTATTCCCGTCTGAGGACCGAAATCAAGGTACACCGGTTGATTGATCACCAATCAACAGGATATACACCAGCTGGACACGAAATAAGTGCATGTGTATGTTTGTATATAGTATCTTACTCCATTGAGCATGTATATAGAGATTTGAGGGTTGTTTTTAGGTTTATCTATTGATGAGAGTTCATGAGAGAGTTCTTTGAGATCTTTCGCTTCTTGGATCATTATTGTTATGTATTTTGGGTGTGAGAGCTGAGTGACCTTTCCCTAGGGTCTTCGGATCATTGTTTTTTCCATCATTCCATCATTGGTGATACAATTATTTTCTATTATTATGATATTGGTTGAATCATGCCCCATAAGGTGCCCTTGATGGTTGGATCAACCTTGCATCCAACAACTTAGTTAATTGTTTCCTCAATTACTTCTATTGTTCTAACACTTGTTTCATCTTCTTGTTCTCTTCTTACATTGATATACATTTCAAGTTTGATACCATCTTCACAACATTCCTACATTTTGTTGATAGTTTGACATTCCTTATTTCTTTCTTTTCACCATTGATGTTTCCATTAGATATTTAGGTTCATGGTTCATGAGATTTCCCATGTATTACATCTTATACACAAGGGTATGAGTTTGATCATTGGGTATTTAAGTGTAGTTTTCCTTCATTTCTTTACCTTATCACCCCAACCTACGTTGCATCTCGTGTCTTAAGACCACCCTAAGACTATGAGATCAGACGCCATCTTTGACAGTTTCTACTTAGGTAGGTGTTTGAAGATTGGTTGAAGTATAGATGTCGTCATGTTTTTTCTTTTGGGAGATGCTTTCTGCGAAATTTAGATTCGGTTTAGCTTGCTACATCAATGGTCAATTGATTTCTTTTATAGAGATGGTTGATTGATGTTATTAGGCTCCTTGTTTTACCATGCATCATATATCCATGTTGGGACATATCCCCTCTTTGTTGAGATTGCTAGCTTTTCATTAGTTTGCATGGTTTCCCTTGATTTTGATGATGGATGCATTGGTTATAACCCGATTGCCATGACTCATCGATGGAGTTATCACCAGATAGACAGGTTCTCATACTATTGATCTCATTGGAGTAGATTAGATTGATTATCTCATCCTTTAACAGTGATTTGCTTAGGCAATGACATGTAGATAAATTATCAATGCCATTTGACTACCCACATGATCTTGCCTCGGTTGTTATACTAGGGCATATTCCTCTTTTCTTAGTTAAGAGACCATTTTTGCTTGCAGTTTTCATAGTTTTCTTGTTCATGTAAGAGATTTTCTTTCACATTGATAGTTATTGTTTTGATGATTTCGCCATTCAATCCTCATTGAAGCATCTTTTGAGTTTTGATATTTACGTTGTTACAGTTTTTCCAATGGAGTATTTTTGCGATAGAGATAGTTTTTCAGTAGAGTATTTTTTTAGTTAGAGATAGTTTTCAATGGAGTTTCACTTGAGATGTCATCAGTTCCTAGTAGAGCATTACTTTTAAGACTTTGATGGTTTTTATCTTTGTTGTCGTCTTAGTGGAGTATTTTTGTGATGGAAACAATTTTTAGTGGAGTTTACCCTTAAGATAATGGTAGTCGTCCTAGTGGAGTGTTTTTGAGATAGATTAGTTTTGCACATAGTTCCTATTGAATTATCTTTGAGATACAAATAGATTCTTCAATAAAGCTTTTTCTTTGAAATATTGATAGTCTTATCATTTTAGCTTTTCAATGGATTATTGCATAGTTGGAGATTATTTATTTATTTATTTCCATAGCTCTTTTGTGGATTGCGTTAGTTTGTTAAGCTATGAGATATGTATTTTCAATGATTAAGATCAGCTCATGTTTTTGGTCAATTATTTTGAGCTATATAAAGATTTTGAGATTTGCCGATACACAAACTTTTGCTTTGACCCTTCAAAAATTTTTGTCATGATTTAATGACTATTAGTCATTGATTTCAGTAGATGATTGGTTTTCATTGGATTGTTCAATAGTGTGAACATCCTATACATTAGGGCATATTCCCATTTCTCAGTTGTTTTTGGCATTCAGAGCCTACAACTTGGAGTTATACCTTTGGCTATTCATGAGATCATCACCATTGATTTCGTCTTCAGCAGTATTGGTATTTAGAACCCAAAGCTATTCCTTTTTATTACTCTTGAGACTATCACCATTTCAGTTTTTTTTTTCTTCATCAAATTTCATTTTTGGCGTTTAGAGTTGATAGCTCAGAGCTATTTAGTTTGTTGATTATTGAGATTGTGCGTATCAAGTGTTTTTACATATCTAGGCATTTAGAGCCCATAACCCAAAACTGTTCGTTTGTGTTATTATTGAGATTGTGCATTTTAGTTTTAACTTTACGATTTTGACATTTAGAACCCACAATTTGGAGCTATTCTTTTCATTCATTTTTTAGATTGTTATTGAGATTCATTTGGGGCATACCCCTTTCCTTGAGATTATCAGATCCTTTGTGATCTTCCCATAGGATTACCCCTCCACCCGGAGTCATTCATTGCATTCATGACCTAGAGTTGTTCATTGCATCACAACCTTGAGTCGTTCATTGCATTATAGCCTTGAGCTATTCGTTTCATCTTGAGTTTAAGCCTTCATCATTTGGGTCACCCTTGAGTGGTTTGACCTGGAGTTTGCGTATTGCACTCTCCTTTCAGTCGATTAATCATAGAGTCCATAACTCATAGCCTAGAGCTGTTCATAAAGTCCTGAGTTGTTCATTCCATTTATAGGCCTAAGCTATTCATTACATTCATAGCCCTAAGTTGTTCATTGCATCATCCTTAAGATATTAATTTTCGTTAATCTAGTCACCTTTGAGTGATTTTGACTTGACATTGCGAGTTAGGAAGCATTCTGATCGACCACATTTTAGAGCTTGAACGCATAGCCCTGAGTTGATCATTACATCTATAGTCTTGAGATGTTCATTGCATCTATAGCCTTGAGTTGTTCATTGCATATACATTCATATATGTTGTTATCTTTCTTATTTATAGTCATTGCTTCCCCTAGTATGAGATTCTGACTTTTGAGTTCATCACATCATGTGCTAGGAATCTTTCTTAGTTCTTCGATATAGTTCCTTTTGTTCTACTTATTACTCGTGTTTTCACTTGCATTCCTTACACTCATGATCTTTACTAAAGAGGGACATATTTGTAAACCCTCTATTTTGTCTTAATAGCACATGTTATTTTGTGTCTTTTCCTCCACTCCTTATTGCCTTGTAGTTGTCCATTTTTGGTCATTTGTCACTTATTGGGTTCACTATTTTTGAGCCACCTTTAGAGATTCATCATCGAGGGATTTTTATGGATCCTAATTATGACCTTAATTGCATTTTAGATTTGGTTCACTTAGATACATTTTTAGGTTTAGCTTACTTATTCACATTTTAAGCTTTGTGCATTGATTGACACCTTAGGTCTAGCTCACTTAGTTGCATCTTAGGTTCAACTCACTTAGTTACACTTTAGCTTAGGTTCAACTCACTTAATTGCACCTTAGTTTAGTTCACTTGGGTGACACCTTAGGTCTAGCTCACTTAGTTGTACCTTAGCTAAACTCACTTAGTTGTACTTTTAAGTTCAACTCACTTAGTTACACTTTAGCTTGGTTCACTTAGTGGCACCTTAGGTTTAGCTCACTTAGTTATACTTTAACTCAGCTCAATTAGTTACACTTTAGCTTCACTCACTTAGTGGCACCTTAGCTTAGTTCACATAATGACAGTTTAGGAAATTTCTTAGTTGCACTATAGTTCAGTTCCACTTTAAGTTAGTTCATCTAAATTCATATTTAGTTCATTCCATTTAGGTGCACTTTAGGTTACTTCATCTAGATGCATTTTAGGAATATTTTTAAGTAGTTTCATGTCACCTTACATGGCTTGTGCATGGGGGTTTGTTTAGGAAAACAAGGAAGAAAATAAGACATTGAGATTTTTTGGAGATTGAGTTTAGTTTTTGAGATTTGTGGACCCTTTAGAGGATGCATAGTTGGCATGGAGAGGATAAGGAAGGACGAAGATTTTTTTGGATTCATTAGAAAGTGTGCACGACCACATGGAAAGGATAAGGAAGGTGAAAGAATTTTTTTGGGGGCACATTGGAAAAAATGAATGGCATGAAGTGGGAGTTTAAGGAAAGGAATTCTTTTGGAAAATATGAGAAGACACGGTTTTGAAAATTTGAGAAAAGTAAGACTCTTTTGGATGACTCACGACAATAGAAGAATTGAATGGAAGGTTTGAAATTAAGAGTTTGAGATATGGAAGGATTCTTTAAGGTGGACGACTACATTAAGACTTTTACAAGAGAATGACTCTTTTAGGAAGTTGAGGATTGAGGAAAGGACTCTTTAGGAAGGTATGCACCTGCCATAGGGATTTAAGGAAGAGTAGGACTCTCTTTTGAACACTCACAACCGCCATATTCACTTGAGGAAATAAGGCTTTCTTTTGGGAAGGAGACTTTGAAAGAGGTGAGATTTTCTTTGATTCATGCCATATTGGATGAGGATTGAGAATTTGAATTATGGAAAAATTCTTTGGAGGGACGATTGCATTAGAGAGAATACATGGTTGCATGTTTTTTTTGTGGAAAGAAAAATGAGAGTTTGTGAAAGTCTTGACATATTAGAGATTGAAATTAGAGAGTCCACTATAGGTAGGATTTTTTTGGAAGGATATTCACACATTGGAGATTGAGATTAGAGAGTCTATGACATATAGGAATTTTTTTTTTTGGAAGAAGATTAGAGGAGACTTATGACCATTAGAGATTGGATAGATGATTTAGGGGTTTAATAGATAGTAGGACTCTCAAAGGTAAAGAAGCTACCATATTAGATTAGGTAAGTCTCTTAGAGAGCATTACATGACATTAGAGTTGGTGATTGAGGATATTGATTTTTGGGAAAGTCCATGGCTGCCCATAAGGAAGGAAGAAGAAATATTATTCGTGGAAGGAGAAAAAGTTTTTAGAGAGGAAAGTTTTGAAAAAAGGAGAAAAAAAAAAATCTTGGAAATAGGGTTTTGACATTAGAGATAGACATGGTCAAGGGAGTTGCAGAGTTCACACAATATTGAAGAGCTTGAGAGTTTGCTTTTTTTTTTTTGAGACTTTGAAGAGGTCACGATTGCATTGAGAAGGTCTTCCTTTAGGGGGATGGATTCATGCCATTAAGGATTCCATTAAGAGAAAATGCATGGGGTGGTATTGGAGATATTTTTGGAGACTCAGACATGCATAGGAGATTTGATGTGCGACATAGAGATTTTTTTTTATTGAGAGGATCACAACTTTGAGAGAGATTAAGGAAGGTGTGCAGCTACCATATTGATTTTGAGGGAGACTTACAACTATGAAAAAAAAAATAAGATTCATGCATAGGAGATCAAGGGACTTGTAGCCATTGAGGAAGTGAAGTTTGGACCTGCATTTTTCACGTGTGTCCCCATTTGATGGTGAGACTTGGTTTTTAGTAAAAAATTGATATTTGTAACAGTTGGAGTTACTGCTTATTTTTGTTTATTTTTTAAAAGGAAAACAAAATAAGTAATAAAATACAAAAAATGACTCCTTATTTGAAAAAACATGTCTTTGAAAACCGAGTCCAAGTTTGAGGGCTAGGTTACTCATTGGGAAGGTACTATAAGGTAGTACCCTTCTAAGCCCTAAAACAAGTCTCTACTAATTAACTTAAGGTAACCATGACAATTGATTTATAAATCAATGGATACCAAGAATTAAGGAATATATCAAAGCAATAGTGAAAGCATAATTAAAGATCAATCAAGTCATACACTCAAGGAATTTCATAAACGAAGAAAGGAAGAAGCATACCTCAATAGCATGTTAAATGCTTCCATAAAACAAGAGAGTTAGTCCACAAGCAATAATCTCATAATACACACAATACGCATTTCACCCAAATCAAGAAACAAAGATATGACAACATAAGAATCAAGCAAGGCAAGTAGATCAATCATGAGAATAGAATTTACACATTAATAGAAACAAGGACATAAGGAAAAGAGGAAATGTACCTTGATAGCCTATAAAGCACTTTCATAAAAATTAGGTTAATTCACAAATAATAATGATGAATTTAAAATCATAAGCTAAACCCTACACTATATATATAGCACATCTCAAATCAAGAAAAAAAAAAGATGATAAGGAATGAATACAAAGAAACAAGATATAATAATCATGTTCACCAATTCAAAATTAGCGAACATATGTTTACCTCCAAGAATTAGCCCAAATAAAATATCAAATGAAGAATTTGGATCAAATGGAATGTACATAATATATATATAAAACATGAATCATTAATCAAAAGAACTCACAAGCATGCACAAAGGTGATAGAATTATAAAAAAAAAAAACATACAAAATATCATTAACAGGGCATAACAGGAGTATTCATAAAACAAATCCTAAATAAATACCTAGACGTGTTATTTAATTAAGATAAAAAATCAAGAATACCTTTAATATGTCTAGATCACAATTAAAATGCCCAAATTATTAAATTAAGTACCAATTAATATCAGATTAAGTCAAAATTGGGATACCACACAAAATAATCAAAATAGAGGAGTTCAAAAAGTAAATCCTAAAACAATATATAAAAGTGGAATTTCATCATGAAAAAAAATTGGTAACATCTCTTATGTATCAAGATTACATCCCAAAGGCTAAATTGATTAATGATGTCCGAATTAGTACCGGTTTTCATAAAATCACAATTGGTCTAAAATAGAATAGTTTTCCATAGCATACAAAGACTAATTTGTTTAACTAACTTAGAGATATGATACAATCCTACCAAAATTTTATAACTTATTTCATATGTCTAGTTTACGTGAAAAATAAATTCAAGGCATGATTATACACATAACATATTTAAAACTAAATAAACATTTCTTAGCTCCAGAAAAGAACCTGTGTAATGAGTGCAAAAAGAACAAAAAATCATATCTCCTACTTGAAATTAGTTTTTATTATTTTATGTGTTTAAAATTAAATTCAAGAAGTCTATATTAAGAGAAAATTATTAAAGGAATTAAGAAGATTATTTACTAATTTAATTTTATAGAATAATTTAGGGTATTCAAAATACAATATTTTATAGAAAAATATTGTACTGGAGATGAAGATGTTGGTAGGGTTTGCAGGTCATTAATGGAGATGGTGTACTGCTGGTCTAGAGATGAAGACGATGTTCCTCCCGCGCTGCCCATGGAAATCCTCCTTTTATTTGTGATCTGGAGTCTTTTAGAAAACCTCCAAAAATGCCTGATCCTCTTCTCCAGATGGCGTTGCTGTGATGATGCCTAGTAGATGATCTCTTGCTAATGAAGTCTTCTGATACCCTAGAAATGCATCATGATCACATGAACTCCCACCTGCATGGTGGATGTGTTATGATGTCGTTCTTTAGATGATGTCTTGCTGGTCATCTAAGATGATAATGGAGCCTTCTAGAACCCAAGCATGGTCGTGGTGTGATGTGATACACACCAAAAATATGGATGCAAGAGATCTCAGCTAGTGCGTGGTGGAAACCTCATGTAGATGGCTTGATGTGATCCTCCAAAGTTGCTCAAGTGATGCCTCCCCATAATGCATGTGTGGTCACCATGATAAAGAGCATGTGATGCTTTTACAAATCCCTTCCCACTCAAACAATTTTGTTACCTCTACCTTCTGGAGACCTCCATTCTCCTAACTGCCACTAGCCTCTAGAATATTCTCAGTTCATTGTCACGGACTTAGTCTTTTCCTAAGCTCATGTGACACTTAGACAAGTCAAGACCCTTGATCTTGCTAAGTCAACCTTACTCTCGATGCTTAGCTTGTTAGACTAAGACGCACACGACTTAGAAGCTAGTAGGAAAACGTAAGCAACACTTGAAGAATAAGAAGCTTTATTGCTTTCAAAGAATGCATTACAAGTACTTTGGAACTCACTTGCTTAGTGCCTTGGCTAAATGAGGGCCTCTCCTATTTATAAGCACCTTAAGAAGTCTTTAGAACCTTGGAGGGTTCCTTACAAATCATAAATATTCTAGAACATCCTAGACAAGTCTATCTACAAGCTTATGTACAAGAATATACAAGAGACCTCTGGAACTCTCTAGAAAGCCTTGGACTCTTCTCATGCCTTCCACCATAGTGTAGAGATGTGTGGACATCTCTAGGCTTCTCTAGAAGCTTCCACACTCTTCCCACCAATGGCTTAGTGTAGATGGCTCCAGGAGTCTCCAGAAGCTTCCTACCTCCTATATAAGCCCATGGGGAGGGTCATTTGTGCATCCTGTGACATCCTGCCAACTTCATGAGTCTCCGCATGCAAAAAATTCCTTCCCTTCTTTAGAATCATCCTCTGAAATGTCTTCTTCAAAATTCCATGTCCTTCCTCATGTTACCTCACAAAGAAAATGCAGGCATCCATAATCAAAGGTAAATTAGAAACCATCTAAATCAAGGGTGATCTTATACAAAATAAAATCAAAACTTACTCACATTCAAAATCAATTTCATGAAACTAAAAATCAACACTCAAAATCATATAATTGAAAATCAAAATTCAAACTCATGTACACAAAAAGCAAAAATCTATTCCATACAATTAAAAATCAAAATATCCACTGCATCTAATCATATTTTTTTTTTAAAAAAAAATCCAACATAAAATCAAAAATAAAAAAATCAATACAAAACTCATCTAATCCTAAAATCATGCAATGGAAGTGTTAGGACATTGAGTCTTGTTTCTATGTTAGCAATTTTGTTCCAATTTTTGTTTGGCCTAGGAAGTCTTTTTAGATAGCGACTTTCTCTTCATTGAAGATTAAGGGTTATTGTTCTTCTAAATGGAAAGTCACAGATATGTCTAAAAAGGTTTGACTTGTGACATATGAAGGCTTATTTGAGGTATAAATGGTTTAATATCATTTTTGAAATTGTTTTTCCAAAAAGGAGGGACGCTCAAGCGGTTTATCCCACTCAAGCAGTTAGAGCACTCAAGCGGTTAATCTTGCTTAAGCGATTGAAGCTCTTAAGCGGTCTAAGTCCACTCAAGCAGTCATGATAGTTCTACCGAGTATAGAAACGTATTTTGAATGAATTTCAATCAAACTATAATTTAAAAATTTGTGATAGTGAAATCCTTATGGCTTTTGCTTATAAATACCTTCCTTATATCCCTTTGAGATTTAGAGATTCAAGCTAGGAGATCCAAGAGTTCGGAGATTTGAAAAATCATAGAGATCTTGGAGATTGTTAGAGACCTCTCATTCTTTAGAAGTTCTCTTTGGCGAGAAAATCCTTACTGCCACACTATTCCCGTTCTCTCATTCAAGGATTCAATTCTTTGAATTGCTAGTTGAAGATTGTAATCTCTTCGAAGGGACCGAAGAATCTACTAGGGAGTAACAAGTAGTTACTACGTTGCGAACTTGGAACAAGTAATAGGTATTAGAGAGTAAGTCTTTAGGGTAAAGTGGCTAGGTAAAACTGTGTGACTTGATTTCGAATAGTGGTTGGATGTTGATTGGTAGGGTCTTAGACATCGTGGTTTTTTATCTCCACTGTTTATGAGTTTTTCCATGTAAAATCTTGTGCCTCGTTGTCTATCTCTTTATATTTGATATTATGTTTGAATTGCCAAGATTAGGTTAATTTGTTTTAATCTAATATCTTGCAGGGTTATTATAAAAAGTTTATATTTATTCCTGCATATATTTTGGTTGAAGAGATTGAATATATTGGATTGATTGGTTAATTGGTTATTAAGTTTGTTAGGTTGGTTATTCTTGTGGTTATTATTATCTCTAGCATTCTTCAACATATATTTAGTGTGTGATTGATTTTTTATATTTATAATTTATGATGAATTTTTTATATTTCAAGTGCATGAGTGATTTTTGATAGTTTGAGTGCATAAGTAATATTTAGTGCATGAGTGATTTAATTTTGAGTTCACATTTGATTTTTAATCAGGAATGCATGAGTGATTTTATTTTAATTTTATTGCATGTTTGATTTTTGATTTGTGGTTGCATGGAATTAATTTTTTATTTTTTATTTTTTTGATTGCATGAGATTGATTTTAATTTTGGAATTGCACGTGAGCTAACTTTGACTTTATTTTTGCATTAGATTGGTTTTAATTTTTTATTATATAATTTAAATTTGGTAACTAGTGCATACATTTCTTTAATGTGAGGTCATGTGAGAGACATGTGAGAGTTTGTGATTTATTTTTAAAAAAAAAATTCTAGAAATAGTGACCGGTCTCTTGTATGTGGGATTTTTCTAGAAGGGTCATTTTTTGAGAAGAGAGGAGATCTTCATATTTTTGGTGTAGGGGGAAGAATTCTCTAGAAGAATTTTGAACTTCTTAATGAAAATTGAGATGGCAAAAATGGAAGATTTTAGAGAAAAGTATAAAAAGGGAAATGAAATTTGGAGAGTGAACTTTTAAGCACTTTGGGGAGATTTCTAGAATTTTTGAGAAACTTGAGAGTGAAGAGAGCTTTGGGAAAACTTGTTTGGATAGTGAGAAAATTCTTTAAAAAAAAATTGAGTAGAGGAAAGAGGGAATTCAGAGCGTGTCATGCAAGAAGGTGCAGCCGTAATGGAGCTTAAATTCAATGAGTTGTGGAACTTTTAAAGGTGCAGCCGTGGAGAAGTGAAGCATCTGAACTCACACCGTGTTAAGGTAAGTCGTCCTTGATCGCGTTGAATTTAAAAATCAATGAAAGATTGGAAAATACAATGTTGATTAAAAAAATCGAATTTCAAAATGAATGTGATAATCAATGAGTGTCGGCCATAGACGAGTGTGAGAGAATCTTGTTGAATCAAAATCAATAAAGTAGGATTGATAATATGGTTAGGAGCATGTCATGAATTAAACAAAAAAAATTCAAAGTGGAATGAGAACAATAATGCATAGCTAGCCATGGTTGATGTTAGTGGCATGTCTTGAATTGGATAAAAAATTCAAAGTGGACTAAGAACAATAATGCATATATAGCTGGTCATGGAGGTATTAGTGGCTTGGATTTACTGATTTTGAAAATCAATCAAATGCATATGAGAATCAATGTAGCCATGGTGTTAATGGATGGTACTAATGGCTTGTCGCTTGAAATTTTCAAACCAAATGCAAGTGGAATGAGATGATGCAACCATGAAAATGTTAATTTTAATGGTTTTTTGTTTGGTTGAATCTTAAAATAAATGAAATGAGATGATGAAGCCAGGGAAATGTTAATGTTAGTGTTAGTGGCCTTTGCTTTCTTTGATTTTAAAAATCAAGTTTGTGAGGATGTTGCAGAAGCCATGGTTAATGCTAGTAGCATTCTTGTTAGTTGAATTAAAAAAATCAATGTAGTCATGAAATGGCTATTTTAGTGGCCTTTGTTACTTTGAATTTTAGTCTTTGTTTATTGATTTTTAAAATCAAGAAAAGTATGTGAACCAATCGGTCTTAAGCTTCATTGGATGTCCTAGTAGAGGAAATAGAGAGGCAACCTAGTATCACATGAAGGATAAGGTAGTCTTAACACAACTAATAGGTGTAGGCCATGTGATGTAATGTACAAAGAAGGCAAACAAAGGAACCATTTATATAGCCTAGTAGATAATAGCTAATTAAGGAGATCGTATGTAAATTGGGCTTTGCATGATGGGTACGTAATTTGATACGTACGTCAAGTTTCAACAGCAGCTTTGTCGTGGCATCAATAGATCTTATGTTCACTAAGTCATTGGGAATAAAAGAGAAGAGGTGATAAGCTGAAACTTCCTTAATCATTGCTAAAAGTGATTTTGGTAATGTTTTACATAATAAAAAGTGATTTCTTTTTTTTTTTTAAAGAATCACCTATTAAGAATTTGTTTTAGAGTGTTTTAAAAAACACATTTAGTCTAAAAAATGTTTTTTAATTAAAAATTAGATGTTTAATAAAATTTTAAAAATATTTTAAAAAAATAAAAAAATCATTTATAATATGGGAGAATTGTGTTTTGGGCCCAGCTGGGCCCAAAAATTAACAAATGGTCCATCTATGTAACAAAATTAAGCCCAACACCCAGTCAAAGTCTCAAAATTGATAAGAAGGCTATACAATTTATAATATGCCGAAAATGCCCTTTGGCTGGCTAATGAAAAAAAAAAAAACAAAATCCACGTTGGATAGGCGTTTTCACATTCCTGAGTGTTTGCCTGGTTCCCGCCCAAAGAATGCCCTAATCCTCTCTTCATCTGGAGTTTGCCGACCATCCGATTAAAAACAAAATCGACGTTGGATTTCCAGTTCGTTTTCCCCAAAATTGAGAGGCGTTTTCACATTCCTGAGTGTTCCCTCGTTTCCGCCCAAAGAATGCCCTAATCCTATCTTCATGTGGAGTTTCCCGGCCATCCGATTTTAGGTGTAGACGGTGGAGTTTTTCACCTCTGTGAATCCATTGTTGTCGACGATCACCACCGGATTTGGGTTCCGTGGCGAAGTAGTTGAGAGTTGAGGTTAGTAGGTTCAACAATTTCAGTTTATGCTTCATTTCGGCTATCCCGACCAATTCATTTCAGCCCAAATACATTGCCCAAATTTATCTGGCGATTTCAGTGTGCCATTAATCCCCACCGTGGGTGTCGTCCCGTGCTGAGCATTGAGGAGGGAGCTTCTCTGACCATCAGGTAAAGTAGTATTTTATTTTAAGCTTAAAGCTTAAACCCCGTAACTGGCTCTAAGACATGGCGTGGGTTATGGTCTTTTTAAGACATGGCTCACAGTTTGAAATAGTGAGGATCCGCATGGGCTAATTGCATATGCATGTTGTGGTATGAAAAAAGTTATTATTTAGATAATTATGTTTGTGTTCGATTTACATGATTGATAGCCTTGACATGGAAAAATCACTTCTTTTTATTAAACTGTGATGTCACCATGATTCACTTGTTTGTCCATGAATATGAGAACCCTCGATTGCCATTCATGATAATTGTGATGCTGAAGATGACATAAAAATATATTTTGATTTTCCATGCATTTTACTTGGTTCAGTTATGTTTGTTTGGTTTAGCATTGCATATTGAATTGAAAAGTTAGTTTGATAGGTGCAATTTTATTCTAATATATCATAAGTAAATGCAAATAGATTCTCTTTTGCAAACATATTTTTTGTCCTTTCGTTCAAATTATATCATTGAGCATTATATTTACTTCCTCGTGCGGCAATCTAGTTGAGTTCGCTAGTTCGCCTGTTACCTATTTTCGAAAAAAACCCAAGTTCTTTGAACCCTCTAGTATGAGATATTGTGGGATACCTAGTATGTGTAGATAGATTATCATTTCGAACTTCATGAAATCTGTAGCTAACATGAATATAAATGCGAAATAAAGAAACAGATCAGTTCAAAGGCAGTTTAATGAGTCTTAATTCTATTTTTGAAATCCAATATTAAGGGAGTCAATACATAAGAAACCAATTAAGGGATTTCTCGTTGAAATCCAGAATGGTTTCCAACAATCATTGTAGTGGCCAAATACCTCTTTCCATGTTTACTATTCACAATTGCTAAATATCAAATGCAGCAAATGCAATATTATTTTCAGCATACAATTGAAGCAAATTGAAATTAAGTTAAATTTGAAGTTGTCTATTGAGTATGAGCCAAAACACTAATGACATTGGCATGATGTGTCCATTTATAAGTCTGAAAAGTAATTGTGATGTTCCTATTGGGATCTAGAGGGTCATAGCAATCTGCAAAAAACAGAGGAAGAGTCGACCAACCAGTGAAAAATAGAATAAGTGAAGTAACATTTGGAAAAGTATATGCATAAATGATGCGTGATAATCTGGACATGGCGACTAGTAATAGTCTGAACTTGAAAGCAAAAGGCCAAATGAGAGAAAATATGAAGGCCATTTTCTATAATATGCATAATTGTTTGATCTATAATATGATATTTGTGCTATGTTTGTATAGGTTAATGGACGCAACTAATAGGATATATTGTTACATTTTTGTGGGTGGCAAACTTGTCCAAAAAAATGATGGGCAATGGGAATACTTGGGTGGAAGAAGCAAAGGTATTCACATATATAAAGGAATGGCATTTGAAGATTTCACCAAAAAAATCATGGAGAAATTTGACATTTCCCTTGACGTGATGAAGATGCACTACACGTTGAAGTTCAATCCCAGAGTCATCCAAGATTTAGAAGATGAGGATGATTTGGATAACGTGGTTTCCCATAGTGATGACTTTGCAAATGTATACCTAGTAGACTTACCCTCTGTGGAAGCCATTGAAGCAAATATCCCGAATTCACAGTTGGCATTTCGGTAATGGACTTTAACATCAATGTTTATTTAAAAAATTGTGAATATCAATTTTACACATCACGTAGTCTAATTATGTTAATATATGTCAATGCAGAGATCCACCTATCACGTTCCCGTCCTCTAATGCATCATGCGATCCAATTCGTAACACTATGATGCTATCAAGAGGATTTGCGTCGCGTGCTGCAGATACTGAGTACATCCCTTTGGAATCGATTCGTTTTCGTGAGGCAATATTAGGGTCGGGACATACATTTAAAAATGCCGAGGAGTTTCGCAATGCAATTTACCAGATGTCATTAGGTGGAAGGTTTGAATACAAGTACACGAAAAATTCCCCTACGCATATGTCTGTCAAGTGTTCGGTTGATGGTTGTCCTTGGAAGATAACAGCTCACGCTGTCGAGGGAAATGTCATCTTGCGAGTTCATACTTACCAAGTGAATCATAATCATATAGCTCAGGATGAGTGTTCATCTAAGGTGAAGGTTTCTTCAAAGAGAGGTGCGGTTGTTGTTGAAGATGTGTTTAGAACCACTCCAGACTATCTTCCTCGTCAAATCTGTAAGGATTTTGAACGTGATCATGGGGTTCAATTGACATATAACCAAGCATGGCACCTTAAAGAGAAGGCAAAAGAGCGCATATATGGAGTACCACGCGACTCTTACACGTTTCTCCCTTGGTTATGCCATAGGCTAAGAGAAATAAACCCGGGCACAATTGCGGAGTACACTTCCCAAGAAGGTCACTTCATGCAATTGTTCATTGCCCATGCATTTTCAATTCAAGGGTTCATCATGGGGTGTCGACCTGTATTGGCTATTGATTCGTGCCACCTAAGCGGTCCATATAAGGGAGCTCTTTTGTCTGCCATTGCATATGATGCAGATGATGGAATGTTCCCTCTGGCCCTTGGTGTGGTAAGTTCAGAAAATTATGAGGACTGGTATTGGTTTTTGGATAAATTAAAGGGGGTATTAGATGGTAAAGAAGTTGTTATTATATCAGATAGACATCAGGGAATCTTGCGTAGTGTTTCCGAGTTGTTTGGGACAGGAAATCATGCGTATTGTTATCGACATGTGAAGGAAAACTTTTCTAGCTTCTTCAATAAGCAAACGATTCGAGGAAAGAAAGGAAAAGAAGATGCTTTGCTACTTTTGGACAGCATTGCGTATGCTAGGTTGGAAATAGACTACAATGAGGCATTTGAAAAACTTGTGCGCTTCAATGAGAACCTAGCAAAATGGGTTGCGGAAAACAATCCCGAACATTGGGCAATGTCAAAGTTTCTTAAAAAGCGCTGGGACAAAATGACAACTAACATTGCAGAGGCGTTCAATGCATGGTTAAGAGAAGAGCGTCACCAAACAATTTATACTTTATTGTTAATGCACATGGATAAACTTGTAGCCATGTTGGACAGCCATATGCGTGATACACAAAAGTGGAAGAGCGTGGTTGGACCGAAAACTGAAGAGAAGTTAATGTCAAATATCATGAGGTCTGGTCCGATTAGTGTGCTACCCTATTTGGGAGGGACGTTTAAGGTGTTTACTGGAGAAGTTTATTTGGTTGTCGATATGAATCAACGGACGTGTACTTGCATGACATGGCAAATGTCCGGTTTGCCATGTGCACACGTATGTGCTGTCATCCGCACACTGAGACACGACGTGTATGACTATATTGACCCATGTTTTCATGTCTCCATGCAAGATTTGATTTACTCGGGTCAGTTTCAACCATTACCAACACACAATATGCCGAAACTTTGTGACGATCGAGGATATGTTATAGATTGCGCGGGCAACTCCTTTCCTGCTTGCCAACCCCCTCATGTGAGACGCCCTCCAGGAAGACCCCGACGATTGCGCATTGAATCACAGTTTTGTCATAAGAGAGCAATTCATTGCTCGCGATGCAATGGAATAGGTCACAACCGCTCTAAATGTAATAATCCATTGCCGTGACATTTGCATTTTATTTGGTTGTACAATTTCCTCATTTTGTATCATTCCATACATGCTGTTGTATGGTATATGGTATGGGGTTGTTGACTCTCGTTGTTCTGTATTGCCCTATTTATAGGCACGATGCACTATTTTGGAATTTTTCTTATTTAGAGTTGCTTTTAATAACCAACTTAATTGAAAGTGCACTTTGAATGTGGTTTCTTTTTAGTTGTTATTTAATTCCATCTCTGTCTCTACATTATCGAGCATTTATTATTTGGAGCCTCATTAAGGATGACAATTTCTGTTACATTATTTTACGTATTGGGGTGACAAAATTTATTTTTTCAATAAAGCGAGACTACCCCTTTATTTATTTCCAAGTTGTGAATTAGTCCTCTTATCACATTATCTTCTGCTTGCACCTATTTTAATGTGCCATCAATTTCTAAGACGTCATAAAAATTGTCTTTCAATTTGTCCTCAATTAGATATACTTGTTACACACGTTGTCCATATGGTTATTATCTAGTAATTTATCTGGTTGCTGGTTGGATAATCGATCATACACGTGTTTCCTTCCAAACTCTACGCGTTTTCGTAAAATGTCATATTGTTATGTATTTCATTTATTTTTCCCTTACAACTATGATTATGGAACACCATTACCAAATTAATCAAAAAGATTAATTGTCCAAATAGTCAATTGACCTTTCCCTTTATTATTAGTTCCTCCACGTCATCATTAACTGCTATAACATGCATTTCCAAGTGCCCGTTCTTCCAAGGTTGAATCTTACAACAATCATTTCATTCTTCTATGGCCACTACGGAGGTGATGCATTCTTTCTTCTTTTTAAATATTGATAAGTTATTTCGGATACTTCATATTTTTCCCAACTTACGACCTATAGTTGTTTTTGATGTTAAAGATTGAATAACATAAACATCCAATCGTAAATTATGATCCCACATGAATATGTTTGTTTGTTCATTCAATTTTATTGCTTTATTCACAACGCTTACGTATTCCTATTGATGTTAATTTTTTCATATATAAAATTCATTTGTAAACTACTAATGACCTCCAACCATTTCAATGCAGTCCACCAGATTATACACACGTTGTTCATCTTCTCGGTTTCTAAAACTATGCAACAGGCTCCCTCCTGAGAAATTGGACGTGGTTCGAGACCTTCAATTTGGAGGTCTTCTTCACTTAAATTGCAAGGAGATCCGGCATAATCTCTGTACATGGCTGATTGCCCATTTTAATGTTGGGTACAAACGCATTGAGATTACATCCCACATAAGGTATGATCTGACAGCTGCTGATGTCGGCCTTGTCTTTGGCCTCCCGACGACTGGCCGGATTCTAGATATTGCTACTACCCCGTCTGATCATCCATTCGGTACCCTCAACACATGTGAGGAGAGACTCCTCAACTTACCAATTGGGGAGGAGTTCCGTAGATGCTTCATTTACTACGCTTGTGCGACGCTATTAGCCCCCACCTCAAGGATTGATGGATGCCGAAACTTGTGGCATACCATCCATGAAGATGGTTTCAGAAATGATGTTAATTGGGGCCAATTTGTTGTTGACCAGCTTGTGGAGGGTATAAGACGATTTAAGCAAGGGAACAGCGTCTGGGTTCATGGTTGCATTATTTTCCTCCAGGTATTGGCCTGCTTTAACATTCATTAATTGGTAACTTTGACTTTTTTAACATCAGTACCAACAAGTAAGAATTATACATATCTTTATTTCCATTGTGCAGCTCCATTACGTAATGAAATTCAAAATTCCTTCCGTTCATGTTCCGATGACAGCGCCCCTACTCTCAGCATGGTCAGATGAGTTGATAAAGGAGCGCTTATCTGCTGAGATAAGTGAGTTTGGGAGTTTTGGACATGGCGAGGTAGTCATTGATTCGGCATGAAGTTTGTTATATATTGATTTACATGCAATGTGAATACCTCCAATGTTTCTATGTTCTTAACATGCCTGATGTTCTCATAATGCAGGCGTTTGCTGAATCGTCACCGCCCCGTACACATGTCGAGGATGACAGTGGACCGACAAGTAGTAATGTATGCTAAAACTACTTGTTACTTTATGCATTGAGTCCATCTGAATCACATAACAATTTGGTTATCATCGCTATATTGTTAATAACTTCTAACCAATTTTCTTTTAAGTAGTTTGAAATTAAATTTGCCTATGCCAATTCGTTCTCATGTGACAGGAAATCTTGGATAAGTACTACGCAGCTGAACGCCAAATAAATTCTTATCAAAAAGGCATTCAGCACCAGCTTGGCATCATGCGTGGTCTGATCCAAAGATTGGATGGTCGAAGAAAAAGAAGTGTACATTCACCTACTGCTGCTCACTCGGGCTATGCAGCGGATGAGTTTCCTGATGCCGAGCCTGATTCATCCGCTGCCCGATATGACATGCCAACCCATTCCACCGAACAAGTACCGGACACTCCTATTCGCCATCCACCTATTATTGGTAACATTTTGGCCACATTCATTACTGCATTAGTGGTAGAAAATATGTCAAATTGTATTGGGGTTCAGTTAACTAATCTGTTGATACTCCAAACAAACAGCTGATGACGAAGTTGTCGTCCTTGACCCCTTACCTTTGCGTTCTATGACTGTGGCCCGATCCCATAGCATTGGGAGGCAACGGAGAGTCCGTCGGATGGCTCCCAGTGTATTGTCACCATTCATAGCGCAGGCACAAACGCGACATTCTGCCATAAAGATGGACCTAAAAGCGGCAGCTGCAACTGTATTTGATGGGGAGTTGGACCCCAGGCATGTTATATCATATACTACTCCAATTTCAAGTGTTTCCACATGCAACAAATCGTATTACTCTAACATATATGGTTTTGTTGGCAGCGAAGAGTTTGTTTCCATGCACGACACAAGTTTAACCAGAGGCAACCTCGCGTCTTTCCAGGGAGACTCTTGGATTGGCAATGATGTTAATATTTCAATTTTTCCACTAGTTTGCATTATTTTTAATTTTAATGTGATGTAACATCTCATTAGTCAATCTGAATATCGATTACATTTTAATCATTTCTTCTTTTAGGTCGTGGATGCATTTTGCCGAATGTTGCAATTCGATGATGAATCAAGGACAAAACTATTTCTCTCCCCATACATAGCTGTAACGAATGCTTTTAATGGCCCCTACATCTGAATTTCCCTTGTTATGATAACATGTCCACACGTTTGCACATGTTTCCATGCATTAACTACGTTCATTTGATATACAGGACATGGTGATTCGTTCCAATGCAAAATATTTGACGCACGATGCAATTGTTGCGCGTTTTGATCCATATATGTATGCCTTTGATGGTTCGTATCAGCATGTTACTCAGGTCAGACTTGCATTCCAATGTTTTATGTGGCATCATCTGATCTCCTTGACCCATTATATTTGCTAATCCATTGTATGTGGCATCATGAAGGTCTACTTACCGGTCCTTTTTAAAAACCATTGGACACTTTATGTCTATGACTTGCATAATAAGCGAATCCAGCTCTTGGATTCTCGGCCTGGACGAAAAAGGAGTTGTATGACTGGAATACAACAAAAATTGGTAAGGTTCCTTCCACTCCCCTAATATTAGTTGCATTGTACAACATACTGTAAGTTTGAATGTCAATTACTTTGCTTCTTTAAGGCCAAAGTTGTTCTAATGCTTGTTGCCGACAAGAAAGAAATGGTTGCTGTAGACTTGAACATGTACAGTTTTGTCATGCCAGACGTACCATGCCAACCAAATGAGTTAGTGTTTACCACAATTAAGTTTAATTTGATTTCATAGCATTTTCCAAATTTTATACTCCCCATTTCACGCTTTTTAAGTTCTTACACATTACTCTTTCTGTTAGCAATGACTGCGGCGTTTTTATTATGAAATTCATGGACAACTGGTCCAATGGGGGACTCTCCAAATCGATCGATGTGGTATGTACATATAGGCTTTCACTATGCCATCATTTATATAAAAATTGCATAGCATAGGCAACTTATTTAACCTTTCCTTATATGTCTTTTAAACATGAATGAGTGCAGGCCAAGATGAAGAAGTATAGATTGAAGCTACTGGGCAGATTATTGCTTTCATCACATAATGCGCATCGGCATCGATTCATGGCAGTTTGAGATACACTTTTCAATAGGATGTGACGAGGATTTTTAAAGCTGATTGTACATTATACAGGAAAAAGTACATACACATGACAATGTATTGCGAATATTATGGCTTATCTATTTGACAAATAAAAAACAAATTATCCATCTATCTTACATAAGTATTTTCACTTTGATAACTTGCATTTGGAGGACACACTGTATGAGGGGTACTACGTCAGCAAGAAAAATTTCATACAAAACATTTTGAAAAAAAAGAAGATAACAGTTGTCGCGGTCGGGTATCGATTGGGTTTACGACCGGGGAAACAAATCCGGTCGACCGGTTACTAAACCCTCGACAAGTATTCGACCGGGTAACGACTGGTCAATGGTGTACACACGACCGGGAAGCCACCATCCTCAACCGGTCACATACAGCCACTGGGAGAGAGAGAATGTAAAAAATAGTTCCGACCGGTATTCGACCGGATATCGACCGGTTGACCACCGGTACCAACCAGCCACTGGGAGAGAGAGAGTGTCGAAACTGCACTCGACCGGTACCTCGACCTATGATCGACCTCCAATCGACCGGACGATATGATTACTCAACCGGTCACACACAGCTACTGGGAGAGAGAGAAAATGAAATGCTGTCTTGCGACTGGGGGTCGACCGGTTGAAGATGGCCGGTCGACCGGTCGTTTCACATAGCGCGCATGTCTTCGACCGGTCGAACATATGTTGACATTGTTTTTGCTATGAAAAAATTGATGTTTTGTCTGTAATTATTGATAAAACATATAATAGCTAGAGAAAAAAGGTTAGCTATTTTTAAAAATAAAACATTAAACATACAAATTATTTTTAAATCATATTTAAAAATATTAAAAATATTTTTGGTTCTTAAATTGACCTTGTTTTACAAAAAATCTTAGATTAGTTTTCAAAAGTCATTTCTCGTAATTGTTTTTGAAAATAGTTACCAAATAGACTTTATATATTTAGCAAAATTTATGAAACACTTTTATTTTATTTCATGTATATTTTTTAAAATAATAAAATCTATTCAATTATATTTGGATTTAAACCTTTAAGTTTTACTTTAACAATATCAATAATTTACCATCTCCAAATGTCAAAATATGTCATTTTATCCCGAAATTTCATGAAAAAAAAAAAGGGTATGTAGATAAATTGTACACAAAATATATATATATATATCATATTTTGTAATTGATTAAAAACTAAATATTAAGTTAGTCTAAGATCCTAAAATGGTTATTTACAATTTAGTTTGTAACATGTTAATTACTTTTAAAAATTTAGGAGTCGTAAATGTTATTTTTTAAGAATAAAAACAAAATATCCATTAAATCAATATTATTATATTCAATAATAAGATTTAAAATAGAAAATAAACATTAAGCCAACCCCAAAAGAATAAAAAAATAAAAACAAATTTCCAATAATTTTTTATTTTATCTAGTTTAATTTACAAAATGTAATTATCTTCTACTATTCCAACAATTTAAGAAAACTTTATATCTCAATATGAAATTTCCTTAAATTATTTAATTATTTATTTATAAATTTAAATTATCACTTATATATATATATATATATATATGTTTGCAGTCATAGGTATTCAATTTAAATCAATTATAAATGAAAATTCAATTTCATATCATTGTTATAGAGTCTCGGAATTGTAAGAGTCAAAGCAACTCTAACACTTTCCAAGCCAAAGCGACTGTTCGGCTTCTTACTTACAGAGGGGGTCAACCGCGAGTGGAGCGAGCGAGGCATTCGTGGGGTTGTCTTTTGAAATACCCCCCGTGCGGCATTTTGACATTGTCAGCCTTCAAGGGTTTTGGGTATTCAGCTTGGTGGGAAACCTACTTTGAACGGCATTGCAGCTATTTCATGGCTTCGGAGTGGGTTTTGAAGGGTGTGGAATGATATTTGGGAGGTCGGCCGTGTGTATTGGAAGGGGTCCTTGATCAGCGCGCGTCAAAGGCGGTTTCTCACCTGTTCCAGCGCGCCAATCTCCTTTGCTTCGGTTTGTTATCACTTTGAGCTGCTCCTCTATTTCTCTACTACCGTCGTCCCATTCAGTTTCACTCTCTCATGCCGCCTAGGAGAGATACGGCTGCCTCTAGGGCACAGGGCAAGCGCCCTGCTGAGCCATCTCAGCCCGGTGAGGCGGAGGCCCGCCAAAAGGCAAGGTTTGACACCGGTCTTTTCACTTCAATGGAGGAATATCAAAGGTACAAGCAGAAGTTTTCCCACAGGAAGGTTGTTCCAGGGAGAAATATTAATTTCTCCCAACTACAGCATTTCGACTTTGAGGGACTATTCGCACGTATGGGGTGGCTGCCATTAGTCACTATTTCCGAGCCGATATTTCCGACATTAGTGAGGGCATTCTATTCACGAGTGACATATGGACACGGAGGGCCGATTGTTTCGACCGTTAGAGGTGTGCAGATCAAGCTTGACCCGGAGAGCATATGCCGCATTTTAGACATCGCTCCAGTCGGACTCAGGGTATATGAGTCTAAGGGTTGGCCCACTGTGGCGGGTTTCGAGCCTACAGAGGCGATACAGAGGATGTGCGGCCTTGCTGATGCGCGGGGGATGGGCAAACCATCAGCACATAGCCTGACAGTTAGATCTCGCATCCTTCACCACATGATCCTATACATTCTCTTGCCACGAGGCGGCCACCGAGATGAGGTATCATATCTGGAGGCATTTATCATTGATTCGATTATGAGGGGGAGACGGATTGACGTTGGATATGTGATGATGATGCACATGCTTGCATGCTGCGAGAGCTCCACACGTGTTCTCCCCTATGGCCGTTTTCTGACACGAGTATTCAAGGATGCGAGGGTTGATTTGAGCAAGGAGCAGGACTTTGAGGCCCCAAGTAGTTATGACACATATGATGAGCAATCGTTGGCCCGTATGAAGTTTGAGAAGGGGCCTGAAGGAGCATGGATTAGGAAAGTGGAGTGACCAGTACCACAGCCTGCCGTTGAGGAGGAGGCGGAGATTGGGGAGATGGAGGGTGGGGTTGCCCCTCAGAGAGATTATGAGCATACACTGACTGAGGTTGAAATACCTGTACAGCAGTCCGAGGGCTGCCAGTTGCGGCCGACGGTATCAGGGGGGATGACTTTTGAGGCAATGCACACAGCCGGAACATCTTCGCAGCCATCATTCACTGATCCACCTCAGGCGCAAACATCACCTCATAAAGCTCCATACGGACCTAGTCAGGCTTGGATTGATTTAGGTGCTCAGATCAGCTCACTGGGCGCTCGGATTGAGGAGCTAACAATTGTCAAGGATATGCGATTCCACTCTATGGAGGATCGCATGGATCATTATCAGACAGGCTTCACCGAGCAATTCCAGTCTATGCAGCAGAGATTTCAGAGTATTGAGGATCGCATGGATCAGCAGCAGGCTACCTTTGCGCATATCCTCCAGAGGCTTGATCGCCAGGACAGTCAGCATGAGGACATGATGGCTTACATCCGATCCGTGTTTCCACCACCACCTCCTAAGTCGTGATAGCAGCGATAGCTATATAGGATTAGCATAAGTACATGCAAATCATTGCCATCTTTGTGTCTGTTGTCTATGTTTACTCTATATTTCACTTGACTATATATATATATGTCTATGTTTATGTATATATATGTCTATGTTTCCTCTATATTTCAGCTGACTATATATATATATGATTTCTTTTGTCTTATGTGAATTATACGTTTACTTTTAATGATTATCATTTTAATGGGCCCAAGTGCAATTTTTTTAACTATTTGTTTCCAAAATCAAAACATTAAGTATGTCAAAAAATTATGTGGGTGCAAAAAATTTTTGTATGATATAGTACAACCTCCATCTTTCGCCTGATCCATCTGATCGGCTGTTACAGGCGAGGGTGTGTGCGACAGGGCGTCCAGGTAGGTCACCGGTCGACCGGTTACACTTTCCCGGTCGTGTACCGATCGTGTACCGGTCGAGGTGGCCGACTCATTATCTCTCAAGTAGGTCCTTGCCTCTTGGGGAGTCAACAGTGTATGACTGTGGTTTTGCATTAAATGGGGTTAAATTATAAACTAGAAATCATGCATATTGAAATGACATCGCTTTGTAAGTTTTCAATTTGATTTGCCTTCAATCCATGTCCGAAGGGCCTGAGACAGGGCTGGTGAAGGGGATAATGGAAGGCACCATTCGAAAGTTATCACTGCCCTCACATAAAGGCTAGGGCTAGGGGTTACTTCAATTATGCAACCATATATGGAAGGGGTCCTTCCAATTATATCCAGTTATATAATGCATTCGGATAAAATTTCAAGAATCTAAATACAATAACTAATAGATCAACATGTCCATTATGTCAAGACTTAAGTAATGGTAATAATTCAAAAAACATTATGCACACATACAACACTTACATAAATCAAGGCATTTAGAAGATACTATGTCACTCGAAAGTAAGGAGGATGAATATAGGAAGGAGGGAGGTTTGAAAGAATATTGAAAAAATAAATGAGCAAAGAATTTTTCGAAATTCGTTTGAAAACCCTTAAGTTAGGTAGCCTTGTACACCCTTGTACAGTTAGCACATTGGCCTTGTACACTTAGTGTAAATGCCTTGTACAGTTGGAGAAATCCATAATAGGGACTACCAAACAAGTGCATATGGGTGGGAAAACAATGCTTCCACTCTCATGGATAAGGGAAAAGGATGAAAAAGCTAATCCTCGTTTTGCTTCATATGCATCATTAGTATGGGAGCTAATAAAATTAATTAACATGGTAGCCATCACATAAAATACGTGCAATGAGGCACCATTCAAGTAATATGTGTGAGGAATGTCCCTGAATATTGGAAAAAGTAAATGAGTAAGTTCTTCAAAATCAGCAAGTAAAGAAATTCTTCAGCAAACTTGGAGAACGACATGAAATGAGAATGAGACATTATTTGTCCAACAACCAATATAAACGGAGGGAAAACAAAATTTAAAAACAAGAAACATGTGCTGATAAACTGCAAAATAACCAAAATTTAAGTTCAATACATTGGAATTTTAATTGGAATGAAATGCATAATTACATGTCCCGAAACGTATATGATACTATTTGATGAAAATAGTTACAATGTAAAAACTTAAAAGAAGGTTGGTATCTTATTATCCAACTCTTAACATAGATTGGCTTCCTATAAAATAAACTATCTTGATCATCTACACTTCTCTGTTTGTTCTCTTCTCATCTTTCATATGATGTTAAGCCTCTTATTTTGAAGTATTTGTATTAATCGTGACAAAGCTCCCACTTCAAGAATCTACCCACCTGCACACATAAAGGGAAAAACAATTAGTTCAAGGATAAAAGATCATTTATTTGCTTCATCTAAAAACGAACATGAAAAGATGCAATTTGACACGGTCATGTACTCGTTTAAGTTCTCCTATTATCCGTCACTCAATACTGTGCACATAATTTTCCATTGATGCAGAGTCATAAATCTGTCTTACAAACAAAAGAAGTCAACATACTAATAATTTAAGAATATTGGAAGGATGAAAATTATGAGAAAATAAACCTCTAAAGCCATAAAATGTGAATTAACTATCTGATTTTGCATGAAGCTGTTGAATTAGAAACCTCAAAGAAATTTGTCCTCACATCAACATCAAATGAGAGTTTTTCATAAAGGCAACAAATTGGCTTATTGAAATTATGTGTTGTTACCCAAGATAACAAGGCGAATAAAAGGAGACGGAAATTGTTTGTCATAACACTTACCAACAATAAGTAAACACCACCATCAACAATTTTTTTCAAAAAAAGTTGTAATCCTTCAATGTAGGTAGGGTTGTACACACTTGTACAGTTAGCACATTTGGGTTGTACAGTTAGTGTAAATGGCTTGTACAGTTATGCAATCCACCGAAGGGACGACCGAACAAGTGCATATGGGTGGGGAAACAATGTTTCCATTCTCGTGGATGAGGGAGAAGGTGGAAAACCTTAACCCTCGTTTCGGTTCCTACGCATAAGTAATGTGGGGGAGCTAAAACAATGAACTAACATGGTAGATATCAAATAATATACGTGGAAGGAGTGTGTTGTCAACCGATATGTGTTAGGAATGTGCACGACGAGTGGAAAATGTTGATGACTAAGTTCTTCAAAATCACTTGAATTACCTTAAGGTACACACCCTTGTACACCCTTGTACATTTAGTACATTGGCCTTGTACACTTGGTGTAAAGGCCTTGTACACTTGGAGCAATTGCACATAAATGCAACTAAAGGAGCGCATATGGGCGGGTTAACCACATTCCAAAGATATGGGTGAGTGAAAATGGTGAAAATGAAACCCAATTTAGGTTCCTATGCAACATAAGTGGGCTACCACAAGGCATTTGAATGTGTACGAAGGGAAATGAGGAATGAATGTGAGGGATGTCCCCCTAGTAAAAAGAAGAAGGAAATGAGCAACGATTGTTTTCAAAAAAAGTTGAAATTCTTCAATATAGGTAAGGTTGTACACACTTGTACAGTTAGCACATTTGGGTTGTACAGTTAGTGTAAATGGCTTGTACAGTTATGCAATCCACCGAAGGGACGACCGAACAAGTGCATATGGGTG
Organism: Vitis vinifera; assembly: GCF_030704535.1. Lineage (NCBI taxonomy): Eukaryota > Viridiplantae > Streptophyta > Magnoliopsida > Vitales > Vitaceae > Vitis > Vitis vinifera. The sequence continues at coordinate 15,343,400 of NC_081814.1, forward strand.
GGGAAACAATGTTTCCATTCTCGTGGATGAGGGAAAAGGTGGAAAACCTTAACCCTCGTTTCGGTTCCTACGCATAAGTAATGTGGGGGAGCTAAAACAATGAACTAACATGGTAGATATCAAATAATATACGTGGAAGGAGTGTGTTGTCAACCGATATGTGTTAGGAATGTGCACGACGAGTGGAAAATGTTGATGACTAAGTTCTTCAAAATCACTTGAATTACCTTAAGGTACACACCCTTGTACACCCTTGTACATTTAGTACATTGGCCTTGTACACTTGGTGTAAAGGCCTTGTACACTTGGAGCAATTGCACATAAATGCAACTAAAGGAGCGCATATGGGCGGGTTAACCACATTCCAAAGATATGGGTGAGTGAAAAGGGTGAAAATGAAACCCAATTTAGGTTCCTATGCAACATAAGTGGGCTACCACAAGGCATTTGAATGTGTACGAAGGGAAATGAGGAATGAATGTGAGGGATGTCCCCCTAGTAAAAAGAAGAAGGAAATGAGCAACGATTGTTTTCAAAAAAAGTTGAAATTCTTCAATATAGGTAAGGTTGTACACACTTGTACAGTTAGCACATTTGGGTTGTACAGTTAGTGTAAATGGCTTGTACAGTTATGCAATCCACCGAAGGGACGACCGAACAAGTGCATATGGGTGGGGAAACAATGTTTCCATTCTCGTGGATGAGGGAAAAGGTGGAAAACCTTAACCCTCGTTTCGGTTCCTACGCATAAGTAATGTGGGGGAGCTAAAACAATGAACTAACATGGTAGATATCAAATAATATACATGGAAGGAGTGTGTTGTCAACCGATATGTGTTAGGAATGTGCACGACGAGTGGAAAATGTTGATGACTAAGTTCTTCAAAATCACTTGAATTACCTTAAGGTACACACCCTTGTACACCCTTGTACATTTAGTACATTGGCCTTGTACACTTGGTGTAAAGGCCTTGTACACTTGGAGCAATTGCACATAAATGCAACTAAAGGAGCGCATATGGGCGGGTTAACCACATTCCAAAGATATGGGTGAGTGAAAAGGGTGAAAATGAAACCCAATTTAGGTTCCTATGCAACATAAGTGGGCTACCACAAGGCATTTGAATGTGTACGAAGGGAAATGAGGAATGAATGTGAGGGATGTCCCCCTAGTAAAAAGAAGAAGGAAATGAGCAACGATTGTTTTCAAAAAAAGTTGAAATCCTTCAATATAGGTAAGGTTGTACACACTTGTACAGTTAGCACATTTGGGTTGTACAGTTAGTGTAAATGGCTTGTACAGTTATGCAATCCACCGAAGGGACGACCGAACAAGTGCATATGGGTGGGGAAACAATGTTTCCATTCTCGTGGATGATGGAAAAGGTGGAAAACCTTAACCCTCGTTTCGGTTCCTACGCATAAGTAATGTGGGGGAGCTAAAACAATGAACTAACATGGTAGATATCAAATAATATACGTGGAAGGAGTGTGTTGTCAACCGATATGTGTTAGGAATGTGCACGACGAGTGGAAAATGTTGATGACTAAGTTCTTCAAAATCACTTGAATTACCTTAAGGTACACACCCTTGTACACCCTTGTACATTTAGTACATTGGCCTTGTACACTTGGTGTAAAGGCCTTGTACACTTGGAGCAATTGCACATAAATGCAACTAAAGGAGCGCATATGGGCGGGTTAACCACATTCCAAAGATATGGGTGAGTGAAAAGGGTGAAAATGAAACCCAATTTAGGTTCCTATGCAACATAAGTGGGCTACCACAAGGCATTTGAATGTGTACGAAGGGAAATGAGGAATGAATGTGAGGGATGTCCCCCTAGTAAAAAGAAGAAGGAAATGAGCAACGATTGTTTTCAAAAAAAGTTGAAATTCTTCAATATAGGTAAGGTTGTACACACTTGTACAGTTAGCACATTTGGGTTGTACAGTTAGTGTAAATGGCTTGTACAGTTATGCAATCCACCGAAGGGACGACCGAACAAGTGCATATGGGTGGGGAAACAATGTTTCCATTCTCGTGGATGAGGGAAAAGGTGGAAAACCTTAACCCTCGTTTCGGTTCCTACGCATAAGTAATGTGGGGGAGCTAAAACAATGAACTAACATGGTAGATATCAAATAATATACGTGGAAGGAGTGTGTTGTCAACCGATATGTGTTAGGAATGTGCACGACGAGTGGAAAATGTTGATGACTAAGTTCTTCAAAATCACTTGAATTACCTTAAGGTACACACCCTTGTACACCCTTGTACATTTAGTACATTGGCCTTGTACACTTGGTGTAAAGGCCTTGTACACTTGGAGCAATTGCACATAAATGCAACTAAAGGAGCGCATATGGGCGGGTTAACCACATTCCAAAGATATGGGTGAGTGAAAAGGGTGAAAATGAAACCCAATTTAGGTTCCTATGCAACATAAGTGGGCTACCACAAGGCATTTGAATGTGTACGAAGGGAAATGAGGAATGAATGTGAGGGATGTCCCCCTAGTAAAAAGAAGAAGGAAATGAGCAACGATTGTTTTCAAAAAAAGTTGAAATCCTTCAATATAGGTAAGGTTGTACACACTTGTACAGTTAGCACATTTGGGTTGTACAGTTAGTGTAAATGGCTTGTACAGTTATGCAATCCACCGAAGGGACGACCGAACAAGTGCATATGGGTGGGGAAACAATGTTTCCATTCTCGTGGATGATGGAAAAGGTGGAAAACCTTAACCCTCGTTTCGGTTCCTACGCATAAGTAATGTGGGGGAGCTAAAACAATGAACTAACATGGTAGATATCAAATAATATACGTGGAAGGAGTGTGTTGTCAACCGATATGTGTTAGGAATGTGCACGACGAGTGGAAAATGTTGATGACTAAGTTCTTCAAAATCACTTGAATTACCTTAAGGTACACACCCTTGTACACCCTTGTACATTTAGTACATTGGCCTTGTACACTTGGTGTAAAGGCCTTGTACACTTGGAGCAATTGCACATAAATGCAACTAAAGGAGCGCATATGGGCGGGTTAACCACATTCCAAAGATATGGGTGAGTGAAAAGGGTGAAAATGAAACCCAATTTAGGTTCCTATGCAACATAAGTGGGCTACCACAAGGCATTTGAATGTGTACGAAGGGAAATGAGGAATGAATGTGAGGGATGTCCCCCTAGTAAAAAGAAGAAGGAAATGAGCAACGATTGTTTTCAAAAAAAGTTGAAATCCTTCAATATAGGTAAGGTTGTACACACTTGTACAGTTAGCACATTTGGGTTGTACAGTTAGTGTAAATGGCTTGTACAGTTATGCAATCCACCGAAGGGACGACCGAACAAGTGCATATGGGTGGGGAAACAATGTTTCCATTCTCGTGGATGAGGGAAAAGGTGGAAAACCTTAACCCTCGTTTCGGTTCCTACGCATAAGTAATGTGGGGGAGCTAAAACAATGAACTAACATGGTAGATATCAAATAATATACGTGGAAGGAGTGTGTTGTCAACCGATATGTGTTAGGAATGTGCACGACGAGTGGAAAATGTTGATGACTAAGTTCTTCAAAATCACTTGAATTACCTTAAGGTACACACCCTTGTACACCCTTGTACATTTAGTACATTGGCCTTGTACACTTGGTGTAAAGGCCTTGTACACTTGGAGCAATTGCACATAAATGCAACTAAAGGAGCGCATATGGGCGGGTTAACCACATTCCAAAGATATGGGTGAGTGAAAAGGGTGAAGATGAAACCCAATTTAGGTTCCTATGCAACATAAGTGGGCTACCACAAGGCATTTGAATGTGTACGAAGGGAAATGAGGAATGAATGTGAGGGATGTCCCCCTAGTAAAAAGAAGAAGGAAATGAGCAACGATTGTTTTCAAAAAAAGTTGAAATCCTTCAATATAGGTAAGGTTGTACACACTTGTACAGTTAGCACATTTGGGTTGTACAGTTAGTGTAAATGGCTTGTACAGTTATGCAATCCACCGAAGGGACGACCGAACAAGTGCATATGGGTGGGGAAACAATGTTTCCATTCTCGTGGATGAGGGAAAAGGTGGAAAACCTTAACCCTCGTTTCGGTTCCTACGCATAAGTAATGTGGGGGAGCTAAAACAATGAACTAACATGGTAGATATCAAATAATATACGTGGAAGGAGTGTGTTGTCAACCGATATGTGTTAGGAATGTGCACGACGAGTGGAAAATGTTGATGACTAAGTTCTTCAAAATCACTTGAATTACCTTAAGGTACACACCCTTGTACACCCTTGTACATTTAGTACATTGGCCTTGTACACTTGGTGTAAAGGCCTTGTACACTTGGAGCAATTGCACATAAATGCAACTAAAGGAGCGCATATGGGCGGGTTAACCACATTCCAAAGATATGGGTGAGTGAAAAGGGTGAAAATGAAACCCAATTTAGGTTCCTATGCAACATAAGTGGGCTACCACAAGGCATTTGAATGTGTACGAAGGGAAATGAGGAATGAATGTGAGGGATGTCCCCCTAGTAAAAAGAAGAAGGAAATGAGCAACGATTGTTTTCAAAAAAAGTTGAAATCCTTCAATATAGGTAAGGTTGTACACACTTGTACAGTTAGCACATTTGGGTTGTACAGTTAGTGTAAATGGCTTGTACAGTTATGCAATCCACCGAAGGGACGACCGAACAAGTGCATATGGGTGGGGAAACAATGTTTCCATTCTCGTGGATGAGGGAAAAGGTGGAAAACCTTAACCCTCGTTTCGGTTCCTACGCATAAGTAATGTGGGGGAGCTAAAACAATGAACTAACATGGTAGATATCAAATAATATACGTGGAAGGAGTGTGTTGTCAACCGATATGTGTTAGGAATGTGCACGACGAGTGGAAAATGTTGATGACTAAGTTCTTCAAAATCACTTGAATTACCTTAAGGTACACACCCTTGTACACCCTTGTACATTTAGTACATTGGCCTTGTACACTTGGTGTAAAGGCCTTGTACACTTGGAGCAATTGCACATAAATGCAACTAAAGGAGCGCATATGGGCGGGTTAACCACATTCCAAAGATATGGGTGAGTGAAAAGGGTGAAGATGAAACCCAATTTAGGTTCCTATGCAACATAAGTGGGCTACCACAAGGCATTTGAATGTGTACGAAGGGAAATGAGGAATGAATGTGAGGGATGTCCCCCTAGTAAAAAGAAGAAGGAAATGAGCAACGATTGTTTTCAAAAAAAGTTGAAATCCTTCAATATAGGTAAGGTTGTACACACTTGTACAGTTAGCACATTTGGGTTGTACAGTTAGTGTAAATGGCTTGTACAGTTATGCAATCCACCGAAGGGACGACCGAACAAGTGCATATGGGTGGGGAAACAATGTTTCCATTCTCGTGGATGAGGGAAAAGGTGGAAAACCTTAACCCTCGTTTCGGTTCCTACGCATAAGTAATGTGGGGGAGCTAAAACAATGAACTAACATGGTAGATATCAAATAATATACGTGGAAGGAGTGTGTTGTCAACCGATATGTGTTAGGAATGTGCACGACGAGTGGAAAATGTTGATGACTAAGTTCTTCAAAATCACTTGAATTACCTTAAGGTACACACCCTTGTACACCCTTGTACATTTAGTACATTGGCCTTGTACACTTGGTGTAAAGGCCTTGTACACTTGGAGCAATTGCACATAAATGCAACTAAAGGAGCGCATATGGGCGGGTTAACCACATTCCAAAGATATGGGTGAGTGAAAAGGGTGAAGATGAAACCCAATTTAGGTTCCTATGCAACATAAGTGGGCTACCACAAGGCATTTGAATGTGTACGAAGGGAAATGAGGAATGAATGTGAGGGATGTCCCCCTAGTAAAAAGAAGAAGGAAATGAGCAACGATTGTTTTCAAAAAAAGTTGAAATCCTTCAATATAGGTAAGGTTGTACACACTTGTACAGTTAGCACATTTGGGTTGTACAGTTAGTGTAAATGGCTTGTACAGTTATGCAATCCACCGAAGGGACGACCGAACAAGTGCATATGGGTGGGGAAACAATGTTTCCATTCTCGTGGATGAGGGAAAAGGTGGAAAACCTTAACCCTCGTTTCGGTTCCTACGCATAAGTAATGTGGGGGAGCTAAAACAATGAACTAACATGGTAGATATCAAATAATATACGTGGAAGGAGTGTGTTGTCAACCGATATGTGTTAGGAATGTGCACGACGAGTGGAAAATGTTGATGACTAAGTTCTTCAAAATCACTTGAATTACCTTAAGGTACACACCCTTGTACACCCTTGTACATTTAGTACATTGGCCTTGTACACTTGGAGTAATTGCACATAAATGCAACTAAAGGAGTGCATATGGGCGGGTTAACCACATTCCAAAGATATGACTGAGTGAAAAGGGTGCAAATGAAACCTAATTTAGGTTCCTATGCAACATAAGTGGGCTACCACAAGGCATTTGAATGTGTACGAAGGGAAATGAGGAATGAATGTGAGGGATGTCCCTCTAGTAAAAAGAAGAAGGAAATGAATTGTGAGAACAGAAACTTTTACAGATAAGAAGACAAACCGTGTCCAAAGTTTCAAAACCCTTCTTGGAGCTTGCCATTACCAAAGGATGTAAAGATGTAAAAGGTGAGAATATATCCTCTTCTGCTTCTTTGGGGGAGTTCCTATAAGCGGTTTCAAACTTATGCAGAGTGCTGAATGCTCTCTGCAAATCCCCCAATGCTGCATCGGCATATATTTTTGCAAGATAAGATTCTAGTTGAGGTGCCTTCTTTTGACGCAATGATCTCGTAGGATCGCCCATGATGCATCTACAAGAGTAGAACTGTAAGTCCTACCAGCAGTTCCAAGTGTTGATACAACAAGCCCCTCATCCACAGAGAGTAGAACATGACCCCTTGCATTCTCACCCCGAGCAATCCATCTGGCCATGAATTACAGGGCATAAAAAGCTAACTTGCTATTATCCTATTGCATCGCAATATTTGCAATGAAGATGCACATGTTCCAGGAGGGAGAAAGAGCTTTATTTTGATCCATTGTCTGGTACACACTCCAGAGAAGCGAGGTAAGAAACAGAAACATAACCAGAAAGTGTTCCTCCTAACACAGATGATCTAGAAAAAAATTCTAATTAGTCATGTACCTTGCACCTCTCTATAATAGACACCAAAGCATCCAGCCTGCCTTTGTTAACACAACTTCTCACACACTCAGCAAAAACCCTCATTGACAACATATAACCAGATTTCAAAGTCAAATCAACATATCTCAAGGCAGCATCAATCTGGTCTGTCAAAAACAGCATACCAACAACCAATTCATATGACTCATCATCAGCCATAGATTCTTTTCCTGTCTGCAGCATCCTGATATAAATAAAGTAAAGATCCATCCATAAAAAATACTTGTAGAGCGGGCTCCCTGAGGCGGGGTTGGGAGGAAGTGGAGTGGGAGATGGCGGGGGAAGGCTGGGCTCGGCGAGTTGGGCTTCCAGGGAGAGGAATGTGAAGGTGGAAATGGAAGCTTTAAAGGGATTGTTGTGGTGGTTTAGGGTTTTGAGGAGGGTTTTACGGGCTCTGGAGAGGATTGCCATTTGGGACGCCATTGATAAGCTCCGCTCAGTTCAGAGGTTTCATCGAGAGTACTGACAGAAGGGAAGGTGACATGGCATTTTAAATTTAACACAATTCTCCCTTTTAATTTACAGCAATCTGACTTGGAAATTAGAAGGGTATATAGGTCACTCAAAATCTCATAGCCTTTCTATTAATTTTGTTACATAGATGGACCATTTGTTAATTTTTGGGCCCAGCTGAGCCCAAAACACAATTCTCCCTTATAATATTTCCTGAAAAAATACTTAATAAGTGATTCTTCTAAAAAAACTTCTACAAAAAAATGGTTCCACTAAAAAAAATTTTGACTTAAAATATTATCAAAAGTACTCTAAATGCTAATCTAATAATCAATACTTCAAGTATTGGGAATTTCTTTTTATCCCAACAAAAGTCACTCCTAAGTGAGTTGCAAACGTAATTAGCAACCATATAAAATCAATGTTCCATAATCCAAGATTATACAGACGGGAGTAAAGATATTAATTTCTCAAAAATGATCATTTATACAATTTTTTGAATTAATGATTTTAAACCGCATCTCATTAAATTTTACAATGGTTCAATAACTTTACCAACATTTTTAATATTATTAACTTTATTTTTCATTTTCTCATAAATTATTTTGCCATAACCTCTAATTTCAATATATTTATTTTTGAACGTGATTTTCAAAAGATGGAGGAAGGACAAGCATTATTTTGGGTGTAGTGGGTAGGGATGGCAACGGGGCGGGTTTTTTCGGATACCCGCCCCACCCTGCTCTAATGGGACGGGGTTTAAATTTAATAAACGGGTTTGGGACGGGTATAAGATTTTTTTTTTTAACCCGGGGTGGGTTCGGGTATTGTCCCATCCCGCCCCCGATTATATATAAAATTAATTTTAAATTTTAAAATTAATTTAATTTAAAATTTTATTTTACTATTTTTAATATATAGATAATAATAAAAAAATTTAATAAAATAAGTTATAAAAAATATAATAATTTTATTATTTATAAAATATATTTATTTTAATGTATTTAAAAAATTTAAAAGTAATTTTTTTATAAAAAAAAAAAAAAAAAAGCTACCGCCCCGCCCCGTTTAATTTTTTAAATGGGATAGGGATGAGAATTGTTTTTAATAAATGAAACGGGTTGGGATGGGAACGCCCGTTGCCATTCCTAGTGGGATGATGAGTTTTAATGGCACTAGAGTTTGCTAACAACCATCATGAAGATTTTCACATATTCTTGTAACTTTTTTTGTCCAAAATCATCATGAAGATTTTCACATATTCGTAATGTTTTAAAAGAAAAATTATGTACGTTCCTTGTCGGCACACTACCTGTTCTTTAATTTATTATAAATTCCAATCCGAACTAAGATATTGTGTTACCATCTCAACACTCTCTTACACACAGAAGAGGAAACCAGAAATGGGAACTTCAAGCTCTTCAATGCTTTCATTGCTTTCAATCATCCTTTTGCTATCTCTTTCATGGGCAGCTTCAGATTCTGTTCATGGAGCCTTTCTCCAATGCCTTTCCAGCCATTCCCAGCCTTCTCATCCCATCTCTGCAGTGATATACACTCCTGATAACTCTTCATATTCGTCTGTTTTAGAGTCTTACATTAGAAACCTCCGATTCAATACACCTGCAACGCCTAAACCGTGCCTTATCATCACCGCCACCCATGAGTCTCACATACAAGCTGCCGTAATTTGCTCTAAGAAGCATGGCTTGGAGATCAAAATTCGAAGTGGTGGCCATGACTATGAGGGTATGTCTTATGTATCCGATGCCCCATTCTTCATCCTTGATATGTTCAATCTTCGATCCATTAGCGTGGATATAGAAGATGAGAGTTCTTGGGTTCATGCTGGAGCAACTATTGGTGAAATTTACTATAGGATTGCCGAGAAAAGCAAGACTCGTGGCTTTCCTTCTGGTTTATGTCCTACAGTTGGTGCTGGGGGCCACTTCAGTGGTGGCGGTTATGGTAATATGATGAGAAAGTACGGGCTGTCTGTTGATAACATTGTGGATGCAGAGTTGGTTGATGTTAATGGCCGACTTCTCAACCGAAAATCAATGGGGGAAGACTTGTTTTGGGCCATTAGAGGAGGAGGTGGAGCTAGCTACGGAGTCATTGTTTCTTATAAAATCAAGCTTGTCCAAGTTCCAGCTACAGTCACTGTTTTCCGAGTTGCAAGGACCTTGGAACAGAATGCAACAAACATTGTGTATAAGTGGCAGCAAATTGCAGACAAGGTAGATGAAGATCTATTCATCAGATTAATCTTGGATGTGGTAAATGACAGCCGGAGTGGAGAGAAGACAGTAAGAGCTACATTCCTGTCCTTGTTCCTTGGAAGTTCTGAAAGACTTCTCTCCATCATGAACACGAGCTTTCCCGAGTTGGGGTTGCAGAGCTCAGACTGCACTGAGATGAGTTGGGCAGAGTCTGTCCTCTTCTCGGCAGATTTTGCCATTGGAACGCCTGTTGAGGCCTTGCTTAATCGAACACGTCGTGTACAATACCACTTTAAGAGGAAATCAGACTATTTGAAGGAGCCAATTCCCAAGGCTGGTTTGGAGGGGCTGTGGAAGAAAATGATCGAGCTAGAGACGCCATTTCTGAAATTCAACCCTTACGGTGGAAAGATGGCTGAGATTTCCCCAGCTGCAACTCCTTTCCCACACCGCGCTGGGAACATATGCAAAATCATGTATGCCACAAACTGGCATGAAGAAGGGAGTGAGGCAGCCGAACGATACTTAAACTTGACCAGACAGCTTCACAGTTACATGACTCCCTTTGTATCGAAGTCCCCCAGAGAGGCGTTTCTCAACTATAGAGATCGGGACTTGGGTATCAACCACAATGGTAAGAACAGCTACTTGGAAGGAAGAGTTTATGGGATCAAGTATTTCAAGAAGAATTTCAACAGGCTGGTGCATATTAAGACTAAGGTTGATCCTGGTAACTTCTTCCGAAATGAACAAAGCATCCCAACACTTCCCTATGAAATGTTAGCAGATTTGTAGTATATAAAAGAAATAATAAGTAGAAAGATTGTTTCACCGCTGCAGATCTGCATTGGAGATTGTTTTATGGCCTTTTTTTTTCCTATTCCTTGTACAAAGCTTGGTGTATTTGGTATTGGAAGTGGTAATTTCTATTTTTTTTTTTTTTGGATCTTTATATGAGAGTATATGGTGAGTCATACAAGAAATAAATAACATCTCTAACAAGAATATATACAAGAAAAGATTCTAAAATTAAGATAATAAAATATTGTTAATATTTGATTCATCTGGATTTATGGAAATATTGACTAGAGTGGGTTCATACATCTTATGTGTTTGATTGTGTGTATTTCCTTGAATATTCCCCATTAAAATATGGATATCCTTGATTATTTCCTTTGACATGCCCTCTCAAGTTAGAGCAGGTAATCCTAAAACATGGTGAAGTTATCATTTGACAAAGATTTGGTAAAAATATCAGTAAATTTAAGAATGAATGGAAACATAAAAATTGACAAGAGTGTCAATAGTTACCTTTTCTCATGCAAAATGATAATCAAACTCAATAATATTTGGAATGAACATGAAATATAGGATTCATGAATATATAAAGAGCATTAACATTAGTACAAAATAATTATGGTGATTTATAGAGGGACACTCCAATATCTCATGGGAGATAATTTATCTAAGTCAACTTCGTAGATCCTCTATTTTGTCTTTTTAGCACATGTGATATAAGGTATTTTCTTGTATTTCTCTCTTGACTCGTAGTTATCTCTTGGTGGCTCATTGACACTTATATAGTTTACTCCTTTTAAGTCACCTTCAAGGACCCTTCGTTGAGGAGCTCATTTGGACCCTCATTGTGACCTTGGTTGCTCTTCGTGCTTAGGTTAGGTTCCACTTAGATCCTTTTCTACTTTGTTCACCTAAACACTTTTTAGGTCAGATTTTACTTGGACATTTTTTAGGCTTAGTTCACTTAGATGTTTTTTCTTAGTTCACTTTTTTTTTTTTTTTCTTTTTGGTAAGTTTTATTTATTTATTTTAAGTGTTTTTAATATAAGTTTTTTTAGTGGTATGTACGTAAATATATTTTTGGAAAGTCATTTTTTTAATTGTTTTAATATAAAGTTTTTGGTGGTATGTATGTAAATAAATTTGGTAAGTTAATTTTTTAAAGTGTTTTTAATATAAATTTTTTAATTTCAATTTGGTAAGTTAATTTTTTTAAAGTTTGTTAATTAATATTTTTAAAATTATAATGTATATAAAATTAAAATACCACTTTCCATTGCAAAAGCAAAGCCACTTTGTATATATATAAAAAAAAAATACAAGTTTCCCTTAGAGAAAATTGAAAAAACATGCTACCACATTAAAAACACAGGTCTCCAATATAGAAAGAAGATCCACACCTCGGCGGGCGGGATACAATCCATGCATTGGACGACCGAATACGGGGGCGACATCGAAAGGAAGTTCACACAGTCTCAATGAATCTAGACGCACTTTGAAAAAGAGGGTGCAACCCCACATATAGCCGAGACACGTTCTCTTTACACCAGTCGCCATATAAGCGAGGTAACCACGTATTATTAAATAGAGGACACTACACAGCCGCTCAAGGAGATGAGGAAAATCAATAGCACCTGCCATGGGGAAACTGGGGAAGATCTCCACACTATTTTGTAGAAGAAAATAAAATAAAGAGGGCTGTAGCAGAAACAGGGAACAAAGAAGAAGAAGATGAATGTTGGAAGATTCTGGAATTGAGAGAGTGAAAACGTATTTTTCATATATCTAACTGATTGCTTTACATGTGCTTTTATATCCAAGTTTATGGAATCTAACTCTAGTTATCAACTGACTGTAGTTACTAACTGACTATAGTTACAATTACTTTGGTTAGCTAACTTCCTAACTGAATTTAACTATAGCTTAACACCCCCCATCAAGCACAACCTAGAGAGACAACAAGGTTGAGCTTGGTTAACAGTTACTGAAACCTGGGAATAGAGAAAGGCTTAATGAATAAATCAACCACTTGTTCTACAGAAGGAACATAAGATACCACTAGCTTGTGAGCTAGCACCTGCTCACAAACATAATGTACATCCACTTCAATATGCTTTGTCTGAGAATGAAACACTGAGCCAGTAGCCAATGCCCCAGCACATTGATTGTCACACCATATGACAGGTGTGTTAACAAGAGAAACTCCAAGTTCTGAGAAGAGAGAGCATAGCCAAGCTACTTCGATTGATGCATGAGCAAGGGTGCAATACTTGGCTTCGATTGAGGATCTTGAAACCACAAACTATTTGCGAGAGCTCCATGTGAGAAGATTAGTGCCAAGAAACACAAAGTAGTCGATTGTAGAGCGGCGATCATCAATAGAACTCGCCCAATCTGTATCTGTGTACACTTGAAGATGCAGAGATGAATCCGGAGTGAAGTGTAGTCCATGATGGACTGTACACTTGAGATAATGTAATACTCTCTTACATGCTTTCCAATGGAGCTCAATAGGTTGCTGCAAGTATTGATTTAGTTTGTTTATAGCAAACGCTATGTCTGACCTTGTGTAGGTCAAGTATTGGAGAACACCAATGGTGCTTTTATAAAGTGTGGGATCAGAAGCAGGGCCTGAAGCTACATGAAGTTTGAGGGTTGCACTCATGGGAGTAGGAACTGGCTTAGCTGAATGCATATTAGTTTTGGTGAGGGGATCAAGTGTGTATTTTGACTGTGTACGATGAAGACCAGTTGTTGTGCGAAGAGCTTCAAATCCAAGAAAATATTTCACAAGGTCTAGGTCTTTTAATGCAAATCTATTATGAAGATCCTGAATAAGAGTTTGAATAAGTGGAGCATTGTTGCTTGTAATATGTAAATCATCAACATAGACTAGCAACAAAAGAAAATTGCCATTGTGCTTGTAGGCGAACAAAGATGTATCTGAGTTGGAAGAGATGAACCCCTAAGTATGGAGGGCTTCCCTAAGCTTATGGAACTAGACACGTGGTGCTTGCTTAAGACCATATAATGCTTTTTGTAGCTTACAGACATGTTGGGGATGAAATGCGCTAACAAATCCAGCTGGTTGGGAAATATAAATGGTTTTTGCAATGTCTTCATTGAGGAAGGCATTGTTGAAATCAATCTGATGAATCTCCCAATTATATGTTACAACTAGTGTAAAAATGACTCTAATAGTAGAAGCTTTGATCACCAAACTAAATGTATTAGTAAATTCCAAACCTGCATATTGTTGAAACCCTTTGGCTACTAATCTAGCATTTTTCCATTGTATGGTACCATCAGAATTATATTTGACATGAAAAATCCATGCATTGTCTATGACATTCATGGATGGATGAAAGAGAACCAAGGTCTAAGTATTCCAGACTAAGGCTTGATATTCTTCAAGCATAGTTGTGTACCAATTGTGATTTTTCAATGCTTGACTGACAGTGTTAGGAAGCTGGTTTGAGGGTGAAATGGTAGTAGACAGGTATGTAATATGGTCTGGGAGTAGTTTAGGTTTAAATGTACCCACCTTTAAATGAGTGGTCATGGGATGAAGAGAGGAAGCTGATGTAGGAGGTAAAGGTATAGAGGGAGACACTGGTCTTAATGTAGCTGAACACAAGGAAGGATGAGAAGAGGTCTGTGACATGGTTTGTAAAAAAGGTATAATGAATGATGTGGATGAAGTGTGTGGAGTAGGACTAGAACCATTCATTGGTAGAGATGAATAAGGAAATGTCTTTTCATAAAAAAGAACACTTCTTGAAATATGAACTTTCCTAGAAGGATGCAAACACAAGTATCCTTTATGGGAGAGACTATATCCAATAAAAGTGCATTGAGTAGACTAATATTCCAATTTATGGTTATTGTAAGGTCGGAGGTATGGATAGTAGGAACAATCAAAAGTCTTCAAAAATAAAAAAATCAGGTGAGGATTTAAACAAGAGTTCATAGGAAATCTTACCATGCAAACTTGGAGTTGCTAGTCTATTAAGAAGGTAGGTTGTTGTAGAGAAGACATGCCACCAAAAAGTAAATGACAATTGAGTTTGAGGCAAAAAATTCAAGCTAATTTCTACAATGCTTCTATGCTTTTGTTCCATCTTTCCATTCTGATGAACATGAGGATAGGGATGACAGAAGAGAATGTCTTCTTTTGCAGTGGAGATTGAAGGGGGCGAAACTCTCCATCCTAGTTAGTTTGTAGACACTTAAGTTTGGTAGGAAATTTTTGATCAACCAATGCTATGAACTACAGGACAATTGATGTTGTTTGGGACTTTTGTTGCATGGAATAAACCCAAGTATAGTTTATAAAAGCATCTACAAATGCAATGTAATATTTGCACCCATCACATGAAGCTATATGTGTAGGGCCCCTGACACATCCGAAAAAACTAGTTCAAATGGAGCCTGTGTTTTATTAATAGTAGTAGGAAATGGAAATTGTTTTGCCTTGCCTAAAGGACAAACATTACAAAAATTGAATTCATTTTGGAGCTTAGATTTAATGCCTAGTCTATCAAGCAATAGAGACCAAGTTTTATTGCATGGATGACCTAGTCTTTGGTGCCATAAGTGACCAACACCAGTGTTGGAGTCTTCTACACAACTTGTAGATTTGGTTTTATTTACTTGTAGGTTATATTCAACAAATGAAGGAGTAGTTGGTTGCTTGTTGATGGTAGATGGAGTAGTAGCTAGATGAGGTAGGAACACTTTTACACCTTTAGAGAAACTTGCAAACTGCCTGTTAGATGGGATCTTGGAGATATTTAGCTGACACAAGCCTTCTTTAAGGCTACCTTAGAGTAATATCTCTTTGGACTTCTTGTTCTTAACAAAACAGTAATGAGAGTCGAACTCAAGAATAACATCATTATCTTGAGTGAATTTATCTACACTGATTAGGTTCTTAGTGATTTGAGGTACATGAAGTACATTGGTAAGATGTAATGACTTGGAAGATTTATGTGAAGGAAAAGAAGTATGACCAACACTAGATATATCTAGTGTTTGTCCATGTCCCACCACAACATTACTTGTGTCAAAGTAGTGATCATAGATATCAAGATTATTGGAATCAATGGTCATGTGTTGAGTGGCACTATTGTCAACAAACCACAAAGAGTTTGATTCAAGATCCAGAGCAACAATATAAGCATGAGAAGACATGTTTGTTGAGTCATGTTGTTGTTGTGAATTTTGAATTGGATATGATGGTACCAGTGGCCTTGTGGAATAATGTTGAAATTGAGATTGATTTTGAGGCTACATTTGTGACTACATTTGAGGTTGTAGTGGAGATGGCCAATGTTGAAGTTGTTGTAGTTGAAGAGGGGATAAAAACTATTGATTTTGTGGACATGTTGGAGATTGGGAGTACCCATCAAAATGGTGGAAAGTAGTGTGTCCCATTTTTCCACACAATTGACAAACAATTCTTAAAGCTTGTAGATTATGTACATTTCTAGGATGAGAATTTTTGTTACTTGGGTGTTTGAACTATCCATTATTAGTGCTAAAACTTTGAACACCTTCAACTGTAACATGTGTTGTTGGTGAAATATTAATAACAAAGGTTGTTGATAGTTGCTCGAGATGAACCTCATGGCTTTGTAGGAAATAATGGATTTCTTGTAGAGAAATTGTCTCAGACCTAGATGTAATATTCACAACAATTTTTTCAAATTCTGGTCCTAATCTACCTAGAATGTAAAGAATTAAATCTTCATCTGGTATGGGTTTCCCTAAGGTAGAGAGCATATTTGCTATGTTTCTCATTTTTAGCACATAGTCACTTATGCTTAGAGCACCTTTCTTTAATGATTGTAGCATGAAACGTAGTTGAAGAGTTCTTTTCTTTGAATCTAAGACAAAAAAAATTTCAAGAACACTCCACACTTCGGCTGATGTTTGGCAATGAATCACATGACCATACATAGCTTCAAATATGGAAGCAAGAATCCAACTCAACAAAAATTGATCTAAAATTATCCATTGATCATAATCTAGATTGGATGTAGGTTGAGATGAATCATCAGATGTTGATTGAGAGAATCTTAGAGGTTTTGGTAGCTTTCTAGTGAGAATTTGATCTAGTCGATGTGCTCTAGCTACTGGTAATACCTGATATCGCCATATTGTGTAGTTTTTTCTTTCTAGCTTCACCGAGATCCGATGAAGCGTAAAAGAAAATTTTCCTATAAGAATTGAGGAAATTGGTCATGAGTTTCCTTGTTGGAGATTAAAGTTCTGGTGAGGACATTTATGTTACAGAAGGATCGATGTGATGAGTCACCATTTTAGATGTGTGTCAATGGAGCTCTGATACTATGTTTTATTGAAGAAAATAAAAGAAAGAAGGTTGTAGCATAAACAAGGAACAAAGAAAAAGAAGATGAATGTTGGAAGATTCTGTAATTGAAAGAGTGAAAACAAATTTTTTATATATCTAATTGATTGCTCTACATGTGCTTTTATATCTAAGTTTCTGGAATCTAACTTTAGTTACCAACTGACTGTAGTTACTAACTAACTATAGTTACAATTACTTTGGTTAACTAACTTCCTAACTGAATTTAGCTATAGCTTAACACAAATAGCTCCAAAAAAGGATATTGAGGGAGTCCACGCACAAGAACATAACAAGCAGCCCACCATTAAGAAGATAGCTCTACAACGCACCATGAAAGTGCAACGCGCATCCATAAGTAAGTTATTATTATTATTTACTTTATTTATTTATTCATTCATTATTTAGATTGGAAAAGTTTGAATTTTTTTTGTTTTCAATTTAATTTGGTTCATTATGTTAGTTGGAAAAGCTTAAATTTTGTTTAATTTCATCTAGATTCTTTACGTTAGTTTGAAAATTTGAAAATTTGTTTTGATCTAGTTTTGATTTTTTTATGATAGTTTGAAAAATTATAATCATTGTTTCTATTTAATGTTGATTCATTGTTTTAGTTTGGAAGTTACAATTTTTGTTGAATTTAGTTTCGATGTATTATTTTAGTTTGAAAAAATGGAATTCTTTTTTCGATTCTTCGTTATATTTGTTTGAAAAGTCTGAGCTTTGTTTAGCTTTTTTTTTTTTTTTTTTTTTTTAATTCTTCATCATGTTAGCTTGAAAAGTCATAATTTTGAAAGTTTAATTTTGATTCATTGTATTAGTTTTGAAAGTTTGAATTTTGGTTAATTTTAGTTTTGATCCATCAAATGTTTAGTTTGTGTGTTTTTTGGATTTTCAGTTAATTAATTTAGTTAATTTCACATTATTGTTTTTGTGTCTTCAAATTTGGTAATTTTAGTTTTGATACATCAAATATTTAGTTTGTGTGTTTTATGGATTTTTAGTTAATTAATTTAGTTGATCTCATGTTTTGAACTTTGATTCATCAATATTTATCTTGTGTATTTTTTGGAATTTTAATTAATTGATTTAGTTGATCTCATGTTATAATTTTTATTTTTCAAGTTTGTTAGTTTTAGCCTTTGATCCATCAATATTTATTTTATGTGTTTTATGGATTTCTAGTTAATTGATTTAGTTGATCCCATCTTATATTTTTATTATGTTTCATGCCTATTAGTTTTAGTCTTTGATCCATCAATATTTATTTTATGTGTTTTCCAAAATTTTAGTTAATTAGCTTAATTGTTCTTCTATTAGTTCTTGATTGTTATTCTCAATTTATGTGTTTGATTGATCTTTGATAATTCTTGATCGATATCATATTAGTTTATTTGATCTAAAAATCATTAATTTATCACTTTGATGATCCTTTGCTTAATTTGATTTTTCTAAGGCATTTGGAAAATATTGAAAATTGGCCTCTACTCTCACCACTTTAGTTTGCTTGGTTGTAAAAAATTTTACTTTGTGATTTTGTTTTCTTGGAATTTTGGTTCTTATGTTTTGTTGTTTTCAAATTAATTTTTTTTTTTCATTTTAAAAGAAAATATTTTTCTCAAAAGATCCCTTTGAAAATATATTTCAAAAATTCATTTAGAATCATTAAAATCAAAACCTTTCTTCTTTTTTTTCTTCAAAAATATGCAACTATATCCCATTCAATTTGCACTATTTTATTTTCAATAAAAATTTGGTTTTGAGAGACACATGAATCCAAGATTGTAGTTCCAAATAGATGGAAATACATAGGCTAGATTTGTGTACTTCAATTGGGGAATTGGTGGAACCCTTACATAAAATCATTTTTCAAAATCCTTTTGTCCTTAGCTTATTCAATTTACTGTGTCTCTAAAAAGAAAATTCAATTTGATCTATTTATGATGTCTCTAAAATTTTTCCAGTGATTGTATGATATTTTAGGCATCTTGAACATAAATTTAGAACTTTGTTTGAGTTAAAAAGCAATTCTGAAATGGAAGATACAAATGAGACTTTTAGGGGTTTTGTTTTTACCTAGTTTTAGACACTCAAAATTTTTTTGTAAAAATAAATCACTAAATGACCTTGTAAATTTTATTTGATATCTCTACTTGATTATAGACTTCATTAAATTGATTTTAGACACATAAAACAATGAAAATAGTTTTCCTAATTGAAAGATATAATTTTCCTTTTCTGTACTTGTTGCACTACCCTAATTTTGAACATAAGGGTTGTTTGGTTGCTTTTAAATTTGATGTGTGTGCCTTCTAACCTTGAATTTATTATTATTTTGTAAAATAGACATGCTAATCATGTTGCATTATTTTCTGTATGATTTTTGTAGCACGTCTATATTAGTTTAAAAAATCAGTTTATGCATGCTATTGAATTCTACCTTGGTTTAGACCTTTAGGGATGTTTTTGTAAACTGGAATAAATTGGAACTTTATTAAATTATTTGAGATTTTGGGTGATAATCTAGACATACAGAAGAGGTTCCCTGAATTTTTTTGTAATTAAATTCACATTCTACATAATTTTTAGGATTTATTTTGTGAACCTTCCTATTCTAATTGCATGCTGAGGTCCTTGTACAATACTTGCTTTATTATTTAATCTAGTGTTGTTTGACATATCTTGACTTGGTTTTGGCTTTTATTCTCTAATGTAGACACAATGAGTATGTTTTTTGATTTTTTTTCCCATGACAAAATAATGTTTGTAAAAATTTTTTTAGGAATTTTTTTTCAAGTGAATACAGTTGTTCCGCCCCTTGTTGCATGTTTTTTTTTCTTAGTTACTAACTTTGATACTTATAGATATCTTGAGCATTAGTTTAAATTTAACAATAAGCTTGTATGCATGTCCTAGGTGATAGATGATATTCGTTTGGATTCTTTCATTTCTTTTTAGCTATACATGTCATATATAATAGTGTTTTACATCATAGTTATTTGTTATCTTGAATTGTTCTAACCCTATTTCGTTACATGTAAGCAAGCTATAAGTTACTCATGTTATCCAGGTACGTCTCTCACACCTTTTATCCCTTTAATTATGCAAATATGCAAACTTTGAGTGTGAAAATTCTGATATATATTATTGCTTTGTATGCTTTGGTTATTACATGATTGTTTGAATGGATCGAATGCATGTTGTATGCTATGTTTGTTAAACTAAATTTGATGTTTTCATGAAAGCACTTTGGGATGCAGCTCAGGTATGCTAATCCCCTTTTCATGAAATTATCTTTGTTTTTTCTTAGTATCCCCGATCTATTGATTAATTGTCATGCTTCCCTTAACCTAGTTAGCAGAGACTTGTTCCATAGTTGAAATAACCAAAGAAAGCATAGATCAATTAACGCATTGTATCATAGTAGCAGGTGGGTAGACAATCTTGATTCATACCTAATTAAATGTGTTGGGTTTAACAATAAATCTTTGCTTAGATTTTTGGGAAAAATAAAATATCATTCCATCTTTTTCTTTTAAAATGACATTTTCCAAAGGGAAATATAACTCACTTTATAGTGAAAGTAGTAAAACGACTTCATGATCCTAACAAGCATATTTGACACCTAACTATTTTAACAACATAAATAGCTTCTAAATGAAAACTAGTTATAATCTTAGTAGGAATAGCATCCCACTTCTCACTTTCATGCATACTCCTAAACTTCAATACTAAAAAGGTAATTAAAGTGGAAGCGAAGACGGGGATATAGCCCATTAGCGAAGCCAGCTAAGGCCCAAGAGGGGGCACATGCCCTCCTAAAAAATATAATATCATAATAAGGGTTTTAAACCCTTGACTCTCTGTTTAAGGAGAAAACATGCTTTCCACTACACTATATACCATTGTCTCTCCTTATCTTTAACACCCCCCCCCCCCCCCCCTAAAATAATTCTTTTATTTATTCCCTTCCTAGAGCACATTCTCATAGCTTTGCCATTGAGATAGCCTATAGAGGAATATAATGCAGTTGTCATTAACAAACAAAAGAATCAACAAAAGTACCCTTATGAACTTGGTTTCATTGCTTAATTTTTTTATATTTTAAAAACTTGGAAGTTTTATCTTTAACATTCATTACAAAAGCAAGACATTGTATGATATTACAAAAAAAAGAAAAAAAGAAAATGCTTCCTATGCTATCCAAAAAGTATACACATTCAACAATAAAAAATTTTTCCCATGTCATCCAAAAACTATACATATTAAACAAAAAGAAACCTAAAATCTATCCCATTAAATAAACCTAAAATCTACCTTGTTAATTTTTTTTTTGCCATGTTCCTTTGTGGTGCTCGATGCTATATGTTCCATGTTCAATTTGTGTCTACTTTGGTACTTAGATGAACCTCTCACCTATAACACAATAAATCTGACATGTCGAGGTAGATGGTTTGCTTGTTTATGGTTGGATTGAGTGATTGGTGGCTAGTGTGATGTCACTTTAATCCTTTGTTTACAAGTTCTTTTATTATGACCCTATCAACAAGGTATTTTTTCATATTTTCTTTCTTTTTTCTCAACATTTTTGCCAAATGGTTAGTGTGACATCACTTTAATTACTTTAATCACTTTAATCAAGTTCATGGTTTTTAATCAATTTTGATATTTTTTTTCTCTATATTCTAGACTTCTTGAATAAAGAGGTTTTAACATTGTTCAAAAATTATTTGCTAAGCTTGTGAATTAATTCAATCTTTGCATGCTTGTTGTGCAAGAGTTTGGATTATTTGTTGTATGTTTGGGCCTTTAGGGATTTTGAATTGTGATATAAACATCTTATATATGTTGTAATTTTTTTTTATTTCTTTAATTTTATCTCATCTCTAACTATTTTATTTAGATTAATTTTATGCATATTTGTTGGTTGCCCTGTTTCTGTACATTTTGAAGAACTTGTTAATTCAATCCATTCTGGCATGCTTCTAGTCATCTTTGACTCTTGATTTGTACTTTAGACATCTTATACGTGTTAGACAAAATTTTCCCTTGTAGCATGATCACCTTTTAACCATTTTATTTGAATTTATTTTGTAACTACATGTTTGTTACTTTATTTTGACCCTAGAATAATTTGACCCTCCAATCTAAAGTAATTTTTCATAGATTTTGTTTTTCCTTCAAAAAAGAGTTACATAAGGTTTTATTTTCTATTTTGTTTTTCCTTTAAAATAAACAAAAATAAGTGGTCATTCCAAATTTTTCAAAAAAATCAGCTTTTCACAAATAAAAACCAAGTCTCATTATCAAATGGAAACATAAGTGAATTATGAGAGTCCACAATGCTCCAAAGAATGATAAAAGAAATGATAATACATATATTAAAGTTGTTTTGATAAGGAAATTGATATATGTATGATATGATGTGTAATATTCAATAATAATCTCTTATGAAATATGAAATTTTGAAGTATACACTCAATATTAAAATAACATTAAGTAATTGATTTTACTAATTCTCATGTGAATAATTTATATATATTATGTTGTAATGATCTTCTTAATACTGAAATGAAAACCAATGTTGTTTCATGACACTATTGGATGAAGAAATCTCATCTTGATGGAAACAATATTTGTATCAAGACATGATAAAAGATGCAACAATACATACATTAAAGTTATTTTATCGAAGAAATCAATATAGGAATAATATAATTTGTAACATTTGATAATAATACAATAAAATTTGAAAATACATTTAATATTAAAATAATAATTTATCAAATTTGAAAATATATTTAATAATAAAATGATAATTTATCTACTTTATAATATATGTATAATTATTTTCCTATATATATATATATATATATATATATATATATATATATTGTATTTAACTCATGATTTTTATTCTTTCAATAATAAATTAAAAAAAATTTAAAAATAAATAATTAAAACTAATAAAATCATTAAAATTATATTTTAATATTTTAATTTTTAAATACTTATAAAATTTAGGTGTAAATACAAAACAACTTGATAAAGCTTAGAGCTTGTTTGGCGAAGTTTTCAAAAACAAATTTCTGTTTTTAAAAACAAAAAACAATTTTTAAAAATTCATAACAGTTATTATTTTTTGTTTTTTGTTTTTAAAAATAAAGTGAAATAGAGAATAACTTTTAGAGAGCAAATAAAAGTTGTTTTCACTGGTTTTTAAAAACAATAGAAAAACATACATTTTACTATTTCTATTCTACATATAATCATTATTTTTTTCTTCGTTAGACAAATTAACTCCAAATTAAACAAGACTTAATGTCTTGAACTTGTTAACAAGTCTATTAATTTTTTAAAAATATTTAAACCTTAAATAATAAATTTATTAATACAAAAAAATTATAAATAAAAATTGATTTATAAGGACTCTATTATTTCTTTTCTACACATAATTATGCTTTTATAAAATTTTCCATTAGAAAAATGAACTTCAAATCAAGTAACACATTTTATTGAATTTATTAATGAGTTTAACGATTTTTAAAAATAATTTGGAACTCAAAAATAAATTTAATCATTGAAAAAAGATAATAGAGGAAAACGATATACCATGAGTAATGACTTTAATATTTATCCTATGCACACAACTATTTTTTTTTAAAAAAAAAAAAAATCACTAGGTAAATAGATTATAAATTAAGTAAAATATAATTAATAATTTTAATAAATCCTTTAATTTGTAAAAATAATTTTTAATAAAAAAACATGAATCCAATTAATTGTAGATCAAGTCAAAACATTTTAGAATATTATGTTCAAAATTGAGCACTAAATGTGGACATATGTAATAAAAAAATTGACTCATTTATATATTAAAAAAATAAAAATTTATTTATTATTTATTTTAAATAAAATACTATTGATAATTAGTATTATTCATTTTTAACAAAAGAAAAATGCAAAGATGTTAATAGCCTTATGTTTCTAACATATAGAATATATATATATATATATATATATATATATATATATATATATATATATATATATATATATATATCCATATTCTCCACTAAAAATATAATTTATGTTTTTATTATAATATCACTATTTATGTTTTACTAAAAACTGTTTATTTTTAGTTTATTTGTAATTATAAAATTATTTTCATTTTCAACAAGTCTTCAATTAAATTTAATTAATTAATATTATATAAAGTAAATTTAAAATGTTTTTACAAATAAAAAATAAAAAATAAAAAAATAAAAACAACTTATCCAAATAACTCTTTTTGTTTTTAAAATCCTTTTACAAAAACAACTTTTCAAGTATCTTTATTTCTATAACACATTAAAAAAAAATGGTTCTTTGACTTAAAAACAATTTCTAAAAACAAGTATAAGAAATCAAGAAATTCAAATAAAATTAATTAAAGTACTTATTTGACTTGTATTAAAAATTAATCCTAAAATTATTTTTATCTTATAGTAATTTTTGTTTCACTAGAATAAAATTTTATTTTATAATTAAAAATAAATTATTTGTCTTCAACTCATACAAAATTGTAGATTTAATTTTTAATTTTTAATAAAACTTAACTTGAATTTGATTTGATATTTTTTTCAAATTAAATTTATAAAATTTTTACAAAATAAAAGTAAGAAATCAGTTTTAAAAACAATATAAATTATTTTTGTTCAAACAAGTTTTTTGTTTTTTGTTTTAAACAATTATTTTTTGAAACATCTTGTCAAACACTTTTATTTTTTAAAAATTTTAGAAATTTTTTTGTTCTCTATTTTGAAAACAATTTTTAAAAACAAAATTTAAAAAACACCATCAAACAAGCCTTAATTTCTACACATGGCGAAACCAAACCCGAGCCCTCTTACGCCCAACTCTCATTTTGGCCAAAAAATTAACCGTTTTGACTGCACAAATAGGGAAAATACCAAAATTCCAACCTCATTAACCACACTGAGCTTTGGCAAAAAACAGAGAAAAAAAATCTGGATAAATCCGAAAATCATGATATATCGGTTATTGTGTGATAATGAAAAAATGGTTATTTGGTTAAATGGGTTGAAATAAGAACCATATTTGTAAAAGTATCCCATCCCTCAAAAAGCATACAAAATGATCTAATTAGGACAAAAAGTGCTCATTTGGTTTTATTTCCCCTTACACTTATTTTACTTCATTCTCTTTTAGGTGCTCTGTCTCTCCTCCACGAGCCCTAGATAATTTCTCATCTATCATTCCCAACACTAAAAGGCTTCTCACTTCTCATCCCTTCTTTCATTCTCAAACACTAAAAAGCTTCACATTCTCTTTTTGTGAAGTTATATTTTATCTCCAAGCAGGAAACAAAAAATGATTTTTATTGAAGAGTGATAAGTCGAAGAGGTTTAAAATAGTGGCCAAAAAGAAAAAATCCCAATTGCAAATGGAAAAAGAAAGTAAAGTTACTAAGAAAAAATCTCAATTGCAAATGAAAGAAGAAAGTGAATTTACAAAGCCAGTGAGTGTAGTCTTTACATTTTATAAAATTTGGAATTTTTAATGATGTTATAGAATAATGTTAGAGTAGGATTAGGTTTGTTACTTAATGTTTTTAAAATTTTGGGAATTATTGAAGTGTATTCAAAATAATAAAGTATATATTTATATATTTTTTTTTAGTTCTCCATTATTGTCAGTTATGTATTTGGAGTGAATAAAAAATATGTAACGATCTCATGCAATGACATGTGATTAAGGATATGTTTTCAAATAATTTGTGAAAATTTAGGGATTTTTTTTTTAATTGTTAAGGATATTATGCAATGGTGTTTGAGTAGGGTTAGGTTTGTTACTTGATGTTTTTAGAAATTTGGGAACTACCAAAGTGTGTTGAAAATAATAAATCGCATATTAATATTTTTTTATATTATTATCAATCTTGTATTTAGAGTGAATTAGATATATTCAATGTAGTGATATTTGATTAGGGTTTAGTTTCTAGAAAATTTATGAAATTTTTAGGATCTTTTGTATTTTTAGGGATATTATGCAATAGTGTTTGAGTAAGGTTAAGTTTGTTACTTTATGCTTTTAAAAATTTGGGAGCTATTGAAGTGTATTCAAAATAATAAATTATATATTTATAAATTTGTTTAGTTCTCTATTATTGTTAGTTATATATTTGGAGTGAATAAAACATATAACAATTTCATGAAATGGTATATGATTAAGGATAAGTTTTTAGAGAATTTATGAAATTTTAGTGATTTTTTTTTTTTTTTACTTTTTAAGGATGTTATGCAATAGTGTTTGAGTAGGATCAAGTTTGTTACTTGATGTTTTTAAGATTTTGGGAACTATTAGAGTATGTTCAAAATAATAAATTGTTATTTGGTTAATATGTTATTGTACAACATTTACAAATTTGTATTAAATGTTTAGTAGCCTCATTTTGTTTAATTTATATACTACTACTACTACTACTACTACTACTACTACTACTACTACTACTACTACTTTGACATGTTTTATAGTTAAAATACTTGAAGAAGAGTAGTTCCGAACAAAGACTACATGTTTGTTGTACCTCACTGTAATAGGAAATATTCAAAAAAAAAAAAAAAAACAGCAATTAGAGATGCTCAAGAATCCTTGCATTGGGCATTTTTTGGTTATTCTGTAACTTAAATTTTCAGCTTAAGTTGTACACCACATGCTATTATGTCATTGTCTTACAAAGAAGGATGACAAAATGTGGTTTTTAATAAAGTCGAAGGGAGTAAGATTTAATCAAGATGAGTTTGGATTTTGATTAGTGGTTTAAGTTTTGGTCCCATCCCTCAACATGGTCAAGAAGTAAAAGAAAAATTTTAATAATCTTAAAGATGAAGACATGGTCAAGTTAGTTTTATTGTACTTTCTTGAGCATGTTCTACTAAGGAAAAAATAAAAATAAAAAATTAATAAACATGCAATGAGCTAGTCTTGTTAATAGTTTGGAAATTTTTAATAAATATTAATGGGGTAAGATTTGTTATAAAAGAACTCTTTTTAGGTTGCAATGGGCCTTAGAGAATCAAGTGTTAAAATTGCAAGGTAAGAAGTA
This sequence comes from Vitis vinifera, assembly GCF_030704535.1. Classification (NCBI taxonomy): domain Eukaryota; kingdom Viridiplantae; phylum Streptophyta; class Magnoliopsida; order Vitales; family Vitaceae; genus Vitis; species Vitis vinifera. Next base: position 15,370,583 of record NC_081814.1, read on the forward strand.
ACAAAAAGGAAATATACCACAATAAGCATACAGTCTAGTTGAATTTCCATATGTTTTCCAAGTTTAGGCATATTAGGCTATTTCAATTATTGAAATGAAATACATTAATCGTGTTGCAAATAGTTGTCCATAGATATTAAATTTGAGTACTGCTTCCACACCAAGGTTCACTGAGCCCTAATGAATTTTTTTGGAATCCAATATGATTTGATGGTGTTGTTACATATGTACTTATTGTCTAGTAAGTAAATGTTCTTATTGTCTTTGCTTTTACTTATTATTATATTGACATAAAATCAAATAATATAATTAATGTTTTTTTGTATATATTGTCTAACATATTGATATCACTTTCTACTTTTTCCGTAAGTAGATAATAGAAAAGCTACATGTATTTTCTCAAAATTTTACTACCACCAACATCATGTTTTGGGTATGTATCATTTCTTCTTACTATTATTTTTCATATTATTAGATAATTATGTTATTTTAAAAATTCTTTTTTGCCTCTTCTCATATAACAAATGTTAAAGCAAGGTGGGAGAAACATACCAAAAAAATAAAATCAATTTTAAATGCAAGCAAGTGAAGTTTGACAACTAAAAAATTAGATAATAAATTTTTTTTATTACATTTTAGCTTTAAAAATAAGTGGGGAAACGATTATTAAGAAAAAAAGGACCCAAAATGGTATAAGGTTTTCTTCTACTTATCTTTTTTGGATTAATTCCATGTGAATGTGTGGAGTAGAGCTTACCACCCAAGATGACTAACGATGCTAAAGAACTATATATCTAAATTATTATTGAAATTGAAGATCATCTTTCGATGTATTAAAATATTTCACATAATCAAATGGACTTGATCCAATTATTCATTCCTAAGTATCTCTTTGTGTATAGACTTTTCAACATTAAATGCATTTGATAAATTTATTTGTGAAAAATTGAAGGGAAAAAAATGTAAAGAGGAATAAATAGAAGAAATGGGAAAAATAAAGAGAAAAAATATAAAACTATCAAACATTAATACACTTTCCCCAAATTTTCTTCAATTTTTTTTTTTTAAGAAAAGATGGTGGAAATTTTTAGACATTTTCATTTTATTTTTCTTGGAATTTATTTTTCTTACCTTATTCCTCCATATTAAACATAAGAAAATAATTTTATATGATAGTATTTTTTTTTTTCTTTCCTTCTTATTTTCTAATAACCAAGCATAACATGAATAAAGAAAAAAAGAAGTTAAAATAAATGGTGTACATTGTTTATGTCCCTATTAATGTTTAAAGTATGTGTTAGGTGTTGAGAGTAGTTCACCTTACTCAAAAGAGAATATTTGTGTCGACTCATTGATAAGCATTAATAGTGATGATCAAAAGGTGTCATTATACCTTTAGCTAGATTGTTACTACATACATTGCATGTCGTAGCGATTTATGAGGAGAATGGTGATCCTAAGGGTGACCAACAATGGGACATTGAACAATTGCATGATGTTCCTCGACAAAAATATGAGTAAGTAAACAAATATCTAAACATTCATCTTATGATTTTACCTTTATGTCTTATACAATAAATTTCTTATAATGATCTTAAATTTAATTATTTGTGTTTCATGTAGTGGAGATTGGTGGAATGTTCAAAATAAAATATGCAGAATACTTGATGTATAACCATCTATTCAGCTCACTAATCGGTGCCCATATGGATTGGTTTCAAGAGAAAATGACAACTGAATTATTCTACTTCAAAAATTTGCCTATGTAGTGGGTTCACATGTTGTTGAGGGTTAATTGTTAGTTTCAATGAATTTTATTTCATGCTTAAAGTTATAATTTTTTAAATGTAGTTTGCTATGTTAAAAGCATATTATGAATTGATGTGAACATTTTAATTATAATATTATACATTTTGTTATTAACACTTTATGTATTATTGAGAGATACATAACCAAAAGCTATGTGAATAATTTGATTTACAGAACTTAATTTAGTAGTTCTTTACAAATAAATATTAACTATAAGTCTAGGTGAAATTTTAGACCTCAAAACTTAACTATAGTGAAGTTTAGGTGAACATCTTGATTTTGAGGAAAGAATTTAATGGTGTAATTTTTTGAAAATGAAAAATCATAAGGAAGTCAAAGTAAAGGTTTTAATTCACAATTTAATACAAGTAAAGTTATCACAATCAAATACAGGTAAAGATTTTTAAGTAACCATTTAACCATATGGGTAAACATTCTAATTTTAGAGAACTTACCTAATAGTTATTTACAAATGAAACTTAACCAACTAAAGTGTAAGCTCTTTTTAAATGAAAATCAATCATAGGTTAGTTAAATGTCACATGAACATTTTGATTGACAACTTAAATGGAGTTTAAGTACTTAGTTAATGCAACTTAACCATAGTTAAGTTTGGATGAAATTATGACTGTGAACTTAACCCTAGTTAAGTTCTTTGTTAATGCAACTCAACTATTGTGAAAATTGTGACTGTGAACTTAATCATAGTTAAGTTCTTTGATAGTGCAACTCAACCATAATTAAGTTCAAGTGAAAATTATGATAGTGAACTTAACCCTAGTTAAGTTCTTTATAAATGCAACCCAACCATAGTTAAGTTCAGGTGAAAAATTGTGATTGTGAACTTAACCATGGTTAAGTCATTTGTACATGCAACACAATCATAGTTAAGTTCAGGTGAAAACAAAACCATCTTCAATATTCATGATGCTATAAATTTCCATCATTTGAGTTGCTTTGCTATTTGAATCTATTGTCATATGGATAAAGTTTTTAAACTTCTTTTGAACTAATTTTCACTTTTTTCACTTTTCTAAACTCCTTTTTCACAGCTAATGGTGGAGTCTCAATTTTTTACTTGTAATGGTGAAGTGAGGTTTTACATTTCCTTATTATGAAGGAAACAAAAAAATAAAATCAAATGATAATATAAAAAAAATAATATTGGTTACTTACAACTCTTAATATCTTTTCATGACAAACAATGAAGAGTAGGTGAAAGAATAGTGAAAACTTATGTTTTTTTCTCTATAGATGAACAAAGAGAATGAGCAAAAAGATGACAAAATAAAAAAAAATAAAAGATAATCTATAAAATATAAGGAAAGTTGTTTTGGAGGGAAAATAAAAGAAAGGATAGTTTTGTCTTAATCAGGTCATTTTTTAGGGTTATTTGGATTGGTGACTCAAAATAAAGGTAAAATTAAAAAAGTAACCTCACCAGTTAATTGTTTTAAGAGATGACCTAATTTGGACATTTTTACCCTTATTTATTTCCCTCCAAAAACACATAAGATCCCTCACCAAAGATATGATATCCTTCCAAAAGTAGAAAACTTTAGTTTTACCGCTCTCATTTGTACTACATCTCTCTGCATCTTTCTTACCTACACTGTGAGTACGTCTTTATACACCATTTCTATAACCCACCAATAAAACTGAGCTAAGAGAAGCAGAAAAGAGTAGAGAAATAGGGAAGAGTAAGATCCTCCACCAAAGATATGATATCTCTCTAATAGCATAACATTTTAGTTTTACCTCTCTCATCAGTACTACATTTGTCTACATATCTCTCACCAACACTATGAGTACGTCGCTATACACCATTGCTGCAACTCACCATTAAAACTGAGGTAAGAGAAGCAGAGAAGATTAAAGAAAAACATATGGCAAGGTCGAATGAAGGTATGTAAACCCATTTAGGAAAAAAATTACCTTAGTTTTTCTATTCTCAACATTATTTGGTTATAGGGAAAAGAATGAAATTTTTAGAGTAAACATGAGTGAAATTTTTTGTTAAAAAGATTTGTATGAAAGAAGAAAAGTTTGTATTTAACATGTAAAAACTGGACGTAACTAGTGTTAAGTTCTTTATATATAAAACTTGAAGATAGTTGAGTACAATTCAACATGTTAATCGACAACTTTGTGGGATTGACTTACTTATCCAAATAACTACTATTTTAATATTATTTTTTTGTATCAATAATTTAATTTATTTTTTTATTTTTGTTATAGTGATTGATGAAATGGGAATAATGCTTCTTTATGAAGGAGATTAGATGCAAAATGGAAATATGTACTACTTTGAAGGTTTCCAAGGTAAGGGTATTGAACCTAAGAAGAATACAACATATGAAGAATTACTGAAGATTGTTTGTCACATTTTGAAAGTAGATCCAACAAAGCACAATCTTTTGATGAATTATGTATTCAATGTCAATATACCAACCACTCCTATATAGCTAAGAGATGATGGAGATGTGAAAATTTTCATTCTTTTTAATTGTACTAATGGTAAGTTGCTAGTTCCATTATGTATCACAATAGAGAAAAGAAGTGGCAATCATGGGTGTAAATCAATCATCAACACTGATTTTGGCTCTCATGCTTTATCTAAGGTTAAGAAAGAAATCAATATGGACCTAATATTCATAAATAGTAGTGAATCTTTAAGTGGTTTTGATTATGAAAATAGAATAAGGTTGAGCTATGATCCACTTAATTGTTTTGAATCTCATAACTTGAATATGAACAAGGATGATGAAGATGGTGGAATGAATGTCAACCCAAACGTTGATAGCCAAGTGATTCAAATTAAAGTAATGGAAGAGGCAGTAATGGAATCATTTATAGTTGGTTATAGTGAAATTAGTGATACTATATGGAAGAGCACCAAATATACTCCAATAAGAAAGAATTGCAGAAGAAGTTGTGCATGATTGCTTTGAAAAGAAAGCTTCAGTTCAAAACATTAAAATTTTCAACCAAGTTATTACATGTTGGATGTGTTGATAAAGAATGCATGTGATGACTTCGCAATCAAGTTGGGAAATTCTGATCTATTTCAAATAAGGAAATATCATTTAACACACACTTGTAGCTTGGATATGATATCCCGTGATCATCGTCATGTAAGTAGTTAGTTGATTGGTCATAAGAGAAATATATTGAGGGGTTGTGGTTGATGTGGTGATTATGTTCATAATCGAAAGTTGTGTAAATGATCAATCCCCCTGCATTATCAGGATGATAATAGTAGACACATTAAAATAGGAATGCCAGATTGCTCCTTACAATTAGAGAATGAATGAAATTATCACTAAGCCAATTTTATGGCAAATTTTTTGTAGAGGGTGATTGGGCATATAAAAGTGTGGAGCCGCATTTTTCACGTGCGCTCCCACTCGATCTGCGAGACTCACTTTTTATTTGTGAAAAATTAGTTTTGGAAAATTCGGAATCACCACTTATTTTATTTTATTTTAAAGGGAAAATAAAACCCTAAAAAATGACTCCATAATTTTTGGAAAAAACATGTCTTTGAAAAACCCGAGTCTGATTCCAGGGATCAGGTTACTTATTGAGAAGGTACCCCTAGGAGGTAGCACCCCTCTAAGCCCTATAAAGGTCTCTATTGACTAAGTTAAGGGAAATGTGGCAATTAATTGGTTAATTATAAATACCTAAGTAGGCTAGGTGATTTCAAAAGAATGACATGTCCAACAAGAAAACCAATCACAATCATATAGGAGATTTAGGGTGTGTACCTGGACCACTTCTTGAGCGATATCATAAAACATCAATGGTTAGTTTAAATAGTATATCACCCAACATGCACTTTATCATAAATGATCGAATAATGAAACAAATATATCAAAGCACCCAAGAACTATCAAACATAGGCATAGTTCACAATGATAATCATATTTACAATTTAGAAAGTAGATGATAGGGGACGTACCTGGATAGCATAGATTACTCATAATACGCTTCCACATGACATGGGAGGTTAGATAATAAATAATAAATAATAAAATAAGAAATCCTAACATGCTTAGTATCTAATTAGCATAGCAAAAATGATCAGAATATATGAAATAATCAATTATCACACACATCTTGTATACAATTCCTAAAAAAATAGATAGATATGATTACAACAAATAACAAGGGTGGTAGCAAAAATAAGTTTTGAAAAGATTTTCTTATGTAGGGGTTTCACCAATTCCCCAATTAATTTACACGAATTTAGCCCAAAATTATCCCATTATTTAGGATCACAAGCTTTGATTCGTGTTTTTGTTCAAAACCAAATTTTTTGTTGAAAACCAAGAAGGATGCAAACCGATCAAGATATAGTTGCATATTATTTTTTAAAAAAGTGATTTTGATTTTTTTTAAAGGGATCTTTTGAGAAAAAATTGTTTTGTTTTAAAATAAAAGAAATTAATTTTTAAAATAACAAAACATAGAAAACAAAAGAAAACAAAAATCACAAAATAAAGATTTAGAAAATCATGTCAATTAAAGTGGTGAGAGTAAGACTAACCTTCATGGGTTTCCAGTGGCCTTCAAAAAAAAGAATTTGACCAACAATCACTAAAGCAACAGACTAATGACTTCCTAATCAAACAAACTAACGAAAATATCATCCAAGACTAACATTTACATTTCAAGAAATGCATGAATTAAGAAAAAAAACAACCAATCAAAGATTAAAGTCAACAAACATAGCATATGGAGATGATAATATGGGATCAATTAAGATAAATTAGCATTCTAACAAAATATGATAAATCAAACACCAAAGTTCAACAATCTTGAAAATATGAAAACAATAACATGTAGATAATAGATTGATTATCTAAAATTCCTAAAAACTCAAACTAAATATCAATAGATCAAAACCAAAATATGTCATACTCAAAATATGAAAAATAATAACATGTGATTGACTAAATTAATTGACCAAAATTTTAAAAACACTAAAACTAAATATTGATGGATCTAAATTGAAATTACCATACTTAGAATATGAAAATAATAACACATGATTAACTAAATTAATTAACTAAAATTATAATCAACTACAAAATTGGATATAAATGGATCAAAATCAAGATTAATGAAATCAGAAACGCATGAACACATTCAAACTAAGAAATAATATACTAGGTTAAATTAGAATTAAAAACATCAACATCATCTAATAAGATTGGCTAAACTATCAAATTGAAATTGCAAATATATTTAAACTAAAATAAATAAATAAATCAACAAGTTAAAACTAAACTAAAATTGGAATTAAAAATATGGAATTCATCCAAGGGGATTAATCAAATAATTGAATTAAAATCATAAAACGCATTCAAATTACAAAATATTAAAATTAAACTAGATTGAAATTAAATTCTATCTAATAAAATTATTTAAACTGATGAATTAAAATCAACAAATACATTTAAGCTAAAAACAGATTAAAACCAAACTAACTAGAATTAAATAAAACACAAACTTTATTTGGCACAATTATTTGAACTAAAGAGTTAAGATCAACAAATACATTTAAACTAAAAACAGATTAAAATCAAACTAACTAGAATTAAAAAACATAAACTTTATTTGACATGATTATTTGAACTAATAAATTAAGATCGCTAGATGCATTTAAACTAAAAACAAATTAAGACCAAACTAACAAGAATAAAAAAAATGAAAAACTTTATTTGTCACAATTATTTGAACTAAAAAAATAAGATCAACAAATGCATTTACTAAAAACGAATTAAAATCAAACTAATAGGAATTAAAAACGCAAACTTTATTTAATAAAATTATTTAAACTAAGGAATTAAGATCAACGAATGCATTTAAACTAAAAACGAATTAAGATTAAACTAATTAGAATTAAAAACACAAACTTTATTTAATAAAATTATTTAAACTAATGCATTAAAATCACTAACACATTCAAATTAAAACATAAACTAAAACTAAACTAATCCGGAATTAAAAATATAAACTTTATTTCACAAGATTATTTAAACTGAAGAATTAAGATCACTGACACATTCAAACTAAAAATAAACTAGAACTAAACTAATCCGGAATTAAAAATATAAACTTTATCTCACAAGATTATTTAAACTAAGGAATTAAGATTAACAAGTGCATTTAAACTAAATGTAAACTAAAATTAAACTAATTAGAATTAAAGATGCAAACTTTATTTGACATGATCAATAAAACTAATAGATTAAAATCACTAACAAACTTAAACTAAAAGGTAGATTGGAATTAAACTAATTGGGGATTTAAAAAGAAAATAATATAAACTTTAACACAAAGAATTAATCAAAAACTGAAATTTCAAAAAAAATCTAGGCTAAATAAAAATACTATATAGAAAGAAAGCTAACCTGTGAAGTGAAAGAGAAAATCCTCTCTTGGTGATTAAAGTGGCAGCCCGATCTCCATCCGAAGTCCCTTGCTCTCCTCCAAAATTCCTGCACGTGTCCTCCCCCGGAAAAAAAATTATTCTCTCTCTAAAAATCCTGTGCGTGTCCTCTCTAGAAAAATTCCTCCGCTTGTTCTCTTTGATGTTCTCCACCATTAACAGCCCTGCACCGGTAATCTCGATCATCCTTGCTGGGGCAATAAGGGCATCTAAATATCGTATTTGAAATCTTCACCCTCATGCTACCACTCTGTCGTTCTCTGTAATATCTGTATTTATAATCATCCAGTTCAGACTTGCTAATGCGGGTATCAATTCTTGAATTCCAGGCCATTAAAAACCGATTATCCACGAATGGTGAGTCAATGGGATAGATATATTGCTGAGTGGGGCGTCAATGGAGAGAAAGTTTTAACCAGCATGGGCGCTCGTGCCATTGGAGATGCAGCTGTGAAGATTCCCCCAGAGTGACCTGCTGCTAGTGCGTGTCTTGAAAGGAATCTGTGATGCGTGCTGGTCCTCTTGATGGTGAGGAATACTGTGTACTTCCAGCGTGGGGAAAGTGGCAGCCCACTTTGAAGAGAATTTGTGGCCGCTCCATTAGAGAATCAATGATGTGTGTTATATGTTGGCTGTTTGTGCATGCTATTATTTTTGGTAGTCCACTAAGATGCCGCTTGTGGGGGAGAATCCCCCTTGTCCTTGGTTCCCATATGTGATCCATATTTTCCTAAAATTTTCCACCTTTAACATGTAAAAATCCCCTCGAGATCTCTGTGGTGTCTTGCTTTCTAAAACCATGATGCTTCCAAGAAGTCTCCTTATTTTATTTTTGGTAAGTTCAGTCGCTTCCACCTTGGTCTCCAATGAGCCATATCTCTCAACCAAAAAATCCCAGCCACGATCCTTCCGATAAGTGGCAGCCCACCTTCCATATGCACAGCCATCGAAATCTCATGCAAAATAAAATAGCAAAAAAATAAAATAAAATAAAATAAATAAATAAATAAATAATAAAAAATAAAAATAAAAATAAAAATAGAAATAATTGAATTTAAAATGGAAATAAAAATAATCAATCACAGGCATACACAAGATAAATTAGAACATCAATCCATGCCATTAGGAAAAAATAGGATCAACCTCACGCAATTTCCTAAAAAAGATAAATAAATAAATATACTAAATAAATAAATATATAAGTATTTGACTCATGCAATTAGGAAAAACAAAAATCTCAATTCTCATGCAATTTTCTAAAATAAATAAATAAATAAAATTAATAATAATAAAAAATAATAAATAATAAAATAAATAAAATTAAAATTAAAACATTAAGCACATGCTAGTCACACAAGCCATGCAACCATACTTGAAAGGTGACCTAAGCATGACTAGGTAAGCCTAAGTAGGCCAATGTGTGCCAAAATGGGCCCAGTGAGCCTAGGTGGGCCTAAGATGGTGCCTAATGGGCCAAGTATATCTATACGGGCCTAGGGTGAGACTAGGTGGTGGGCCTAACTAAGTCTAACCTAAAGTGCACCTAAGTGAAGCCTAATCCAAACTTGAAGGGCAACCAAAGTCATAACGTGGAGCCAGATAAACCCCTCAACCAAAGTCTCCAAAGTGGCTCAAAAAAGGTAAGCTACACGAATAGTAATAGGCCATCAAAGAACCATTGTGGAACACTGGAAGTGAACTTAAAGACATGTGCTAAAGGGACAAAACTGAGGATCTACAAAAAGATTTGATATTGTAATTTTTGTATATTGTGAATTGGGGCACAAAACATGTGATCGTACTTTGATTCAGTCCCTTTTAATTAAGCAATGAACTTAGCTTTAAAATGAAGTTTAAGTTCATCCCTTAATACCAACTTATTTGAAATGACAAGTGAACTCTTTATTTTTTTGGAATACTAGTCTCATTAATATTTGATCATACATATTTGGAGATGTTTTAATCTTTTATTGATGTTAAGATCAAACACATTGTGTATGTTGAGATCATCCATATATACAACTTTAATTGAGGATATTCACCTAAATTGCACTAGGGTTAAGTTTTTTTTGCAAAGAACTTAATAATGGTTAAGTTTAGGTTACAAAAAAATTACCTGAACGAAAGTGAAGTTAAATTTTTTTAATAAAGAACTTAGTAAGAGTTAAGTTTTAATTAAGGATATTCAACTGAACTGTACTAGGGTTAAGTTTATTTTACAAAGAACTTAACAATGGTTAAGTTTTAGTTAAAAAAAGTTTACCTAAACGAAATTGAAGTTAAGTTTTTTAGTTAAAGAACTTAATAGGAGTTAAGTTTTAATTGAGGATATTCACTTGAACTGCACTAAGGTTAAGTTTAATTTACAAGTAACTTAACACTCATTAAATTTGAATTAAAACAAATGTCTTGAACTACACTGAAGTTAAGTTTCTTTTAATAAAGAACTTAGTAGGAGTTAAGTTTTAATTGAGGATATTCACTTGAATTGCATTAAGGTTAAATTTCATTTACAAGTAACTTAACACTCATTAAGTTTGAGCTAAAAAAATATGATATGAACTACACTGAAATATAAAATTCTATTATTATGCTTACTACAATAAATTCAAACATGTTAACAATCATAACACAGTCACATTTATAAAAAGAAATTTGCAACCATTCATTTTTCTGGATGTGTGAAAAACATGTAACTGTTTAAATACGTGCTATAACATAGGAATTTGCTAAACAAAAAACTTCAATGTTATTATAGAAACATCTTCCACTGTCCATTTACAATAGTGGGATCACATAAGAAGTTCTTTATGGAAAAATAACTCCATTGTCGTCTTCTCACGAAACCAATCCACCCACTCGCCTGTTAGTGTATCCATTGGATGGTTGTGCATCAAGTATTCCACAAATTTGATCAAAAACATACCACAATCACCCCTTCATGAACAAAAAAAAAGTGATGTTAACAATATTAAATATTATTGTATATATAATGAAATATGTGTGTTGGCATGGAAAATATCGTACTTACTCATATACAAAAATCATCAACACATTAACATACAAAATAATGCCAAAATTACAAACCTTCTCATTAGATTCTTCAATCTTTGTCATTGAGGATAGTTGTTTACTTTCTAGGATGATCACTTTTGCAGTTATACCAGATTGCAAATCTAATTTTTTTTTTTCCTTGTCCCTGAAAAATAAATATAAAAAAAAAATTCAAATGACAATCATGAGTTTACTTATTAAAATCCATAAGTTTATACTAAGTATATATATATAAAGAGAGAAAGAGAGAGAAATAGATACCATTATACAACATTCTTTTACATCACCTTAGAAACAATTTTTAGAAATTTGCATTTTGATAAAACTTACACTACATTTTTTATTGTATTCTTTTAAATGGATTGTTGATCAAAGAGATTGCATAATGCACATGATTTTCCAATGAGTTCAAACACTTTGGTTATTCATGTCTAAATTTTAAGAACTAATCATGAGTCCATGTCATATTACTTTTCTTTGCATCTATATCTAGGTATAAATGAAGTTCTAAAGGACCATCCTTACTTTCAGAAAGAATATAACAGAAGTATTTTGGCTATGCATAAGCATCATCTCACTCAATATTTTAGTTGTGAGTAATATTTTAGCCCTCAGTTGGGATCATTCTTTGCCATGACTTTTGTTAGAGATTACTATTTGAATGTTGTGGTTTGCATTGCAAGACCAATAGGGTTCCAAACTTAGCAAATATCACTTATGATTTAGTAAAAGCAAACCGGGTTCAAACCTTGATGGGGTGCTTCTTAATGTTGGTTCACCTCCAAGGGAGAACAGAGGTTTTCTTCTCAATCTATACAAGCAAAATGGAAATTGTAGATAGTTAAGGAATGCAAATTGTTTGATGAAAATTGAGATTTTCAATTAAACCAACTTCCTATCCCTTGGGAAGAGAACTAAAAATAGGAAAAGATCTTTTTCCCAAACTGCTGAAAAACTAGATACCCAATTGGCAAAGGCTACAATGATCTCCAATTTTGTCATTAATAGAAAAGAATGATTATTCTTGTATATCATATTCGTTTCATTACTTAAAAGTTAAGTAGCACAAAAAGAGAATAATTGACACGAATGCTCATAGAAGAAGTATTGTTTTCACTTTATGATAGAAGCCAAAACTACTCTAAAAGAGGGGTTTTGAATTTTGGAAAAGAAATCAAAACCATTCTTCCAGCACTGCTCATGGAAAAAAAGGCCTCATCAGCACCTCCAATATCTCCACTTAGGGGGTTTAAGGAAACAAATTCATTTTCCTTTGTGGGACAAATGGAATGTTTCTTCCAATCACCAGGGAGGAGAAATCAAAATGGGGGCAAATTCTATTTCTCTTATTCTAATTCAACTCTTTAGAACACCAAATTGGTCAACACATTTGTCATTTTTTCACTAGATTTATGCTTAAAAGTACATATGCAACAAGAACCATAAGAACAGTTTTCTACACTATAGAAACAGAGCATTTGCCATAACATCATGCTTTAAAATCTTAACAAGTAGAGCAAAACATCAAAATAAAATAGCCAAGAAATCTAAGTAAAGATAATTTTTTTTTTAATTCAACTAGATATCTTCTTTGGTAAACCAATGTGTTTTCAAAGTTCAGAATCAAAGAGGAATAGGCTAATAAATTTAAGAAAAACCCTTATATTTATGCTTAACAAAAAGTGAACATATAAACCCATTACTTTTTTCCACGTTTTTTTCGAAACCATGTAGAAAGAAAACGCACACCTCAAGCAAATGTATGAAATCAACAAAGAAAAAAATCTTAAAAAAAAAAACTATTTCAAAGTAATAAACATACTTTTCAGGATCCTTTTCTATTCTCTTCCACTTCATTTCGTTCCTTCCTTTCCCGTATTTTTTCATAAACTAGAGAAAAAAATTCACATTTCAATCAAATGAATAACCTTTTAGAATCCTTTTAGACAGATGGTAAACAACAATATGGAAATCTGCAAAAATAAATTTTAGAATGCCAAAGAGTGCGTTATAGTCTACCATTCATGAGAGAATAACCCTTCTGTTCTCTTCCTTTTCTTTTTGCACTTTTGAATTTCAAAGGTTTCTCTTTAATTTTTTTTTCAAGCGTAATTTAGTCCAAAAGGGGTCATTTTTCAAGTTTTAAAAAGGGAAAGGTCATTTTTTTCAAGTTTTAAAAAGGGAGAGGTCATTTTTCCGAATACCAAACTTATTTTGCCCCTTTTAACCAAATAACCCCATTTTTTATGCTTTTTGAGGGATGGGTTACTTTTGCAAATATAGGTGTTATTTTAACCCCTTTAACCAAATAACCCATGAAAAAAATGAGACGCCATGTATTAAAAACCAACTACATGTTTACTATGAACAACAATGATGCAAGAGAGGTAACTCGTATTATTATAAATTCGAAACCCAATGTCTTGGACACAAGATAAGCCAGAAATAGGAACTTCAAGCTCTTTTATGCTTTCATTGCTTTCAATCCTCCTTTAATTTGCTATCCCTTTCATTGGCAGCTTCAGATTCGGTTCATGAATTAGCTTTTCTCCAATGCCTTTCTGGCCATTCTCGGCCTTCTCATCCCATCTCTGCAGTACTATACACTCCTGATAACTCTTCATATTCGTCTGTTTTAGAGTCTTACATTAGAAACCTCCGATTCAATACACCTGCAACGCCTAAACCGCACCTTATCATCACCACCACCCATGAGTCTCACAAACAAGCTGCCGTAATTTGCTCTAAGAAGCATGGCTTGGAGATCAAAATTCGAAGTGGTGGCCATGACTATGAGGGTATGTCTTATGTATCCGATGCCCCATTCGTCATCCTTGATATGTTCAATCTTTCAATCCATTAGCGTGGATTTAGAAGATGAGAGTGCTTGGGTTCAGGCTGGAGCAACTATTGGTGAAATTTACTATAGGATTGCCGAGAAAAGCAAGACTCATGTCTTTCCTCTGGTACATGTGTTACAGTTGGTGCTGGTGGCCACTTCAGTGGTGGCAGTTACGGTAATATAATGAGAAAGTACGGGTTGTCTGTTGATAACATTCTGGATGCACAATTGGTTGATAACATTTTCTTTGGATATAAATTGGGGCTGGATTTGAGAGCATTAAGAGTTGTAATATCCTTTAACAATATTGGAAGTTCTTCTTTGTCTTTGTCCATGGATATAGGCTTAAGGCCGAACCATGTGAATCATTGTGTTTTATTTTTGTTTGACTTATTCTTTTCTTCCTATTATTATTCTTTGTCATGATTTGCACGACCCTGAATTATATAATTCATCCAAAATAAGTTGTGAATACAACAACATATGAATTTTCTGATACCACAGCTCCTTAACATAACAATGTGTTCTTATTTTGTACCAGGAAAGAAAAAATGAAGCAGGTAGATCTGCAGTGATGAAACATAACAATGTGTTCTTATTATTGAAGCAATCAGAAAGGTATTGCCTAGAGACACAAATCTAGTAACCATTTAATAGGGAAGAGTTGGGATGCTTTGTTCATTTCTGAAGAAGTTACCAGGATCAACCTTGGTCTTGATCCGCACCAGCCTGTTGAAATTCTCCTTGAAATACTTGATCCCATAAATTCTTCCTTCCAAGTAGCTGTTCTTACCGTTGTGGTTGACACCCAAGTCCAGATCCCTATAGTTGAGAAATGCCTCTCTGGGGGACTTGGAAACAAAGGGAGTCATGTAACTGTAGAGCTTTTGTGTCAAGTTTATGTATCGTTCGGCCGCCTCACTCCCTTCCTCATCCCAGTTTGTGGCGTACATGATTTTGCATAGGTTCCCTGCGCGGTGTGGAAAAGGAGTTGCAGACGGGGAAATCTCAGCCATCTTTCCACCGTAAGGGTTGAAGACCAGATATGGCGTCTGTAGCTCGATCATTTTCTTCCATATCCCCTCCAAACCAGCCTTTGGAATTGGTTCCTTCAGATAGTCTGATTTCCTCTTCAAGTGGGTGAGTACTTGAGGGTTTCGATCAAGCAAAGCCTCAACAGGCGTTCCCGTGGCAAACTCTGTCCAGAAGAGGACAGATTCTACCCAACTCATCTCAGTGCAGTCTGAGCTCTGCAACCCCAACTCGGGTAACCTCGTGTTCATGATGGAGAGAAGTCTTTCAGAACTTCCAAGGAACAAGGACAGGAATGTAGCTCTTACTGTCTTCTCTCCACTTCGGCTGCTATTCACCACATCCATGGTTAGTCTGATGAATAGATCGCCATCAACCTTATCTGCAACTTGCTGCCACTGATACACAATGTTTGTTGCATTCTGTTCCAAGGTCCTTGCAACTCGGAAAACAGTTACTGTAGCTGGAACTTGGACAAGCTTGATTTTATAAGAAACAATGACGCCGTAGCTAGCTCCACCTCCTGCTATAATGGCCCAAAACAAGTCTTCCCCCATTGATTTTCGGTTGAGAAGTCGGCCATTAACATCAACCAACTCTGCATCCACAATGTTATCGACAGACAGCCCGTACTTTCTCATCATATTACCATAACCGCCACCACTGAAGTGGCCACCAGCACCTACCGTAGGACATACACCAGCAGGAAAGCCATGAGTCTTGCTTTTCTCGGCAATCCTATAGTACATTTCACCAAGAGTTGCTCCAGCCTGAACCCAAGCACTCTCATCTTCTATATCCACACTAATGGATCGAAGATTGAACATATCAAGGATGAAGAAGGGGACATCGGATACATAAGACACGCCCTCGAAGTCATGGCCACCGCTTCGAATTTTCATCTGCAAGCCATGCTTCTTAGAGCAAATAATGGCAGCTTGTATGTGAGACTCATGGGTGGCGGTGATGATAAGGCGCGGTTTAGGGGTCGTAGATGTATTGAATCGGAGGTTTCTAATGTATGACTCTAAAACAGAGGAATATGAAGAGTTATCAGGAGTGTATAGTGCTGCAGAGATGGGATGAGAAGACTGAGAATGGGTAGAAAGGCATTGGAGAAAGGCTCCATGAACAGAATCCGAAGCTGCCCATGAAAGAGATAGCAAAAGAATGATTGAAAGCAATGAAAGCATTGAAGAGCTTGAAGTTCCCATTTCTGGTTTCCTCTTCTGTGTGCAAGAGAGTATTGAGATGGTACTACAAGATCCTAGTTCGGATTGGAATTTATAATAAAAGAAGAGGTAAGAAGACAATACAAGTCACCTCCCAATTTGACCATGGAAATTCAAAGCAGGAATTGGTGAGTGGAACTCATTGTGGTGAAAGGATCCTTTGTTTATTTTACTTTTTCACGATCCATGAACTCATTGTGGAGCTGTTGGCAATGTCTTCATCTCCTGTACGGCCATTTGTATGTTCAGCTTCTGTAACATTCACAATCATAGATCAAGTTGGTCTACCAAAATTTATTTTTTCCTCCAAAAGGAAATTTATAGATAATAATAAATAATTAAAAAAAAAAAACAGAAGAACCAAATATGATAAGCCTAGATCTAGATTGCCAAATGAATGACGCAAGAAGTCCATATGGATTAGATAGTTTCATATACAAAAATCATATTGTTATTTAATTATCATACGATTTTATATAGAAAAAGTTTTGTCACTAATAATTGTAAAAGCCCTGTCTTGATTAAGAATGACAATAATCGCACCTATCTAACCATTTCAACTTTTCCTTTCAAATTAAAGCCTAACCTCTATTACAAAATATAACCAACTTTGCTGTAAACCCAAATCCCAAAATCATGATTTGATCAGATTTAAGCCAAAAATTTATCTCAGTGAAGGAAGTCCGATTAGAATCGACAAGTAACTTCATAAGTGCCAAATTTTCCCAGCTGATTAGGCTGATATATAACAAACAATAAATAATCCAACAAAAACAACTTTGACAAGTCATCTCTTGAATCAACTCATTCCATCAGTCAATTACTGACCAAGAATTTATATTTTTATCAGCATATCCCACTCATCATTTGAAATTTTAATACTAAAATGTATGGTAGCTATTGCCACATCAAATATTTTATGGAGTACATATAAAAGAAATCATAATGTTAATATCGAAAGTGACTTCTTTTTTTAAAACCCCAAGTGTGAAATTCCAATCAAAATATTGGGCAATGTCTGCAGGCCTGGCCTTTCTAGAGAGACCACACTCATCATTTTAAATTTTAATACTAAAATGTATGGTAGCTATTGCCACGTCAAATGTTTTATGGTGTACGTATAAGACAAATCATAATGTTAATATCGAAAGTGACTTCTTTTTTTAAAACCCCAATTGTGAAATTCCAATCAAAATATTGGGCAATGTCTGCAGGCCTGACCTTTCTATAGAGTTTGACCATACTCATCATTTGAAATTTTAATACTAAAATGTATGGTAGCTATTGCCACGTCAAATATTTTATGGCATATGTATAAGACAAATCATAATATTAATATCGAAAGTGACTTCTTTTTTTAAAACCCCAACTATGAAATTCCAATCAAAATATTGGGCAATGTCTGCAGGCCGGACCTTTCTATTGAGTTTGACCACACTCATCATTTGAAATTTTAATACTAAAATGTATGGTAGCTAATGCCATGTCAAATATTTTATGGCGTACGTATAAGACAAATCATAATGTTAATATCGAAAGTGACTTCTTTTTTTAAAACCCCAACTGTGAAATTCCAATCAAAATATTGGGCAATGTCTACAAGCCTGACCTTTCTATAGAGTTTGACCACACTCATCATTTGAAATTTTAATACTAAAATGTATGGTAGCTATTGCCATGTCAAATATTTTATGGCATATGTATAAGACAAATCATAATGTTAATATCGAAAGTGACTTCTTTTTTTAAAACTCCAACTGTGAAATTCCAATCAAAATATTGGGCAATGTCTGCAGGCCTGACTTTTCTATAGAGTTTGACCACACTAATCATTTGAAATTTTAATACTAAAATTTATGGTAGCTATTGCCACGTCAAATATGTTATGGCGTACGTATAAGACAAATCATAATGTTAATATTGAAAGTGACTTCTTTTTTTAAAACCTCAAGCGTGAAATTCCAATCAAAATATTGGGCAATGTCTGCAGGCCTAACCTTTCTATAGAGTTTGATTACACTCATCATTTGAAATTTTAATGCTGAAATGTATGGCAGCTATTGCCATGTCAAATATTTTATGGCGTACATATAAGAGAAATCATAATGTTAATATTGAAAGTGACTTCTTTTTTTAAAACCCCAAGTGTGAAATTATAATCAAAATATATAACACATTAGCAAAAATATTATCATTTTTTTATTCATATCCAAACACTAATTAATTATTCACGAAAACATTTTGATAAAAATGCTATTAATAAAAATACTATAAGCTAAAAACACTTTTTTCATAATCACTCTCAATCATACCCTTAGAGTGTGTTTGGTAGTGATTCTAGGAAGTGTTTCTAGCATCTTTAATATATGAAAGATAAAAAATTTCAAGTGTTAGAAAGACTAAAAACACTTCCTACCAAACGCACTCTTAATTTCCTTTTATTAATTTTTTTTTTGTGACAAATACACATAAAATATTACTCATTATGAATTGATACAAGACTTGTACACAAAATCCTTTTACATTCATATTGTATCAAGAGCCCCTCTTTCTCCAAGCATTCTTCCTTCATTCTTATATTTTTCTGTTCTTGTTTTAGTAATGATTAAGGAAGTTTTAGGGAGCACTCAAATCCTTCATGTGATACTAGGTTGTCTCTCTATTTGAGTTAGTGGTTCCCTTTATTTCCTCTACCAAGACATCCAATGAAGCTTGGGACCGGTTGGTTAAATTTTATGCTAATCATTCTCATCTAAGTAGAATTCAATTGAAGGATGATGAACATGCCTTATTGACTTATGGAACACACCAAACTTGTTTTAAAGGGTCTCCACACAATCAAGAATCAATGTTCTTAGAAATTTCAAAGAGAATAATGGTTGAAGTTATGGGTCAGATTAGGGACATGATTAGTAATGAAATTAGTGAAAATTTTCAACTGAAAGATTGCCTTAATAATGCATCACTATGGTGGGATTTTCTTTAGAGTGAGTTACCTCTTTATAGTAGCGAAGAAAGCTAGCAATTATGTAAGTTGATGATTTGTGTGGCTAAGATTTAACTAACTCTTGTTAACCATATGTGGTTGTTGTCAACCTCTTGACCTAATGACGGAGAAAAGGGCCTCATAGGTAGGTCTTGTTGGGAGCCTAGACAGAGAGCAAGGATGACCAAGAGGTTTGGTGGTTCAAACCCCAAGAGATAAAATGAGGAGACCATGTGTGGTCCAAGCGCACACCACGGATGAGCCAGACAAGCACCGCGTGCGCACCAGACACACATCGCGCATGCATCAAGCAAGCGCCGCGCACGCACCAAGTATATGTTGGCTATGGAGTTGGTGCAGATGGAAGGTAAGGTTTATTTTAGAATATAATTTCTAATTATTTAAATATTCCATTATGTCTCCTCAAGCATGTATGATGTCTCCTCAAAACATCTTGAGAATGATTTGTATTACTCTTTAAAAGGAGAGGGGTAGGTGACTCTAGGGGCATCAAGGGAAGGCCTTGACCGCACCAAAGGGGCACCATGGCATGGCCTTGGGCATACCTAGGACACACGAACGACACTCAAGCATGCACACATGGGCTCCACGACATGTGTGGCGTGCACCCTGTAGGCGCAACAACACGGGGCATGGCACGACCTACCTCCTACCCGCGCTGACACGAGAGAACCTGAGCCTTGTGCAGCGAGCCAGTTAGAAAAGTCATGGGCACAACACCATGGTTTGATGGAGCATTAGACGCACAATTGACTCGGACCCAAGATGACCATGCATGGCATAAGGGCACAATGCCCTATGCACTAAGAAGGCACAGTCATGGGCACAATGCCATGGCTCGTTGCTGTGGAGCCTTGATCTGACAAAGGGAGCTAGACACATGCCCAGGCCATGGGCACCTTGACATGGCATGGGCTCACACATTAGTGAAAGGAAAGCACATTGATGCATTAGACACTTGGTCAGCTGGTTGGTCCATGTTGCTGGTTCAGAGGGCCTTGATCAAAGACACGTTGGTGGACACCTATTCACAAAAGGCACCTTACGGGGAGGAGGCAGCTTGTTAGGGGAACTCATCAATAGCTTGACGAGAAAGGCTTGAGGGGATGGAAGCTAGCTAGTGGCAGTTGGCTAATGGCAACTAACTAGTGGCAGCAAGTGATTAGGACAACATTCAACTGCAAGGGATAGGCAGGTGGTTATGGTGCTATGGCAGGTGCGAAGAAACACCTTAGACTGAAGAAGTGTCTTTAGCTGGGCAATTATGCAAGCAGTTCACCAGTTGGGTGGTTATGCAAGCAGTTATGGATGTTGTGGTAGTTGCATAACCACTAGGCAAGCTCCTTGGTTTTGAATTTTGAATTGTAACTACAGTGTGGATTATTTAAAAGGCCCCTGCATCTCTGAGACAAAGCATAGAGAATGTCTTTAAATACTTAAGGGTTCTAAGTGTTGTATTCTGACTCAAGCCAAGTGTTGAGACACTTTGGAAAGACAATTTTGTATCTTGTAGAGTTGAATAATACAAGTTGGGAAGGGTGTTCCTGTAATCGTGTGGTTGGTTGTTACATTGTTTTTCTAAGGGTTGGACAGAAAGGTTGGCTAAGGAAGAGTCCTTAACACCGCACACTCAGTGAAAAAAAAAATTGGGCAGATTTCAAGGGTATGACAAATGGTATCAAAGCGTGCACCAGAGATGGTTGGTGGTAGTGTGATGGAAGCCTTGCAGGAAAGGATTGCTCGGATGAAAGAAATGCTGGGAGAATGGCCACATGAGGATGACATTGCGGCTTCATGGGAAGAGCACACTGTGTAGGAAATCCAAGTGTAGAGGAGTTTGTTGGAGACCCATGACAAATTCTTTGAGGAGAAATTTACTAGCTTGAAAATAGAGATCCAGTCCCTGATGGATGATTTCAAGGCCGTCTTGTAGTCTTATGGAGAAGACATTGTAGTCCTCAAGAAGGTTGTGTTGCAGGGATGCTCTTCAGGCCCTAAAGCCCCTCCCAAAGTCCGGGTCCCAAAACCTAAGGGCTTCATTGGTAACAGGAACACGAAGGAGTTGGAGAATTTCTTATGGGACATGGAGTAGTTCTTCAGGGTTGCTCATATTCCTGATGGCAAGAAGGTGTCCATTACCAATATGTATTTGACTGGTGAGGCCAAACTGTGGTAGTGAACAATTCCTCCCCACCAACACTGCTTAGGTGGCCAAGGAATCATTGAAAATGCTCAGACACACCGGATCAGTGAGGGAATATGTCAAGGAATTCAGTTCCTTAATGTTGGATATAAAGAACATGTCAAAGGAGGACAAGCTTTTCAATTTTCATGTTCGGATTGCCAGGATGGGCTCAAACAAAACTTCAAAGGCAAGGGGTTCGTGATCTCCCTACTGCCATGGCTGCAACGGATTGCTTGGTGGATTATAAGATGGGTGGCGCCATCTCCATCATGCAAAAACCAAAGCCAAAAGGAGACAGAAAGACTAAGACTGAGGACAAGACTTCTAAGAAGTCAGGGTGGAAGAAGTAGAACAAGAAAAATGTTCTAGGGGTAAAACCAGTGGAGAAGACCACAAAATTTGTGCAACAGTCCACTCGAATGGCAAGATGCTTCAATTGCAATGGTCCTCACCGAGCCAAGGATTGCCCAAAAGAGATAAACTCTTGGCCCTTGTGACTACAGAAGACAAGGGAGAATCTGACTTAGAGACCCCTCCTAGAGTCAATCCATTGCAACTTCTAAATGTCCTCCATGGTGAGACTCCTATCTAAAAGTCCTTAATGCATGTGTATGCAATTATGTATGGTGTGCAAGTTAAGGCCATGGTGGATAGTCTTGCCACACACAATTTCGCGGCCACTCGAGAGGCAACCAGGTTAGGATTAAAGTTGGAAAAGGATACCAATCAGATCAAAGTAGTCAATAGCAAAGCCTAAAAGATCCAAGGGATAGCCAAGAATGTCCTCATGCAAGTTGGTGACTGGAAAGGCACGTGCAGCCTACTTTGTGTGCCCTTAGATGACTTTGATTTGATATTTGGTGTAGACTTTCTTTTAAAGGCTAAGGTGGCCTTGATCCCACATCTTGGTGGATTGGTGGTGCTAGAAGAAAGATAGCCTTGTTTTGTGTAGGCCTTGAGGGAAAATGATGATGGTAAGGGTCAGCCTGAGATGTTGTCCGCTATCCAATTAAAGAAAGGATTGAAACAATGTTATGATACATATGTCGCAGCTTTGATCAAGATCAAGAATGGGCAGTCTGTGGAAGTCCCTGATTCAGTGGCCAAAATTTTGAAGGAGTTCAAAGATGTGATGCTTGCAGAACTCCCCAAGGAATTGCCATCCCGATGACCTATTGACCACAGGATTGAATTGTTGTTTGGAACAAAGCCCCCGACTCAAGCCTCTTACAGGATGTCTCCTGCAGAATTGTTGGAGCTACGAAAACAATTGAGGGAATTGTTGGATGCAGGTCTGATCCAGCCCTTGAGAGCTCCATATGGTGCACCAGTGTTGTTCCAAAAGAAGCATGATGACTCTCTATGCATGTGTGTGGATTATAGGGTTCTCAACAAGGTGACCATAAAAAACAAATACCCGATCCCCTTGGCAGGCGAGCTGTTTGATAGATTGTCAAAAGCCTCCTACTTCACCAAGTTGGACCTGAGATCAGGCTATTGGCAAGTGCGGATTGAGACAGGAGATGAGGGGAAGACCACTTGTGTAACTCGGTATGGTTCATACGAGTTTCTGGTATTGCCCTTTGGGATGACTAATGCCCCTACTAATTTTTGCACCATGCGATCACCAAGCATATGTTGGCTATGGAGTTGGTGCAGATGGAAGGTGAGGTTTATTTTGGAATATAATTTCTAATTATTTAAATATTTCAGTATGTCTCCTCAAGCATGTATGATGTCTTCTTCAGACATCTTGACAATGGCTCGTATTGCTCTTTAAGGGGGGATAGGTGACTCAAAGAGGCACAAAGGGAAGGCCTTAACCACACCAAGGGGGCACCATGGCATGGCCTTGGGCGTACCTAGGACACACAAACAACACTCAAGCACGCACACATGGGCTCCATGACATGTATGGCGTGCACCTTGTAGGCGTAACAACACGAAGCCTGGTACATCCTACTTCCTCCCCACGTTGGCACGAGAGTGCCTAAGCCTTGTGCAGCGAGCTAATTGGAGAAGCCATGGGCGCAACGCCATGGTTTGATAGAGCACTAGACGCACAGCTGACTCGGACCCAAGATGACAATGCATGGCACAATGGCGCAATGCCCTGTGCACTAGGATGGCCCGACCATAGGCGCAATGCCATGGCTTGTTGTTGTGGAGCCTTGATTTGATAGAGGGAGCTAGACACCTGCCTAGGCCATGGGCACCTTGACATGGCATGGGCTCACACATCAGCATAGGGAAGGCACACTGATGCACCAAACACTTGGTTAGCTAGTTGGTGCATGATGCTGGTTTAGAGGGCCTTGATCAAAGACACGTTGATGGGCACCCTTTCACAAGAGGCACCTTATGGGGAGAAGGCAACTTGTTAGGGGGACTCTTCAACAACTTAATGGGAAAGGCTTGAGGGGATGGCAGCTAGCTAGTGGCAGCTGGCTAGTGGCAGTAAGTGATCAAGACAACATTCAACTACAAAGGACTGGCAGGTGGTTGTGGTGTTGATGGCTGGTGCAAAAAGACACCTTGAACTGAAGGAATGTCTTCAATTGGGCGGTTATGCAAGTAGTTATGGCAGTTGTGGCAGTTGCATAACCACCAAGCAAGCTCCTTGGTCTTGAATTTTGAATTGTAACTGCAGGGTGAGTCATTTAAAAGGCCCCTACATCTCTGAGATAGAGCATAGAAAATTTCATTGAATGCTTAAGGGTTCTAAGCATTGTACTCTGACTCAGGCCAAGTGTTGAGACACTTTGGAAAGACAATTTTATATCTTGTAGAGTTGAATAATATAAGTTGGGAAGGGTGTTCCCGTAATCGTGTAGTTGCTTGTTACATTGTTCTTCTAAGAGTTAGACAGAAAGGTTGGCTAAGGAAGAGTCCTTAGCATCGCACACTCAGTGAAAAAAATTGGGCAGATTTCAGGGGTGTGACAGCTGCCATAGTGGCTATTTGTGCGTATAACTTAACTTAAAAGGTAGAGCTGCAACTTAACTAGGTTGGTCAAGTTGATGACTAACCTAAGTCTAACTCAAATTAAGAATCAATCAATCCGAACCCAACCCAACTCAAAGTACTCAATCAAGTCCAACTCAACCTCATTTTTCTAAACTTGAATTGAATTTGGGTTGTTTAAGTTAGATTTGGGTTCATCAGGCTAGACTCGAATTGATTGAGGTTGCTAATTTGACCCTCAAATCTAAACTCATTTTTCATAAACTTTGTTTTCCTTCAAAAAAAAAAAAAAGTAATTTAGGGTTTTATTTATTATTTTTTTTCCTTTAAAATAAACAAAAATAAATGGTCACTCCAATTTATTCAAAAAATCAGTTTTTCACAAATAAAAACTAAGTCTCATCATCAAGTAGGAATATAAGTGAAAATTTTGGATCGATAATACTCCAAAAAATTATAAAATAAATAATAATACATATATTAAAATCATTTTGATAAAGAAATTGATATATGTATGATATGATGTGTAATATTCAATAATAATATTTGGTGAAATATGAAATTTTGAAATATACACTCAATATTAAAATAACATTAAGTAATTAATTTTACTAAATGTCATGTCAATAATATATTTATATATATAACCAATGTTGCTTCATGATACTGTTGGATGAAGAAATCTCATCTTGATGGAAACAATATTTGTATCAAGACATGATAAAAGATGCAACAATACACATATTAAAGTTATTTTATTGAAGAAATCAATATAAGAATAATATAATTTGTAGCATTTGATAATAACACAATGAATTTAAAAATACATTTAATATTAAAATAATAATTTATCAAATTTGAAAATATATTTAATAATAAAATGATAATTTATCTACTTTATAATCTATATCTACATTTAATATATATATATATATATATATATATATATTTCTATTTAAAAATATTTATAATTTACTTATAAATTTATATATATTTAGGAAACTTAGGTTTTAGGCTATCAATATCAAAATAATAGCATATTTAAAACCTAGGTTTACCAATTTCAAGTTTACAATGCTAACCCCAAAAATATTTTGTGTTTCATGCACTTTGGGCCAAGTTGCTTTTTAATGCCCAACATGTCTTCCTCCTGCTACCAGGTCAGCCTCCATAGGTTTAAAATAAAAAACAAAAGACCAAAAATAAAAAATAACTTAATAGCATCACCTTTCTTCTTTGTTTATTTCTCTATGTAAACCTTTTGTTCACTCTTCCCTTTATACATATCTAACTAGTATAAACCCAAACGGAAAACCCAATCATTTTCTTCATTTTTCCTTTTGGTGTGTGGTCTACAACCGAGATGCAAAAACTTGGTGCGTGCGTGGTCTGGCAAAAGTTGTGTGCCCTTGGGTGCCTCTGTCGCACCACCATTACCACACACCACCATCTTCTCACGTCCCGTCCTTGTCACCTCTCTCACTCGACTTCCTCTATCTTTGTGTCTCTCTCATTCTCATCCTAGGTACTCTCTCTCACTCTCTATTTCTATATGTATATGATCTGAACAACAGTGATCTAGGGCTTCAATCTATAATTTTTCTTTTAAATTTTTTATTATTTGATAATTATTATGTAATTCATTACAATTCTAGGCTTTTCTTATTGATTCTTGCTTTCTTTTTTTTTCTTTTTCTTTTTTTCCATGCCAACATGCTTCAACTTAATTGGGCTTATCTGGAATTTTTAGCTTTCATGTGTTCGATTTCTGATAAATTTGTGGAAATTGAAAGGAAATATAAAGTTTTGACATTTTCATGGATTGAGTTGGATGAAGTGAATGACTAAGTTTATCTCTGCTAAATAGTTGTTCATACATCACTAAACTAATATTTTTTATCAAAATCATTGAGCTAATTGTTATTGTGTCAATTAAATGAGTGATTAAGCTATTTTCCTGTAAATGTTAGGCTTGTAGGAAAATTTTACAAAAAAAAAAATGTGCCTTTTTTATTTTATTTTTTCTTATTTGTCTTATGTGATTTTTTGTCTTGTAGGAGGAAATTTTAGAGAAGTGATTTTCTCCAAGCGAATGAGAATTGTGGGAAAATACACTTTTCGCTTATCTAATCGATCAAATATAACTTAAGCTTTTAAATTTCATTTTCTTTTAGGAGAATTGTGTTTTGGGCCCAAAAATTAACATTTGGTCCATACAACTTCCATAATTGATGGAAAGGATATAAGATGTTAAAAGACCAATATATCCTTCAAATTTCTATATATTACCTTTTAAGAATATAAAATAGTGATGGACTAAAATACCCAATGACCTTTCACATAAGTTTTTTTTGTCTTTATTGCACCACTATTCATGCAACCATAATAATTCTATTTTAACAATTTGGATTTTTCATTGTTTTTAAAATTTTTTATATATATAAATAATTGAAAATCAGCATTATTTTCTATTTTAAATTATAAATAAAGAAAAATTATGTTCAAAAACTATTTTAAAAAATACTTTCTAAAAAAATGGTAATATTATTTATATTTTTTATATTTTCTTTTTGAAAAAACATTTAATTAAAAAATGAAAACTATTTTTAAAAATAAAAATTGAAAACCTTGTTTAGTACTATTTTTTATATGAAAATAATAAAAAGAATTAAATTTCATTCATTGATTATCCATTTTTATTTTTTTCCATTAGTTATTTTAATAATAAAATAAAAAAATATAGTATGTTTACAATTAAACAAAGAAATTGATCAATTATGTGTTTTTTGTGGGACTATCTTTTACATGAAAAATAATTAAATAACTAAATTATATATATTTATTACTCTTTTTAATTTTGTTTTCTTTATTTATTTTTTGTCTAATAGAAAATTTTAATATGTCCATAATTAACAAAGAAATAAATCAATTGTGCACATTTTAATCTATTAAAATAAATTACTTTCTAATTTAAATAAATAAAATGAAATAAGTAAATAAATTTGGGGTTATTTATATTTTTTAACATATCTTATATCAATATTTTTTATGGTTAAATAATTTTTTTATTTATTTTTCTTTAATTCCAAAAATAAAATGAAATAAATAAATAAATTTGGTATTTTCTAAATGATCTTCTATTCATATTTCTTATGGTTAAATAAATTTTTTATTCTTTTTTCTTTATTTTCAAAAATAAAAGGAAATAAATAAATAAATTTGGCTTAAATAATAGTTTTTAAGTAATTTCTTTGTCTTATTTTTAATTACATTTTGCATTGAAAATAAAATAAAATAAAATAACATTTTATGTTTTAATTATTTTAAATGTCAAACTATTGGGAACATAGTTTACACACTCATGTGTATATAATTTATACATATATATGAAATTTATACCATTATACAATGTTATTAGACTAATTGTATAAGGGGTGTACAAAACTGTACATTTTGAACAATTTTTTTTTTCTTGTCATCTAAGGATTATATGTTCTCCTACCACAAATTCTTTTATTTCATGTACTTTAGTTAACTCGTATATAACTATTCAAATACTTACCTTAATAATGATGTTTAGAGAAAAATTTTGTTTTTAAGTTTTATATCATTTTTTAAATCAAACCATTGGAAACATGGTTCACACATCATATGTGGTACATAATGTATGCATATGGATGAAATTTGCATCATTGTACAAGGGTGTTATACTAACTGTACAAGGTAAATGTTCAATTGGACAAGGCAAATGTTCTAACTGTACAAGACAAATATTCTAACTATACAAGGGGTATACAAAGCTATACTTTGTGAAAGATTTTAATCAATTTTGGACAACTTTTTTTTTTTTGTCTTGTCATTTAAGGATTGCACACTCTTAAGGAACACATTCCTCTATTACACACTCATCTTATGCACTTTATTTAACTCGCACATGATAATTCGAATACCTATCCCACTAATGATGTTTGAGAGAAAATTTTGTTTTTCCATCTTCCACTATTTTTTGAAACAAACCAATGAAAACATGGTTAACCTACTTATGGTTACACATTGAGTAGGGAGTATATGGAATTTGAGTCACTGTACAAGGTATTCACACTAAGTGTACATGACAAATATACTAACTGTACAAGGGTACAAGAATATTATTTGTGAAGGATTTTAAGTGATTTTGAAAAACTTGTTTATTTATTTCCCCTAACCAATGATAAATGACATTCCTTACACACATTGGTTAAGCATACATTCATCTCTTACACTTTATCTAACTTGTATATGGTCATTTGAATAGGTACCTCACTTATGATGATTGTAAAACAAAATTATACAACAATTTTTCTTCTTTTTTAAAACCAAACCAATGCAAACATGGTTAACCGACCTATTGTCAGATATTCATGAGATGATGTATGAAATTTGAGTTATTATACAAGGGTATTACACTAGCTATACAAGACAAATTTACTAATTGTATAAGGGTGTACAATACTACTTTTTGTTAAGGATTTCAAGTGATTTTGAAAAACTTTCCCATTTTTTTCCATTCAAAGATTTTTTTTCCCCCACTCAAATTCTCTCACTCAAGAATTGTTTCAAATTTTATTTTTAAATTTCATCATCAAAATTTTGTAATTGCATATTTTGTTTTTGTAGTTTTAGCAATGTTCTTTCTTTCCACTATTTTTTTTTTTTTTTTTTGTGAAATTTTATCCAAATGAATCTATATTTAAAATTATAATCATATTTATCAAATTTTTTACTAAGA
Organism: Vitis vinifera; assembly: GCF_030704535.1. NCBI lineage: Eukaryota > Viridiplantae > Streptophyta > Magnoliopsida > Vitales > Vitaceae > Vitis > Vitis vinifera. The sequence goes on from NC_081814.1 coordinate 15,399,936, forward strand.
TTATCTTTAATTCTTTTAATATATTTATACTCATTTATTTTAAAAATGAAAAACTAATTTTTTTTTTTTTTGTAAACATGTTCTATTACCTTTCAAGTAAAAAATTAGATAAGTTTGAAAGTCAATAAAAAAATTAAATACCACTTTTAATAATTTTTAGATAAAATTTTATATAATATATTTTATTTAAAATTTAATTTCTAAAGTTTAACTAAAAAATTGTATTGACAATTTTCTTGTTGTGAGTCAAAATACTTTGCATTAGTCTATCTAGATAAGAAAAATTATTAATATAATATTAGAACTTCATATCTTAGTTATTTTTTTCAATAAATTTATATTTTTAAAAATTTTAAAATAAAAACATTAAAAATTTAAAAGCTAAAAGGATATATATATATATATATATATATATATAATAAAGTGAAGTGATAGTCAATTTTTAAAATTTTTAAAATACGGCTAATGTAGAAAATATAAAAAATAAGAGAAAAATATAAATGAAAGGGTAATATAAATTTAAAATAAAAAATGAAAATTAAACTAAAAGATAAAAAAAAAAATTGGATGAAAAATCCCAAAATTTTTATCATTGATTATAATAAGAGCAAAAAGATTTAATATCTTTAAAAATGAAAAACAAAAAAACATTATTACTTTTTATTTGACATAAAATAGAAATATAGATTGGAAGAAAAAGAAAAAAAAAAGTTAGAAATGAGTAATACTTAATAGGGAATAGAAAAGAGAAAAAAAAACATAAAAAAATTGAAATTCACACTCACTTGTCCCTATGTAAGGGTTAAGGGTATTTTAGAGATTAATGAAAGACAATATCCTTTATCTTAATTTTCGTACTTTGTTTGGGTCTTGGGCTTAAATATGCATGATATATGGATCAAATGTTAATTTTTGGGCCCAGTTAGGCCCAAAACACGATTCTCTCTTTTTTTTTTCTATTCTTTTCCTTGGGTATCTTAGCAAATAAATAGAGAATTAGGAAAATTCTTTTGATAGACTTGTTTTTCCCATGAGTTAGGTGAGGTTTGATGCACTTCCGATTTTTCATTTTTAAAAATATAGAATAATAGCAACTTTATATAAAATTAATTTAGGAATTCTAATACAAAAATAAAAAATAAAAATAAAAATATTTTATTTTATATTTTAGGTTCCTTAAACTCATATTTTATCTTAATGCTTCTTAATCTAAATTATTGTTCCTGGATTTTAAATAAGAAAGGTATACAAGATGATTTTTATTTTTATTTTATGGAATTAAGATTTGAAATAAATCAATGTTGCAGTTACCAAAAAATTGAGCATTACATGTCTAATTGTGTTCCTTTTTTGTGCATGCATGCCCTTGACAGAGAAATTCCTTTCACTCATTCCTTTCAAGTTAGTAAATAGATTGTCATTGTTTAAGCAAGAAGAAACATATGGAGTTGCCTTCTCTAGTCATTGGGCTTTTTTTCTATTGTAGATTGAGTTCCTTTTGCCATATTCTTCTTCCTAATAATGGTAATGAAGTTTATAAGTTGTAGAAAATAAGTAGAGATATTTAGTGACCTTCTTGACTAGCGTGTCTTGCTAGGTCGTTATGGTTGCATTTTTTTTAATGCACATTATGTTCTTAAAACTGAAAACAAAAGGAAAATATTATGGTACAGTTAAGTTTTTGGAAACCAAAAATCTTAAAGGCTAGTAAAATAAAACAGAAATCACAAAATAAAAACAAAGAACATCATCAACTAAGCCCTTACTTTTTATGGACTCTATTTTAAAGCCTGATATGTAGCCTTGGGAATTTATAGCTCATTGGGCCATTTCTGTGATTTTAGAGCTTCACATTTCAACATAATTTTATTTTTTCTGTTAATATATGAAACAGTTCTATTGAGTGAAGAATGTGGCTTTAGTAATTCCATAGAAATTATAATATTACTTTATACACTTGTCTGGAAACTAATATTGGCAGCTTTGTACCATAAAGGAAGCTTACAAACGAAGTTTTCAGGTTAACCCTAGAATTTCGTTCATTTTTTTATTTTATTTTTTGGGATTTCAGTATTATGTTTTCTTTTATTAGGAATTATTGAGTACTACTTTAAAGTGATGAGTTGTAACATCTTAACATTACTTTGAATTCCCACTTGTAAACTTGTCAAAAAGTATCTCACAAAGAAATCTTTAGGCAGACATTGGACATGGCCTAGAAGGGACTCAAATTGCTTAAGGGACTCTTGGCTTCAGCTTAATCAGTTGTCCTAAAGCATCATCATATTTACTTGGATCAAACTGATTGATAACATCTTCAATGAATGACTCCCACCCAATATCTGACTTGGTGACTTCATAACCTTGATCCATTCAAGGGCCCTTCCTTCTAAATGAATGGAAGCAATATAAACCCTGTCCACACCATTTGTGTTACTCAAAAGAGAAAAAATTATTGCATCTATGATTCTCTACAGGTTCTTTTCAAGAACACAATTTTCCTTCTTGTAATTTTTATCCCCCTTTCCTTGGGACAAGTTTTCTCTCTGCATCTATTATGTCTCTTCTCCTCTACTACAATTTCTACTTTGTCATCAGTCATTCCACCAACTCAAACTCATGCCTCAGCGAATAATACAACGAATAATGCATTAGGCGCTGATACAAATTCATCATTGGAAAGTCGTAGATATGACATGCAAAACTAGGTAACAGTGGTGGTTGTGGAGATGTTGAAAGAAGACTCAACTGGACTGGTAGATGTCTCAAATATTATTAGCAAAACACTTTCAATAAACCTATTTAAAGGAGAAATTATCATAACATCTCACTTGTCTAATGAGATGACTCTTGCCATAGGTTACATGTTTATACTATTGTTCTTTTTGAAAGCTTAATAAAAGTTACAGTGAAGCCATCAAAATGGGTTGATTCTTTGCCTTACTTTCTTCAATGGGATGTGTCATCTTCACTTTAAAATCTCATTGAATGGGATGTTACTCTTTAGCCCGCCCAATTGACCTCAAGGACTCGAGACCATCTGGGCACCATAAGTAGCACATTTGAACTTCTTTGCCTAATAAAAATTCAAATGATTTCATATTCCAAATAACCCACCAAGACTGAATTTGAGCTTTCTAGACGATATGGTAATAATGGAAGAGCCCTCACTAGTCATGTTCATGGTACATGTGGTAGAAACTAGCAATGCATTTCTGTAACATGTTTTGCTAATAATGGCATATTTCAATGAATCTAGAGAAAACCATTCTCCATAAAATTGCTTCATTTTCATTCTTTGAATTGCAAAATCAAGGATACAAACATGGTTTCAAACTTGTTGCCCATTTTCTAGCCTTTTTAAGGTTGCAATAATAGGGGTACATGCATTGAAGTGGAAAGATATTATAGCTTATAATTGTATCCCATTGAAGTGAAAAAAATATCATAGTTGGAGAGCATGATGCAAGGCATGTCCCATTTTCCTTTTCTGTACCCCACCCCCCTCCAATCTCTTCTTCCCCATATCTAATATGTTCTTCCATCCTTCCAAGCTGTATGAATCCAGCCATCAGCTATGAGCTGATTTCATCAACTGTCATCTGTCCATCTATAGTCATTTCAACATGCTCAGCATCTTTAAATCGCTTTGCAGCAACAAAAATGGTCAATGTAATGCTCAGTAGTATGTTGTGAACATCATAGCTACTCACATCAAAGTTAGTCACCGCATTCAAGCCTCGGATGGTAATGACATCAATGTCATAGGCGTTTACTGCTTCACCTTGGGTGCCTGCAAAAAGATGGAAAAAGAGTATCTTAAAGCAAAGCAGAGATACAAGGAAGCATTGAAAATGAAACCAAATTTCTATCAAGGTCTTGTAGCTCTATGGCAGCAAAAGTTTGAGCAAGGAAAATTTTCTTAGTATTATGCAATTGATAGCGATGTTGATTTGGCAATGTGGTCTTCTAAAGAGGTTCTACAGGTTTATAACAAAGTTGATGACAATATGTAATTATAATATATTAACAATAAGGATGAAACTGGACGGTGTTCGGAGCATTGAGGTTAAGGCTATCTTGCAGTTTAGGAAGATGACATCTTTTGTAAAAGCAAGGCGAATAGGTTTAATTGAGAAGTGCTTGAATAACAAGAGAAATAAAGAAGTAGAGAAGAAAATATAAGATAAGAGGGAAGACTATTGAGGGAAAACTTCAATTTTCAGCTGCCCAAGACAAACAACTTATAAAAAATAAAACTTATAAAAAAATAATAATAAAACAACTCATAAAAAACAAACTTAAGGTGCTTGTGGGTTGATTGTAGGCGGGGGGGTGTGAGGGTGGAGTTTGGTAGGTGTGGTCTTCTGGATGTGTACAATTGGACCTTAATTATGGACTTTAGAGAATTTGTGTAGCCAGTGAAAGGCTTCTAAAACAAGACTAACCTAGTACTAACACGGTGCAAATTTCTCCCCCTTCACCTCCCTCACCCTCTCCCCCCCTCTCACCCTCCTTAAAAATGAACTTTTCTAGAAAATCAAAACAGACTGCCATAAATCGAAAGAAGAGACTTTTAATCAAAAGTCAATGTAGAGACTCAAACTATAGAAATTCAAACAAACCTTAAGATTGTTTTTGATAGCCAAATTAAAGGAGAATGAGACAACACACCCGACGAAATTTAAAACCTTAATATTTCAATGCTACATTAACTTCAACAAAATTACTATAGGAATTGAAATATAATCTACTCTGATAACAACTTACTAGAAACTATTGACATCAACTCCCTAATTCATTACTAGTTAACATAAGCAATCCCATATGTATGGGAAAATAAAGAGGATATATGTTAGATAAAGTGTCTAACAAGAAGGGTATGATCTAAGTCACAGAAAGCACACAAGTTCCATCAAAGCTAAAATAAAAGAAAACCATATGCTAGGCAAAATAAATGAAACCAACCCTGAAGCAAATAATTGTAAAAGAAGAAAACTCACATCTCTTAAACATTTGACCCATTAGAGCAAAGATTTAAGGAAATGATTTTTTAAATGTATTTTCGCCATAAGTTAAACAATTACTTTATTGTTGCAAAGCTTATTCAATTTCATTCTTTCTAGACAATCTAGGGTAATAAAACTGCGTTTTCATCCCCTAAGGTGCACTAAGGTAGTAGCTATCTTAAATTCAAGTAGTACGTAAGCTTCACTAACATAGTACATAAGGCGCATTAAGGTACTTTACAAATGCTATGATCACAAAACTAAAATTTAAAATATAAAAAGCTTCCACTTACAAAATAACAAGGGACATCAACACCCATTCGTTAATATAGTTTTGGATGCATAAGCTTGTGAATAATTGTGCTTGCATGAGCTTAATCTACACAACTACTAGCATTGATTTTCTTGACAGCCAATCAGTCATTGTAAGGCATGTGGCAGATTTTTTTTCCCTGCTATCAACTGGCTCATAAGTATTTAGTATCAGTTCATGGAGGAGGTATAGTTGAGAGTCTGTTATCAGATAATCTAGAACCTTTTGAAATTTGGGATGAGGGTCGCTAGTTTTTATTCTGCTTCCAGGCATCAAATGATTTATTAAAAAAATTCCCTTTTTTGACTTTTATCCAGATATATTAAACTAATCTTTCAGTCACAGAATGGATGATTGATAAAGGCAGTGAACAAGAAAATGGAACTAACCCTTTCTCAGGTTCAGTTACTGAGTAGGCTTCAACATCAAGAATAAATGATTTTCAATTACTAGGTAGGTTTCAATGTTAAGAATAAAATATTTCCAGGTCCCTTTATGGCTTAAGATATGCAGTTCAATACCTTCAGGTAATATTTAGCCACCATCTTCCATGAAAAATTCACACATAAAACATAAGAATCAAAATGCAATTTTGCAATTGAAAAGGAAAATTATACCCTCTTATCAAACGGATCCTAAGAAGATTCAAACTACTAACCCCTCAACTACAAATAGACCATAACACTAAATTGAACTTAAGATTTAACAAAACTGTCTGTTAGACCTAAGTTCAGAGCATCCTTCCCTGATGTATCCAACTTTACATTTGACTATTCTTCTCAAACCACTCAATACTTCAAGGTACACTTAAATATATTCTTCAGAAGTAATAACAAAGCCAAAGGAAGGTTAAAAATAAAATTTAAAAAGCAATCAAGACATAAATGAAATATTGTACTTACATTGTATAATCCATTCAGACCCCTCCATCCAGTTGAAACACCAAGCTCAAAACCAAGAGTGTGATGATAATATGCATCAATCTCATTAAAGTAATGGCTAAAGTTGAACAATCCTTGAATAGGATATACCTCAGCATTCTCAATTACTTTTTTCAGAACATCAGGTCCTAAATACATAAGCACCTGAGAACATAATTTAACAAATAATCAGTGTTTCAACTTTTATCTTTGCAAGAGAGAACTACACCAAAATAAATGCAATGCTTCCCAGAACAACTATTTTTTGCTAGAACCTGGCAATTGAATGTTTATCACAAGCATGAATGCCAGCTAAAGTGCACACCATGCATCACAGACAGCATGATGCATAGACAACAGTTACTGTGTCACATTTATTATATATCCACTCAATTAATGTCATTTTTACTCTCTATCCTTTCTTAGAATAAACATAAAGCAGCTAATGGGTATCAGATGAAGTGGGGAAATTATCAAAAGACAATACATATGATGGAAGGACAACTTGACACACTAGGGGAAACACAAGAAAAGTCCACCAACTTCATATTGATACATATGCTACAAAATGCAGCAAGACGTTCTCAGTATTTGATGGAGAAACTTTGATGATTTTCACCACATGATGAACTCAATCAAATTATTAGTAACAAACATGTAGTATTTCAAAGGGAAACCTCTAGAAATAAAATTATTATTAAATAATGTAGTCAAAACACCCTAAAATTTTAACATTAAACTAAATATTATATTATTATGTGTTCAGACATTTATATCAAACCTCATTCGCATCTTTGAAATGTTCAACTTCATTTTTCTTAGGCCATTTTACTTGCCAACATCTGCCATCTCACAAAAAATGAGTTATCAGAAATTTTTCAACGAAATAAACAATATCAGCACACAATCATGTAAACCTTTCTCTTCCAAGGCGGCGAGCAAGTTCTTCAGCTAAGGCAAGACCAGGTGCATCCCCATCAGTTGCAAGTATAATGCGAGATGCCTATAATATTAAAAAAAATAAAAGACCTATCATTTCTGCATTAATTCATTGTAACTGAAAACCATAAACCTCCTTTTACCAACCTTCTCCAGGTACTCCTTGCAGTTCCATAGATACTGATATTTTATGTCCTAGCTTTACAAAAAATATGGAAGGGGCATCAGATCCAAATTCTCTATACAAAAGGTATATAAAAAGCATTAATGCCCTTTGCATTTATGAGGGAACACAAGGGGCAAAGACTGACATCTGAATAGAGCAATGCCTACTAAGAGACACAAGCATTATAATTATAAGACTAAGAGCCTGGACAAACAGAAAATATTAGCCAAAAAAAATAATGAAAGCATGATAGAGGATGCCTAGAATTAGTATCATTGTGCAATCTGTAGATATATTCATTCAAAGAGAAGTGAATCCCAAAATGTGTAGTTATACTGTACAGTTTATATTGCAGTGCTTGATAACAACCCCAAGACTAGAGTTGAAATCATTTTTTTTTTTAATGGGTAAAAAGCAATATAATAAAAGCAAGGCACTCCAAAGAAGTGTCCCAAAGTACATAGGAAGTATACAAAGGGCACCTAAAAAGCACCTCAAAAAAGAGCAAGGGACTCAAGTTGAAATCAATTGACGACAACCAAGTAGCTAAGAGAACATGGATATTCTTTTTTCTCTTTTTCAACATTTTGTATAAGGGAAAAATACTGTAAAAAGGCTAGAGATATCAAAGAAGGATGGGGTATCTTTCCCACATAAGTTGAAGTTAGAGAAAGAAAAAGAAGAAAGAACCAGGAAATTAACATTTAACACTAAATGTAACAACTAGAGATCCAAACCAAACACCCCACCCTGCTGAACAAAATAAAATAAAATAAAAACTACTAAAGATCAGCCTCCCTACTTAGACTAGGAGGGGAGGGGATAATCCTCAAAAGGGCCTGAATTCTCCTCAAAACAGACACCAAAACTTCCAAGGGCTTCTGCTCCCCATGATTCCAAGGAAAGAAACACTTAGGAATCTCTTTCCACAGGGAAACTCAATATGCCCAATTAGATGTCATAATCAATTTTCCAAGAGTGAAAACAGCTCAGCCTTAACAACTGCCCTAATGCCCAACCAAGTTGAAGCTCCCAAAAGCACAACCATCAAAATTTAGCTTAATGCCACCAAAAGGACTCCTGCGACAAATAATTTCCTCCTTTATCTTCCTACCCATGGAAGCAGCTTTCAAATCATAGAAGTGATAATCAACTGGTCAAGAAGAAAACAATATATCACATTATCTACCATAGGTCCCTTTTTTTTATGGGTAAATCATAGTTGTGAAACGCCTAGGCTCCGGGCGGCGCGACGCCACCCTTTGGCGCCTCGCTTGAAGGCAGGCAACGCCCCTTCACGAAGGTGCCGCTTAGGCGCGACGCGGTCCACAGGTGCGCCTCGATCCCCTACCTCCTTCTTCTCCTTCTCCTTCTTCTTTTTCTTCTTCTTCTCCAGCGTCGGGTTGCAAAGGGCAGGGAGAAGCCCTAACTTCTTTTTTTATTTTTTGGGACCAAAACGACGTCGTTTTGGACATCTTTAAAAAGGGTCAAAACGATGTCGTTTTGGACCTTTTTATTTTAAAAAGAACAGGCCAAAACGATGCCGTTTTGGCCCTGTTTTCCCTTCCAACCCCCTTTTCTGGTTGTTTTCAACCCGACAACTCTCCCAAATTTTGCCCTAGCCTCATCCGTGTAGTGGAGAAGTAAAGAAAATGAAAAATAGGAGGAAAAATAGGAGAAAAATATATGTAAATTAGGGTGCACCTTACTTCACTAAAACCCACGCCTTAGATGCGCCTTACGCCTCAAGCTCTAGGACTACTTTGCGCCTTGGTGCACCTTGAGCCTTTTAAAACTATGGAGTAAATTTTTGCCCCCATTGTGACTTGAACCTGGAACCTCTCACAACCCCTCCCCATCCCTTCACCACTTGAGCTAGGCCTCAAGGGCATCTACCATAGGTCCCTTTGATCCTCGAAGATCTTGGCATTCATTCCAGCCCAATCACCCATCAGCTATAAGAGCACGCCACCAAAGCACTCTTCTAGTATACCCCTTGTTAAGCCCTGAAAGGTTATGACCAGCATACTAGAGATATCCTGAGGGGTTTGCCAAGGATTTGGACAATAAGGTATGGCAGCCAAGGGGGTGTTAACCATTGTTCTGCTACCTATATTTACTTCCATAACAAACCATAGAAGAACTTCACTTTTTTTGGTCATCTCTAAAGTCACTTACAAACTAGGGCCATATTTTCAAAGAACCATGTGTAGATCTACTCTCCTTTCATGCTAACTTAGGTTTGCACAAGTATCATGCCTATCTAAATCATCTCTGATGTCTTACCCGTGATCCTATCAAAGAAAATTGCCTCGAAGTTTCTAAATAGTAGCTGCCACCATTTCTGTCATCTGTCAACTAGTAAAATGTGTGCACAACGTCTTCCTAGTTTCTGGTATCACATACTATATTAGATCGTGTATCATATATCTTATTTTTATCACATTTCATATCATGTTATATATTTGTCAATAATCTTACATAAAAAAGTAAAATAAAAAGTAAAAAATAAAAGACCCATTGGGAAACCAATAAGCCCATACTCCTTGATTCGGAGTGTCACCTTCTTTCTGGTAAGGATCCATTAGAAGAGTCCTCTGGCATTGAACATTACAAACCATCTGATGGACAAGTTTGATTGAGAGCAATGTCAAAAAATTTTACAATACAGAGCTTCACTGAAGAACTAGTGGACAAAGTCTGTTCCTATTCTTCTCTTCTCTTCAGGCCACAAGGATTAATGATTTGTAAGAATTCTTTGGATGGGAGTGAGTTTGCTTCCTAACTCAACGAGAAGGGATATTTCATGAAAATGTTTGTTGTATATAGGCAGGGATTAAAAAATCAGATTATGTCACAGATATTTCGCCAAAAAAATCGATTATCAACGTTGGGCGAAGGGATATATCAACATATTAAAAAAATCAACCCAAAGACAAACACAAACCTTTTCCTCAGATTCGAACACTTTTGTAGAAACTGACGGAGGCGCTCCATCAGGGACACTCACACAATTGTAGAATCCAGCTTCTTCCATTGAAAGTTTGTCTATTTCACCCTCAACCTAAATCAAACATTAAAATAATCAGGTGAAATATTTTTCAAATAACTGCCCACAGCAAGTGGAGAGAACATTATTTACAATGATTATATCACTTGCTTCCTTTATATCATCCACACCATAGAATATTTTCTCTGTGTCCTTTTCCTGCAGACCAATAGCAAAAAATGAAGAGATCAAAATTGGAATAACATCAAAATTCATCCCTCAAAGCAGAAAGAAATGTTATGATAATAGCATTAGAGGAATTATGCAACTAAAGAACTAAAGTTATTAACAAATAGGAAAGGCCATGTCCCAATATCAGGAATGAAACCCCCTATACAGTTTTTTTGTTTATTAGGTGGTAAGAGATGAAGACTAATGAAAAGAAGAAATGCAACAAGGAGACCTCCTCATCAAGGAAAACGGAAAAAGGGAAATACTAAAAATTGACAAGAAACCAAAACCAACTTCTTCAATTTAGCAGATAAGATCTGATAATATGATGCAGATGAGATTCAGGCAATGGAGGTCCCTTCCACAGGTTTAAAATGCAGCTAAATTAGATATCATTCCATTTTATTAACCACTGTTTGTCAGTTACTTGAAGTAGATATCCAAACTAATCAAAAAATACCTGCCAAAAATTCTTGTTAACATCCCGATATTTGCAACTCACAAGCACCCCATTTCTTCGATAAGTAAATGCAATAATAAACTGTCAAGAAAATCAGAAACCATCAGATATAGCAATAATGGTCACATTCAGACAAAAGCAACAAGAATAAAATGTTAATCACTGGAAGGAAACTAATGTTTGTTATGTTGCCTTGTAGCATTATGATCCCTCTTTTCTTAGTTACCCTGATTGAGAAGAACAGCAGCCACTCAGTCCAAAATGAGGCAGAAAACCATTCATCTTGCCCCTCTTTTGCAACACAATAACTGAGGAAAACTTTAGAGCCATTTAGATTCACTTTGCACCATTAGAACTTATGAAAAGAGATCATAGCTAACACTCCTGACCTTTATATCAGCCTCACCAGAATTTGCTAATCCAAATCCAATTAGTACAATGCTAAGGACCGACCATTTGTCATATTTTTAGGTATATTGCCTATAGAAAAAACAAACCAGTTGCCTTATCTCAATCCCTTGATTCACGAATCTATACTAAACCTTTTCCTGGGCATCAAAACTCAAAAACCAAACAAAAAGGAAGAGGGAGGTAAGGAAAATGTCCCCTCTCTCCTTGCTCTGTTGTATTTGAGAGAATAGAATGGCCAAGTTTTTAAAGAGGAGGAGCTCGCAGATTAGAGCTTGAAGGAGATCTTCAAAAAGTCCCTTTTGGAGTGGACTCAGGCCCCTGGGGGGGGGATCAACAATTCTTCCTTTATTGGACTTTTTAGACCATCAAAGCTTGGGTTAGTTTACATTCCTAGTTTGCATTTTCTATTCTTTTTGTGGTACTCTCTGTATTTTCCTTGTACGCATGGGTGGAACCCCGTTTTTGTTAGGCACTCTTTAATGTGCCTCTATACACCTAGAAAAAATTCATCAAAAACAAAGTAGCTCATTGGTCATAGGATTAACTTTTGGCATAAAAGGTATCATAAATGAGCTCTATTATATAATGTTTTCATCATTACACACCTTTTAAGCAAAGGTGAGACCAGAAAACTCTTAAAGTCAATTCATCCTGATCAATGTCATTGAAAAAGAGAATTCATATATACAATTAGGGTGACTCAAACCTCATAATTAATCATTAAAGATAAATGAAGGTGACAGTATTTTTCTTGAACTGAGTGCCAATGTGCACCTGATCACCATATGTTTTTTGCATGACAGAATTTCTTGCCAATGTTTTTTCTGATATCATTCGCTCTCCAAAATATGCAACTAGCTGAAACAAGGCCAATTAGGAAATATTAACTATTTTGCATAAGGCAAACAAAATAAGTTTACTAAAAATATTGCTAAACAAGACCATCATAGTAAAAAATAAAAATAAAATAAAATAAAATAAAAACTAGTACTGAAACTTGAAATAATAGTAAGAAAATAAAATAGTTAGTAACAACTAAAAAATTTACAGAAATATAATAAATAAAAAAGGATTTAGGAAAGAGAAGCATAGAGAAAACTTTGTGCCTTTGAGAGAAAAATGCGAGGATGGTGTTAGGTGAAGTTTGGTTTTCTACAACTGCAAGAAGCCATGGTATGCATATTTTATTTGAGTTTGCAGATGAAAACTTTCAGCTTTCATAATCATAGAACATTCCAAATTATAAGGGCTTATCTATTAAGTCTTTTGTTGTTGGGGAAGTCTTGTAGAAGAAAGTTCCACAAATTGGGGGGTTATGAAGAAGGATTGTGGTCAAAGTTAGAGGTCCAGGAGAACTCCCTTCCCATTTTGGCTGGAATTCTGTGGATAGATTGATTGATAAAAACCTGGGCATTGAAGGCATTACTTGCATCAATTCTTTCTCACCAATGGTTTCTCAAAATTGAATCATATCAAGAAAACAAATGACCAATTTGTTTTTGAGTGATGAGGGATCAAATACCCAATCATCATCATCAAACTTCCAATTGTCCTATGGATGAGCCTAATCTCCTAACTTCCACGACATGTTCACAATTGAGCAAATGACGAAATGTAGAGAACACAGGTACAATTTTTTATTTTTATTTTGATAGATAATTGAGAATAGGGGTACCATATAAATACTATTCATGAAAAAAGGTTGTGCATGATAAGCCTTTAAGGCTAGGCTCACATAGCAAGGATTCGAGTGGGATGGAGAATGTTCCAAGTTAAATTCCACATAATAGGAAAAAAAATACCTATTAATAGAAATGTTGTGTGATAAAAACACTCTTAAAAGACCAAACTGGTTAAACCACCCAATCAAGATCATTGGCAATAAGACAAGTGAAAAGGCAAACCTCACTACAAAGTGGTTTTAAACCCAAACTTTTTTCTGTGATTTCTCTTTTGGGCTTAATTTTGGTAATTTGGTTCAACCTTCCATATGATGAGCTGTCATTTACAAAGGCCTGCAACCAAATGGAAAACATTAGGCAAGGGGATCTCACAACCAATAATGAATCCAAAATTTTATAGTAAAAATTAATTATATATCAAACTTGTGCGACAGAAGTATCTTACCCGTATGTTACCTCTCCACCCACATTTTCCTTGATGACACACCCATACAGCATAATCCCTATGGCCCTCAAAAATTTTTGTAATTAGATATGAGTGCAGAACTATTGAAAAACAAAAGAAAATTTAAATTAAAAAAAAATGTAACATACCCATCTAAAGTGATGAAAAGAGATAAGCTTTTCTCCATTGAATCACCACCCTTACACTAAGGTGCCAAGAACAACATATAAATACATATTTTACATTGAAAATAAAAATAAATAAATAAAAGAATTAAAAAATTAAAAACATATATTTAAAAAAAAAAGCTCAAAAAAAATGAATTTGCAAATAAGAAGCTAAAGGACAAATGAAGTCACATGTATCCAATTTGTACTAAATGGAATCCCCCAACATACAAAAGGTTTGTTGTAAGAAGTATTCTTTAGATGTTTGATCATTTTTATTAATATAGGTTATCTATCTGCTCACTAATCATTTTCATGGGTAAACCTTTTCTTTGCAAGGGACCGCAAACTTGGGAACCTCCTACAACCCCAACCCAAACCCTTACCACTTTAGCCAAGCCTCAAGGGCTACTCACTAATCTTTGTTTGAAACTGGATCCCTCCTTTTTTTTCTACCTCTTCTCCCTTCAGTATGGATCCCAAACTGCCGCCCCTTAAGACAAAGCAATAAAGGAGACAACTATTCATCCCCTATTCTCCAACTCCACAACGATCTTCTAACTTCAATAATTTATTTTTTTAGTTTTCCATCTTTCATCAAACATAGTCAACATTTCCATGCATTGATGCAAGACCACCATTTATTGTGTCAATTGCCTCTCTGAAGCACTTTCTCTACTACATGTCTATCACTCAAAAAAATTTTACCTTTAGATAGTGACAGTCTGTTATTAAACCAATTGTGTCATCCTTTTCTTATTGAGCCAGATGAATCGAGGGCCTTAAGTCATACAGTAGTTTTCCCTAGGAAAAGGACCATAAAAAGACTTTATAGCCTGTTTAATAATTAAGTCAGTTTTGAAGATAAACCATGAAAATTCTAATACCATATAAAACTATCCACCTATGTTTCAATTGGTAAATAGATGACTCCAGGTTTGTTCTTATTTACCCTGTTTACCTGATATAATTCAATTAGAGAATAATCCAGTAAATCAAAGCAAGAATTTGTAAACCTATATGTTAGATTGAAGTCATTACCTGGTTGTTGTATGGTAGCATGAAGATGGTGTTCACTGTACACATGGAAATCCATAAACCCACTTTTGGGTGTTCCAATTCATTTTATCTATAACCCTCATCCAACAACAAACATAGCAGCAAAAAAAAAAAATAGAACTTAGAAACTTATACCGTGGGACACGTCAAGTGACTGTAGTGCCCAATTTTAAGCATTTGTGTGTCAAAGCCTATCACCTCCAGTTTCTTCTTCAAAACGTTGAGTCGGGCGGAGGAATTACTGGTGTCTTCTGGGTTCTCCGAATAAACTTCAAGAACCAAAGAAAACCAAAAAATAAAATAGTGTTCAATAAGCAATTCCAAAAAACAAAACAAGGCGCGCGTTCACACACACATATATATGAGAAGAGAAGGAAGACCTGGTCCGGGGACTTTGGAATGGGAAGTATAAGGTAAGGCGAAGGTTTTGAGGGAGATTGGGAGGATTCTGGAGTTGGGTTTTAAAGGAAAGGCGGAGATGATGCCGGGCGAGGAAAGGTTTAACTTGAGAGGCAGCGTGGAAGGAGTGGGTTTGAGGAGGTGTTTGGAGGCCATGAGGATGGTGCGTGAAGAGGAGATGACTAGCCTCTGTTGTTGAAGAAGAAGCATTTGAGGGTCTGAGACTCGGAGTTTGAGAAAGAGCAGCGAAAAGGGCATCAACAGAGTGTTCGTTCATCAGCAGTGCTCCATGGTCGCTGCCCCCTGAACAACTTGGGAAAGCTCTCCCTACCCTCTCCCTTTCCCTCTCGCACATTACGCCTCACGCCCCTTTGGAAGCGGACAGGCCTTAGCCCAATTTGCTGGAACTAGGGCTTTCGGCCCAGTGTCTCTCAGGGTCGGGCCGCTCGGGGCCTTTCCACGTTCAAAATCTATGGGTACGTTTGGTTGCTGTTTTTAAAAACTGTACTGAAAAATAATTTTTTATAATAGTTTTTAAGAATAATTTTTGATGTTTTTTATAAAAAAAAATTATTTGGGAACTGAATTTTTGAAAACAGTTTTTATTCTCAAAAACAAAAAAAAAAAAACATGTTTGATTGAATTAATAAAAAAGTTTTTTAGAATAAGTAAAATAAAAAACATATTTAAAATATGTTTTTTTTCCAATTAATAAAATGTTTTCTTCAAGTAACTTTATATTATAAATTTATAAATAATTTTTATATACACAATTCATTTAAATTAAAATGTTTTTTTTCAGTTTTTATAAAATTTGAAACAAAAATTGGGGAAAAATGAAATAAAAGAAAAGTTGATTAATTTTATATTTGATTAATTTTAAAATAAAAATATTTTTTATATTTTTTTAAAATAAATCAAATATGATAAAATCATTTTTATTAATAGTTTTTTTCTTGACTTAATCTTTAATTTTATTAAAAATTATAGTATATTCTATTAAGAGGAGATAAAAAATTTTAAAAAGAATTAATTTAATTTTTACAACTAATTTTCACCTAACAAGCTTGTTAATAAAATAAATAGGACATGAAAATAAATGCAAGTAAGGTGAAGTTTGAAGATAGTCACTTTCCAAAGGATCCCACGGCTAAAGATAGTGTTTTGTTTGGGTTGACCAATAGATTTTACCACCTAATATGCTTTGACCAATAGATTTATACTTTATACATGAATTTTTTTTACCAACCATGTCCCTTAAATATCTCTACCCATTCTACTATTGAAAAAAGTGTTTACCCAATATTCTTACCCTATTTACATATTACTACCCTCACCCTCAATCGTCTCTCATCTTCTTCAAATCTGAGAAAAAAGTCACCTGTAAAACCCTCTCAAAGCAACTTGTTTTCTTTCTTTTCCATGTCCTTAAGCTAGTTTTTTTGTTTTTCTTGAACAAAACAACTCAAGAAAAATCAAATTTGAGAAATAGGAAAAATCGGGATTTTTTTTTTTTTTTTCTGTTTTCATTCTCCTTCCCCACTTTTTCTCAGCATCCAAACGGGAAAAAAAAAACTAACAACACATGATAAAAAAAAAAAAAAAAAAAAAAAAAAAGCTCAGATCTCATTCGAATAACAAAATTGATATCTCTTTACCCAGATCTAACATTTTTCTCAACAAATGTTGCCAAAAAAAGCCTATTTTACTAGATCAACCAAAAATAACTTCAACATATGCGGAAATAAAAAGAAAACACAAATGTGTTGGTAGAGTTACCTTCATTTCTTGGGAATGTTGCCACTATGCTGGAGAAGAGGAAATATGAGAAGAGGAAGAAAAAAAAATACGAAGAAGAGATATTCTCTTTATGGTTTTTTTTGTTTCGTAAATAGTAAAAAATGGAGAAAACAACACTTTTTTGTTCTCTAAAAAGTGTCATTTTGAGAACATGGAGAACAAGAAAAACAAAAACAACTTTCTCAACCAAATAAGTTTTTAGTGTTTTTTGTTTTCAAGAATAGAAAACAGTTCTTGAAAACACCAACCAAACAAGCCCTATACTTCTATGTTTATACTATATATAAAGTGTTTGTTATTTTTTTGTTATGATATTCAATTACTCTTATTTTATGTTATGATATTACCCATTCACCTCAACATTTTAATCAAAGGATATTTTATTTAAATAATATTATTTTTTAAAAGCATCACTTTAAAAAATAAATATCAATATCTATATTAAGTCTAAAAGAATAATCACCTCTAAAACATCTTATACCCAAAAAAAAATCCACCTAAAAAAATTTATTCTTCTCTAGAAACCCCTCCTTCAATAAATACTAAATGCTAATGGTTTTTCACTTCATATTTCTCTTTATATGGATGGTTGTTTTTCAGTCTCAACATTAAAAAAATTATAACTTTCATATGTAATGTCTTTTTAATTTTATTCACCTATAAATAAACTCATTTTCTCAACCCGTAAAGAATTCATTTTATTTCTCTCCCTTCTCTTTTTCATTTTTAGATTTTATTTGCTCACAAAATAACGGAAATAAGTATTTTCTCATTGTTAGATTCTATTTGCTTACAAAAAGACACAAGTTGTCATGAACGGTTTAGTGTTTTTTATTTATTTATTGGTAGATCTTATAGTCCTAGTATTAGATACGACATTTGCTTTGCACTTGCTTTATCACCTAATGCTAGATTTTTTTTTTTTTTTTTATCTCTCTTCGACATTCTTCGATGTTATATCTTTTTCAACATAATGATTGCCTTCCTTATTCATCCCTCCTCATTTTCATGAAGTCTATCTAGTTTTTATTTTTATTTTTTATCTTTAATGAATCAACACTGTTTTTTATGGAATTGATTTTGTTAACGGATTGAAAATTGTATTATATTCATTCTTGAAGATTATATTGAATTTGTTTGTGGTTCACATTATTTTATAAATAAATAAATTTTAAATTTGTTAGGACATTGAGTTTTGTTTTTATGTTGACAATTTTGTTCCTTTTTTTGTTTGGTCATAGAAGTTTTTCTAGATAATGACTTACTTTCCATTGAAGATCAAAGGTTGTTATTTGTCTAACAGGAAGTTACATGTATGTTTAAAGAAGTTTGGTTTGTAGCAAATTAGGCTATTGTGGACCCCGCATTTCGGCTCATGCGTTTCCCACTCGATGGCGAGCTCGATTTTGATTTGAAAAAATGATCTTTATTGATTAAGAAAATGACTTGGAGTCATCACTTATTTTTATTTTATTTTTAAAAAGGGTAAACAAAATAAGAAAGAAAACTTTAAGTGCGACTCTTGGTTTTGGAAAAGGTGATCTACGGAAAACCAGATCGGGTTCGGGGGTCAGGTTACTTATAGGGAAGGTACGGTGAAGACCATAACACCCCTCTAAGTCCCTAAAGACGGGTTTCTACTAATAAGATGAAGCTGATGTGGCAATTGATGAGTAAATCAATGAATATCCTGAATGATCATGCACGCATAAGAATCGAGACATGCATAGACAACGATTAGAAGGAAAATGAGTACATACCTAGGCAACGAGCCACCGTGCGCTATCAATAGAGAGGGTTAGTACACCATATAGAGCACAAAACAGATCACATGCATCACTAAACAGGGATTAAAATTGTTCGAAGGAAAACTGAATTTTTGAAATTCATTTGAGAATCAGAATATTAGAGATTATTTGAAAACTGGATTCTTAAGAATTAAATGTCAGAATGAGAACTTTTAGAAATTAAATTTGAAAGAGAATTGGGATTTTGAAGATTTATTTGAAAGTTCGGGATTTTTAATAATAATTAAGTTACGAAAATTGGGATTATGGGAGTTAAATTTTGAAAGGGATCAGAATCGTAAGTTATTTGAGCGTAGAAACTATGAAAGTTGATGTATAAAAATTGGAAATCTTAGAATCATTCGAAGGCAGAATTTATAGAAATAATGAATAAGATGATAATGATAACGATAATAATAAGTAGCGGGATAAACACGGGAATTGGAGCATGGGAAACTGAAAATTAAATTCGGAGGTGGGACAATTGGAATTTCAAATAGCTAAATTTAGAAATCGGAATTTTGAAGAATTAGACTTTAATGATTGAAATTTTTAAGAGAAATAAATGGGTAAGTATGGAGTAATGTTACTAATTAATCAAAACGATATTTGGACGGATGAATAGTGAATAGTGGGATTTTGAGAATTAAGTTTGAAAATCGGACCTTTGAATTTTGAACTCTAATTATTGGAATTTTTAGAAGAAAGAAATAAGTAAACGTAGAATTTATGATAACGATAACAATGATGATATTTAAATGAATAAAAGTGAATGGTGGAATTTTAACAAAAATAATGTTTGAACGAATAAAATAGTGGAATTTTTCTAATTGAAAATTTGAATTAGGGCGTTAGATTTTGAAAGAATTAGGCTTTGAGTAAATAGGTAGGTATGAGATTATAATACTAATTAACGAGAATAATATTTAGGCGAATAAAGATGGGTAGTAGAATTTTTGGGATTGAAGTTTTAATTCAGAAATTGGATTTTTGAAGAATTGGATCCTATATAAATAAATAGACGCGGAACAAGAATCCTAAATAACAAGAATAAAATTTAGATGAATAATGGCATTTCTAGGATCGAAAGTTGAATTAAGACAAGGGGGTTTTCGAAAGATTGGACTTTGAATAGATATGGAATAATGATTCTAATGAGTAAGGATAAAATTTAGATGAATTGCAGAATTTTTAGGGTTGAAAAATTAAACTAAGACATGAGATTTTTGAAGAACTAGTTTTTAAATAAATAGACGAATATGAGATAATAATCCTAATTAACGAAAACAAGATTTAAACGAATTACTAAGAAACTAAATTAAGACAGGGGATTTTTGAAGGATTAGACTTTGAATAACTAAATAAACATGGGATAATAATTCAATTTATGAAAATATGATTTAAACAAGAATTTGAAGAATTAAATTAAAAACATGGGATTTTTGAAGGGTTAGGCTAGATAATAAATGAATGTATAAGATAATAATTCCCATTGATGGACATAAGATTTAAACGAGTATTTGAAGAATTAAATTACGGCATGGGATTTTCTTAATGGATTAGACTTCGAACAACTAATAATGCGGGATGATGATTCGATTTATGAGATTAAGATTTAAACATTAAAACACGTGACTTTTTTGGTAGATTGGACTTTGAATAAATAATAAATACGGGATAATGATTTGATTTATGAAAATATGATTTAAACAAGAATTTTGAAGTATTAAATTAAAACTTAGGATTTTTGAGGGATTGGCATGGATAGATAGGTGAATATAGGATAATAATTCTAGTTAATGAACATAAGGTTTAAAAGAGTGTTTGAAGAATTAAATTAAGACATGTGATGATTTTTTTTTTTGATAGCTTGGACTTTGAGTAAATAATAAATAAGGGATAATGATTTGATTTATAAAAATATGATTTAAACAAGTATTTTGAAGTATTAAATTAAACTTAGGATTTTTGAGGGATTGGCATGGATAGATAGGTGAATATAGGATAGTAATTTTAGTTGATAAATATAAGATTTAAAAGAGTATTTGAAGAATTAAATTAAGACATGTGATGATTTTTTTTTGATAGCTTGGACTTTGAATAAATAATAAATAAGGGATAATGATCTGATTTATAAAAACATGATTTAAACAAGTATTTTGAAGTATTAAATTAAACTTAGGATTTTTTTGAAAGATTAGCATGGAGCCTATCATCCACACGAACTGGGCCTGGGCTCCAATTCAAGCCCAAGTCCAATGTCTTCATTGGGCAAGCCTAATACAATAATCCATCACCAACTTGGGCCTAGTGCCCCAATTCAAGCCCAAGTCCAAAGATATCAATGGGCAAGCCCAAGGCAATTAAAGCCTTCACAAACTTGGGCTTCTCTTCTAAGTCCAGCCCACTAAAGCCCAAGTCCATTCTCCTCTTCTCTTTGGGCCATTCAGCCACATACTCTCCTTCTTCACCTCAGGAGACGACGACGGAGAAAGCGGAGGTGAGAGAGGCATTGCCGGAGGTCCTCGGAGTTGGTCCAAGCTGCCAACCTCCCGCGCCACCTCGGACATGCCCAACTGCAGCGGCCTGGTGTCGGTGGGGAGCCTGCTGCTGCAGCCTTCGTAGGAGCGTGGAGAGCTTTGTCGGCCAGAATCTGGTCATTGAGGAAGAGCTCATTTGCTGACAGCATCCTCGACGTCATCGCCGCGGAGCTCTCATAGCAGGCGAGCTGTGTGGAGGATTCGAACCCAACGCCGGTGGATGACGAGGCTAATGCTGGGTGCACGTGGAGCGACCGGAACCTTGGCATCGAGAGGTGGTGAGGAGCGGGATTTTCACGGAGATGGATATTGAAAAATGGGTATTCACGTGGATGTTGCAGGGAGGGTGGTCATGCAAGTTATTCATGCATGTGAGAGGAGAAAGGGTATGGAGTCTGAGAGGAAAAGGGTGGTGGTAACGTTAATGGATGACTGAGGTGGGGGATGAAGGAGTGGGGGTGAGTGAAAACGTCTATGGGGAATGGCCATGCATGTGAGTGAATAGATGCCGAGGGGTGAGAGAGAAAGGTATGACATCAAGGGTCTTAGATGGCTTAGCTATGGTGGATATGGTTTCCTCTATTATAGGTGTGCGGACTGGTAGAAAGGTTCGGGTTCAATGCCATTGGGTTGGCATGAAGCGCCCAAAGTAACGAAGAAACTCATTCCTTGAGAGGCCATGGATGAACACACTGTAAGTCAACACGGACGGTGCCAGTTTTCTCTTCTTCATCTCATCCCGTAATTCACAAGCACGAGTCATGTTCTATATCACCCCGTCTCATGAACCAATAAACATCAAAATAATACAATCCAACCAACAGAGTAGGAACCACCAAGTATGAAGAGCGAAAATACACAGGAAAAACCAAGATAATCGTACCTAAAGATGATCCCCTCCAGCTAGGTCCGTCGAGAAAAATCCACAAGCCCCCTTTTTTCTTCCCATTTTTCCTCTTCCCTCCAGCCTCTTTCCTTCTTGTTTTTCCTCCTATCTCCCTGTTTGTGGCAGCCGGTGCTATCTTATTGGGCAAGCCATCACCTCCCTTTTGCTGTTCATCCCCTCAGCAACATGGCCTCCTAACCATCTTCATGGCTGCCCGTCCCATCTGGTCGGGATTCATGGTAAGAGAGGGGGGTTCCCCTCACACTTCAAAAGGAATGCAATGAAAAAAATAATAATAAAAAGAAAAACAAAACTCCACTCTCTCCGGGTGTTCACCCTAACAAGGGTCTACAAATATGACCCTCTTCGACAGATTTTACGAGTGTAAGGAGCAAGGAACACTAGAGTGAAAAGAAAGTGTGGATGATGAGTGGAACGGAGTAAACTCTACCGAAGAAAAAAAAGACCCCAAAGGAAAACTAGTGAAACACGGACTTACTCAGGTCAATAGTCGAACATAAAGGCCCTAGTCCTAAAAGAGAAGGATGTCTCAAAATGACTCTGAAGTCACATTAAGGACTCAGACTCTCTCTAAGATGTCTCCGAAAGTGACTTGGAGTACCATACCACAGATGAGTAATGGTTGAACCACTTTGGAGCACAAGAACGAATGTATCTCGAGAAAACTGTCCTAAGAGAAATACATGGAAGTGCTAAGTGTAGGGTGCCCAACGACATGACCGAAGTGTGTGTTGTAAACTCAAAGGACTATGTCTTGAGCAATGAGAAGAGAAATCTGGAAGAGCAATGACAAATAAGCGATGAGCACAGGATAACATGGTGAGGAAAATGAGAACAGATGCAAACCCCTGAAGGCAAGATGTGTAATGCTAGTGAACATGAATGTCGAAACTGTGACTCTGAACGATACAGTCGAGGAGAAATGACTCCGAACGTCAAAACACGGAAAGATGGTGACTCAAGGTCCTCGAATGAATATGTACAATGGCTCTGAACGCCAAATTAGAGAATGACGGTGATAGTGAATGCTAAATAGAACAATGGTTCTGAACGCCCAAAACTAAGAAAGATGATGACTCAAAATGCATGAATGGGTATGAAAAACGGCTCTGAACGCCAAACTAGAAGAAAAATGCGGTAGTGGCGGCAAACGTCAAATAGAACAGTGGTTCTGAATGTCAAAATCAAAGAAAATAAATGACTCAAAAGGTCCGAAAGGGCGTGTCCAATGGCTCTAAACGCCAGAAATTAGGAAAATGGTGATGAATCGAACAAAAGATAGACATGAAGACTTTGAGCGTCGAACTAAAACCGCGACTCGGAACACTAAATAATAATAATGATAATGATAATAATAATAATAATAATAATAATAAACAGATAATGGCCCTAAACACAGAATGAATGTGCGGCTCCGAACGTCGAAACAAATGATATGCAGTGGCTCTGAACGTCGAAACTGAAAATGCGATGATGGCCCTGAATGCTGATACTGATGAGTGAACTACGACTCTGAACGCCAAATGAAAAACTAACAATGGCTCTGAATGCCAAAACTGGGAGTCGATGGTGGCTGTGAACACCGAACGAAGCGAAACATGGCTCTGAACGCTGAAATCGGGGACGCAAATTGGAACGTCAAACTAAGAAGTGATGATGATGGCTCTGAACGCCGATACTGAGAAGTGATAACGATGGCTCTGAACGCCAATGAAGATGCGATGATGGCTCTGAAAGCCAAAATCGGGAATGTGACTCTAAACGTCAAACTAGGAAGTGATGACGATGGCTTTGAACGCCGAAACCGTGAATGGATGGTGGCTGTGATCGCCAAAATCGGGAACGCAAATCGGAACGTCAAACTAGGAAGTGATGATGATGGCTCTGAACGCTGAAACTAAAAAGTGATGGTGGCTCTGAACGCCGAACTACAAGGAAATGATGGCTCTGAACGCCAACTAAGATGCGATGATGGCTCTGAACGCCAATCTGATGAGTGAACTACGACTCTGAACGTCGAACGAAAAACTAACAATGGCTTTGAACGCCAAAACTAGGAGTCGATGGTGGCTTTGAACACCGAACGAAGCGAAACATGGCTCTGAACGCCGAAATCGGGGACGCAAATCGGAACGTCAAACTAGGAAGTGACGATGATGACTCTGAACGCCGAAACTAAAAAGTGATGGTGGCTTTGAACGCCGAACTACAAGGAAATGATGGCTCTGAACGCCAACTAAGATGCGATGATGGCTTTGAACACCAATCTGGGAATGTGACTCTGAACGTCAAACTAGGAAGTGATGATGATGGCTTTGAACGCTGAAACTAAAAAGTGATGGTGGCTCTGAACGCCGAACTACAAGGAAATGATGAGAGGGAAATATGCCCCAGTGTGGCATGCCGCTGCAAATCTCAATCTACTGGAAGGGTCTGAAAGAGACTCTATGAGCCCCGAAAGACGCTCTGCTAGCTAGTCAGAATGATCAGGTCGACGGTGAACATAGTCTCAGGACTTGCTCGAAGAAATCACGAGGTATGTCAGAGTGTCGTAATAAGCTGAACTCCTCTAACTCATAATGCTCTGCCTAAAGAACCCATTGTCATCCAGTACGGATAATCTGATAGTCTTAGGGAGTAGTCTGGTAAGAGACACACCATGATCTCGACATAACAATCTACTGAATAGTCCTAGCCAATGGGGTAATCCAAACCTGAACATCGTGCTCCACTGAAAGCTCATCTCGACGAAAATCACAGGAATAGCAATCAGTGAGGCAAATACAGTATATCCTGGCTGAGGGATGGAAACTGTGAAGGATCTATGAGAGAATGATCGCCTCCCTGGCTAAATGAGGGAAATATGCCCTAGTATGGCATCGTATATACCCGATCTGTCTTGATAACTCAAGAGTACCTCCATGGGGACGTACAAAAGATCTAACATGTACCCCGCTAAAATGGTGACGAGGGAATCCACGCGCCCGAGATAACTCTGTCCAGGAATCACGACTATATCAGAAAACGTGAATCTGGCTGAAAGGCTCCAGAGAAGCTCCACAGAGTATTAGGACACAATGAAATCGAATCATCAATCCGATGTGTATCTCAAAACCAAAGGTGGTCATGCAAATCAGTGGGGAATCTACAAATCTCAAACGAAACGGGGGATACACCCCAGTGTGGCATCGAAAATGTGACAGGTCGAAAAATCAGATGAACTCAAGTCATCCACCATCGAATGCGCGACCCAAGTCATCCATGTCTATAACTGAATCAGACGCATAGATCAAAGGGGCGTCTCCTAGAAAGAAAGCATGATGACATCTAAGTGTCGAGAAGTGTAGGTCTGACTGGGCAACTCTCGAGAGGCTCCGCTGAGGAATCATCATAAAAATAGTGAATAGATCATTGTCTCGGCACACGTCTCGCAAATAGGGATAAGTGCACAATCCCACCAAGATCCGTAAATCTCATCTAGAACTGTAATATGCCCTAGTATGGGCATCGAACGTATGACATGTCAGAAATCGGGCCACATGAAATCATCTATCATCGATCATGCGACATAAGTGAAGATCCATAAATCTCATCTGAAATGGAAAATATGCCCCAGTATGGGCATCGGTTGCACGACAGGTTAGAAATCGGGCGACATAAAATCATCTATCATCGATCATGCGACATAAGTGAAGATCCATAAATCACATCTAAAACGGAAAATATGCCATAATATGGCATCAGGTGCACGACAAGTCCGAAGAACAAATGATCGTGAAATCATCTATCGTCGCACATGTAACCTTCGTGAAGATTTGCAAATCTCATCTGAAACAGAAATATGCCCCAGTATGGCATCAGGTGCACGATAGGCCCGAAGAACAAGTAACGTGAAATCGTCTATCGTCGCACATGTAACCTCC
The DNA here is from genome assembly GCF_030704535.1 of Vitis vinifera. NCBI lineage: Eukaryota > Viridiplantae > Streptophyta > Magnoliopsida > Vitales > Vitaceae > Vitis > Vitis vinifera. The sequence continues at coordinate 15,426,083 of NC_081814.1, forward strand.
GTGAAGATCCGTAAATCACATCTGAAATGGAAAATATGCCCCAGTATGGGCATCGGATGCACGATAGGTCAGAAATCGGGCGACATGAAATCATCTATCGTCGCACATGTAACCTCCGTGAAGATCCGTAAATCTCATCCGAAATGGAAAATATGCCCCAGTATGGCATCAGGTGCACGACAGGTCCGAATAACAAATGACATGAAATCATCTATCATCGAACATGTAGTACTGGTCGTCCGAATCCATAACTGAATCATGCACATATATCCAAGATGTACCTCCCAGATGGAGAGGCATGATGGCATCCAAGTGTCGAGAAGTGCGGACCTAGCTGGATGGATCTCGGGGCTCCGTAAGGTAACAATCATGTCCACGTCTCAATGAGCATCCAGTAAGTGATGATGATCGTGCAAGTCCGTGAGGATCTATAAACCTCCAAATGAAATGGGATATGCCCCAGTGTGGCACCAGAGGTACGATAGGTCAAAAACCAGGTGACACCAAATCAATCATCGTCAAACTCGCGATCTCGGTAATCCGAACACAACTGAATCAGACCTACACATCAAAGAGGCGACTCCCAGAAGAAGAAGCATGACGATATCTAAATATCAACCAGATCTCAAACACCTGTCCAAGTAGAGGCTGTCAAAGACGACATCTGATCCCATGGCCTCAGGGTGGTCTTAAGACATGGGACGTAACGTAGGCCAAGGTAATAGGGTGATAGAAACAAAAGAAAACTAGGCTCAAATATCCGATGATCAAAACCCATGCCCTCATATATGAAATGCAACATGTATAGTGAATCCCATGAGCCATGGACATGAGGATGCCTAACGTGAATATGATGTCGATAAGGAGACAAATGAAGCAAAATGAACTGATAGTGATATGTGTAATGATGATGCGAAGTGTGTATCGAACCTGAGATGGGTTGCTGTAAGGAGAGAATAAGATGTGAAGGGAATGAGATGAATCACAAGCAACGATAAAAACGACAGCGAAACAATGAATATGTGAAGAAAGGTGGTGATCGACTCAAATCAAACATGAAGTGAAGTCACATCAATAATGAATGTAATGATGGAAAGGACAATGACTCGGAGTCCTTAGGAGAAGGTTACTCATCTATCTCACAAATAGATATGACAAAGCAATACAAATAACGTGGAATCTCAGAGAGCTCACATACGAACTCCCAATAACAAACATACTCGATAAAAATGACCCCCAAACATCAATATACATACTCAATGATCGAGAACACTATGCACATACACACATGTGCTTATTAATTTTCTTTTTCTTTTCTTTTCATTTTCATTTTCATTTTTTTTTTACATATATACAAATTCACATACCCTGAACATGAACAAATGAACCCCAAGGGTGATGTCGATAACGGATGGACACCAACCCAAGTGCTAAGGCAACCCAAAACTCTCTATAACGAGATGACTTTCTCAAACTAAGGATCTCTAAACCAATGTCCGTGAGATAGATGGTGGAAATGATGTGACTATCCTCCATGTGATGAACTGAGGAGGCTCACCACTCAGGGTGGAGAGAATATGAGACAAACAAATAGTAGATAGGATAAGGCAGAAGAGATGAATAACACAACCAATAAGATGAGATGAAAATGCAGAGGTGCAGTGATAGGAAAAGATAATGAGAAAAACGCGTTCCTAAGTCCAAGGCTCATGAGACCTCCAAACAATGCATGCATACATTAAAGGGCCCCTATCCCAATGTGAAAATGTGAGCAAGGCGATAAGAAAGAAAGACTATAATGTGCATGCGAGGCTCAATGGGCTAGCAACGGACTATGCATCAAAAGGGAATAACAAGGTATATGGCTAACCGAAATGATGGCCACCCATCCTACGACCATGGTCTCAAACATAGTACTTCTTTAGCTGATCCACATTAGTCGGCTCTGAGAATCTGTTTCCATTTAAATCCATCAACCATGCAGCGCCCTCTAGGGTCAACTCCTTGATGAAATAAGGTCCACTCCAGTTGGGTCTGAACTTCCCTCTAGGATCTTTGATCGATCCCCTGATGACTTTCAGAACCAAGTCACCTATCCGTAATGGTCTGGGCTTGACCCGCTTTTTGAAAGCGCGGGCCATCTTCCTCTAGTATGCACAAACATGGTCGGTTGCTCTCAATCTCCTCTCATCTAGAAGATTGAGCTGGTCAAATTGAGCCTGAGCCCAATCTGCCTCGGGAATCTGCTGCTCTAGTGCTACTCTCAACGAACCCATCTCAATCTCAACGGGTAGCACAACCTCCATGTTGTATACCAATGAGTAGGGTGTAGCTCCTGTAGAGGTGCGAAAAGAAGTCCGATAAGCCCACAATGCAAATGGGAGCTTCTCTGACCAATCCCGAGAAGTCTCGACCATCCTCCGTAATATCCTCTTGATATTCTTATTCGTGGCCTTTACTGCCCCGTTCGTCTGCGGCCTGTACGCAGACGACCTATGATGTCGGATGTTATATCGCTACACCAAGGTGTCCACCTCTGCCCTAAAATGTACCCCTCTATCCGAAATCAACTCATGAGGGACTCCATAGCGACAAATAATGTGTGATCTGATGAAACTAGCAACTCCAGATGATGTCAATCTCGCATACGAAGCGACCTCCACCCACTTAGTGAAGTAATCGATGGCGACCATGATGAACTCATGACCACTGGAAGATTTCGGTGAAATATTCCCGATGATATCAATACCCCATATGGAAAATGGCCATGGTGAAGCCAGTGCGTGCAGCTCGGAGGGCGGCACGTGAATGAGATCTCCATGTATTTGACACTCGAGACATCTTTGAACAAATTGGCAGCAATCCGTCTCCATGGTCAAACAGAAGTAACCGGTCCTCATGATCTTACGAGCCAACATATGTCCTCCCATATGTGGTCTGCAGACTCCCGCATGAACCTCTCTCATCACTCGATCGGCAGAGTCACGGTCCAAGCACAATAATAGCATCCTGTCAACTGATCATCTATATAATGTCTCACCACAAATCACAAATCGGGTGGCTAACTGTCTCAGTGCTCTCTTATCCTTGGCTGTGGTGGCCTCAGGATATACGCCAAGTCTCAGAAAGTGATATATGTCATGGTACCAGGGCAGACCATCGTCTATCTCCGTATTCTCAATCAGACAATAGTATGCAGGAGCAGATCTCGACTCGATCTATAATGGGCGAACAGTGGCATCGATAGGAATGTCAATCATGGAAGCCAAAGTAGCTAAGGCGTCAACAAACTGGTTCTGCGCTCTAGGCAGATGGGTATATCTCAGATCATCAAATCTCCCAACCAGTAGCTCAAAATATGCATGATAAGACCTAAGCTTCACATCTCTAGTCTTCCACTCGCCCTGAATCTATCTCAATACCAGATTGGAGTCACCAAACACCTCTATCTGTCTAATCTCGAGCTCGAGGGCTGTCTCTAATCCCAAGATACAAGCCTCATACTCAACAATGTTGTTCGTGGCAGGATGTCGATCCGAGAATGCCAAACGAACAGATCTGGGAATGTGATCACCATGAAGGGATATCAACAAGACGCCTATCTCGTATCCAGAATGGTTGGTTGCACCATCAAAGTACATGCACCAACCTGACAGACTAGTCACAACAGCGACATCCTCGTCCGGGAAGTCATCATCAATGGCTCTACCGTCGGAAACTGGTAAGGATGCTAGGTGATTAGCGACAACGCTCCCTCTAACAGACTTTTGAGTGATATAATGGATGTCAAACTCAGTCAGAAGCACCAACCATCTCATGAGGCGACCAACTAAGGCGGGCCTGTCAAACAAATATCTCAGAGAATCTAGACGGGATATCAAGTGCACTGAATACTCGGTCATGTAATGTCTCAGTCAGCGAGTTGCCCAAACCAATGCTAAGCAATAACGCTCAATCATGACATATCTCGTCTCGTAGTCTAGCCTCCTCTTACTCAAATAATAAATGGCCCGATCCTTGCCCGAATCATCAAGCTGAGCCAACATGCACCCCAACGCCACATCTGAAACTGACAGATATAGGAGTAAAGGACGGCCTGGTGTATGAGGTGCCAAGACTGGGGGTGACAACAAGTACTCTCGGATCCTCTCGAATGCGCACTGACACTGATCATCCCAAACAGTAGGTTGACTCTTCCTCAAGAGTCGAAAAATGGGCTCACAGATGTCTATCAATCTGGTGATGAATCTGCTGATGTACTGAAGTCTACCCAAGAAGCCTCTGACCTCTCTCTCTGTCCTCGGTGCAGGCATGTCCAGGATGGCTCTGATCTTATCCGGATCTACCTCTATGCCTCTCTCATTGACCATATACCCCAAGAGTTTCCCAAAAGTCACTCTGAAAGTGCACTTCTTGGGATTCAGTCTCAATCTGAACTGTCGGATCCTCTCAAAGAACCTCTCTAGAGCTGTTAGGTGATCTGGTCTATCTCGGGATTTCACTATCATGTCGTCTACATAGACCTCGACATCCCGATGCATCATGTCATGGAAGAGGGTGGTCGCCGCTCTCTGATAGGTGGCTCTTGCGTTCTTCAATCCGAATGGCATGACTCTGTAGCAATAAGTACCCCACTCGGTAATGAAGGACGTCTTCTCCATGTCCTCTGGAGCCATCAAGACCTAACTGTACCCGGAAAATCCGTCCATAAAGGACAACATCGAATGACTTGTCGTACCGTCAACTAGCATGTCGATGTGTGGAAGGGGAAAATCATCCTTAGGACTGGCCTTGTTGAGATCTCGGAAATCAACACAGACTCTCACTTTGCCGTCCTTTTTGGGAACAGGGACGACATTGGCTAGCCACTCCGAGTACTCGACCACTAATAAGAATCCTACACTAAGCTGCTTCTGAATCTCCTCCTTGACCTGCATGCTCCAACGAGGATGCAATCATCTCAACTTCTGCTTAACCGGTCTAGCATGGGGCAGAAGTGGCAAACGATGTTGGACGATAGATGGATCAAGGCTTGGCATGTCCTCATAGGACCATGCGAAAACGTCCAAGTATGGTCCGAGCAACTGGATGAGGTTATCTCTCTCATCAATAGATAAATCTGACCCGATCCTCAACTCCCTAGGCTGATCTGCTGTGCCGAAATCAACAATCTTCGTGTCTCCTACAGTAGGTGAAACTCTCTCATCAACGGGACCCAAATCGGAAGCAGAAGACGAGTCATCGTCTGAATTGTGCTATGCAATCTCATCATCAATGTCAAAAATTTGTGATATGGGTGAAGATGGTGTAGATAAATCAATAACATGAGAGACAGACAAATACTCAAAGGTGCTCAAATCCATAGATGAAAAGTCAAAAACATAGTCATGACGGGAGACAAATCCCGATAAAACATCAAAGGAAAGAGGTGGATCCACAAAGTCGGACGCTCCCTCAACTAGGCCAACAGGGCCATCAAACAAACCATCAACAACTATAACATCCTCGACGACCTCTGGAGCGGGGGCGACCTGGATCTCCCCGATGATCTCGAGGATGGACACCCCGAAGAGATCAAATGGTGAAGCGAGCTCCGACGAGGCTATCTCCTCGGTCTGGCTCAAGCTCATCGTGATCATGTCATCAACGTACTCGTCACGTGGCACGGCTCCGTCCACTACGTCTCCAATCTCGACAAAAGTCCCGTGATCATCGATCTCATCCGGGAAGCAAAGCGTCATAAGGCTTGTGCGATCTGGGGAGGGAGGAGCAATCAACACATAAGTCGAAGGGCCAAGGGCTCCGTCACTCAACTGTAACTGCTGAACGAGGCGCTGAAGCTCGACCTCCTGGGTGGTGCTGAGTCCTCCAATGATCCCATTAGATGGTGCATGTGGCTCTGATGCCCTCACGAAGTAATCGGCTAGGCTCAGGGTGTATAGGCGAACAGGATAATAAAAGGGCGTATGAGTCAAGCGAGCCCTCACCCTCTCCCTGCGCAGCCACGCCATATGACGATAGTCGGCCTCAGTGGGAATGAATCCAAGCCCGAATGGTACGTCGCGGTCCGGAAAGGCCATGAGCTCACTAGGCCCGTGCTGACGCCGCCCCAGACCCATACCGAGAAGATAAGACATGCTCCGCATAATATCGAGCACCACCGTGCTGCTGTGCTGGTCGAAGGACATGGCTACAAAGTCTCGGCCGAAATCCTCCATCTCCAGAGTTTGTACCTCGTCAAAGGTGAATCCGGTCAGAAAAAGATCATTATCAGCATGACTAATCTCGAGTACGGGCTCGACCGAAATGAACATATCCCCTACAGACTGCACCACAATGACCCGACCATCATGAATAAACTTCACCTTCTGATGAAGGGAAGAAGGAATGACCCCAGCTCTATGGATCCATGGTCGGCCCAGAAGCAGGTTAAAGGACGTAGGAATCCTCAAAACCTGAAACACGGTGACAAAAGTGGCCGGACCAATCAGTAGCTCAATCTCTAGTGTACCCATGACCTCTCTCCGAGTGCTATCATACGCGCGAATGGTTTGAGTGGAGGGACCGAATTCAGAAGGAGCGTATCCGAGGGCAATGGCAGTGGCAAGAGGACATACGTTCAGGGCCGAGCCATTGTCCAGAAGGACAGATGAGACTCGACGGCCTGAACAGCCAACAGATATGTATAGAGGGCGTGTGTGGTCCAAGCCCTCCGGTGGCAAATCGTCGTCCGAGAATATGATACATGTGGCTCGGCCAGCCGTCATCATGTTAATCAAACCCTCAGGAGTGGTGGTAGTCTCAACTCTGATCTGGCTCAAGGCTCGAATCAATGCATCTCGGTGAGTGCTCGAAGATGCCAACAAACTCCAGATGGAGATACGAGCCTGAGTGCTCTGTAGCTGTCTCAAGATCTCATCGTCCTCGGCTTTGACCTCCTCGGGAGCGGACGTACCCTCAACTGGCCTAGCTGCCGCGGGAGGTGGCTGTCGCATCACTCTACCTCCTCGGAGAACATACTGAATGTCCAGAGTCTGAGAATCATCAACGTGCGGAGCCTGAACCTCCTCAACATCTGGGATCAAGATGAAAGGCGTCTGGACGCTATAATGTGGCAGAATCAATGGCTCAACAGTGGTAGCCTGCACTGACGCCGCTTCGAGAACTAATCAGAATGGAGCAGGCATCTGAGGACCTAGAGTCGCCCCACTCATCTCATAAATCACATTCGGCATGATGGGCTCTGGGTCTGAGTCGTCATCACTCAGCATGTGGATGTGGTCATCAATCTCATCAAAGTCTAAGAAATGAATACCATCGGCTGGTGGAGGGATTGCATGTGTGGTGTGGGCAGGTAACGGGTTCGTGGTCACACTCGGCTGACCCAAGTGTACCAAACCCTGGTTGATCAAATCTTGGACGGCATGCCTCAAAGCGGTGCATCAATCGGTCTCGTGTCCAGGCCCTGATGGTATGCGCAGTGCAGATCCATCCTAAACTGAGGTAGAATCGGTTGAGGTGGCGTCTTGAGAGCAAGAGCAGTTAACAACCCTGCCTCCGTAAGCTTCCGAAGAACCTGACTCAACGGCGTGCCTAACTATGATAACTGCCTATGTGTCCTCAAAGCAAATGGAACAGAAGTCTGCTGAGCTCTAGGTCGGGGATAAGGCGCTATGGGTCTCGCAGTGAACTAAGCAGCATAGCATGGCTGTCCTATGGCCGTGTAGGAAATCGGGGGTCTCTCAATGCCCTGGGAGGCATAATAAGGCAAAGCCAAAGTCTGCGGTGTGTATGTCTGATCATAAGTCGGACGAGGTGCCTATGGCCTGTACTGATGAGGTGCATAGGAAGAATGAGGCTCGGATAGCTGTGGGACCGGCTGATGGCGCCTGAGAGGCCTCTGACTGGAAGAACCAATGGCGCTCACATCCACTGACCTCTGTCCTGCGAAGGGCTTCTTCCCCTTAATATCACTAGGAGAAGAATCTGTCCACAATCCTCTCGAGATGCCGTCCTCGACATCGTATAAAGCCAGAATCAATGAGCCAAAATCTGCGAATGGTACCCCGACCACGTGCCCAGCGATCCTAGGCTGTAAACTCCTCAAGAGCATCCGTACCTGATCTCTCTTTGGAGGCCTGTCAATGATCTCGGTAATCTTCCCACGCCAGCGGGAGATGAATGATGAAATTGACTCATCTGTCCTCTGTCTTAGAGCCTCGAGTTCTCATCTCGATACGTCAACGATAGTATTAAATGCATACTGTCTCAAGAACTCTTGGGCCAGATCATCCCAAGTCCGACGACGTGATACATCCAAAGAAGCAAACCAACGCTGTGCAGCGCCACCCAAAGACATGGGGAAAAGCATGATCATCTGAGCCCCGTCCAATCCATGAGCCCTCATGATTGTACTATAAAGCCTCAAATGGATGCGGGGGCACCCAATCCCCATGTATCGCTCGATCTCTGGCATCCTGAACTTGGCCGGTAAACTGTCCATTGGCACTCCATCAAAATCCTCCCAAGTAATGGCTCTGTCTGAAGTCCTCAACTACCTCAACCTCTGCTCAAGTCTATCCATGCCTGCATGCGGGTCCTCTGAGGTTGGGGTAGGCGCGGTGACGGGGGGCGAGGCAACCCCGGTTTGACTATGCAGAGTGAACGACATGGCTTGTGGTGCTGACTGACTAGGTGGAGGGGGTGGTGGCACTGTAGGGTCATACCGGGCGCCGTCCTGAGGCGGGACCTACTGGGCCTGCTGCCCATCTATCCTCCGGCCGAGGCTAGCTATAGCCTCCTGAATCGAAGCCATGGCCTCAGCAAACTGATCGACAGTAACTATCTGTGAATCCATATCCCTCTGATATGATCTCTGGTCTAACTGGTCCGATACCCTGATCAATCTACCCCCAACTCTGATCCAAGAAGTCGAACCCAGACTGAACGTATCGATACTCCTACAGTAGTGGAAATACTAGATAAGATGCGGGGTAAGGGAAACTTCACAAAGAATGTCTATCAAATGCGTCAAAAGGTAGCCTGGAAGCAATCAAACTGATATCCAATCAAAGAATGTCTATCATATGCACTTACACTACCTCGACATCCCAGGAGGTTTCCTATGGTTAAACCTCTCAAACTCTCAACACTCAATGGTCAACTAGAGTGCACAGTGAACGATGTGGGTGCATCCGATAACCCTAAGAAGCTAAAACAAGAAAGCAAACATACTGGCTACACAAATATCCATGAAACCTAGCTCCGGGCTATACAGGTCTTCAATGATCGGATTCCAATTGACATCAAAGTGTCGCTCTCCTCCAAAATGCTCTCATGCATCGATATAGCCCATCTCTAAACCTTACTCCTAATCTCTAGCTCGGTCAAAGAGCAAGCACATAGAAGGTCTCACACTTGCAATAGTGAGAACCAGGATGAAAAGAATGACTGAAACCAAGAGAGTTGGAGATAAGGGGATAGATATGCAGCCCACATAGACAAGCAACATGCAATCATGCATAAGAAGGGTAGTCATGCAACATACAATCAAGCAGAATACAGGATATATCACTCATGTCCACGCAAAAAGCTATGACTATCAGGACGAATAATGATACAAACATCATGCTCAAAAGACGATCAAGATAATATGCAAGCCAGAAAAAACAACACAGCAAGTCAAACAACGTATAATAGTGAGTCTACGCATATGAAGTGAGCAAAATAATCAGGAAGAAACAGAATCGCTAGACTAAGCAAAAAAACGACATCCGAAACCCCAATCAAGATAATAAATCATATCAATGTCACAACGCAATATCCAAGCATGCATAAAAAAACCCCAAATGTGCAATTAAGAGACAGGTACTCACTGATCGACTCATTGAATGCCATGTTTGCTTCATCGTAAGTTCAAGCTTGACCCTCTAAATCATCCCTAGTGGAGTCGCCATTTTGTGGACCCCGTATTTCAGCTCATGCGTTTCCCACTTGATGGCGAGCTCGATTTTGATTTGAAAAAATGATCTTTATTGATTAAGAAAATGACTTGGAGTCGCCACATATTTTTGTTTTATTTTTAAAAAGGGTAAACAAAATAAGAAAGAAAACCCTAAGTGTGACTCCTGGTTTTGGAAAAGGTGATCTACGAAAAACCGGATGAGGCTCGGGGGTCAGGTTACTTATAGGGAAGGTACGGTGAAGACCATAGCACCCCTCTAAGTCCCTAAAGACGGGTCTCTACTAATGAGATGAAGTTGACATGGCAATTGATGAGTAAATCAATGAATATCCTGAATGATCATGCACGCATAAGAATCGAGACATGCATAGACAACGATTAGAGAGAAAATGGGTACATACCTGCGCAACGAGCCACCGTGCGCTATCAATAGAGAGGGTTAGTACACCATATAGAGCACAAAACAGATCACATGCATCACTAACACAGGAATTAAAATTGTTCAAAGGAAAACTGGATTTTTGAAATTCATTTGAGAATCAGAATCTTAGAGATTATTTGAAAATTGGATTCTTAAGAATTAAATGTTAGAATGAGAACTTTTAGAAATTAAATTTGAAAGAGAATTGGGATTTTGAAAAATTATTTGAAAGTTCGGGATTTTTAAGAATAATTAAGTTACGAAAATTGGGATTATGGGAGTTAAATTTTGAAAGGGATCAGAATCGTAAGTTATTTGAGCGTAGAAACTATGAAAGTTGATGTATAAAAATTGGAAATCTTAGAAATCATTCGAAGGCAGAATTTATAGAAATAATGAATAAGATGATAATGATAACGATAATAATAAGTAGCGGGATAAACACGAGAATTGGAGCATGGGAAACTGAAAATTAAATTCGGAGGTGGGACAATTGGAATTTCAAATAGCTAAATTTAGAAATCGGAATTTTGAAGAATTATACTTTAATGATTGAAATTTTTAAGAGAAATAAATGGGTAAGTATGGAGTAATGTTACTAATTAATCAAAACGATATTTGGACGGATGAATAGTGAATAATGGGATTTTGAGAATTAAGTTTGAAAGTCGGACCTTTGAATAATTGAACTCTAATTATTGGAATTTTTAGAAGAAAGAAATAAGTAAACGTAGAATTTATGATAACGATAACAATGATGATATTTAGATGAATAAAAGTGAATGGTGGAATTTTAACAAAAATAATGTTTGAACGAATAAAATAGTGGAATTTTTCTAATTGAAAATTTGAATTAGGGCGTTGGATTTTTAAAGGATTAGGCTTTGAATAAATAGGTAGGTATGAGATTATAATACTAATTAACGGGAATAATATTTAGGCGAATAAAGATGGGTAGTAGAATTTTTGGGATTGAAGTTTTAATTCAGAAATTGGATTTTTGAAGAATTGGATCCTATATAAATAAATAGACGCGGAACAAGAATCCTAATTAACAAGAATAAAATTTAGACGAATAATGGCATTTCTGGGATCGAAAGTTGAATTAAGACAGGGGGGTTTTCGAAAGATTGGACTTTGAATAGATATGGAATAATGATTCTAATGAGTGAGGATAAAATTTAGATGAATTGCAGAATTTTTAGGGTTGAAAAATTAAACTAAGACATGAGATTTTTGAAGAACTAGTTTTTAAATAAATAGACGAATATGAGATAATAATCCTAATTAACGAAAACAAGATTTAAACGAATTACTGAGAAACTAAATTAAGATAGGGGATTTTTGAAGGATTAGACTTTGAATAACTAAATAAACATGGGATAATAATTCGATTTATGAAAATATGAGTTAAACAAGAATTTGAAGAATTAAATTAAAAACATGGGATTTTTGAAGGGTTAGGCTAGATAATAAATGAATGTATAAGATAATAATTCCCATTGATGGACATAAGATTTAAATGAGTATTTGAAGAATTAAATTACGGCATAGGATTTTCTTAATGGATTAGACTTCGAACAACTAATAATGCGGGATGATGATTCGATTTATGAGATTAAGATTTAAACAAGTACTTAAAGAATTAAATTAAAGCGTGAGATTTTTGAAGGATTGACATAGATAGATAGGAGAATATAGGATAATAATTGTAGTTGATAAATATGAGATTTAAAAGAGTATTTGAAGAATTAAATTAAAACACGTGACTTTTTTGGTAGATTGGACTTTCAATAAATAATAAATACGGGATAATGATTTGATTTATGAAAATATGATTTAAACAAGAATTTTGAAGTATTAAATTAAAACTTAGGATTTTTGAGGGATTGACATGGATAGATAGGTGAATATAGGATAATAATTCTAGTTAATGAACATAAGGTTTAAAAGAGTATTTGAAGAATAAAATTAAGACATGTGATGATTTTTTTTTGATAGCTTGGACTTTGAGTAAATAATAAATAAGGGATAATGATTTGATTTATAAAAATATGATTTAAACAAGTATTTTGAAGTATTAAATTAAACTTAGGATTTTTTAGGGATTGACATGGATAGATAGGTGAATATAGGATAGTAATTCTAATTGATAAATATGAGATTTAAAAGAGTATTTGAAGAATTAAATTAAGACATGTGATGATTTTTTTTGATAGCTTGGACTTTGAATAAATAATAAATAAGGGATAATGATTTGATTTATAAAAACATGATTTAAACAAGTATTTTGAAGTATTAGATTAAACTTAGAATTTTTTTGAAGGATTGGCATGGAGCCTATCATCCACACGAACTGGGCCTGGGCTCCAATTCAAGCCCAAGTCCAATGTCTTCATTGGGCAAGCCTAATACAATAATCCATCACCAACTTGGGCCTAGTGCCCCAATTCAAGCCCAAGTCCAAAGATATTAATGGGCAAGCCCAAGGCAATTAAAGCCTTCACAAACTTGGGCTTCTCTTCTGAGTCCAGCCCACTAAAGCCCAAGTCCATTCTCCTCTTCTCTTTGGGCCATTCAGCCACATACTCTCCTTCTTCACCTTAGGAGACGACGACGGAGAAAACGGAGGCGAGAAAGGCATCACCGGAGGTCCTCGGAGTTGGTGCAAGCTGCCAACCTCCCGCGCCACCTCGGACATGCCCAACTGCAGCGACCTGGTGTCGGTGGGGAGCTTGCTGCTGCAGCCTTCGTAGGAGCTTGGAGAGCTTTGTCGGCCGGAATCTGGCCATTGAGGAAGAGCTCATTTGCTGACAGCATCCTCGACGTCGCCGCCGCGGAGCTCCCATAGCAGGCGAGTCGTGTGGAGGATTCGAACCCGGCGCTGGTGGACGACGAGGCTGATGCTGGGTGCACGTGGAGCGACCGGAACCTTGGCATCAAGACGTGGTGAGGAGCGGGATTTTCACGGAGATGGATATTGAAAAATGGGTATTCACGTGGATGTTGCAAGGGGGGTAGTCATGCAAGTTATTCATGCATGTGAAAGGAGAAAAGGTGTGGAGTCTGAGAGGAAAAGGGTGGTGGGAACGTTAATGGATGACTGAGGTGGGGGTGAGTGAAAACGTCTATGGGGAATGGCCATGCATGTGAGTGAATAGATGCCGAGGGGTGAGAGAGAAAGGTATGGCATCAAGGGTCTTAGATGGCTTAGCTATGGTGGATATGGTTTCCTCTATTATCGGTGTGCGGACTGGTAGAAAGGTTCGGGTTCAATGCCATTGGGTTGGCATGAAGCGCCTAAAGTAACGGAGAAACTCATTCCTTGAGAGGCCATGGATGAGCACACTGTAAGTCAACACGGACGGTGCCAATTTTCTCTTCTTCATCTCATCCCATAATTCACAAGCATGAGTCATGTTCTATATCATCCCGTCTCATGAACCAATAAACATCAAAATAATACAATCCAACCAACAGAGTAGGAATCACCAAGTATGAGATATAACGAGTATGAAGAGCGAAAATACACAGGAAAAACCATGATAATCGTACCTGAAGATGATCCCCTCCAGCTAGGTCCGCCGAGAAAAATCCACAAGCCCCCTTTTTTCTTCCCCCTTTTCCTCTTCCCCCCAGCCTCTTTCCTTCTTGTTTTTCCTCCTATCTCCCTGTTTGTGGCAGCCGTTGCTATCCTATTGGGCAAGCCATCACCTCCCTTTTGCTATTCATCCCCTTAGCAGCATGGCCTCCTAACCACCTTCATGGCTGCCCATCCCATCTGGTCGGGATTCATGGTAAGAGAGGGGGGGTCCCCCTCACACTTCAAAAGGAATGCATTGAAAAAAATAATAATAATAAAAAAAAAACAAAACTCCACTCTCTCCTGGTCTTCACCCTAACAAGGGTCTATAGCTATGTTGAGGTATTAAGAGGATCAGTTTTGTTTTGAACTTAAAAGATTTTAAAATTGACTTTTGAAATAGAGTAGGACCACTCAAGTGACTTGAAGCGATCAAGCACTCCAAACCGCTCAAGCAAGCGATACCGCTTAAGCGCCCGAGGTGCTCAAATGGTCAACAAGTTAGCACGAGCGATCATGCATATTATGTCAAGATTTTTCACACAAATATGATTTAAAACTCTTCCAAAACCGAAACTCTTCAGGTTTTTGCCTATAAATACCTCCCTTTTAATCCCTTTAGGGTTATAGATCATAGAGATTGGAGGTATCACATTAAGATCATTTAGAGACCTTTCATTCTTTAAAAAAGGTCTCCTAGAGATAAAGCCTAAAGTGTGACACCATTCTCAATCTCTCATTCAAGGATTCGATATTTGAATATTGGTTTGAAGACTTTCATCCATTCGGCGAGGTTGAAGTGATCCATGGAGCAATTGAAAGTTACTATGTTGCAAATGTGAATCAAGTTGTATGTATTGAAGAGTAAGTCTCTAAGGTAAAGTGGTCAGGTAAATTTGTGTAACTTGATTTTATATAGTGAATTTAGATTAGTAGGTCTTAGATCTCATTATTTTTTATCTTCATAGTTAGTGTGAGGGTTTCCCACGTTAAAATATTGTGTCTCATTGTCTATAATTTTTATAGTTGATATTTTGTTTGAATTTCCTATAATTGATAGAAAATATTATTTCTAACATATTATAGGGTAAAGAGAATTAGGTATAACTTATAAATATTTATTAAAATTTTAAAATTATTCATTCATCTCTCCCCCCTCTAGGTGTTCCTATTGGACTTTCGATTTTTTAAGGGTGATCATAAAAGTCCCTAAGTAACTTAAGGTGAGTTTATGTAAGCTGAAAGGTGCTCAAGTGACCTAGGGCATGTCTAAGTGACCTAAAAAGTGTATATGAATATGCCTAAGTATGTTGTCTTAAAGGTGTACTTAAAGGAACTATTTTAGAAATAAAAAAGAAAAATCCTAGATCTAACTCAAGGTTGCCAAGGGTCACAATGAGGAACCAGATAAATCTCTTAATCGGAGCTCTAATGTGGCTAAAAAATACAAGTCGTGTGAGTAGTAATGGATCACCAAAGAACTATTGTGGAGTATTAAAAGAACACTTAATGGAGCGTGAACTAAGGGGATAAAATAGAGGGTTACAAATAGGTTCATCCCATCAATGAACCATTAACTAATTGTGAATTTCAAGATGAATCTAATTTAATTTCATCAAAATCTTTGTATGGGAAAATGAATCAAAATATTTAATAAAAGAAAACTTTTAAGAAAAGAAAACTTAATGTAGTCATTAAGACCACTTTTAGTTCTAACTAACATGAATATCTTTTTTGTTGTTAATATTGATTCAAAAAACATGGTTGTCATATATTTGATATTAAAGTTGGACCATCAAATTTGGTGGGCATAATACAATTAATTTAGCACAAATTCTTAATTAAAGGTTATTTGGGCAAAAAAATTGCTACTAGTATGGTGCATGTTTGACATTACATTGAAAGTAGAATGTAGGACTATTGTGATCTATATTTGTAGTTTATTTGTTCAAATTATATTACTTTGGAATTTAGAGTGATTGTTATTATGAGTAACTACTTGATGAATCTAGTAAAAGAAAACTTAAGTCATCATTATAGATGAAGTAAGGGAATGTTGGAATTAGAAGTGGTTTTAGGTGGTATTTGTTTTTTGACTGAATATAAAAAATAAAAATATTTGACTTTTTCTATTCAATTTAAAGTAATTTGTTGATATTAACTAATATAACTAAATCGAACCTATTGATAACAAGTTTACTTTAATTATGTTGATTGATATAAATAGGTTACTTTTTGTTAGGAATTTGAGGCTAATCCAAACTATGGTAATCACCCTAGAGAGGGGGAGGGGGTAAATAGGGTGATGGTCTCTTTTTCACAAATTTAAACTATGCAAAAATAAGAGACAATTATATGCAAACTATTGTAATCACCCTAGAGGGGGGGGGGGGGGGAGGGGGTGTAAATAGGGTGATGGTCTCTTTTTCACAAATTTAAACTATGCAAAAATAAGAGACAATTATATGCAAACTATGGTAATCACCCTAGAGAGGGGGGGGGTAACTAGGGTGATGGTCTCTTTTTCACAAATTTAAACTATGCAAAAATAAGAGACAATTATATGCAAATATATAATAAACAAAATAAACACAATTGCATATAATTTAAAAGAGTTAGGGAAGAGAGAGTGCAAACACGAGAGTTTATAGTGGTTCGGCACTTCCTTGCCTACGTCCACTCTCCTCAACCTCTTAATCGAGTGAGAGTTCCACTATCTTGAAGCTTCAACCAAACTTCCAATCTCTTTACAATTGGATTATGGTTCCAATTCACCCTCTTGGACTTTTGGCTCCAAACACCTTTTACACTTCTCAAGAGT
Source organism: Vitis vinifera (assembly GCF_030704535.1). NCBI lineage: Eukaryota > Viridiplantae > Streptophyta > Magnoliopsida > Vitales > Vitaceae > Vitis > Vitis vinifera. The sequence goes on from NC_081814.1 coordinate 15,442,872, forward strand.
TATCCCACTCTTGAACAACCTCTCAAGTGATACCCCCTACTTGAGAAAATTCCTCTCAAAAATATACAAAGATTGATCTCACAAAAATCTTAGTAATAGAACTTTAGGCTCAAGGATACAAGAAAAACTAGGATTGAATGGTGCACTAAAGATATGCAAGTTATGAAACAATGGTGCACTAAAAAACACTCTTCCAAGGCTCAAATATAATCAAGAATGATTTGGGAAGGTTAAACTTATGGAACAATGAAGATTGGATCCTTTTTATAGAATAAAAAAAGTCAAACTAGCCGTTGGGGGTTCGACAGGTCGATTAGCCGTTAGGAAAAGTGACCGTTGGGCCTCAACCGGACCTCGACTGGACCTCAACCGATTGAGGTTCAACCTTGACCGGGAAGAGAAGGTCATTGGGAGAGAGAGAAACTTTTTGGCCTCCCTCAACCGGTCCTCGACCGGACGAGCACAACCAGTCGACCGGTTCAACCGGTTGAGCCATTTTTTTGGCTCAACACTCAACCTTTTTCAACTTAAAACCTTTTAACACAAGTTTGAAAATCATTTAACACAAGGTTTTAGTTGAAAACATGAAATCATCCAATTCTTAAGATATTTAAAACAATATTACTCTTGGATGATTTTGGTGCATAAATAAAGAATGAAATGCATGAAAGTCCTAGTGCACCAACAACCTTACAAAGAGATCTTAAGAAGCTTTGGTCTTGAAAAACTCTTCTCTTTGAGGTGGTCTTCTTCTTCATGATTTCTCCTTGGCTTGATTTGTCTTTGGATTGCCACTTTGGAAGTCATCTTGCCTAATCACACTTGAAATATGATAATTAGTTCTAAATCTTGTTTTGTTATCATCAAAATCAAGATTAACCAAACCTTGGTTTCACACTTTTATCTTAAGAGAAAAAACCAAAATACTTGGCTTTTTCTATTCAGCAAAAAAACAAACACAACCTTAATGTATGTCGACATTAAATTTTCTTTTCTTTATAGTTTTTATTCATCATTCCCTATGCATGAACTTTAGTGACATTAAATTAGATTCATCTTAAAAATGCATAACACTTATTAAGTTCATGTTCTAATTGTTAATTAAAGATTCAAAGTATCAAACTAATGGCTTATTGATGGGAAGAATCATAAAACACTTATATACAAAAGAGTTCTTGATCCCTTTGTCTACTCATTTTTTTAAAACATTTTCCATACTCATCATTAATGAGTGCATAAAAGAGAGTAGGACAATGAAGTTCAAGACAATTATTTGAAGATCTTTAGATCATATTGAAGTTAGAATTTTGGATTGAAGTGTGCTTTCTTCTTCATATCCTATGTGTTATTGCAAAATTTTTTAACAGAGTCTCGGTACAATATATGACAAGGAACATCGGGTCTAAATTTTTTTCTAACAAGGTCCTAATACTATATATGACGACTTTTTCAATATTTTCATAAAATCTAACAATTAATATTTCTACGATATCTGATAATTCAATGCTTACTAAATATTGTACTTAGTTTACATTATAAAAGGTATTTGAAAAAAAATTACAACAATGCTAAAAAGAATTCAAATTCTTTTATTTGATTCATTATGAAAAGAAGAAAAATTTTAAATATTAGAATTTATTTTAAAAATTATATATTTTAAATTATATATTTTTTTATTTTTAATCAATTTTTATATTTATATAATTATTTTTTTAAATAATCCTTAAAAAATAAGTGAAAATAAATAAAAAAATATTCCTAAAAACATCACATTTTTTATTTTTAAGATTTCTATTATTAAGCATGTTTTCCTAAATTATTTAAAAAACAATTACCAACCATACCCAAACATTTCCTTTATTTGGACCCTTAACCCTTTATTTTCCTAAAGTTTGTTCACTTCTTTTGCCTATTAATTTGTTCCTTCCTAATTTTTTCCTCTTCAAAACTCAACGTGGAGGAAAACGAAGGGAGGACAATTTATTTTATTTTATTTTATTTGTTTGGAAAATAATGATATGTAGGGCAATAGCATTATTAATGTCAAAGTTTCACCCACAACCACTTCTAAATTGAATCAGATAAACTAGAGTTACAGGGGGAAGAGATTTCAAACATGAGATTTTTTATCAAATGAATATGGGTTTGTTGCCTTCTATATGTGTGTATATATATATATTACTTTATTCTTAAATTTCTTGTAGAACTTGGAAGAATTAAGCTTTGTTAACTATTTTTTAAAATAATTTGAAAAATAATTTTTTAAAATAATTTTTTAACATTTTGTAAAATAAAAGTCTTTTTGGGAGTTTGAAATATTTTTAACTTATTTTAATATTTTTAAATATGTTTTAAAAATAATTTTTATATTTATAATTTTATTTTTAATCATTAGACATATTTGTATAATTAGTTTTTAAAACAACTCTTAAAAAACAATAAAAACAACTAAATTTTTTTTCAAAATACCATATTTTCTATTTTTGAGAATAGAAAATAAAAAACTATTTTCTGGTTATCAGATGTATTTTTAATTTTTTTTGTTTTGAAAAATAAAAAATTGTTTTAAAAATAATTATCAAACATACCCGTAGTTATGCTTGATAAATCATAACAACACCTGTTCAGTCATGAGAAATTTTGGGGAAAAAGAATCAATAGCCATCATGCACTATTAATTAAAGAATAAAGGGAATTCCCTTTTCTCTTTTTTTTTTTCTTCAAATTTTATTTTCTTTAACTATTTTTCAGCTCCGTTCGTCCAAAGAGGAAAAACCTGTTATTGTTATTATATATTATTTAAAGAAATTCAACTTTTGAAAACTTTTCATAATACTTGAGAGTTTGAAAACCAGAGGTAAGAGTTAGAAATCAAAAAATAAATGAATAAACATACAAAAAAAAATCAAACAATTGATTGAAGGTTTGCTCTGAATGGCCTTTGCAGTGAAAATACCGGTGATTAACAGTGGCCGAACGTCAGCAATTTTGTCCTAAAATGAAATTAAACACTAGGCTGACCGTTCACCACTTGAGAATACGTAGCCAAAAAGTATATATAGCATGCTCCATTGTTAGGAAATTTCAACTCTCCAAAATTGGATCTGGTCATGCTTGTGCTTGAAAGTGGGAAACAGAAACAACTACATCAACTTTGGGGTTAAGACACAGATAGTTCGACATGTGGGTAGCTTGACTACAATCAACAGTTCATATGGGACTAGATTTCAATGTATGTACATATGGGCCCTGTAGGGACCCCTCCCACACGTGGCACACATCTCCTAATGACATGTGGCACACATTCTCATCCGGATCAGCCTCATCCTGATTTCCCCAAGAGTACACGTGGCGCGCTTCTCCTATCCAGACTCTCTCAAGGAGAGGCACACGACGCTCACAAACATAACATCCGGATGACTGCCACAGCACATTCGGACGACCGACATACACTATCCGGATATGTTTGTCCGGATCATTGACTGAAGTAAGCAAGTCTTACACGTTATCACAACAGCCTGCCATGGCCCACGTTCCGCCACCTGCAGGGTGGAAGAACAAGAATGAAGTGACAACAAGTCACTTCCTACGATCACTTCCCACGATTTCTAACAGTAGCAGCAACTACCACGATCTCTGTCAGCCGCCCGTAGGGTGATAATGGCCCTGCCACCACCTAGTGTCATCATAACAACACAAAATATCTCTCTGCCCTTAAAGAGAGAAACAAAGCTTCTAATACTATAGATGTGAACCTTCACATAAAGAGGAAGGTAAGCTTGCTATACCTAGTAAAAGGCCAACTGATTTATCTCTATCTCTCTAACCATGGCTGACAAAACCATCGGAGGGTGCGTCCGGACACCCTGTCCGGACGCCTTTTGCAGGTAATACAATTGAATCAAGAATCTATATTGGTTGAGATCGTGCATCCACCCATTTGGCAACTACGTGGATCACCAGGGACGCGAGGCCTCAACAGGCCCGATACAAGTATTCAACTGATAGACTTGTGTAATAATCAATATCCCATGCACTAACTATATGCCCAAAAAATGGAGAAGGCTAGGCAAAAGGGAAATCAATCTTTTGAAGGAAAATCAGCTTCAACAAATCAAGGGACACTAGCTATAAGGCTTCATTAATTAATTAGTCCCTTGTTTTTGCCAACATGACATGACTTGTAATTGTCTTTTTTTTTTATAAAAAAAAAAGAAAAGAAAAATTGTGATGTGTTTATCAAGCTTTGTATGTAATTCGTGGTAGACTTCAATCACAATAATCTAGCGTGGTTGTGGGAAGTGGGGGAAAAAGAACTCAATGAGATTGGTCAAGTTTCAAGTGTCAATTGCCATGCATGTAGGGTTCTTCATTTCTTTCCTTGAACTTTCTGCGCCCATTTATTGTGGAGAAACTTCAACCTAACTAAATGCTTGAACTGTTCTCTTTAAGAAAGATGGAAAAGGCATCACAAATTTAAGCATCCCATGCACGTTCACATTCTCTGTTTCAAACAGTCTTCTCCAAAACTACAGTATAAATAAAGGAGGTGTTATCTCCCCTTCACACAAAAAAAAATAATACTAACTTAAGATATGGAGACTCCAAGTTCTTCATTGCTTTCACTTGCTCTTGTTCTTCTCTTCTCATTTGTCTTGGCAGCTTTAGCCGATGTTCATGAGAATTTTCTCCAGTGCCTTACACTTCAATATTCTCAGAACACCACCCTAATTTCCCAAGTCATTTACACCCCAAACAACTCCTCATATTCATCTGTCTTGCAGTTCTCCATACAAAGCCCCAGATTCCTGTCACTTGCCATCCCAAAGCTTCTAGTCATTATTGCACCATTGTATGAATCCTATATTCAAGTAGCCATTAATTGTTCAAGAAAACATGGCATGCAGATTAGAGTTCGGAGCGGGGGTCATGATTATGAGGGCCTTTCTTATGTTTCTGATGCCCCATTTATCATTCTTGATCTCATAAATCTTCGATCCATCAGTGTACATGTGGCTAATAGCACTGCGTGGGTCCAAGTTGGTGCTACTATAAGAGAACTTTACTATAGAATTGCTGAGAAAAGAACTACTCTGGCTTTCCAGCTGGTGTTTGCCTTACTGTAGGTGCTGGTGGACACTTCAGTGGGGGAGGCTATGGAATGTTGCTACGTAAATTCGGTCTTGCTACTGATAATGTGATCGATGCACACTTAATTGACGATTTGACGTTAATGGTAGAATTCTTGACAGAGAATCCATGGGGGAGGATCTGTTTTGGGCCATTAGAGGAGGTAGTGACGCTAGCTTTGGAGTCATTATTGCATGGAAAATAATGCTAGTTTCAGTTCCCTCCACTGTCACTGTATTCACAGTTCGAAAGACCTTAGAACAAAATGCAACACTGCTTGTCCTCCGATGGCAGTACATCGCGGACAAGTTAGATGAAGACCTCCTCATCAGAATCATCTTAAGAAGGGTGAATTCCAGTGAAGAAGGGAAGAAAACAATAGAAGCTTCATTCAACTCCTTGTTCCTTGGTGGGGTTGATGAGCTCCTTCCGCTGATGCAGGAGAGCTTCCCAGAATTAGGCTTGGTGAAAGAAGATTGTATCGAGATGAGCTGGATCGAATCCATCCTCTACTTTGCTGGATTCCCAGGTGGGGCTTCCCTGGATGGTTTGCTGGATAGAACTCCTCTCACCCGAAGGTTTTTCAAAGCCAAATCAGACTATGTGAAGGAACCCATTTCTGAAATAGGGTTAGAGGGGATATGAAGGAGGTTTTATGAAGAAGATGTTGCAGCAGCTGAGATGATCTTCAGTCCTTATGGAGGAAGGATGAAAGAGATCCCGGAGTCTGAAGCTCCATTCCCTCATAGAGCAGGGAACATATATAAAATTCAACACTTGGTGTACTGGGAAGAAGAAGGATCTGAGGCATCCATTAGGCATATGAGTTGGATCAGAAGGCTTTATAGTTACATGGCTCCCTATGTTTCAAAATCTCCAAGGGCAGTGTTGTAGTATGTGGCTCATATTGGAGATTGTTGTGGGTAAATGATAGGTTGGGGGGGTGTGGGGGGCAACGCCCCCGCGATATGGATCAGGGGTATTTTTGGAATTTCATTCTTAAGGGTTAGTATAAATACCCTTTTATGTAACCCTAATTTGATACATAGTGAAAATCCTCTTTCCATGTTCCCGTGGACGTAGGCAATTAGTTGAACCATGTTAAATCTACGTTTTCTTCTTTCTCGCTTTTCTTATTTTTCGCCATCAAATCGTTACACTGATCACAACAATTGGTATTAGAGCCAGGTTGGGATTGATGTTTGGGATTTCTTCTGCGAAGTTTGACGTGGTCAAGTTCAATGGATCTGGGAATTTCGGCCTATGGCAGAGGAGGGTTAAAGATCTGTTAGTGCAACAAGGTATGGTGAAGGCGTTATATGGAAAGCAACCAGAAGGAATGGACGACATGGATTGGAAGGATTTGGAAGCGAAAGTTGAGGCAACGATTAGACTTTGTTTGGTTGATGACGTGATGTACCATGTCATGGATGAGGAGTCACCGACGACAATCTGGTTGAAATTGGAAAGTCGGTATATGTCCATGTCGTTGACGAACAAGTTGTATCTTAAGCAGAAACTGTATGGTCTTAAGATGGTAGAGAGTTTAGATCTAAGCCAACATGTCAACATGTTCAATCAAATCATTAGTGATTTGAAGCGAATTGATATGAAGTTTGAAGACGAAGACAAGGCATTGATGTTATTGAATTCCCTTCCTGTTTCTTCTATGTATGAAAATCTAGTTACAACTTTGATATGGGGGAAATAAACTCTTGATTTGGAGGAGATCACGAGCGTTCTTTTAGGATTTAATAAGAGGAAGAAAGCCAATGATGAGAGTTCTCAGGGTGAAGGGTTTGTGGCAAAGAGTAATCAGGAACGTGGGAGAAACAAGTTCTAGAATGAATCGAGTAATAATAAATCTCGATCTAAATCTAGGAAGAGAAAGGACATACAATGTTACAAGTGCAGAAAAAAGGAGCACATGAAACGAGATTGTCCAGAGAAAAAGAAAGAGGGCTCAATATTAGAAAATAAAGAGGGTTCATCAAAGTCTACGAATGTAGTGGCAGAAGAAGACTCAGAGAGTGGTGATGGTGATATGCTGTCAGTTTCATCCAGTTTAGATCATCTTACAGATTCTTGAATCCTGGACTCAACATGCTCTTATCATATGACACCCAATAAAGATTGGTTTAACACATACAGGTCAATAAATTCTGGTTTTGTTCTGATGGGTAATGATGCTTCATGTAAAGTTGCTAGAATAGGGAATATTAGAATTAAAATGTTTGATGGTGTTGTTAGAACGTTGTGTGATGTTAGACATGTACCTGATTTAAGGAAGAGTATGATTTCTTTGGGGACTTTAAACTATAACGGGTTTAGTTACAAGTCTACAAGTGGAGTAATGAAGGTGAGCAAAGATGCTATGACAGTGATGAAATGGTAGAAACTAGCAGGAAATATTTATAAATTGTTGGGTACCACAATTGTAGGTGGAGTTGCAACCGCAAAGTTTGAGTCAGACAGTACAGTTTTGTGGCATATGCGGTTAGGGCATATGGATGAGTGTGGGATGATGGAGCTTCATAAGAGAAATCTGTTGAAGGGCATCAAAACATGTAAACTTGATTTCTGTAAGTATTATGTTTTTGGAAAACAAAATAAAGTGCAATTCAAGACAACCACACAAAAGACCAAAGGGTTCTCGACTATGTTCATACAGACGTTTGGGGACTAATGAGGGTAGCATCTTTGGGAAGAAATATGTATTTTGTGAGTTTTGTTGACGATTACTCACAAAAGGTTTGGGTGAACTTCATGTGGCACAAGTTAGAAACGTTTGCCAAGTTTAAGTTGTGGAAAACTGAAGTAGAAAACCAGACAGGGAGAAAGATAAAATGTCTCAGGTCAGATAATGGTACTGAGTATACAGATTCAAAGTTCACGGAATTGTGTGAGCAGCATGGGATTAAGAGACACTTCATAGTACGCAAGACACCACAGCAGAATAGTGTAGCAGAAAGGATGAACATAACAATAGCTGAAAGAACTCAATGTCTCAAATTGAATGTAGGCCTTGAAAATAAATTTTGGGTAGAAGCAGTCAACATGGCATGTTACTTGATCAACATGTCACCCAGAGCAGCATTACATGGGAAAGTAGTAGATGAGGTATGGATAGGCAATCCAGTAGATTACTCTAGTTTGAGATTATTTGGGTGCCCAACCTATGTGCACATTCCTAATGAGGAGAGATCAAAGCTTGATGAGAAGTCTAGACAGTGTATCTTTCTGGGGTATTAGAAAGGGGTGAAAGGCTTCAAGATCTGCGATCCAAAGGCAAACAAGGTGGTGATCAGTAGAGATGTGGTTCTTGATGAGAAAACCATGTTACAGTGTACTCAGAAAGGAGAGAAATAGGAACTAGAAAGTTGCAGTAATAATGAACAACTGATATAAGTGGAATTAGAGACTCATGATACAGAGGATCATGCTTGGAATGCAGGGAAGTCTAGTTCAGAAGATCAACAACATCACAGTATAACCATGGATAGACCCAGACGCACTATTAAGCCACCTATCATGTATGGTTTTGAAGATTTGGTTTCTTATGCATTGATTACTAGTAACGGGGATCCTACTACTTTTCAAGAGGCAATACACAGTCAAGAGAAAAGTAGATGGATGGGTGCTATGGTGGAGGAGATTCAATCTTTGCATAAGAACCAAACACGGGATTTGGTGAAGCTTCCAGAGGGGAAGAGAGAAATAGGATGCAAATGGGTGTACAAGAAGAAAGAAGCAGTTTCAAAAAAAGATGGTGAAAAGTTCAAAGCTTGTTTAGTAGAAAAAGGTTACTCACATAAGAAAGGGGTTGACTATGATGATATCTTCTCCCTCGTGGTTAGACACACTTTCATCAGGACAGTGTTGGATTTGGTAGCACATTTTGACATGTAGTTGGAGCAAATGGATATAAAGACAGCTTTTCTTCATGGTAATTTGGAGGAGCTGGTTTATATGGTACAACCTGAAGGGTTTATTCAACCTGGACAAGAACATTTGGTCTGTAAAATTGAGGAAATCACTTTATGGGTTGAAGCAGTCTCCAAGGCAGTGGTTCAAGCGTTTTGACTCCTACATGATCAGGATTGACTACAAGAGATGTGAGTATGATTGATGTGTTTATGTAAAGAGCCTAAATGATGATTCATCATTTATTTTTCTATTACTCTATGTGGATGACATGTTAATTGCTGCAAAGAGTATGGTTGAGGTCAATAAGCTGAAGTCCTTGTTGAGTAAGGAGTTTGACATGAAGGACTTAGGTGCAACCAAAAAAATTATTGGAATGGAGATTCACAGGGATAGAGCTTCAAGGAGATTATGGTTATCTCAATATAGCTATGTCAAGAGAGTATTGGAGATGTTCAACATGAATGATGCAAAACCAGTAAGTACACATTTGGCAAATCATTTTAGGTTGTCTACTAATCAATATCCAAAGATAGATGATGAAGTGAAAGACATGTCAAAGGTTCTATATGCAAGTGCAGTGGGATGCTTGATGTATGCTATGGTTTGTACAAAACTAGATTTGGCGTGTGTTGTTAGTGTGGTGAGCAAGTTTCTATCAAATCCGAGAAGAATGCATTGGGATGAAGTCAAATGGATTTTTAGATACTTAAGGAGTACTACAGACTATGGCATCATGTTCAGCAAACAATAGAGTGATCCTTCAGTTAGAGGATATGTTGATGCAGACTATGCAGGAGACTTGGATGATAGGAGGTCTACCACAAGTTATGTATTCACTCTTGGTGGAGGACCTATTTGTTAGAAGTTTATGATACAGTCTTTAGTTGCACTATCTACTACTGAGTCAGAATATATGGCAATAGTTGAGGCTGCAAAAGAATCATTATGGCTTATAGGTTTGGTTAAGGAGTTGGGTATTTAACAAAGTGGAGTTCAATTATATTGTGACAATCAGAGTGCCATTTATTTGGCAAAGAACCAGGTGTATCATGCAAGGACCAAACACATAGATGTGAGGTTTCATAAGAGCAGGGAATTGGTTTCTTCTGGTGAACTATTACTTGAGAAGGTTCACATCTCTGAGAACACAATAGACATGTTGACAAAGCCTGTTACCATAAAAAAGTTCAACCATTGCTTGAACTTGATTAATGTCTCCATTTGTTGGATGGGAGATATCCCAATCTATTGTCCCAGGTGGAGTTATAAGCTATGTTTCTTGTCTTTTTAAGGGGAGAGTGAATATTCGCCAAGGTGGAGATTGTTGTAGTATCTGGCTCATATTGGAGATTGTTGTGGGTAAACAAAAGGTTGGGGGGTGTGGAGGGCAATGCCCCCCGCGGTATGGTTCAAGGGTATTTTTAGAATTTCATTCCTAAGGGTTAGTATAAATACCATTTTATGTAACCCTAATTTGATACATAGTGAAAATCCTTTTTCCCTATTCTCATGGATGTAGGCAATTAACCGAACCATATTAAATCTGCATGTTCTTCTTTCTCACTTTTCTTATTTTTCGCCATTAAATTGTTGCACGGATCACAACATGCAGCATATCTCAACTACAGGGATCTTGACATAGGTACAAACAGGAACAAAGGCAACACAAGCTATGCACAAGCAAGCATTTAGGGTGTCAAGTATTTCAAAAACAACTTCTATAGATTGGTACAGGTGAAAGCCTCAGTTGATCCTATGAATTTCTTCAGGAATGAACAAAGCATCCCACCTGTTTCAATACCATGGTAGAAGAGGAGAGGAAACTAGTGATTCTTGGCTAGAAAACAGTACTCCATATGTATATCAAAATTGCCCTCCATCGACCAATTAATCCATGTTTTTTTCTTTTGTTTTTTTAACCTTAAAATAATGAGTCAAAAGAACTGTATTATGTGTAATTCTTTTTAAGTTTGACATATGACGAATGAACATATCATATTATTTTTCATTTTTTTTCTTCTTTCTTCATTTTATCTAGAAAATTACACAACTTTTAACCTTTTTTTTTTTTTTTTTAAATATACTAGTTATACATTGTCATGAAATCATTTTAATTTTAATTTTTTTTCACTTTTTTATCTTTTCATATTTATTGTTTTTAATTATTTATAGATAGTTTAAAATTAACATAATAATTAATATAAAAATAGATACATAATGAACAAATTTAGAGGTTTAGAATAAAAGTTTTTATATATTTAGGTTAAATAAAATATTTATTTATTTGATAAATCTTAGCATGTATATATATGGATTTAATAAAAATATTTTTGACATATTATTTTAATATTTATATTTTTTAATTTTTTAATTTTCATGTGATAATCACAATCAATTATCATGATTTTTTACCTTTTATTTATGGTCCAAACTTGACTATAGTTCTAACTTTTTTGCTTGGTTTAAATGTTTAAATTTTTATTTATGTAAAATAAAAACTTAATCATGGTTCTAACCTTTTACTTGACCAAAAATTTGAAATTGTCATTTATATAAAATAAAAAATAAAAAATAAAATATATTTTTCATAAAAATTATATTTAATGTTTTATATTAATTTTCTCTTTATTTTAATTTTTTTTTCAAAAATTCACCTTTTCATATTTATTGATTTGAATTATTTATATATATATGTTAAACAAAAAATAATAATATATAATAAATAATTAATGAGAAAAAATAATATAAAAATAAATACATAATGAACAAATATAGACATTTAGAACATAAGATTTTTTATATTTTGATTAAATAAAATATTTATTTATTTTATAAATCTTATTACATTTTCAAATTATTTTATTGTTTATATTTTTAAAAATTTTTAAATTTTCATGTGAAAATCAAAGTCAATGATTATGTTTTTTTTTTTGCTTATGAATTTAACTTGATTGTAATTTTAACTTTTTTCTTGGTTAAAATGCTTAATATTTTTAATCAAAGAAAATAAAAACTTTGTTGTGGTTTTAACATTTTTATTTGTTAAAATTTAAAATTTTTTATTTATACAAAATAAAAAATACAAATTTCATTAAAAAAAATCATATTTAATTATTTATATTAATTTTCTCTTAATTTTATTAAAAATTAATTTTTTTTACATGTTAAACTTGCACACTTAATCTACACAGTTCTTGGAAAAGAGGGTACCATTTTTTATGAAAAGAGTACCACTCTTTTAAGACAAAAAAGTACAATTCTTCTATGAAAAAAGTATCACTCTTTTATGAAAAAAAAGTACAATTAAAATGTGTTAAATATACCGTTATAGTGGAAATGATATATCACTCTTATTTGGTTTATGATAAGACACGTGATCAGTCATTACGGATTCGATAACTTATGTAATGATAAAATAATATGAATTGACTAGATGTTGTTATGCAATAACACCAATTAACACAATCTTTGGAAAATAGGTACCATTTTTTTATATAAAAAAATATCATTATTAAAAGTATCATTGTGTTAAAAGAATAGTACTACTCTTTTATTAAAAAGTTAATATTAAAATGTGTTAAAAATAACATTATGTTAAGAGAGTGGTATAATGATACTTAGGTAAAGTGGTACTTTTAAGACACAATAGTACTTTTAGAATAGTAGTACTTTTAATACACTTTAATAGTAATTTTCTAACAAAATATTGATACCAATATTTTAGCATAGTGGTACTTTTAATAGTGATATATTCCCTGGATTATCCTGGTAAGAGTATTAACAACACATTCACAAAAACTAAACAATGGAAAACTAGTAACAATACTGTCATAAAGTTTATTCACTCTCCAAAAGCAAAGATAGACAAAGATGTTAATGGAACAATAATAAGTGTTTCACCCTTTAAGACTAAGATAGATGACAAAGGAATTGCTAGTGCAATAGATGTTAGGAAAATCATGGAACAAAATAACTAGTCGAGGTCTGACATGTTTAGGGCAGGTTTTTGGGTGATTACTCACTAAGGTTTGTAAATCCGTAAATAGGCTCTAGATTAAGGATTTAAAATGAGTTCTATTTTCAGATCCATGTCTAGGAAATCCATAGACCCCCAAGAAGTTGTAGTAAACAGTGAAGAGATTAATTATCCTAAGACCCAAAATGAATTAAATGATTGGAAATTACCTAAAGTATCTAATCAAGAAATTTATAAGAAATGAACTGTTAGCCCAAGGGTTCTCCTATTCGGGTTTTGATGATAACAAACCATGGTTAAGTGACTAATTGTTTTAAATGGTAAAGAATCTCAGATATAATTTCGAAAATTCATCCAAGGACCAAATGGATACAAGACCGAGATTATTGGAAGTCCCTTGATCATAGGAAATGAATGTAAGATGAATGCATGGGTGCACTTAAGGTTTTCATGCCATTTCATGCATCTTTGGAAAACTCGGTTTATTCTTTAAACTTTCAAATTCATTCAAACCCGAGTTTTATCAAATGTACCTTAGGCAGGATGTTTTAAAACTAGCATATTTATTCACCTAAAGACCTTGCCTAAGTAGTAGAAAAGAAAGGAATTTCAAAAGGAAGGTTTTTGGGGCCAAAAGGTTCAACCGGTCGAGGCTATGGCCAACCGGCTCAACTAGTTAGGGAACCGGTCGACCGGTTGACCCTATCCAATCGAGGACCGGTCGAGGAGTGTCAAAAACACTCTCTCTCATATAGTAGCCTTCTCTTCCCGGTTGAGGTTCACACCCTTCCCGATCGAGGTCCGGTCGAGGCAACGGTAACCTGTCAAAGCATTTAATGCCCAACGGCTAGTGATCCGGTCGACCCCTAGCTCGATCGGTCGAGGGTACCTTTTGCTGTTTTTGACTCCCGAGCTTAGAAACCTATAAATTAAGAGCTCCACTTCATTTATGATTAAGAGAACACTTGCAATCAATTGTCTACCTACCTGTTCTTGATCAAAAAGCTCTCATTTCTTTCTTGGTGCATTAAATCATCATTTGCATACTCCTTAGTGCACCTTTGTCAGTTATTCTAGCCTTGTTTCGTATTTGATCCATCCTTGAGCTAGGTTGAGTGTTTTATTCTTGTAAAAGCCAAGCGTTTAAGCCTTCAAAAGGTGTAGTTCTTGAAGAGATTGTGTAAGAGTCCACTGGAGCCGGAATCCAAGTGTAAGAAGATTAGAAGCTTGGTTGAAGCTTCAAGTTAGTGGAACCCTCACTCGGTTAGAAGATTGAGGAGAGTGGACGTAGGCAAGGAACTGTCGAACCACTATAAAACCCGAGTTTTAATTCTCTAACTCTATCTCTTTACTTTCATTTATATTGTGCTTGAAATTGTTGTAATTGAAAATATTTTTGAAAAACCCAATTCACCCCCCTCTTGGGTGTTTTTTCTTAATTAAGCATAGTCTTTATTTTCTCAGGAACCTTTAAGTTTTTCTCTGATTACACCATTAAGACACTTGAGCAAACCATGAGCTTAGAGCAAGATGATCAAGTGATAAGACTCTTGGATAATAAGTCCATAAAGAAACATAAGAAAGACTACAACTTCATACACTTTGGTATGATTCGGCTTTGAACTTGAAGACTTACATCTTGAGAGAGAAAGAAGAGAGAATGGAGAGCTTAAGGTGGAGGATGAGAGAATGGAAATTGAAAGATGCTCACAACTAAGCATCAAGCCCCCTTAAATAGGCAAAATAAGAATTTTAAACAATTCAAGCAATCAATAGTTCACTGTTGAATTTTTGACTTTATGACTTTCTGGCATGAATAATGACCACCCGTGAAGTGAATAGTGAATAGTAAAAATAACATTTCACTGTAGCACTTTTGACTTTTCCGACCAAATCTTACTTTCGGTGGCTTACTATGCTCCTTTTGACTGCTTTTAATTGGAATCTTAACTGTAACTTCATGATAAAGGACCAACATGCTTTCGGTGCAAACTTGACTTAAAGTTGATGGAGAATCTTGGGCTGACAGCAACTTATTACAATCATGACATAATTCCTATCTTCAGTGAAGTTATAACTTAATTATCTTGATTTTCGAATGAGAGAGAGAATGCCATCACAACTATCTCTATTATTCAAGAGATAGTAAAAGAATCATCTGATTTAGTACCACCATCATCTTGAGAGAACCTTGAGTTGCTCATATTTCAGATTTTTTTTTTTTTTTTTTTAATTCTTAAGGAGTCTTGGCTACAACAAGCATTGCTTGAAGTTGCTATTTCTTAAGAAGAAACTGGGACATGTAATTAGACATTAAAGCTTGTGATGGATGCTTAAGAAAATATTGTTGGATAGTTTGCACAGAAGCATCATTCTTTAGGGCATCCCACCACATAGTCTTAAAAGTTCTTCTAAGAGAGAGAAGAGATGAGGATTCATCTTCAATTATCATATGGTCCCATTGGACTATCCATGTGAGAGCAAATTCACTGAAAAATATTAGTAGTGGGGAGAAAGCTGAAAGGTCTTTGGGGGTTATAGGATTTCTTAAATAATTCAAAACCACCAAGGATAGGTTTTGAGAGAATCTTAATAGTAGGACCAGAACAAATCCACCAACTATAGAACTAGAAAGGAAAGGAAAGTTGATGCTTGGGTGAGAAATAGAACATCCATGAATGATGAAAGTCTTTGTTTTGGATAAGAAAAGCATTAAACCAAGCTCTCTGGTAATCCTAGTAGTTATAAAATATTGGTCTTGAAGGTTTAGATTCAAACCTTAGAAACAATTTTTAGAAATTTGCATTTTGATAAAACTTACACTACATTTTTCATTGAATTCTTTTAAATGGATTGTTGATCAAAGAGATTGCACAATGCACATGATTTTCCAATGAGTTCAAACACTTTGGTTGTTCATGTTTAAAATTTAAGAACTAATCATGAGTCCATGTCATATTACTTTTCTTTGCATCTATATCTAGGTATAAATGAAGTTCTAAAGGACCATCTTTACTTACAAAAAGAATATAGCGGAAGTATTCTGGCTATGCATAAGCATCATCTCACTCAATATTTTAGTTGTGAGTAATATTTTAGCCCTCAGTTGGGATCATTCTTTGCCATGACTTTTGTTAGAGATTACTATTTGAATGTTGTGGTTTGCATTGCAAGACCATTTGGGTTCCAAATTTAGCAAATATCACTTATGATTTAGTAAAAGCAAACTGGGTTCAAACCTTGATGGGGGTGCTTCTTAATGTTGGTTCACCTCCAAGGGAGAGCAAAGGTTTTCTTCTCAATATATACAAGTGAAATGGAAATTGTAGATAGTTAAGGAATGCAAATTGTTTGATGAAAATTGAGATTTTCAATTAAACCAACTTCGTATCCCTTGGGAAGAGAACTAAAAATAGGAAAATATCTTTTTCCCAAACTGCTGAAAAACTAGATACCCACTTGGCAAAGGCTACAATGATCTCCAATTTTGCCATTAATAGAAAAGAATGATTATTCATGTACATCAGATTAGTTTCATTACTTAAAAGTTAAGTAGCACAAAAAGAGAATAATTGATAGGAATGTTCATAGAAGAAGTATTGTTTTCACTTTATGATAGAAGCCAAAACTACTCTAAAAGAGGGGTTTTGAATTTTGGAAAAGAAATCAAAACCATTCTTCCCACACTGCTCATGGAAAAAGACCTTAGCAACACCTCCAATATCTCCACTTAGGGGGTTTAGGGAAACAAATTCATTTTCTTTTGTGGGACAAATGGAATGTTTCTTCCAATCACCAGGGAGGAGAAATCAAAATGGGGGCAAATTCTATTTCTCTTATTCTAATTCAACTCTTTAGAACACCAAATTGGTCAACACATTTGTCATTTTTCCACTAGATTTATGCTTAAAAGTACATATGCAACAAGAACCACAAGAACAATTTTCTACACTATAGAAACAGAGCATTTGTCATAACATCATGCTTCAAAATCTTAACAAGTAGAGCAAAACATCAAAATAAAATAACCAAGAAATCTAATTAAAGACATTTTTTTTTTCAATTTAACTAGATATCTTCTTTGGTAGACCAATATGTTTTCAGAGTTCAAAATCAAAGAGGAATAGGCTAAAAAATTTAAGAAAAACCCTTATATTTATGCTTAATAAAAAGTGAACATATAAACCCATTACTTTCTTCCACGTTCTTTCCAAAACCATGTAAAAAGAAAACACACGCCTCAAGCAAATGTATGAAATCAACAAAGAAAAAAATCTAAAAAAAACAATCTATTTCAAAGTAATAAACGTACTTTTTAGGATCCTTTTCTGTTCTCTTCCACTTCATTTTGTTCCTTCCTTTCCCACATTTTTTCATAAATTGGAGAAAAAAATTCACATTCCAATCAAATGAATAACCTTTTAGAATTCTTTTAAACAGATGGTCAACAACAATATGGAAATCTGCAAAATAAAAAATAAAAAAAATTTAGAAGACCAAAGACCAAAGAGTGCATTACAGTCTACCATTCAAGAGAGAATAACCCTTCATTCTACTCTTTTTCTCTTCTTTCTGCACTTTTGAATATCAAAGATTTCTCTTTATTTTTTTTTTCAAGGGTAATTTAGTCCAAAAGTGGTCATTTTTCAAGTTTTAAAAAGGGAGAGGTCATTTTTCCCGATACCAACTTATTTTGCCCCTTTTAACCAAATAACCCCTTTTTTTTATGCTTTTTGAGGGATGGGTTACTTTTGCAAATATAGATGTTATTTTAACCCCTTTAACCAAATAACCCATGAAAAAATGACATGCCATGTATTAAAAACCAACTACATGTTTACTATGAACAACAATGATGCAAGAGAGGTAAATCGTATTATTATAAATTCGAAACCCAATGTCTTAGACACAGAAGATAAGCCAGAAATGGGAACTTCAAGCTCTTTTTTGCTTTCATTGCTTTCAATCCTCCTTTAATTTGCTATCCCTTTCATTGGCAGCTTCAGATTCGGTTCATGAATTAGCTTTTCTCCAATGCCTTTCTGGCCATTCTCAGCCTTCTCATCCCATCTCTGCAGTACTATACACTCCTGATAACTCTTCATATTCGTCTGTTTTAGAGTCTTACATTAGAAACCTCCGATTCAATACACCTGCAACGCCTAAACTGTGCCTTATCATCACCGCCACCCATGAGTCTCACAAACAAGCTGCCGTAATTTGCTCTAAGAAGCATGGCTTGGAGATCAAAATTCAAAGTGGTGACCATGACTATGAGGGTATGTCTTATGTATCCGATGCCCCATTCGTCATCCTTGATATGTTCAATCTTCGATCCATTAGTGTGGATATAGAAGATGAGAGTGCTTGGGTTCAGGCTGGAGCAACTATTGGTGAAATTTACTATAGGATTGCCGAGAAAAGCAAGACTCATGTCTTTCCTTCTGGTACATTTGTTACAGTTGGTGCTGGTGGCCACTTCAGTGGTGGCAGGTACGGTAATATAATGAGAAAGTACGGGTTGTCTGTTGATAACATTCTGGATGCACAATTGGTTGATAACATTTTTTTTTTTTGATATAAATTGGGGCTGGATTTGAGAGCATTAAGAGTTGTAATCTCCTTTAACAATATTGGAAGTTCTTTGTCTTTGTCAATGGATGTAGGCTTAAGGCCGAACCATGTGAATCATTGTGTTTTATTTTTGTTTGTCTTATTCTTTTCTTCCTATTATTATTCTTTGTCTTGATTTGCACGACCCTGAATGATATAATTCATCCAAAATAAGTTGTGAATACAACAACATATGAATTTTCTGATACCACAGCTCCTTAACATAACAATGTGTTCTTATTTTGTACCAGGAAAGAAAAAATGAAGCAGGTAGATCTGCAGTGATGAAACACAGCTCTCCACTTATTATTTCTTATCTATACCATGTATTGAAGCAATCAGAAAGGTATTGCCGAGAGACACAAATCTAGTAACCATTTAATAGGGAAGAGTTGGGATGCTTTGTTCATTTCTGAAGAAATTACCAGGATCAACCTTGGTCTTGATCCGCACCAGCCTGTTGAAATTCTTCTTGAAGTACTTGATCCCATAAACTCTTCCTTCCAAGTAGCTGTTCTTACCGTTGTGGTTGATACCCAAGTCCAGATCCCTATAGTTGAGAAATGCCTCTCTGGGGGACTTGGAAACAAAGGGAGTCATGTAACTGTAGAGCTGTCGTGTCAAGTTTATGTATCGTTCGGCCGCCTCACTCCCTTCCTCATCCCAGTTTGTGGCGTACTGGATTTTGCATAGGTTCCCTGCGCGGTGTGGAAAAGGAGTTGCAGACGGGGAAATCTCAGCCATCTTTCCACCGTAAGGGTTGAAGGCCAGAGCTGGCGTCTGTAGCTCGATCATTTTCTTCCATATCCCCTCCAAACCAGCCTTTGGAATTGGTTCCTTCAGATAGTCTGATTTCCTCTTTAAGTGGGTGAGTACTTGAGGCTTTCGATCAAGCAAAGCCTCAACAGGCGTTCCGGTGGCAAAGTTTGTCCAGAAGAGGACAGACTCTACCCAACTCATCTCGGTGCAGTCTGAGCTCTGCAACCCCAACTCGGGTAAGCTCGTGTTCATGATGGAGAGAAGTCTTTCAGAACTTCCAAGGAACAAGGACCGGAATGTAGCTCTTACTGTCTTCTCTCCACTCCGGCTTCTATTCACCACATCCATGGTTAGTCTGATGAATAGATCGCCATCAACCTTATCTGCAACTTGCTGCCACTGATACACAATGTTTGTTGCATTCTGTTCCAAGGTCCTTGCAACTCGGAAAACAGTTACTGTATCTGGAACTTGGACAAGCTTGATTTTATAAGAAACAATGACGCCATAGCTAGCTCCACCTCCTCCTCTAATGGCCCAAAACAAGTCTTCCCCCATTGATTTTCGGTTGAGAAGTCGGCCATTAACATCAACCAACTCTGCATCCACAATGTTATCAACAGACAGCCCGTACTTTCTCATCATATTACCATAACCGCCACCACTGAAGTGGCCACCAGCACCAACTCTAGGACATACACCAGCAGAAAAGCCATGAATCTTGCTTTTCTCGGCAATCCTATAGTAAATTTCACCAAGAGTTGCTCCAGCCTGAACCCAAGCACTCTCATCTTCTATATCCACACTAATGGATCGAAGATTGAACATATCAAGGATGAAGAATGGGACATCGGATACATAAGACACGCCCTCGTAGTCATGGCCACCGCTTCGAATTTTCATCTGCAAGCCATGCTTCTTAGAGCAAATAAGGGCAGCTTTTATGTGCGACTCATGGGTGGCGGTGATGATAAGGCGCGGTTTAGGGGTTGTAGATGTATTGAATCGGAGGTTTCTAATGTATGACTCTAAAACAGACGAATATGAAGAGTTATCAGGAGTGTATAGTACTGCAGAGATGGGATGAGAAGACTGAGAATGGGTAGAAAGGCATTGAAGAAAAGCTCCATGAACAGAATCCGAAGCTGCCCATGAAAGAGAGAGCAAAAAGATGATTGAAAGCAATGAAAGCATTGAAGAGCTTGAAGTTCCCATTTCTGGTTTCCTCTTCTGTGTGCAAGAGAGTATTGAGATGGTACTACAAGATCTGATTGGAATTTATAATAAAACAAGAGGTAAGAAGACAATACAAGTCACCGATCCCAATTCGACCATGGAAATTCAAAGCAGGAATTGGTGAGTGGAACTCAATCAGCATTTGACATTCTGTAATTGCATTATCATAGGGTGAAAGGATCCTTTGTTTATTTTACTTTTACACGATCCATGAACTCATTGTGGAGCTGTTGGCAATGTCTTCATCTCCTGTACGACCATTTGTATGTTCAGCTTCTGTAACATTCACAATCATAGCTCAAGATGATCCGTCCAAAATTTTTTTTTTCCTCCAAAAGGAAATTTATAGATAATAATAATAATAATAATAATAATAATAATAAATAATTATAAATAAAATAAAAATAAAAATAAAAAACAGAAGAACCAAATATGATAAGCATAGATCTAGATTGCCCAATGAATGACTCATGAAGTCCATAAGGATTAGATAGTTTCATACACAAGAATCATATTGTTATTTGATTATCATACGATTTTATATAGAAAAAGTTTTGTCACTAATAATTGTAAAAGCCCTGTCTTGATTAAGAATGACAATAATCGCACCTATCTAACCATTTCAACTTTTCCTTTCAAATTAAAGCCCAACCTCTATTACAAAATATAACCAACTTTGCCGTAAACCCAAATCCCAAAATCATGATTTGATCAGATTTAAGCCAAAAATTTATCTCAGTGAAGGAAGTCCAATTAGAATCGACAAGTGACTTCTTAAGTGCCAAATTTTCCCAGCTAATTAGGCTGATATATAACAAACAATAAATAATCCAACAAAAATAAGTTTGACAAGTCATCTCTTGAATCAACTCATTCCATCAGTCAATTACTGACCAAGAATTTATATTTTTATCAGCATATCCCACTCATCATTTGAAATTTTAATACTAAAATGTATGGTAGCTATTGTCACATCAAATATTTTATGGAGTACATATAAGAGAAATCATAATAATATCGAAAGTGACTTCATTTTTTAAAACCCCAAGTGTGAAATTCCAATCAAAATATTGGGCAATGTCTGCAGGCCTGACCTTTCTATAGAGTTTGACCACACTCATCATTTGAAATTTTAATACTAAAATGTATGGTAGCTATTGCCACGTCAAATATTTTATGGCGTACGTATAAGACAAATCATAATGTTAATATCGAAAGTAACTTCTTTTTTTAAAACCCCAAGTATGAAATTCCAATCAAAATATTGGGCAATGTCTGCAGGCCTAACCTTTCTATAGAGTTTGACCACACTCATCATTTGAAATTTTAATACTAAAATGTATGGTAGCTATTGCCACGTCAAATATTTTATGGCGTACGTATAAGAAAAATCATAATGTTAATATTGAAAGTAACTTCTTTTTTTAAAACCCCAACTGTGAAATTCCAATCAAAATATTGGGCAATGTATGCAGGCCTAACCTTTCTATAGAGTTTGACCACATTCATTTGAAATTTTAATACTAAAATGTATGGTAGCTATTGCCACGTCAAATATTTTATGGCGTACGTATAAGACAAATCATAATGTTAATATCGAAAGTGACTTCTTTCTTTAAAACCCCAGGTGTGAAATTCTGATCAAAATATTGGGCAATGTCTGCAGGCCTGGCCTTTCTATAGAGTTTAACCACACTCATCATTTGAAATTTTAATACTAGAATGTATGGTAGCTATTGCCACGTCAAATATTTTATGGTGTACATATAAGACAAATCATAATGTTAATATCAAAAGTGACTTCTTTTTTTAAAACCCCAACTATGAAATTCCAATCAAAATATTGGGCAATGTCTGCAGGCCTAACCTTCCTATAGAGTTTAACCACACTCATCATTTGAAATTTTAATACTAAAATGTATGGTAGCTATTGCCACGTCAAATATTTTATGGCGTACATATAAGACAAATCATAATGTTAATATCAAAAGTGACTTCTTTTTTTAAAACCCCAACTATGAAATTCCAATCAAAATATTGGGCAATGTCTACAGGCCTGACCTTTCTATAGAGTTTGACCACACTCATCATTTGAAATTTTAATACTAAAATGTATGGTAGCTATTGCCACATCAAATATTTTATGGCGTACATATAAGACAAATCATAATGTTAATATCGAAAGTGACTTCTTTTTTTAAAACCCCAACTGTGAAATTCCAATCAAAATATTGGGCAATGTTTGCAGTCCTGACCTTTCTATAGAGTTTGACCACACTCATCATTTTAAATTTTAATACTAAAATGTATGGTAGCTATTGCCACATCAAATATTTTATGGCGTACGTATAAGACAAATCACAATGTTAATATCGAAAGTGACTTCTTTTTTTAAAACCCCAACTATGAAATTCCAATCAAAATATTGGCCAATGTCTGCAGGCCTGACTTTTCTATAGAGTTTGACCACACTAATCATTTGAAATTTTAATACTAAAATGTATGGTAGCTATTGCCACGTCAAATATTTTATGGTGTACATATAAGACAAATCATAATGTTATTATTGAAAGTGACTTCGTTTTTTGAAACCTCAAGTGTGAAATTCCAATCAAAATATTGGGCAATGTCTGTAGGCCTAACCTTTCTATAGAGTTTGATTACACTCATCATTTGAAAAATTTTAATACTAAAATGTATGGTAGCTATTGCCACGTCAAATATTTTATGGCGTACATATAAGACAAATCATAATGTTAATATCGAAAGTGACTTCTTTTTTTTAAAACCCCAAGTGTGAAATTCCAATCAAAATATATAACACATTAGCAAAAATATTATCATTTTTTTTATTCATATCCAAACACTAATTAATTATTCATGAAAACATTTTGATAAAAATGCTATTAATAAAAATGTTATAAGCTAAAAACACTTTTGTCATAATCACTCTCAATCATACCCTTAGAGTGTGCTTGGTAGTGATTTTAGGATTTTCAATATATGAAAGATAAAATTTTTCAAGTGTTAGAAAGACTAAAAACACTTCCTAAAATTACTACCAAACGCACTCTTAATTTCTTTTTATTAATTTTGCTTTTTGTGACAAATATGAATGTGCATTCATGCACATAAAATATTACTCGTTAAGAATTGATACAAAACTTGTACACAAAATCCTTTTACATTCATATTGTATCAAGAGCCCCTCTTTCTCCAGGCATTCTTCCTTCATTCTTATATATATATTTTTTTTCTTGTTTTAGCAATGATCAAGGAAGTTTTAGGGAGCACTCAAATCCTTCATGTGATACTAGGTTGTCTCTCTATTTGAGTTAGTGGTTCCCTTTATTTCCTCCACTAGGACATCCAATGTAGCTTGGGACCGGATGGTTAAATTTTATGCTAATCATTCTCATTTAAGTAGAATTCAATTGAAGGATGATGAACATGCCTTATTGACTTATGGAACACACCAAACTTGTTTTAAAGGGTCTCCACACAATCAAGAATCAATGTTCTTAGAAATTTCAAAGAGAATAATGGTTGAGGTTATGGGTCAGATTAGGGACATGATTAGTAATGAAATTAGTGAAATTTTTCAACTAAAAGATTGCCTTAATAATGCATCACTATGGTGGGATTTTCTTTAAAGTGAGTTACCTCCTTATAGCAGCAAAGAAAGCTAGCAATTATGTAAGCTGATGATTTGTGTGGCTATGATGTAACTAACTCTTGTTAACCATATGTGGTTGTTGTCAACCTCTTGACCCAATGACGAAGAAAAGGGCCTCATGGGTAGGTCTTGCACCCATAGGATCCTAGACAGAGAGTGAGGATGACCTAGAGGTTTGGTGGTTCAAAACCCAAGAGATAAAATGAGGAGACCATGTGTGGGTCAGGCGTGCACCAGACAGGCACCGCGGACAAGCCAAACAAGCACTGCGTGTGCACCAGACACACACCGCGCGCGCACCAGGCATTTGTTGGCTATGGAGTTGATGTAGATGGACGGTGAGGTTTATTTTGAAATATAATTTCTAATATTTAAATATTCCATTATGTCTCCTCAAGCATGTATGATGTATCCTCCAGACATCTTGAGAATGACATGTATTGCTCTTTAAGGAGGGGTAGGTGACTCAAGGGGGCACCAAGGAAAGCCCTTGACCGCACCATAAGGGCACCATGGCATGGCTTTGAGCGTACCTAGGACACACGAACAACACTCAAGCATGCACACATGGGCTCCATGACATGTGTGGTGTGCACCCCGTAGGCGTAACAACACAGAGCATGGTGCGACCTATTTCCTGCCCGCACTAACACGAGGGCACCTAAGCCTTGTGCAACGAGCCAGCTAGAGAAGCCATGGGTGCAACACCATGGTTCGATGGAGCACTAGACGCATAGCTGACTCGCACCCAAGATGAATATGCATGGCACAAGGGCGCAATGCCTTGTACACTAAGAAGACACAATCATGGTCACAATGCCATGGCTCGTTGCTGTGGAGCCTTGATCTGACAGAGAGAACTAGACACATGCCCAAGCCATGGGCACCTTGACATGGCATGGGGTGCCCATGGCTTGGGCTCACATCGGTATAGGGAAGGCACATTGATGTACCAGACACTTGGTCAGCTAGTTGGTGTATGTTGTTGGTTCAAAAGGCCTTGATCAAAGACACGTTGGTGAGCACCTATTCACAAACGGGTACCTTACGGGAATGAGGCAATTTGTTGGGGGGACTCATCAATAGCTTGATAGGAAAGACTTGAGGGGATGAAAGTGGGCTAGTGGTAGCTAACTAGTGGCAGCAAGTGATCAGGACAACATTCAACTACAAGGGATTGGCAGGTGGTTGTGGTGCTGATGGTTGGTGCGAAGAGACACCTTGGACTGAAGGAGTATCTTTAGTTGGGCGGTAATGCAAGCAATTCAACAACTAGGTGGTTATGCAAGCAATTATGGAGGTTGTGGTAGTTGCATAACCACTAGACAGGCTTCTTGGTTTTGAATTTTGAATTGTAACTATAGTGTGGATTATTTAAAAGGCCCCTACATATCCGAGACAAAGCATAGAGAATGTCTTTGAATGCTTAAGGGTTCTAAGCGTTGTATTCTGACTCAAGCCAAGTGTTGAGACACTTTGAAAAGACAATTTTGTTTCTTGTAGAGTTGAATAATACAAGTTGGGAAGGGTGTTCCCGTAATCGTGTGGTTGCCTATTACATTGTTCTTCTAAGGGTTGGACAAAAAGGTTGGCTAAGGAAGAGTCCTTAGCACAGCATAGTCAGTGAAAAAAATTGGGCAGATTTCAGGAATGTGACAAGTGGTATCAAAGCGTGCACCAGAGATAGTTGGTGGTAATGCGATGGAAGCCTTGCGGGAAAAGATTGCTCTGATGAAAGAAATGCTGGGATAATGGCCACACGAGGATGACACTGTGGCTTCGTGGGAAGAGCACACTATATGGGAAATCCAAGTGCAGAGGAGTTTATTGGAAACCCATGACAAATTCTTTGAGGAGATATTTATTGGCTTGAAAATAGAGATCCAGTCCCTGATGGATGATTTCAAGAGCGCCCTGCAGTCTTATGGAAAAGACATTGCAGTCCTCAAGAAGGCTATGTTCCAGGAATGCTCCTCAAGCCCTGAAGCCCCTCCCAAAGTTCGGGTCCCAAAGCCTAAGGACTGTAATGGTAATAGGAACATGAAGGACTTGGAGAATTTCTTATGGACATAGAGTAGTTCTTCAGGGTTACTCATGTTCCTGATGGCGAGAAGGTGTCCATTGCCAACATGTATTTGACTAGTGATGCCAAACTGTGGTGGTGAACAAGGATGGAGGATGATGCAGAGTTTGGAAGACCCCAAATCACCACTTGGGAGACTCTAAAGAAGGAATTGAAATATCAATTCCTCCCCACTAACACTGCTTAGGTGGCTAAGGAATCATTGAAAAGGCTCAGACATACCGGATCAGTGAGAGATTATGTTAAAGAATTCAGTTCCTTGATGCTAGATATAAAGAACATGTCAGAGGAGGACAAACTTTTCAATTTCATGTCTGGATTACAAGGATGGGCTCAGACGGAATTTCGAAGGCAAGGAGTTTATGATCTCCTTGCTACTATGGTTGTAGCATATTGCCTGGTGGATTACAAGATGGGTGGCGCCATCTCCACCATGCAGAAACCAAAGTCAGAAGGAGGCAGAAAGACTAAAGCTGAGGACAAGACTTCTAAGAAGTCAAGGTGGAATAAGTAGAACAAGAAAAGTGTTGTAGAGGTAAAAACAGTGGAGAAGACCACAAAATTTGTGCAACAGTACACCCGAATGGCAGGATGCTTCATTTGCAATGGTCTTCACCGAGCCAGGGATTGCTCCAAAAGAGAGAAACTCTTGGCCCTTGTGACTATAAAAGACAAGGGAGAATCTGACTTAGAAACCCCTCCTAGAGTCAATCCATTACAACTCCTGAATGTCCTCCATGGTGAGACTCCTATCCAAAAGGCCTTAATGCATGTGCATGTAATTATGAATGGAGTGCAAGTTAAGGCCATGATGGACAGTGGTGCCACTGACAATTTCGTGGCCACTTGAGAGGCAACTAGGTTGGGATTGAAGTTGGAAGAGAATACCAGTCGGATCAAGGAAGTCAATAGCAAAACCCAGAAGATCCAAGGGATAGCCAAGAATGTCCCCATGCAAGTTGGTGATTGGAAGGGCACGTGCAACCTACTTTGTGTGCCCTTAGATGATTTCGATTTGATCATTGGTGTAGACTTCCTTTTGAAAGCTAAGGTGGCCTTGATCCCACGTCTTGGTGGATTGGTGGTGTTGAAAGAAAGACAACCTTGTTTTGTGCAGGCCTTGAGGGCAAATGATGGTGGTAAGGGTCAACCTGAGATGTTGTCCACTATCCAGTTAAAGAAGGGATTGAAGCAGGGCCAGGATACATATATCACAGCCTTGATCAAGATCAAGGATGGGTAGTTTGTGGAAGTCCCTAATTCAATAGTCAAAATTTTGAAGGAGTTCAGAAATGTGATGCTTGTAGAACTCCCCAAGAAATTGCCACACCAACAACCTATTAACCACAGGATTGAATTATTGCCTGGAACAAAGCCCTCGACTCAAGCCCCTTACAGGATGTCTCCTGTAAAATTATTGGAGCTACGCAAACAATTGAAGGAATTGTTGGATGCAAGCTTGATCCAGCCCTTGAAGGCTCCATATGGTGCACTAGTGCTATTAAAAAAGAAGCATGATGGCTCTCTATGCATGTGTGTGGATTATAAGGCTCTCAACAAGGTGACCATAAAGAACAAATACCCGATCCCCTTGGCAGTCGAATTGTTTGACAGATTGTCAAAAGCCTCCTACTTCACCAAGTTAGAGCTGAGATTGGGTTATTGGCAAATACGGATTGCAACAGGAGATGAAGGGAAGACCACCTGTAGAACTCGGTATGGTTCATACAAGTTTTTGGTAATGCCCTTTCGGCTGACTAATGCCCTTACTACTTTTTGCACCGCACGATCACCAATCATATGTTGGCTATGGAGTTGATGCAGATGGAGCGTGAGGTTTATTTTAGAATATAATTTCTAATTATTTAAATATTTCATTATGTCTCCTCAAACATGTATGATGTCTCATTCAAACATCTTGACAATGGCTCGTATTGCTCTTTAAGTGGGGGTAGGTGACTCAAAGGGACACAAAGGGAAGGCCTTAACCGCACTAAGGAGGCACAATGGCACAACCTTAGGCGTACCTAGGACACACAGACAGCACTCAAGCACACACACATGGGTTCCATGACATGTATGGTGTGCACCCTGTGGGTATAATAGCACGGGGCTTGGTACGGCCTACTTCCTCCCCGCGTTGGCACGAGGGTGCCTAAGCCTTGTGCAGTGAGCCAACTAGAGAAACCATCGACGCAACGCCATGGTTTGATAAAGCACTAGCTACACAGTTGACTTGGACCCAAGATGACTATGCATGGCACAGGGGCGCAATGTCCTATGCACCGAGAAAGCATGACCATGGGCGCAATGCCATGGCTCATTGCTATGGAGCCTTGATCTGACAGATGTAGCTAGACACATGCCTAGGCCATGGGCACCTTGACATGGCATGGGCTCCCACATCAGTGTAGAGAAGGCACACTGATGCACCAGACACCTAGTCAGCTAGTTGGTGTATGATGCTGGTTTAGAGGGCCTTGATCAAAGACACGTTGGTGGGCACCCGTTCACAAGAGGGACCTTACAAGGAGAATACAGCTTTTTAAGGAGACTCATCAGCAACTTGATGGGAAAGGATTGAAGGGATGGCAGCTAGCTAGTGGCAGCAAGTGATCAAGACAACATTTAGCTACAAGGGACTGGAAAGTGATTATGGTGCTGATGGTTGGTGTGAAGAGACACCTTGGACTGAATGAGTGTTTCCAGCTAGGCGATTATGCAAGCAGTTCACCAGCTAGGTGGTTATGTAAATAGTTATGGCAGTTGTATAACCACCAGGCAGACTCCTTGGTTTTGAATTTTGAATTGTAACTGTAGGGTGAGTCATTTAAAAGGCCCCTACATCTCTGAGACAGAGCATAGAGAATGTCATTGAATGCTTATGGGTTCTAAGTGTTGTACTCTAACTCAGGCCAAGTGTTGAGAAACTTTGGAAAGACAATTTTATATCTTGTAGAGTTCAATAATACAAGTTGGGAAGGGTGTTCATATAATCATGTGGTTGCATGTTACATTATTCTTCTAAGAGTTGGACAGAAAGGTTGGCTAAGGAAGAGTCCTTAGCATCGCACACTCAATGAAAAAAATTGGGCAGATTTCAGGGGTGTGACAGCTGCCATATTGGCTATTTGTGCGTATAATTTAACTTAAAAGGTAGAGCTACAACTCAGCTAGGTTGGTCGAGTTGATGAATAACCTGAGTCTAACTCAAATTAAGAATCAATCAATCCAAACCCAACCCAACTCAAAGTACTCAATCAAGTCCAACTCAACCTCATTTGTCTAAACTTGAATTGAATTTAGTTTGTTTAAGTTAGATTTGGGTTCATCGGGTTAAACTCAAATTGATTGAGGTAGCTAATTTGACCCTCAAATCTTAACTCATTTTTCATAAACTTTGTTTTCCTTCACAAAAAAAAAAAAAAAAAAGTAATTTAGGGTTTTATTTTTTTTTTCCTTTAAAATAAACAAAAATAAATGGTCACTCCAATTTGTTCAAAAAATCAGTTTTTCACAAATAAAAACTAAGTCTCATCGTCAAGTAGGAATATGAGTGAAAATTTTGGATCAATAATACTCCAAAAATTGATAAAATAAATAATAATACATATATTAAAATTATTTTGATAAAGAAATTGATATATGTATGAAATGATGTGTAATATTCAATAATAATATTTTGTGAAGTATGAAATTTTGAAATATACACTTAATATTAAAATAACATTAAGTAATTAATTTTACTAAATGCCATGTCAATAATATATATATATATATATATATATATATATAGTAATGAAATGAAAACCAATGTTGTTTCATGATATTGTTGGATGAAGAAATCTCATCTTGATGGAAACAATATTCGTATCAAGACATGATAAAAGATGCAACAATACATATATTAAAGTTATTTTATTGAAGAAATCAATTCAAGAATAATATAATTTGTAGCATTTGATAATAACACAATGAATTTAAAAATAAATTCAATATTAAATTAATAATTTATCAAATTTGAAATTATATTTAATAATAAAATGATAATTTATCTACTTTATAATCTATATCTACATTTAATATATATATATATATATATATATATATATATATATAATTATTTTTCTATTTAAAATATTTATAATTTACTTATAAATTTATATATATTTAGGAAACTTAGGTTTCAACCTATCAATATCAAAATAATAGAATATTTAAAACCTAGGTTTGCCAATTTCAAGTTTACAATGCTAACCCCAAAAATATTTTGTGTTTCATGCACTTTAGGCTAAGTTGTTTTTTAATGCCCAACATGTCCTCCTCCTGCTACTAGGTCAACCTCCATAGGTTTAAACAAAAACAAAATACCAAAAATAAAAAATAACTTAATAGTAGAACCTTTCTTCTTCGTTTATTTCTCTGTGTAAACCTTTTGTTCACCCTTCCCTTTATACAGAAAACCCAGTCATTTTCTTCATTTTTCCTCTTGGTGTGTGGGCTATAGTCGAGATGCAAAAACTTGGTGTGTGGGCTACAGCCGAGATGCAAAAACTTGGTGCGTGGTTTGGCAAAAGTTGTGTACCCTTGCCACACACCACCATCTTCTCACGTCCCATCCTTATCACCTCTCTCACTCAACTTCCTTTTTCTTTGTGCCTCTCTCATTCTCATCCCAGGTACTCTCTCTCACTCTCTATTTCTATATGTATATGATCTGAATGATAGTGATCTAAGGCTTCAATCTATAATTTTTCTTTTAAATTTTTTATTATTTGAGAATGATTTTGTAATTCATTATAATTCTAGGCTTTTCTTATTGATTCTTGCTTTCTTTCTTTTTTCTTTTTCTTTTTTTCCATGCCAACATGCTTCAACTTAATTGGGCTTATCTGGAATTTTTAGCTTTCATGTGTTCGATTTCTAATAAATTTGTGGAAATTGAAAGGAAATATAAAGTTTTGACATTTTCATGGATTGAGTTGGATGAAGTGAATGACTAAGTTTATCTCTGCCGAATAGTTGTTCATACATGACCAAACTAACATTTTTTATCGAAATCATTGAGCTAATTGTTATTGTGTCAATTAAATGAGTAATTTAGCTATTTTCTTGTAAATGTTAAGCTTGTAGGAAAATTTTACAAAAAAAAAAAAAACAAACAAACAAACGCATCTTTTTTATTTTATTTTTTCTTATTTGTCTTATGTGATTTTTTGTCTTACATGAGGAAATTTTAGGAAAATGATTTTCTCCAAGTAAATGAGAATCGTGGGAAAATACACTTTTCACTTATCTAATTGATCAAATATAACTTAAGGTTTTAGATTTCATTTTCTTTTCTATTCTTTTCCTCGGGTATCTTAGCAAATAAATAGAGAATTAGGAAAATTCTTTTGATAGACTTGTTTTTCCCATGAGTTAGGTGAGGTTTGACGCACTTACGATTTTTCATTTTTAAAAACATAGAATTATAGCAACTTTATATAAAATTAATTTAGGAACTCTAATGCAAAAATAAAAAAATAAAAAATAAAAAAATTATTTTATATTTTAGGTTCCTTAAACTCATTATTTGGCTTAATGCTTCTTAATCTAAATTATTGGTCCTGAATTTTAAATAAGAAAGGTATACAAGATGATTTTTCTTATGGAATTAAGATTTGAAATAGATCAATGTTGTAGTTACCAAAAAATTGAGCATTACATGTCCAATTGTGTTCCTTCTTTTGTGCATGCATGCCCTTGACAGAAAAATTCCTTTCACTCATTCATTTCAAGTTAGTAAATAGATTGCCATTGCTTAAGCAAGAAGGAACATATGGAGTTGCTTTCTCTAGTAATTGGGCTTTTTTTCTATTGTGGATTGAGTTCCTTTTGCCAGATTCATCTTCCTAAAAATGGTAATGAAGTTTATAAGTTGTAGAAAATAAGTAGAGATATTTAGTGACCTTCTTTACTAGCATGTCTTGCTAGGTCCTTCTGGTTGCATTTTTTCTTAATGCACATTATGTTCTTAAAACTGAAAACAAAAGGAAAATATTATGGTACAGTTAAGTTTTTGGAAACCAAAAATCTTAAAGGCTAGTAAAATAAAACAGAAATCACAAAATAAAAACAAAGAACATCATCAACTAAACCCTTACTTTTTATGGACTCTGTTTTAAAGCCTGATATGTAGCCTTGGGGATTTATAGCTCAGTTGGCCATTTCTGTGATTTTAGAGCTTCACATTTCAACATAATTGTATTTTTTCTGTTAATATATGAAAAAGTTCTATTGAGTGAAGAATGTAGCTTTAGTAATTCCATATCAATTATAATATTACTTTATACACTTGTCTGGAAACTAATATGGACAACTTTGTACCATAAAGGAAGCTTACAAACAAAGTTGTCAGGTTAACCCTAGAATTTTGTTCATTTTTTTTTAATATTTTTGGGGATTTCATTATTATGTTTTCTTTTTCTATTATTAGGAATTATTGGGTACTACTTTAAAGTGATGGGTTGTAACATCTTAACACTACTTTGAATTCCCACTTGTAAACCTGTCGAAAAGTATCTCACAAAGAAATCTTTAGGCTGACATTGGACATGGCCTATGAGGGACTCAAATTGCTTCAGGTACTCTTGGCTTCAGCTTAATCACTTGTCCTTAAGCATCATCATATTTACTTGGATCAAATTGATTGATAACATCTTCAATGAAAGACTCCCACCCAATATGTGACTTGGTGACTTCATAACCTTGATCCATTCAAGGGCACTTCCTTCTAAATGAATGGAAGCAATATAAACCCTGTCCACACCATCTGTGTTACTCAAAGAGAAAATTTTGTTGCATCTATATACCTTATATGGTTCAAGGTTAGCATACATGGTTCAAACGAAAATCGGTTGGAGACATATTTGAGCTTTATTGTTGCCATAAGTTGAGGCATCTCTTGAATAATGAGTTGTTGTCACCATCTTGTAATTTTTATTTGTCTTTGTTTATCATTACATAAATAAGGGAAAAATTAAAATAATAAAAATAAAAGTAAATTTAAAATTCATTGATTTAATGTATTGGGTTGTGAATTTGCATATTCAGTTTGTGCTTTAGTTTATTTTAGGTTTTCCTCACCTGGTTAAGGAAAAAAATGTTATTCCTTTTATAGTAGACAGACTTGATGATGCTTTTGACAAAATTGCAGGTCTGTAGGCGTACGTTTTTGTTCTCTCCCATTTATGCTGAGGATGCACCAGCAAGGCTTGCTCTTAGAGAGTTCATAATTGTGATCATTTTTAAAGTGTTCCATGTGCTACAAATCTTTCTACACAATGTCTTCTCATTTTTTGTTTATTTCTTGTTAATTTTGTTTGGTGCATATGGCAATTAGCTTTTGTGAGGAGTTTAAGTGAAGAGCAAAAATTATTCTCAAGTCATATGTCTACTAAAACGATTCCTACCAATTATTTTCATGGCTATCTACTTTTTGATATCATTAAATTTGTTTTTCATGGGTTCACATTTTTTAGAGATTTCTTTATTCATCTGTATGACCTAAGAAGATAGAACCTTAAGGGAGACAACGGGGACAAATATGGTGTTCATGCTGCTAGAAGGCCTTCTAACAATGCTGATAAAGATTTTTGTTGGTGGAGGTGAAAACATGGTTGGGGCAGGTCAAATAGTTAGAAGAAATGCAGAAAATGTAGTTGCTTGGTTGGAGGTGCTGGTAGCTCAACTTCAATATCATGTTGGGCAGATGTTTAGTAGACAAATGGTGTTGCCATTATACATTTTTTTCCATTTGACATGCTTGTACACATATGGGTCCATGTGTTTCGCTTACTTGAAAATTCATTTTCTGTGAGTATGCAAATTATTTTCCCTTGTTTTATTGTTTCTTGATCTGTTATTCATTCAAGGCAACTATATTGTGCCTAAATCATGATTTTATTTTTTAAATATTTTCCTAGGTATTGATCATTTCATAATTCTACAAAAATCTGTTGGAGTTGTATAGTTTTTTATTGTTTGTAGTTTATAGCTTAGATATTATATATTGAAAAACTATGATTCTCTATAGGTTCTTTTCAAGAACATAATTTTCCTTCTTGTAATTTTTATCCCCCTTTCCTTGGGACAAGTTTTCTCTCTGCATCTATTATGTCTTTTCTCCTCTACTACAATTTCTACTTTGTCATCAGTCATTCCACCAACTCAATCTCATGCCTCAGCGAATAATACAATGAATAATGCATTAGGCGCTAATACAAATTCATGATTAGAAAGTCGTAGATATGACATGCAAAACTAGGTAACGGTGGTGGTCACGAAGATGTTGAAAGAAGACTCAACTGGACTAGTAGATGTCTCAAATATTATTAGCAAAACACTTTTAGTAAACCTGTTTAAAGGAGAAATTATCATAACATCTCACTTGTCTAATGAGATGACTCTTGCCATAGGTTAAATGTTTATACTATTGTTCTTTTTGAAAGCTTAATAAAAGTTACAGTGAAGCCATCAAAATGGGTTGATTCTTTGTCTTACTTTCTTCAATAGGATGTGTCATCTTCTCTTTAAAATCTCATTGAATGCAATGTTGCTCTTTTGCCCGCCCAATTGACCTTAAGGACTCAAGACCATTTGGGCACCATAAGTAACACATTTGAACTTCTTCACCTAATAAAAATTCAAACGATTTCATATTCCAAATAACCCATCAAGATCGAATTTAATCTTTTTAGACGATATGGTAATAATGGAAGAGCCCTCACTTGTCATGTTCATGGTGCATGTGGTAGAAACTGACAATGCATTTCTGTAACATGTTTTGCTAATAATAGCATATTTCAACAAATCTAGAGAAAATTGTTCTCCATAAAATTGCTTCATTTTCATTCTTTGAATTGCAAAATCAATGATACAAACATGGTTTCCAACTTGTTGCCCAATTTCTAGCCTTTTCAAGGTTGCAACAATAGGGGTACATGCATTGAAGTGAAAAGATATCATAGCTAGCTTATAATTGTATCCCATTGAAGTGAAAAAATATCATAGTTGGAGAGCATGATGCAAGGCATGTCTCATTTTCTTTTTCTGCCCCCTCCCTCCCAATCTCTTCTTCCCCATATCTAATATGTTTTTCCATCCTTCCAAGTTGTATGAATCCAGCCATTAGCTATGAGCTGATTTCATCAACTGTCATCTGTCCATCTATAGTCATTTCAACATGCTCGGCATCTTTAAACCACTTTGCAGCAACAGAAATGATCAATGTAATGCTTAGTAGTATGTTGTGAACATCATAGCTACTGATATCAAAGTTAGTCACCGCATTCAAGCCTCAGATGGTAATGACATCAATGTCATAGGCATTTGTTGCTTCGCTTTGGGTGTCTGAAAAAAAAAGATGGAAAAAGAGTGTCTTAAAGCAAAGTAGAGATACGAGGAAGCATTGAAAATGAAACCAGATTTCTATCAAGGTCTTGTAACTCTATGGCAGCAAAAGTTTGAGCAGGGAAAATTTTCTTAGTATTATGCAATTGATAATGATGTTGATTTGGCAATATGGTCTTCTAAAGAGGTTCTACAGGTTTATAACAAAGCTGACAACAATATGTAATTATAATATATAAACAATAAGGATGAATCTGAATAGTGGTTGGAGCATTGAGGTTGAGGCTATCTTGCAGTATAGAAAGATGACATCTTTTGTAAAAGCAAGTAGAATGGGTTTAATTGAGAAGTACTTGAATAACAAGAGAAAATAAAGAAGTAGAGAAGAAAACATGAGATAAGAGAGAAGACTATTTAGGGAAAACTACAATTTTCAGCTTCCAAAAACAAACAACTTATAAAAAAAACAAAACTTATAAAAAAATAATAATAAAACAACTCATAAAAAACAAACTTAAGGTGTTTGTGGGTTGATTGTAGGCGGGAGGCGTGAGGATGGAGTTTGGTGGTGTGATATTCTAGATGTGTACAATTGGACCTTGTGGACTTTAGATAATTTGTGTAGCCAGTGAAAGGCTTCTAAAACAAGACTAACCTTGTACTAACACAGTACAAATTTCTCCCCCTTCACCTTCCTCACACTCTCCTCCTCTCTCACCCTCCTCAAAAATGAACTTTTCTAGAAAATCAAAATAGGCTACCATAAATCCCAAGAAGAGACTTTTAATCAAAAGTCAATATAGAAATTCAAATAAACCTTAAGATTGTTTTTTATAACCAAATTAAAGAAGAATGAGATTAAACTCCCGGCGAAATTTAAAACCTTAATATTTCAATGCTATATTAACTTCAACAAAATTACTATAGGAATTGAAATATAATCTACTATGATAACAACTTGCTAGAAACTATTGACATTAACTCCCTAATTCATTACTAGTTAACATTAGCAATCCCACATGTATGGGAAAATTAAGAGGATATATGTTAGATAAAGTGTCTAACAAAGAGGGTATGATCTAAGTCACAGAAAGCATACAAATTCCATCAAAGCTAAAATAAAAGAAAAACATATGCTAAGCAAAATAAATGAAATCAACCCTAAAGCAAATAAGTTTAAAATGAGAAAACTCACATCTCTTAAACATTTGACCCATTAGAGCAAAGATTTAAGGAAATGATTTTTTAAATGTATTTTCGCCATAAGTTAAACAATTACTTTATTGTTGCAAAGCTTAATCAATTTCATTCTTTGTAGACAATCTAGGGTAATAAAATTGTGTTTTCATCTCTAAAGTGCACTAAGATAGTAGCTATCTTAAATTCAAGAAGTACGTAAGCTTCACTAACATAGTACATAAGGTGCATTAAGGTACTTCACAAATGGTTATACCTAAGGTACATTAAGGAAGTACCTTTATGTTAGGATAGAGCCCTTAAAAGCATGACATGATGTAATGAATTTGAAATTCATTATTTATTTAATGATGTTTCAATTTCACTTTTGTCTATCCTTATTCCATGTATTATACTTTATGAGCATTCTTGTCTTCATCTTTTGCAATGTACATGACTTAAGTGCATTAGGAGTAGCATAAAAGATCTAAGTCATGGGTTCCTTGCAAATAGATGACTTGCTCACAACCGATTCATGGGTCTAGGCAACCCATTAGAGGTTGTAGTGTACCACCTCCTAATTGGAGGAATGGTTGGTCTTATCTATCAGGATGGGTTTCCCATGGTGAGTACACTAGTGTGTATATTACACATTAGACAAGACCTATAATGAGTCATGACTTAAGGCTATCAAGTAGTCATGACCTCACCAAGTTGCTTCATTGTGTTGTCTCTCAACCTTGAGAGAATATTGAATTTGTGCTAAAGTTAGCAATTACTTTGACCTACGTGTGATATCCTAAGTTGATCATATATTCCCTATGGATTGGGTCATTGTTGATGGAAGCCAATAGCAATAGGGATTCTCAATAAAGACACCATGATATCCCTTAGGATTGAGACAGTGTATCCCTTTGAGTGATCCTAAGGAGATGTGTTCATGAAAACTATGGTCATAGTAGTTCCTTAAGTGGAACTTGACATAGGCTCTTTAAGAGTTAAGATATGTTAATTGAACACACAATAAGAGGAAATGTAACTTAAGAATGGTAGAGGTAGTCTTAAGAGGTTTATAGTTTTCACCTTATTAGACTATGAATACTAGTTCATGGAGAGACTGAAAACAATGGATAGCAGGTCATAGACCTGAGCACTTAGTGTCTCGTTGTTATTTACATAGGATACTGATTACTACTCAAAAAGTGTTATTTGATAGCCTATAATTAGTCCTTTTAACCACTTTTGAGTAGTAGTTTTGGCCTTTTAACTCAATTGGCATGTTAAGGACCCTTGAAAGCAATTTTGATCACTTTGTGTAAGTTTTGGTGTTTTTGTTAGTATTTTGATCACCAAAGCAAGTCAAGACTAAGGAGAGCTATGAGGAATCTTGGGCAAAGCTTAGAAGTCATTTTCCAAGAGTAAATCCGGATTGCAAGGAGAAAAAGCAAAGAGAATCTGCCATAAAGCATATTCTTGATGACAGTCGTAGCAGCCACTTTTGGAGCACTTTCTGAAGTCCAAATGATGCATGCTATATACCATTTCAAAGCTCAGGAAGTCAACAATCCAATGCTTCAAACGGTGTGCAATTCGGAGTTGAAACGAAGAAGTTGCAGCCATTACAAGCCAATCACTCCGAGCTGAAGGAAGCATTTTGCAAAGTGTTGCGAAATCACCCTTTTGTTGCGAAGTGATTTCGCAGCCTTTTTGAACAGTGTGATGTTTCTCCTTCTGACGATGCCCGATTTATGCCGCGAGAAGGAAGCTGGGAACCTCAAGGTGGAAGCCAACTTCGCAGCCCTGTGAAGATAGCTTGGTGTTGCGAAATTATTTTGCAGCCCTCTTGAGTGTCTGCGAAATCTCGCAGACACCATTTTTCTCCTGCGAAATAGTTCCTGAAGCCTCCCGATATTTGCTACCGACATTGGGAGATATTTTCCATTAGATTTTTGTTGTCTAAATCCCAAAATACTCCTTGTAAACCACCAATTACAAGATTCCTTAGCTTTTAAGTTAGTAAAAAGACTAAATATCTATATAATAATTAGTTTTATATTATGTTCATATATATACCTCTCGGGAGCCTGTTCTCAGAGAGGAGTTCCTTCTGTAAAAGTTTGGGTAAGCAAGTAAAGTCTATTTCTTTCTACTGCCTTACCTTCTCACTTTGTATTTTTATGTTATTATTAAGTTATGAACTCTCTGAGGAGTTTTCCCTAGAGAATGAGTAACTAAACCTCTAGTTCCTTGGAGCTAAGGTTGCCGGGGAAGGTTCCAAGTGCAAGAATGCAAAGCTTTGTGGTTTTAGCTAGTAATGAAGAGGAAGTGAAATCCTTTAGTGATTTCTATGTTTTTAGTTAACTTAAAACACCTTAGAGTCACCTGGGCCAACACTTGGTAAGGCAAATGATTTCCAACCATGGAAATGCACTAGTTTACCCCTTGCGAGCCTCTGGGAGGTGACTTCAAGGTAGGATTTTCTAGAATAGCCAACACTTGGTAAGCTTTTGGACTCCAAGGAGACATCCATTAGTTATCTCTTGCGAGCTTTTGACGGGTAATCCAAGGTTAAAGATCACCTTGAATGGTTAAGGCTTAGTGAGAGGCTTAAACCATTGCAAGTTGCATCAGTGAGAGAATTAAAGTGAAATCTAATTGAAGGAGTCTCTGTACAGCACCGGTTAGAGAATTGACTATATGTTGAATCTCTAACGCGAGGAAATGAACCATCTGACCAGAGCCGTGTCTTTTGCATGAGGAACCACCCCAGTGAACCTAACTCTCCAAGGAATGCTTTTCTTCCTAAATTATTCCAAACTTCTGTTATGTTAGTTAGTTGAAGTCTCAACCTTTACCAATCAAAGTTTGTGTTTTACTTCTTAAGCTAACCATGAAATGAAACAAAACCAATTCACTTGGAATTGGTATCATTGATAGCTTGCTAATCCTTCCCAGTGAACGATCCTAGAGCCGCTATACTATAGTAGCTTTGTCTTTGCTACCTTAGTATATGGTGTTATAGGTTATAAATTTTGTTGATTACTCCCTCATTCAAGGAGCACCAACTGGACACGAATCAGCTGGCACACCAATTGGGCACGAATCAAATGGCGCCGTTGCCGGGGAAGATGTCAAGTTTATATTGATACCATTTTTTTGAGCACTTGTGATTTTCATCACAAGTTGGTAAAGTTTCTTTCACTTTACTAATTCTCATTCTTTCTTTATTTATTCATAATCTAAGTTTATCTTTTAAAATTTAGCCTAGTTTAATTTTGTTGTTGTAGCCCTGTTTCTCTTGTTGTCCTCTGTTTTTATTTAAGTTGCAGATAGATACTAGTTGTGTATGCCAAAGTGGATACCAGACAGTGGAGGTAGGCTTGTTAAGTGTGATACACCTAAGAGAAAAGAATTCGAAGTGATCTTGAATATCATGGAAACTACACCTGAAGATCAACATAGTCACCAAGGTCGTCAAGACAATTTCAATGAATTCAAATCAATGAGGGACCGTATGCATCCACCTCATATGAGTGCACCATCATGTATAGTGCCCCCTACAGAGCAGCTAGTGATCAGACCGTATCTTGTTCCACTCCTACCAACTTTCCATGGAATGGAAAGTGAGAATCCGTATGCACACATCAAGGAATTTGAAGATGTTTGTAATACATTCCAAGAGGGAGGAGCTTCAATTGATTTGATGGGGCTTAAGTTATTTCCTTTTACTTTAAAGGATAAGGCCAAAATTTGGCTTAATTCTTTAAGGCCAAGGAGTATCCGCTCTTGGACTGATTTACAAGCTGAATTCCTCAAGAAATTTTTTCCCATTCATAGAACAAATGGCTTGAAAAGGCAAATTTCAAACTTCTCAGCTAAAGAGAATGAGAAATTCTATGAGTGTTGGGAAAGATACATGGAAGCTATAAATGCTTGCCCTCACCATGGCTTTGATACTTGGCTATTGGTGAGTTATTTTTATGATGGTATGTCCTCCTCAATGAAGCAACTCCTCGAGACAATGTGTGGAGGAGATTTCATGAGCAAAAATCCAGAGGAAGCTATGGATTTCTTGAGCTATGTAGCTGATGTTTCAAGGGGATGGGATGAACCAACTAAAGGAGAAGTGGGAAAGATGAAGTCTCAGTTGAATGCTTACAATGCAAAGGCTGGGATGTATACCTTAAAAGAAGATGATGATATGAAAGCAAAGTTGGCAGCTATGACAAGAAGATTGGAGGAGCTGGAGCTGAAAAGAATACATGAAGTGCAAGCTATTGCTGAAGCACCAGTGCAAGTGAAGCTGTGTCCTAATTGTTAATCATATGAACATTTGGTGGAGGAATGCCCTGCAATTTCAGCTGAAAGGGAGATGTTTAGAGATCAAGCAAATGTTGTTGGACAATTTAGGCCCAATAACAATCTGCCTTATGGAAATACCTACAACTCAAGTTGGAAGAATCATCCAAATTTCTCATGGAAGGCCAGAGCAACTCAATACCAACAGCCGGATCCACCATCTCGACAATCTTCAAGTATTGAACAAGCAATAGCCAATCTCACTAAGGTAGTGGGAGATTTTGTTGGAAAGCAAGAAGCCACCAATGCTCGAGTCGATCAAAGAATTGATAGAGTGGAGAGTATGTTGAATAAAAGGATGGATGGAATGCAAAATGATATGAACCAAAAATTTGATAACATCCAGTATTCAATTTCAAGGCTTACAAATTTGAATACACTGCAAGAAAAGGGAAGATTTCCTTCTCAACCCCACCAAAATCCCAAAGGTGTCCATGAAGTGGAAAGCCAAGAGGGAGAATCATCATAGATGAAAGATGTTAAAGCCTTGATCACTCTAAGGAGTGGTAAAAAAATTGAGCAGCCAACACCCAAGCCACATGTTGAGAAAGAAGAAGAGATAAAGAAAGGGAAGGAAATGGAAGATAAAGAGAGTGAGATCAGTGAAGAAAAGAAGGACTCTGATTCAACAATGAATGCAATTCCAAAGAAGGAGCTTATGAAGGAAGAAATGCTGAAGAAATCAACCTCTCCACCTTTTCCTCAAGCATTACATGGGAAAAAGGGGGTTAGAAATGCAGCTGAAATCCTTGAAGTATTGAGACAAGTGAAAGTCAATATTCCACTATTGGATATGATTAAACAAGTTCCAACGTATGCAAAATTCCTAAAGGACTTGTGTACTATTAAAAGAGGGTTGACTGTAAACAAAAAAGTCTTCTTGACTGAGCAAGTAAGTGCAATCTTACAATGTAAGTCTCCTTTGAAGTACAAAGACCCTGGAAGTCCTACCATTTCAGTCATGATTGGAGGAAAGGTAGTGGAGAAAGCCTTGCTAGACTTGGGAGCAAGTGTGAATTTGCTTCCATATTCCGTCTACAAGCAATTGGGACTTGGAGAGTTGAAGCCAACAGCAATCACTCTATCTCTAGCAGATAGATCAGTAAAAATTCCAAGAGGGATAATTGAAGATGTATTGGTTCAACTAGATAATTTCTACTATCCAGTAGATTTTATTATTCTTGATACAGATCCTACTGTAAAGGAAGCTAATTTAGTTCCTATCATCCTTGGAAGGCCATTTCTTGCAACTTCAAATGCAATCATCAACTGCAGGAATGGGCTTATGCAACTCACTTTTGGTAACATGACACTGGATCTCAATATTTTCTATATGTCTAAAAAGCAAATCACTCCGAAAGAAGAAGAGGGTCCAGAAGAGCTATGCATTATTGATACTTTGGTGGAGGAGCACTGTAATCAAAATATGCAAGACAAGTTGAATAAAAGTCTTGTGAATTTTGAGGAAGGTTTTTCTGAATCTCCTATTGGGCTTGCTACTCTACAAAGTTGGAGAAAGATAGAAGAAATTCTACCTTTGTTCAATAAAGAAGAGGAGGCAGCTGTTGAAAAAGAAATTCCAAAACTCATTCTGAAGCCTTTACCTGAGGAGCTGAAATATACATATCTTGAAGAAAATAATCAATGTCCTATTGTGATATCTTCATCTCTGACTAATCATCAAGAGAATTGTTTAATGGAAGTTCTCAAGAGGTGTAAGAAGGCAATAGGATGGCAAATATCTGACTTGAAAGCCATTAGTCCTTTAGTTTGTACTCATCATATATATATGGAGGAGGAAGCAAAGCCAATTCGTCAATTTCAAATAAGGTTGAATCCTCATCTACAAGAGGTGGTACGAGCTGAAGTGCTGAAGCTACTTCAAGCAGGAATCATTTACCCTATATCTGATAGCCCTTGGGTGAGTCCTACTCAAGTGGTACCAAAGAAGTCAGGGATTACAGTGGTTCAAAATGAAAAAGGGGAAGAAATTACTACACGCCTCACTTCAGGTTGGAGGGTGTGTATTGATTATAGAAAGCTGAATGCAGTAACCAGGAAAGATCATTTTTCATTGCCATTTATTGATCAAGTGCTGGAGAGAGTCTCTGGACATCCATTCTATTGTTTCTTGGATGGGTATTCAGGGTATTTTCAGATTGAAATTGATTTGGCAGATCAAGAAAATACCACTTTTACATGTCCATTTGGAACATATGCTTATAGAAGAATGCCTTTTGGTTTATGCAATGCACCTGCTACATTTCAAAGATGTATGTTGAGTATTTTCAGTGATATGGTGGAGCGAATTATGGAGGTTTTCATGGATGACATCACCGTATATGGAGGTACATTTGAGGAATGCTTAGTTAATTTGGAAGCAGTTCTTCACAGATGCATTGAAAAAGATCTGGTGCTCAACTGGGAGAAATGTCATTTTATGGTACGTCAAGGAATTGTCCTTGGCCATATCATCTCTGAAAAAGGCATTGAAGTTGATAAAGCAAAGGTGGAGCTTATTGTCAAATTACCATCTCCAACAACTGTAAAAGGAGTAAGGCAGTTCCTTGGCCATGCAGGTTTCTATAGGCGGTTTATAAAAGGTTTTTCAAGTCTTTCAAAACCTCTTTGTGAGCTGTTAGCTAAGGATGCTAAGTTTATATGGGATGAAAGATGTCAGTATAGCTTTGATCAACTGAAGAAATTTTTAACAACAACTCCAATAGTGAGAGCCCCTAACTGGCAATTACCTTTTGAACTGATGTGTTATGCCAGTGACTTTGCTATAGGAGCTGTGCTTGGCCAAAGAGAAGATGGGAAGCCCTATGTGATTTACTATGCAAGTAAAACACTAAATGAAGCTCAAAGGAACTACACAACTACAGAGAAAGAATTGTTAGCTGTGGTATTTGCTTTGGACAAATTTCGTGCTTACTTAGTGG
Organism: Vitis vinifera; assembly: GCF_030704535.1. Classification (NCBI taxonomy): domain Eukaryota; kingdom Viridiplantae; phylum Streptophyta; class Magnoliopsida; order Vitales; family Vitaceae; genus Vitis; species Vitis vinifera. The sequence goes on from NC_081814.1 coordinate 15,487,142, forward strand.
GGTCTTTCATCATTGTCTTTACTGACCATTCAGCCTTGAAGTATTTATTGACAAAGCAAGATGCAAAAGCAAGGTTGATTAGATGGATTCTTTTGTTACAAGAATTCGATCTTCAAATCAAAGATAAGAAAGGAGTGGAGAATGTGGTAGCTAACCACCTTTCAAGGTTAGTTATAGCACATAATTCCCATCCCTTGCCTATTAATGATGATTTTCCTGAAGAATCACTCATGTTCCTAGTGAAAACTCCTTGGTATGCTCATATTGCTAATTATTTAGTAACTGGAGAAATTCCAAGTGAGTGGAATGCACAGGACAGGAAGCACTTCTTTGCCAAAATTCATGCTTATTATTGGGAAGAGCCCTTTCTCTTTAAGTATTGTGCAGATCAGATAATTAGGAAGTGTGTCCCTGAAGATGAGCAGCAAGGGATTCTATCTCATTGTCATGAGAATGCATGTGGAGGCCACTTTGCCTCTCAGAAAACAGCCATGAAGGTATTGCAATCAGGGTTTACTTGGCCATCTCTTTTCAAAGATGCCCACATCATGTGTAGAAATTGTGATAGATGCCAAAGGCTTGGAAAGCTAACAAAAAGAAATCAAATGCCTATGAACCCCATTCTGATAGTTGAGTTATTTAATGTATGGGGCATTGACTTCATGGGACCTTTCCCAATGTCTTTTGGTAATTCTTATATCTTGGTGGGGGTGGATTATGTTTCTAAATGGGTTGAGGCAATCCCCTGTAAACAAAATGATCACAGGGTGGTTCTCAAGTTTCTTAAAGAGAACATTTTCTCAAGATTTGGGGTGCCCAAAGCCATAATCAGTGATGGAGGTGCTCATTTTTGCAACAAACCTTTTGAAGCTCTGTTATCCAAGTATGGAGTGAAGCATAAGGTGGCTACACCCTATCATCCTCAGACTTCCGGGCAAGTTGAGCTAGCTAACAGGAAAATAAAGAACATATTGATGAAAGTGGTGAATTCCAACAAAAAAGATTGGTCTATTAGGCTTCATGATTCATTGTGGGCATATAGAACAGCTTATAAGACTATTCTTGGCATGTCTCCCTATCGTCTTGTCTATGGCAAAGCATGCCATCTCCCTGTGGAAGTTGAATACAAGGCTTGGTGGGCAATAAAGAAGCTGAATATGGACTTGATCAAGGCAGGAGAAAAGAGATATCTAGACCTTAATGAGATGGAGGAATTAAGAAATAATGCTTATATCAATTCCAAAGTTGCAAAACAGAGGATGAAGAAGTGGCATGACCAACTCATCTCCAACAAGGAATTTCAGGAAGGGCAAAGAGTTTTACTGTATGACACAAGACTCCATATCTTTCCTGGGAAGCTCAAGTCAAGGTGGATAGGCCCGTTCATAATTCACCTAGTATATTCCAATGGAGTGGTGGAATTATTGAATTCAAATGGCAAGGACATCTTCAAAGTCAATGGACATCGTCTTAAGCCATTTATGGAGCCATTCAAACGAGAAAAGGAGGAGATCAACCTCCTTGAGCCTCAAAAAGCCTAAGCAAAAAAGGGTTTGCTCGACGTGGTTTACCACAGTCCAAAATTTTTGTAAATTTTGTAAATTTTCAAGTTTTTTCCATACATTTGATCTTAGTTTTTGATCTTAAATCATGTTTTTAGGTGTGTTTTAATCTTTTTGAATGATCCCAGGTGGAAGAAATTTCAAGGAAATTGAAAGAAAAAAAATCGGATCGAAATCGGAGCAAAAACAGAGCAAAAACAGAACTCTGCGAAATTTCGTAGAGTGAAGGAAACTTCTGCGAAATGAGTATTTTGTTGCCAAACCATTCCGCAACACTGTAGAAGTCTCTGCGAGGGTATTTCGCAGCTGCGAGGGTATTTCGCAGCTGCGAAAGCAAATTTGGCACACGAGTGCCACTTCGCAGTACAGTAGCATCCATTTGGCAGCTGCGAAACGCATTGCGAAGTGGTAAAGCCCAGATTTCGCACCAAAATTCCCATTCCGCAGGGTATTTCGCAATTGCGAAAGTGGTTTTGGCACACGAGTGCCACTTCGCAGCACAGGAACTCTCATTTCGCAACTGTGAAACGCACTGCGAAGTTGCTGCGAAAATGGCATTTTGCTGCAAAATTGGCGTTTTGTTGCGAAACTTAAACTGACCCTTAGGCTTCCGTTTTTCCTATTTATACCGGTCATTTGAGCTGCGAAAAGGGTTTCAAAAATCAGAGTGCCATTCTCGCAAGATGTTCGTCTTCTTCAGTAAGCCTCGCTGTCCAAGCCTCCGGTCATCTTCTCCGATCAGCAACGTCAGCCAAAGTTCGGTATCCCGAAATGGCGCGAACACGAGGGGCTAAATCTTCATCTCCTTCGAATCGCAAGAAGAATCTGCGAAAGGAGCCAGTTCCAGATCCTGCTCCTCAACCTTCGCAGCCGAAAGCAATCCCTCCTCCAATGAAGCCCGCGCCGCCAAAGCCGCCGGCGAAACGATACCTTACCAAGTCGGGAGGTCGGCCACTGCAAAAGAAGCCCAGGGTTGAGAGCTCAGAACCCATCGATTTGACTGAGCAGTCACCAGAGCCTTCGCCGATTCCATCACCGGTTCCAACTCCAGTTCCCTAGCCAGTTCAACCTCCGGTACCATCTCCGGTACCGCAAGCAAAATCTCCGGTGCCGCAAGAAAAAGCTCAGGAGCCTCAAGCACCACTTCCCGAGCCCCAAATTGCAGCTGAAGTAGCTCCTGAAGAAGTAATCAGGAGGCCAATGCTACCTCAGCCCCCAATTGAGGGAAATTTGGATTGTCGAACACGGCCATTCCATTCCGAGCTATGCTTCGACTTACCGGCATTCAGAGTGAGGCCGGAGCTTGCCCAATCATTCCAGCTGCTGAGGAGGTACCATATGGAGCATCTTCTAGCTCCGAGAGATTTTTTCTACCCCCGGATAGCCACGGATTTCTATCAATCCATGACAACCAAAGAGGTCAGGAATCCAACTTTAATTCATTTCACTATCGATGGGAGACATGGCATATTGGGAGCACGTCATATTGCTGAAGCCCTGCAAATTCCCTTTGAGCCAACCCAATTCGATAATTTTAGAGCTTGGGCAAATCCTACTGAGCTGGAGATGGTGCGCACCCTTTCCAGAGGAGCTGCAAATCGATCACATCTGCTGAGGGGGGAGCTTCCTCCAGTTATGTTTTTGATTGATGCATTTTTGCGTCATAATCTGTACCCATTGCAGCATTGGACTCAAAGAAGGGGAGTCCTCTTAGAAGCTCTTTACAAGATGTCAGAAGGATTTTTCTTTGGGCCTCATCATCTGATCCTGGCAGCCCTTCTCTATTTCAAAGAGAAGGTTCACAAAAAGAAGCTTCAAAGAGCTGATTGCATTCCCCTCCTCTTTCCAAGGCTGCTATGCCAAATTCTGGAGCACTTGGGATATCCTTCTGAGCCTCAGCTGGAGAGAAAGCGAATTTGCCGTGAGCTATTCACTCTTGATAAATGGAACAATATGACGGCCTACAAAGTTGATCAGCCTGAGCAGCCTCAACCAGCTGCGAGGAGAGCATCCCCAAGACATATACCCGAGGGTATAACAATTGCTGCTCCTGCCATTCCTAGAGCTCCACCAGCTACTCCAGCTTCATCTCAGCCATCCACATCAGCTGAGCCGAGGATGGCCATTCCTATATCTGAATATCGAGAGTTGTGCTGTGCATTGGAGACTCTTACAGCTTCTCAGAGCAGTCTTGCTCAGGAGATGGCAGCCATCAGAGCATGCCAAGAGCAGATGTTGGCCACTCGGCTCAACAAGCTGCCATCTTAAGGCAGCTCCAAGTCCATTTCGATCTGCCACAAGCTGTAGAGCCCTCCATTGATACACCAGCAGAGCCGCACTCTCATCCTTCAAAGTCTCATCCTCCAGAGCCCCAAGCCCCAGCTGATGCACCTACTGAAGAGGCAGACCAATCTGCCTAGTCCTAGCACCACCCCACTCATCAGACTATATTATAGATCTAATATTTTTATGTATTTCATTTTTTTTTAGTTGAAAAGAAATCCTAGTATTTTGGTACTATATTTGGGATTCCTTGTGTTACTTGTCTTTTGCATTGTACTCGAATGAATTGAAAGTAATACAAGTTGAATATTTCTTGTTAACAGTTAGCATTAAGTTATTCTTATTTCCTTTTCTCACATATTCTATTCTTTTTGAAACATGTGGTTTTCTCCAATCAATATTCGAATTTGATATCAGCAATGAGGTACCACTTCCTCCCTTTAATTACAGTCACTCATATCACATTGAGGACAATGCTCAGTTAGGTTGGGGGGAATGAGGAATGAAGTATGCTAAATCTTTTTTATAATACAATTATATTGGTTAATTAGTTGTAGTTTTTACTTTTTACTCTTGTTACTCTATTCTCCATGAATTTTGAGGAAAAAATTTCAAATTAAACCAAGAGAAATTGAACTGTTGTTTTTCACTTAACTTAGAGTATGGATTATGCTCACTAAAGTGGTTCAATTGTTTAAACTTCTATTGAAATTGAATTTAGTTCTTCCACTTTAAGCTATTCACACACTGTGCACATTAGATTCCGATTATAAGATGAAAAGCTATTTCCCTCTTGACTTAGAATAATTTTGGGACTTGGTATATTTGACCTCATTTGATAAAATTAAAACACCCTGCAAAAGGCCAATGAGCCTTTGAAATAAAGAAAGTTGTTTGCTTGCCTTGAAACCCGAGCAGGGTCTGAGGGGTATATGGTGAAAGCCTTTAAAGCCTGGTGCCCTAAGCCTTAATTGGTTGGGAGACACCGACCTCAATGCTCGTTACAAGGGTGAATAGGTGGAGTTAGCATATGGTAGATGCTTGGGTATTAGAAACTCATTCTTAAAAGTCCGGGGAAAAATCCGAGGAGTTAGTGGTTGAAAGATCCTTAAAGCTTGGTGCCCTAAACCTTAATTGGTTGGGAGTCATCGATGGACCCCCATTACATGGACAAGTCAGAAAGAGTACCCCATAAAGCTACCTTAAAAAAAAAAAAAAAAAAAAAAAAAGTGTGTTCTTTCTTTATTAGTTTTGGTCAATTTGCTAAGTGTTGAAAAGAGATAGGTTGGGGGAGAGATTAGTTTAGCATATTATTCTCGGAAGCTAAGGAACCAATACACATAGATTTTTGTGGAAGATTAAAGTTTGGTTCTTTGAAAGTGGAAATGATTTTAAAACTTCAGTTTGCATAATGCATTCCCTTGATTGACAGTGTTTAGCATAGTTTGTTATAACTCTTGTTGAAATTTGGGTTTATATTTCTTTAATGTTTCATGTGAGAATTAGATCATCATGCCACTTGAGAATTGATTTTGATCAGCATGATGTTGTAAATTTTAGTATAGTTTGCTATTTATTTTCATTTTTCTCTCCTATATTGCTAAGGGACTAGCAATATGTCGGTTGGGGGGAGTGATTACTACTCAAAAAGTGCTATTTGATAGCCTATAATTAATCCTTTTAACCACTTTTGAGTAGTAGTTTTGGCCTTTTAACTCAATTGGCATGTTAAGGACCCTTGAAAGCAATTTTGATCACTTTGTGTAAGTTTTGGTGTTTTTGTTAGTATTTGGATCACCAAAGCAAGTCAAGACTAAGGAGAGCTATGAGGAATCTTGGGCAAAGCTTAGAAGTCATTTTCCAAGAGTAAATCCGGATTGCAAGGAGAAAAAGCAAAGAGAATCTGCCATAAAGCATATTCTTGATGACAGTCGTAGCAGCCACTTTTGGAGCACTTTCTGAAGTCCAAATGATTCATGCTATATACCATTTCAAAGCTCAGGAAGTCAACAATCCAATGCTTCAAACGGTGTGCAATTCGGAGTTGAAACGAAGAAGTTGCAGCCATTACAAGCCAATCACTCCGAGCTGAAGGAAGCATTTTGCAAAGTGTTGCGAAATCACCCTTTTGTTGCGAAGTGATTTCGCAGCCTTTTTGAACAGTGTGATGTTTCTCCTTCTGACGATGCCCGATTTATGCCGCGAGAAGGAAGCTGGGAACCTCAAGGTGGAAGCCAACTTCGCAGCCCTGTGAAGATAGCTTGGTGTTGCGAAATTATTTTGCAGCCCTCTTGAGTGTCTGCGAAATCTCGCAGACACCATTTTTCTCCTGCGAAATAGTTCCTGAAGCCTCCCGATATTTGCTACCGACATTGGGAGATATTTTCCATTAGATTTTTGTTGTCTAAATCCCAAAATACTCCTTGTAAACCACCAATTACAAGATTCCTTAGCTTTTAAGTTAGTAAAAAGACTAAATATCTATATAATAATTAGTTTTATATTATGTTCATATATATACCTCTCGGGAGCCTGTTCTCAGAGAGGAGTTCCTTCTGTAAAAGTTTGGGTAAGCAAGTAAAGTCTATTTCTTTCTACTGCCTTACCTTCTCACTTTGTATTTTTATTTTATTATTAAGTTATGAACTCTCTGAGGAGTTTTCCCTAGAGAATGAGTAACTAAACCTCTAGTTCCTTGGAGCTAAGGTTGCCGGGGAAGGTTCCAAGTGCAAGAATGCAAAGCTTTGTGGTTTTAGCTAGTAATGAAGAGGAAGTGAAATCCTTTAGTGATTTCTATGTTTTTAGTTAACTTAAAACACCTTAGAGTCACCTGGGCCAACACTTGGTAAGGCAAGTGATTTCCAACCATGGAAATGCACTAGTTTACCCCTTGCGAGCCTCTGGGAGGTGACTTCAAGGTAGGATTTTCTAGAATAGCCAACACTTGGTAAGCTTTTGGACTCCAAGGAGACATCCATTAGTTATCTCTTGCGAGCTTTTGACGGGTAATCCAAGGTTAAAGATCACCTTGAATGGTTAAGGCTTAGTGAGAGGCTTAAACCATTGCAAGTTGCATCAGTGAGAGAATTAAAGTGAAATCTAATTGAAGGAGTCTCTGTACAGCACCGGTTAGAGAATTGACTATATGTTGAATCTCTAACGCGAGGAAATGAACCATCTGACCAGAGCCGTGTCTTTTGCATGAGGAACCACCCCAGTGAACCTAACTCTCCAAGGAATGCTTTTCTTCCTAAATTATTCCAAACTTCTGTTATGTTAGTTAGTTGAAGTCTCAACCTTTACCAATCAAAGTTTGTGTTTTACTTCTTAAGCTAACCATGAAATGAAACAAAACCAATTCACTTGGAATTGGTATCATTGATAGCTTGCTAATCCTTCCCAGTGAACGATCCTAGAGCCGCTATACTATAGTAGCTTTGTCTTTGCTACCCTAGTATATGGTGTTATAGGTTATAAATTTTGTTGATTACTCTCTCATTCAAGGAGCACCAGCTGGACACGAATCAGCTGGCACACCAATTGGGCACGAATCAGATACTAGAGTGTAGTTGATTATATATAATGGGATGTTGAATCAACTTTAGAATTGGATTCTGAGGGAGCTAGTATTCCTATAGGTCTCAATGGTCCCTACTTTGAGCTCATATACCTTGTTGGTATGGGTTATGAAGGTTGGATTGGCTCTAAGTTTACTTTTTTGTATAAGGGCATTTTGGTAATTATGTGAAATTGCATATGGGTAAGTGAACAAGGTCTTTGAATTTGGCTAATTGATTAATTAGTATGCCCTATTAGGTTAATTAATCAATTAAAACCTATTTTGGGCTAGATTAAGTGACCAAGCCCATGTGGGCTCAAGCCACTTAAGCTCACCTAGGAACCCTATAAATACCCCATAAGGGTTAGGGTTTCCATAACTTTTGTCTTCCACCATCCAGAGAGATAGAGAGTTATAGCCTCCACCCTATTTTCCTCCCCACCAGAAATGTGTCAAGATCAAGGTTTGTCATCGAGTGGAAGACTTGAGTAGAAAAGTTCTAACATCGCTCATCTTCAAACGATGTTCTCCTTCCATAATGAATGCCAAAGCTAAGTCATATGAATTAAAAAGCTAGTACCTACAATATCTAAAGGAACTACCTAAGGTTCAGGAATGAAATACCTGAGGTCCATTAAGGTAATACCTAAGGTTCACTAAGGTGGTACCTTAGATGATTAAGGTAGTACCTAAGGTGCATTAAGATGGTACCTAGGTGCGTTAAGGTAGTCCCTAAGGGAAACCAACTAAATAACATATTAGAACATAATAATGTCATGCTTAATTAAGGATTTTGTGTATTGAGTAGAGAAATACCACACTTATCAATTCATCTTAAAACTAGTATGGAATTCAATGCCAAACCTAGGTCCTATGGTTGAGCAAGGTGCCACCTAGTAAGGTTAAACTAACGACCCAAGGTTCACAAATGAACTACCTAAGCTCCATTAAAGTAATACCTAAGGTTCACAAAGGTAGTACCTAAGGTGCATTAAGGTAGTACCTAAGGTGAACCAATTGGCTAACCTATTACAACATAATAATTCCATGCTCAATTAAGGATATTGTGTATTGATTCTCATCTCTTGATTCATTTTCAAACTAGGATGGAATTGAATGCCAAAGATACGTCCTATGATTGAGTACAGTAGTACCTAGGATTGACAAAGTAACTATAGTTGGTTCACAAATGTAGTAACCAAGGTGTGATAATACCTAAGGTTTATTAAGGTAGTATCTAAGGTCACTAAAATAGTACCTAAGATACATTAAGGTTGTACCTTCACACCATTAAGGTTACCTAAGCTTCCAATTACAACATAATAATGCCATGCTCTATCTGAAATGCAATTAAAGAAATTGTGTCTTCAGTAAAGAAGTGCAACATTCTCAAATCATCTTCATCTAGATGTTCTCCATTCTTATTGAATGCCAAAGTAGGTACTATAATTGACAGAGCTAGTACCTAGGATTGACAAAGGAACTACCCAAGGTTCAAGAATGAAGTACCTAAGGTCCATTAAGGTAATACCTAAGGTTCACTAAGACAGTACCAAAGGTGCATTAAAATAGTACCTAAGGTGCATTAAGGTAATACTTAAGGTGCAGTAAGATGATACCTAAGATACATTAAGGTAGTACCTAAGATGCATTAAGGTAGTACCTAAAGTGCATTAAAGTAGTACCTAAATTGCATTAAGGTTAGTACCTAAGGAGAACCTCTTGAATAACCTATTAGAATATAATAATGTCATGCTCAATTAAGGAAATTGTGTACTGAGTAGAGAAGTTCGACATTTATCAATTCATTTTAAAACTAAGATGAAAGTGAATGCTAAAGCTATGTGGCTGACCACCACCATTTCCCCGTTTCTCTTCTTTCGATTGTCTTGTTTGACCCTTCTTTTATTATTTTATTTATTTCCATATTTAACTTTATTTATTATTTCGTTAAATGAAATACCAATATCTAGAGTTTTGTAAACTTAAAAAAAAAATACATATCAAAACTCAAATACTGATATTAAGAGAGAATTTTTTTCTTCTCATTCACTCAATTCGTTTCTTTTCTCTCTTTTATTTGATTACTTTTTGAACAAATAAGTTTTTTTCCTTTTTTTTTTCTTTCATTCTTCTTGTTGTCATTATTATTATTATTATTATCCATTTTTATAATTCCTAAATAACAGTTTATTATCAATTTCTAGAAATTCCTAGGTAATTTTAAGTTCCTTTTTGTTGGCGTCTTTATGATTTATTTCAAGATGATAACTAGGCGTGACAATAAGTCATGTTGTGTTATATTTGTGTCGTATTGAGATAAAAATAGTAAAAATTTACTCAAAATCGAACACGATCTATTTAATAATCATATCAAAATAACTTGTTATGAATATAACATGTTCATTACATGAATAACACAATAAACATGCTTAACCCATTTAATAAATATTTTAATTTGTATTGAGTATTAATTGATACAAATAACCTAATAACACGAATACAACTCATTAAACTTGTTAATATGATTATAATCTAATTAACCTATTTAAAAATTTCAATTTTTAAATATATTATTTTAAACACTTTTTAGTTGTTTTAACCTTCAAGTTTAATTTTTAAAATTTTTAATTAATTAATTAATGTAATCAGTGAATTAAGAATTTTATTTTATGCACGTTTACTATTTTATTTTATTTTTAAATATAAAAGATCCGTAATATATTATAATGAAATATATAAAATTATATATAGTGTTACTTTGGTTTTGCTTTTACTTTTTAAAAATAGAAGTTTTTATATGAGAAGTAGAAATTGTTATACCAAAAATATAATATTTTTAAAAAATTATTTTAAAAAATGTTAACACTTAGGTAGGAAATTTTTTTTTTAATACCTCAATTTGTAAATCAATTTTAAAAAGTCATTACATTTTCAACGTAAACCTCTCAAAATTCTTATATCTTATATAAAAGTTATTACTATTTTCTGTTTTTAAAAATAGAAAAGTGAAAGTATTATATATATTTTCTATTTTAAAAACCGTTTTAAAAAAAATTGAAGTAGCAAAAAATTGTTACTATCTCACATTTCAGAAAGTTTTAAATAAATAAGATAAATATATAGTTTTTAAAAACATACTTTACTTTTATATGAAATTTTAACTATCAAGTATTTGATAAAATTTTCACAATTTCAAAACCATTAATGTGAAAATTTAGGTAAATTAATAAGAGAGAAAAAAAAAAAAAAAGGTTCAAGCCTATAATCATAGTATTGGTGATTCGAATCATACTAAGTACCATGGGCAACAATAATCCAAAATTACCCGAATGAAGAGGCTGTATACAATTGATAAAATTGATACCTATAAGTTGCAGTTAGGCGGTCTCTCTCGCTCTCCCCCCATTTCTGCAGATCTATTCATTCCGAAACAGAAGAAAGAAGAGAGGAGAAAACTCGAGATCCGCATCCAAGCGAGAAGCAAGCATGGCAGCACCAGACCTTTTGTTCGGTCTCAGAAACAACTTTTTCTTGGGAGCTTTCCAAGCCGCCATCAACAACAGCGACATCCCAAATCTCTCTCCTGAGGATTCAATTGAGAGGGACTGCCTCGTTCACAGATCCTACATTGCCCTCGGCAGCTACCAGGTTCCCTCTCAAGCCCTAGAATTTTTTCCTTCCTTTTTTATCTCTTGATCCGTTCTTTCTTTTTTCCGCTTGTGATTCCCTTTGTTTTTCTTCAATTCTTTAGCTTGTCATCAACGAGATCGATTCCTCCGCCGCCACGCCTCTCCAGGCCGTGAAATTGCTCGCGCTATATCTCTCGAGTCCCGAAAATAAGGTTTGTTTTTTTGTTTTTTGCTTTTCCCTTTTAGATCTGAATTGTTTGGTAGAGTGGAATAGAGATCTGGATTTGAATTTGATTTGATTAGCTTTTGTTTGTGACGAAGTTGAGAAATTACCAACTTTTGAATTGGGTGGAGAAAATGAACCTAACTGAATTCATTTATGTTCGTTCTGAAATACACAGGAATCCACGATTTCAAGTCTGAAGGAGTTGTTGGGAGATCCGGCCATTGGTAACAACCCGATTCTGAGGTTGATTGCTGGGATCGTCTTCATGCATGAGCAAGACTATAATGAAGCTCTTAAACATACCCATCCTGGAGGAACTATGGAACTGTAAGTCTCATTTGAATTTTTTTAAATACTCTTGAAAAATTTCTCTGTAAGTGTACTACAATTATATGAATTCATGTGTCTATAATCTAGTTGAGAATTTGTATATTTCCCTAGAGTTCGACCTCCACAGGTTGTCATTGTTAAGCGACACTTGATCTAGAATGGGTTGATCTTAACATTTTATTTTATTTTATTTTTGTGATTGTTAGATATATGATTAAGAAATTGTAAGTATGGAAATTTATTATCAGCAAATAGTGTTATGTTACATATCCAAAAGTCATTTTACTTGTTGGGTCTGTGGGATCCTCATCTACCAATTAACAACATGATTTGGATGCCATCTTAGCCCTAGGGAAAGCCATCAGCATCCTTAGATCAAGCTTTTGCAGTAATGCTTTTTCTCCTCTTACATGACTCATTTTGGGAGATGGTTCTTGGGGTCAACTTTGTGGTGGGGTATTGAACTTTTTATCAACATTTCACTTACCGATTCCTTTCTAATGTCAAATTTTGCAATATTCTGAATCATATGTGGGAATTTACATTTTCTTTTTTCATAGTTGTAATGAAAGAGAGACTAATGATTTGATATCCCTTAAGAACCCCTTTCTCTTCTTGAAGATTTTTTTATTTTTTATTTTTTTATTTTTTTATCATCTAACACCCTGGCCACAAACCCATAGTTCTGATCTAAGTTTGATTCCTTTTGTGATGATTATGAAGCCACCAAAAAGGATGTTGAGAAAAATAAACAAGATTTTGTAATGGCTTAAAGCTGTAGCACTATATTGGAGGAGATGGAGTAACTATGAAGTAATTATTGGCTTCTGCCACAGATAAGAAATCCATCAGAACATTAACTAATTGTGATATCCTCAAAGGAAATGGTTTAATGCATCGAGTTGCTGTCCTAAAAGGATAATATCTGCCTAATCTTCTGTTGCCACAAGTTTTCTTTGTGGACTTGGAGAAGTGATGCAGGAAAATTTCATTAAGGGACTCAAGCTATTATTCTCTCTGATTTTATGGAGATTGTAATCCTGGACCTATCTGTAGGATGAACTTGGTTTAAATATTATACTTTGTTCAGAGCAACCTGAAGGGACATGCAATGGTATGGTTAATTAAGCAACAAGCTTTACAAATGGAACAGATCTGGAGTTGTCAGAACACAAGGAAGAGAAATATGCTGTGATAGGACACTTTACGCCTCCAAACTAGCAGCAAAAAGATTATCTTCAGTCTACCTATTTATAACAAGAGAAAATGTCTTTGGAGTGATATGATGACCAATTTATTCATAACAAGATATTATGTTTGAAACTTGATATGATGATAGATTTTTCTTTTTGGTCATTGGCAACATCCAAATTGTATAAATTCTGCACAAATTTTTTGACAAGATAGGGTCTATTTTGCATCATACCAAGCTTGCACTACCAAAATAAGATCGATCCACTAAGGACACAAATTAACACCTTCATCAACAATTGGCCTGATTAAAATTCCAGTTCACAAAGATGAAAGTCGTTGAAAATCAGATGATTTTTTTGAGAATCTATTTCATTATTGGGGTTTTCATAGGGATTTCATAAGGATTCAATTGTTCGAGATGTTCTGCAATGGGAGTCAAACCTATGATCAAGATCCTAGAATTCCATGGTAGCCTTCAGGATGGATTTGTAAACTGGTCTAATACTCTAGATACATTTTTTTGTTAAGGACTACAAATAGCAAGGAAGTAAAGTTGATAACTGCTAGACTGAAATAGAGAATATCAGCCTAGAGCAAAGAGTTAAAATTAATGAGAGAAAGGGGAAAACAAAGACAACAAATTGTGAAAATATGAAATTGATAGAAAACTTCCTCTATAATATTATTTGGACAATGTGATAGTGTTTTAATAATAGGTGGCTAGGAATTTAAAAATTGAAAGTTAGTTGATTTAGTTTAGTTAACACCTAGAAGGGGTGAATAGGTGTTTAAGCCTTTTAAGTCCAAAAATAAATATCTTCAATTATTTAACTATCTCCTTTTAATTTGGGGAAGCCCAAAGAATAATCAACACAAAACAAACATGATTTTTTTAGTAAAAAACCACTCACACAATGTGTGGATGTAAAAATCACAGGTCAAAGACCTCTAATAAAAAATCCACCATTCAAAAGTATAATATACAGATTTACCTGACAGATGTTATCCCTAAGTCTTACTCCCCAGCACCCACATTGAACTTCATGTCCGCGATGCAACACCATACGTACTCCTGGTGGATCTTACCTTAGGACCTACACAAGACAGACGAATTAGGATTTTCAAAATAAATTCAATTACAATTGTAAAATGTTTTTAAAAACCATTTTTACTCATTAAAAAAACCTTCCATCCACTACAAACCTTATATAAATCGTAAAACTACTTTCTTTACCTGGGAGGTTTTGTGGGGTAAAATTCTGACTTTAGATTGCCTTTAGAGGAGAGGGTGTTCCCTGGCTAATAAGTGTTTTCTTTGTCTATCTAGAAGGAGTTGAGTGACCACATCCTGCTATATTGTGGTACAACAAGGGCTTTATGGTAGCTTTTGTTCTCCCTCCTCGATGTATCTTGGGTTGGTGTGGGTCTTTTGTTGGAAGGATTTGGAGAAAAGTATGGGGAACTACTCCTTTGTGCCTCTTTTAGACAATTTGGATGGAGAGAAATAGAAGATCATTCGAAAATGAGGAGCTCTTTGTCCTAAGGCTAAGAAGCTTGTTTCTTTGTAACTTGTTTTCTTGGACCAAGTGTAGGCCCAATGTACTTGTGTGATTTTATTGATTGTTTGGGTTCTCACTAAGGGAGGGAGTAGTTTTTTGTTTTCCCTTCCCCCTCTTTTTTTGGTCATCTTTTCGCGACTGTTGCATACGTCCAGTGTACTTCAATGCACTTTTCAATGCATTTCTTGCTTACCTATAAAAAAAATATAAATCCTATGTCATTTCTGTTTCATCATGTAGCATCCTTAAATCTTCAATGGACAGTAAGACACACAAATTACATTTAGTTTGCAGGGCATAGTTTTTTGACCAGGATGTAGGTTTTTGTTGGTCCCCCTTCTGTTGAAGGCTTATAGAGTTATAGGCATTCGTTGTATACTTCTTGTGTGCTTTGGAGCATTGTTCTGGTGTTCTTTGTTATAATACTTTATTGCTTTACTCATAAATAAAAAAAATAAAATAAAATAATTAGTTTGCAGGCCATCACATCTTATGCTTAAACTCATTTTGTTCAGTTTTTTAGGCTTTCCAAAGGGCTTTTAATTGTTGAAAAGCACCAAAATTGAACTGTTTAGAGGGTTGAAAATGTTTCTAGCAAAGATGCAGTGTAATTGCATTTGTGATTATGAGGTGCCAAGTGCTTGAATTCATGTGTGGGACACCAAGTAACATGATATTAGACTTTAAAACTCCAAAGGACCAGTGGCTGAGCCTGGCAACACAGGTTTTAGGTTTTTAGTTTGATGAAATAGGAATCTATTTTGAAGATTTTTTATTTTTTATTTTTTGGATAAAAAAGCTAATAGATCTTTTCTATTAATTAAAAAGATCAAGAAGGACGAGACATCCTTCCACCTTGTACAAGGGAATGGGTTCTTTTACAAGGACCCATACAGCTGAACAAAAAATTCGGAGAGATTACAAAAAGTGAAATAACATTTGAAACAAACATTAGGAAGAACCTGATTATGGGACAGATTTTGAAGAACTGCTCCATGATGAAGCTTTTGATGAGGAGGAATATGCCATACTACATGGTGACGATTATGACCCCTTTAGTCATCCAAAAGAGTTTCTTCCTCCCGGAGAATCAGAGCAACAATAAGGTTGGCTGAGAACAAACATCTTTCATACTTCTAGTATGATAGGGGAATAGGTGTCCAAAAAGATCACTAGTAGAAGCTAAGGAATGTTATTTTGTGCATAAACGTGCTTGAGGCTCAGCTCAAGGAGCAAGGGCTTGGGATTGGGATATGGGAAGTTCAAGTTCCAGCAGGGACAAAGGATAAAAAAATGTTAACTTAGCTAAATTAAATGCCAAAACATGTCCATAGAAAAACCACAACTATGAAAGCATATTGGATCGCAATCCTTCACCAATGTGCTAAAAAAGATTTGCCTTCCCTTTTCCATAGTGCCTCATTTTGTAATTTGAGATTCATCTTGAAAGTGTACATTATTATCTTGACCATCAAAATCACTATTTCTTTTGACCGACTAAATCAAAAGTTTATAAAAAAATTTTAGTTTGTTACCTTCCCAACATTCATTGGAGCCAAACCTACACATTGAACTTTAATTTTCCATGTGTGCCTTTGGTGGCACATGTATAACTCTCCAATATACATCATCCCTGCTTGTTCCTTTCATTTTAGTCACTGATTTTTAACATAAAAAAAGTAGGAGACTAGTAGAAACCGCCATCATAAACAAAGAAAAGCACCTTTAGCAGCAAAACACCAGAGACTCTCCAAATAAATCCTACCCCTATGTCTAATAGATTCATTTCATGTGTAGAACCACTTACTTAAAAAGGAACCCAAAAAAAAAAAAAAAAAAAAGCCTAATTTGGATTTAGAGCCTTGAAGGAAGAAATATTTGAATTTTTGAGAGAGAAAAGAACCCTAGAAAACCCGATCTCAAAGAAGGGAGTAAAGAGGGCCTTCGAACTTCCCTTTTGTTACATTTTGTAATACTATTGTTATTATTATGGTGTTCTGGAAAAGAATATATATTAAGCTATCAGATCACCTGCCTGTTTCTGCACTGCTGCAGTCCCCTAAATCACTATGTCAAAGATGTTATGTGACATGTGACAAATGTGTGATATGTAGCACATGTGTTATGCTTTTAACAGGCATGCATGAAACACAGTAACTCTTGAATAACCATTTCCTTAGAGAATAAATCTCATGCTGAGAATGCTTGATATTAGTTTTCTCAAGCTTTATTAATGTTACTCCTTTTTCTCCCTTTTTGCAGGCATGCATTAAATGTCCAAATATTCCTTAAGATGCACAGGTCTGATTATGCAGAGAAACAACTAAAGATAATGCAGCAGATGGATGAAGATCACACCCTTACTCAACTTGCAAATGCATGGCTAAACTTGGCAGTGGTACACACATTTTCTCATTTTTATCTTAAAAATGAGAAGTGTTGATATTTGTAATGTATATTTTAAAAATTTTGCCTTTTCATGAATTCAGGGTGGTTCCAAGATACAGGAAGCATATCTAATCTTCCAAGATTTCTCTGAGAAGTATCAGATGACAGGGTTGATCCTTAATGGCAAGGCTGTTTGCTGCATGCACATGGGACACTTTGATGAAGCTGAATCACTGTTGCTTGAAGCACTAAACAAGGCAAGTGATATTAATAAATTAATGCAGTGATCTTGTAGAGGTTTTACGTTGTATTGTTTGTTTTTAGCCTTTTGGACAAAACTCAATTTTTTTATGAAATTCTCTAAATATACTTGTAAGCTATGTTTAATTGGCTGAATAGGATAAGATAGTATATGTTTATCTTAAAATATGTTTTTTTAATGGAATATGATATTCTTTAGATATTATATAAGATGGAAATGATATCCAGATATTATACACAATCAGATATGTTGTACTATGCTCATGTTTAGTTTGTAGGAATAAAAAATGGGATGGAAAACACATTGTATTTCAATGATCAATATTTTTAAAAATAAGAAAAATGTATTGCATCTCAATATTTTATGTTAAAAAAATAGGAAATCCTTCTTCTGTTTAGTATTATTTGTAAATCACTCTACAATTTATAATTTAGTCTTTAATTTTTTGTTTCTTGGTTAATAATATTCATTATTAAAATATTTAAAAATTATAAATAAATAAAAAACATAATGTTGTTAAGTATATAAAAGTATTTTGTTTATAGTACTATTATATTAAATAATGTTATATATTAGTATTAGTTTAGATTGTATTATACACATCTTTTATATTTTTTTCTTTCTTAACTAAATTTTTTTTTTTTTAATAAAAAATTTTTATCTTGCAAAATGACTAATATATATATATATAAAATGAAGAAGATGGATGAAAGAAATAAATTTATGATCTATGGGATATGCTTATTAGGATTATCTTATCCCTTAAGGAGGGGATATAAAAAAGAGATTAGATAAGTTATCCTATTGCTTATCATATCTCATGTTTAATTGAATATAGGATATAATAAGTGATGGGATAACTTATTCTATCCCATCACTAACCAAACATAGGATAAGATATGTTATCTCATCCCTTCTCCTACTATATGCCATATCCAACCTATCAAAGATGACTTGACTTCACCATGCTTTCATGACCTAAATTGTTTGTCAATTTTGCAATCTGGAATCTGCTCTAAAATTCCATTTTATTATCTTTGCCTTTGTCTACATATATTTAATCATTTTGTTCTCAACTTGATGTCGAATTATTCCCTATTTATTTCTCAATTAACTCCCAAATCTTGAATTGTTCTGGCACCAAGAAAGTAAAGTCTCAAATTTGCTGCTATTTTAATAGCATTGGGATAAAATGGATATGAATTTTAATCTATAGAAGTGATGAATGTATGTTTTGGTAATTGATACAGGATGCAAAAGATCCAGAAACCCTAGCCAATCTGGTTGTGTGCAGTCTTCACCTTGGTAAACAATCTTCTCGTTACCTCAGGTAAAGTATCTGTTCAGGTTGCTTTTTGAAGTACTTTGCTCCTATATTTCTTTTCTCTTTTTGTACCGATAAATAATGTAGTTCAAAACCAAACTATGTGCATCACCATCTATCTAAATATTTCGCCCAAAATATACAATTATGGTCAGCTTCTGGTCAATCTGGAAGACTGGTGATTGCTTAACGATATAACATACATATCTATGCATATATATATATGGAGGATCGGTTACTGTTTCATAAATGAAATGGGATATATCAGTGGGAACTGGCAAGAGGCATTTAAAATTTGGCCCTTTTTGGTAATTTTTTATACAAATTGTCCATCACTTACCAAACATAGACCTTCTGACTCTGTCAAGTTCAATATTGTGTGATCATATAATCTTTAAAATTCTGCATTTGAGAATAAGAGTATGTCCCTAAGAACGCAAACAAATCTTTCAAAATGTATGACTAATAAAACAATAGCCTCTCTGAATGGTCTTCGTCCCCTTCCTGCTCATGGTAGTTTTGTCAGGTTATCTTTAATATTGATAGCATTTTTTCCTGGAAAATTTTATGACAAGTGGAAAATCCTTGACCAAGACTCCTTGCATCAGTACATGGCTCTGTCTTCTTCCATTTGACAAAACCATTTATAAATGTTACTGTAATCTGTGCCTAACAAAAAAATTAGCTTAGCAGGTTATAAACTTCACACAACCCCTCCTAATTGAAAAACTTTAATTTCCTAGAATTGGCTTCTGGCTAGTTGACCTGGGACCATAAGCTCTTAAATATAGTGGCAAAGCTCATGACTTAAATCATACCTCGTGTCACCAAACTACAAATGGAGTTGGTACTAGACGAATGATTTGGTTGACGATTGAATCATGTGATAATTTTGCAGCCAGCTGAAACTCTCACATCCAGACCATGTGCTTGTCACACGGGCATCAGCTGCGGAAGAGGCCTTTGACAGAGCAGTTCAAACAATTGCCTGAAGACTGGATCAGTTGATTCTGTGCAGAGAGGGTGAACTGTGTTTGTTAGTGTTAGCATATAGTTCTTTTCTCCTTGACGAGGGTCTTTCGGTTTTGTAACCTACAAGAGTTAGACAAGTTGAATGGCAAAAAGGTGTCTGATCAGAGTGCAAATTATTTTACTAGTGAACGTTGTGATGAGCTGCTTTTTATGATAAGGGCACATGTTATCAAGTATTTCAATTTCTTATGTGTTTGGTGGAAATGAATACTAATAAACCCATTTTACATTGCTATAGCTATCATACTCATTTACTTTTTATATATTTTCTTGTTGCCGTAAGCATTAATGCCCTATTAAGAGGAATGTGCTCTTCTTGTTGCCAACCCTCGCTGAGGATACAATCTTAAGTTGAAAGTGATTAATAGTTGTATCAACTTGGAAGCCTAGGTGCACCCTCAAGGCCAAAGCCCCACCCAATAATGGGATTTTGGGGCCTCAGGCTGACTTCGATAAGTCATCCATCTTCTATATTTGTGTTTCTCTGCCTTTATTGTTCTCAAATTATCTTTAAATAGTTTTGAAATGGAAGCAACTCTAGATTCACGCCAACCCCGACACATCAAAGGTTAATCCCTTGGCTGGGGACTTTTATAAAAAGGTGGCAAGATATTTTTTTTCTTTTCGTCATAGATGTTGTGAAGGTTGGACATATCTCGCCTAACCCTACGCCAAAAATGAATCTTATAACTGGCTTGCATGAGAAAATGGTAATAAGTTGATTGTAATGCTAAAGAAATATGGAGATTCGAGAAGTAGTTGAACAAGAAATATATCCTGAGAGGTGTCTGAGACAAAAATAAAATGTCATAAGAAATTTAAGACGTATTATCTCAAATCAATGACTACTATATCATTACGAGTGACTTAGCCGATAAAGATATATAGCTTCCTAAACCCTTTGTTAGGGTACTTCATTGAAACCCTTCCCCACTATTGGAAAAATTAAAGAATAATGTGAAGGATGAAAAAAACGAAAGCAAATGTCCCTTGAAGAGATGTGGTCGAGATAGCTAAGGAATTATTTGATAAATGTTTTTATAAATAATTATGAAAAATATTTTTTAAGAATAGTTTTTTATATTTTCGTAAATGAAAATATATTTAATTGAATTCTAAAAAATATTTTTTTGTTCTTAAAATTTATTTTTATTGAATTAATAAAAAATAGTTTTATAAAAAAAAAAGAATTTACATTATAAATATAAATAATTTTTAGATAAAATTTTTTAAATAATGTCCATAATTTTTAAATTTTAAAAATTGTATCCATTTTCTAAATAGAAAAATCGTCTTTTCCCATTTTTCTTCTCTCTTTTTTTTTTAAAAAAAAAAAAAAAAAAAAAAACTTTTTGCACAACCCGCCCCTTACCCCCAGTTTTTTTACCTCCTAGACATTTTCTTCTTCCCTCTCCCCTAGATAGCCTCCATTTCCCTCTCTCCCTCTCTTTCGCACATATTTTCCCATCTAAAATCCCCCACAATCATACGCTCCTCTATACCTATCTTCGTTGTCCCATATATGTGAAGTTCAGGTTGCAATGTCGCCATCGTCCTCCACAACCACCGATGCCACCCGTCTATTCCTTCCTGTAGAGAAAGAAAAGGGAAAAATAAAAAATAAAAATTCCATCTTTTTCTAGATAGTCAAATGGAGGTGATGAGCTTAAATGAATTTGGTGGATGGTTCGATTTTGATGTATGATTCATCGCTTATGGGTTTGAAGGTCTGTTCTCGATATGTGTTTTGTGTGTGTATATGCAATTTTTTTCTTTTCCCTATTCTAATTCTTTGTTTACTTAGCAACATAGAAAATATAGGAAATAACTTTAGAGTGTCCTCTCAAATCACCAATTTGAGAACATGAAGAACAACTTTTGAAACATAGAGAACAGTTGTCAAGATTGGTACCACATTGCAGGGCACCGCCATAGAAAGAAGAGCGAGGGGTCCACAACTAGGGTCAATTTAGAAGAGACACCCGTGGTTATAGCTATTATGGTCCCCTCTAAGGTGAACATGTTCACCAATTTGACTGATTGGGTGGTAGACTTTAAGGCTACCGACACATCTAGGGCAATAGAAATGTTTGTTCACCTCCGATGATATAGGAAAGGAAGGTATTCGTGGGCCACTCAATGTTGGATTCTATGATTGACAAAGGAAAGGTTCTTTATAAGCTAACCTCAATTAAAGTGTCTTCCCTTGGGGATATCTTTCTTGTTGGCATTTGGCTATCAAAAGTTCAATATGAGGCAGTGATCACAAGGCTAAGGGAGATGAGTTTGGAGTGATGATAGTGGTGAACCAATTCAATGGCACGATGACAAAATGATAGCCTGCATCCATCTAGTCCAAAAGCATGATACTCAGTTTTCGAAAATAATTTTAAAAAACGATTCTCTAATTCTTTAATGTCTTTTAGAATAAATTCTCTTTGAAAATCTCAAATGTTTTTAACATATGTTTTTAAATATATTTTTCACATTTGTATGATTATCTTAAAAAAAAAAAAAAAAAAATCCTCATAAAATGAGGGAAAATAAAAATTAAAACAATTAAAAAACATTTTTTTTAAATATTTTATTTTTTGGTTCTCAAATATGTTTTTTTATTTTTTATTCTTTGTTCTTAAAAGCATAAAAATCAATTTAAAAAACAATTATCAAACATGGTCTTAAACTTTTATTTATTTATTTTGAAGAACATGAAACTGATTTAAAAAACAATTGTCAGAGAGTCTTAGCTTTTTTTTCCTCAAAGAATCCACTCTCCTACGAAGCTTGAACTATTAAATTGAAGTGATCCACTTGTTTGTTTGGGGGATCAAATACATAGGTATCTTATCCACCCCGGAAGCCAAGATGCCATAATCCGAGCCCAGGATTCACGCTTCTCAATCATGGACAAACAAGACGGTTCACCCAAGACCTTACAATGGCTCTTAAGACCCCAACCCAACCTAACGAGTCCTAATATTGATGACATGAAGAATTTTCAGATCCCCCTTCCCCTCCTTGACACTCTCATACCATAATAAACTCCTCACACACAAAATTGATCTCACAATCATTTATAAGCCCCAGCAGTTTTAATCAAGAAAGCCCCTCAGATATCATCAATCTACTAATAATATAGGCATTCATCCATACCATTAATTGGAGCAAATCGACTTACTGTTTACATATATATACCAAAAAGAATGGGACAAAAGATAGGTGTCAGCTAAAAGCTACCAAGGATTGAGATTTTATTATTCAACTAATTTTCTCCTCCAATTCAAGTAATAAATGGGCTATATGGCTACCTACAACTCCCCCTTTATCAAACAGAAACGAAAAAAGAATGAAACTTCAGCTCAAAGCCCTCATTTGAGCGAGAATTAGAACCCGTGGGGGCAAGGGGTCTGCGTTAGTCTTTTGGTGTAGAATGGTTGTGTAGAATGCATCAAGAAGCCATAGCCAGGGGGGTTGTTCCATATCCATTGCGGTGTGCCTTCTGCCACCTCCACGCGACCCTCAAACTCTCTTGAAGATCGGTGTATTTAGCTGTCCAGTTCAGTTCATGGTCGATCTTACTTGGGTCGCTGAAAACTTCAGCATAGTCACCAGGCCTACGGGCAAGGTATTCAACTTTGATGTTCACCCCAGTTGCCTTTTTACATGCCTCAACAAACTCCTTCACTGATCTGCCTGTTCATTCCCACAGACCCACAAAGAAAAAGGTTTAACAATAGTTATCTTGGAGCCCAAAATGCTTCATACAATCACACAAAGTAGCAGATTTATAATACCTTTTCCTGTGCCAACATTGTAGATTCCAACTTTCCCAGGCGCAGCCTTGTTAAGAGCCTTCACATGAGCATCAACCAGATCAGTAACATCAATGTAATCCCTTACACAAGTGCCATCAGGTGTTTTGTAATCCGTGCCTTTAACCTGCATGGAAATAAAAACAATTAATTTATTACAAATTAAAGACAAAAAGCTGACTTTGCTCAATCCGAAAGGATATGGTTATATGTGAATCAACAGGTGGAGAGCACATGATTTATGGCCATTGAAACCATCTGCTCTGATGATCATTTCAAAGATTATCAACCTTCCCAAAAGTACATCTTATCCACATTAGTTACATAAAATATGAAATGTGTAAACTTTATGCCCAGGTGAATTTTTTTTTTCTATCATTATTTAAGGAAAAACAGCCTTCCACCTCCAAAGTCATCATCAATTTGATTCAGTCAATGTATCTAATTTTGAATTCATTCAACAAGTTGCAGCTGTGTGCTAAGTTGGTAAACCACAATGGAAACGAGGAAAATTTTAAATGATCATACATTAGAGTACAGGTTATGACTTCATGAGAAATTTGTAATAGGCTAATAAAAGATATAGTTGAGGGATCACAAATCAACATACCTTCAGCCCAGGAATAACACCTGAAGCTGCATCAAAGCAAGCACCAGATATCCGACCATGCTCACGAAGTTCAGGTCTAGGAGCTTCCCCTAGTCTTCCCTCTGGATCTGACCCAATCACATTGAAGTATCTGAAAGTTTGGACAAAAAGAAATGAGACCATTAGCACGGACAAGCCATTATACTTGTTCACAAAAACAAAAAAAAACAAAAACAAAACAGAAAAAAAAAAAAGGAGAAAAAAAAAATTTGAGTAAAACAGCCAGCTGAGACCATTTGCGGTTGGAGGCCCATTCAACACCATGAATTTTTCACAGGGTATCCTGTCAGCTCCCCATTATAGATGACTTGCTTCGATCATGTGATATGTCCAAATTTAGCCATGATGAAGAGAATAGCTCTCCCTCATGCCAGGATAACAGTACAAAATTTAGAAATGACATAAACTCATAGGTTCATCATGCCTTGTTAAGATGAGATTTAGATATTTTGAATTAATAAGGGAACTTATTTAAGTAACAGCAAACTTGAGGCTGAAAACTGACCATCCTTTTCATCTTCCTTCTTTAGTTTTTTGGTAGTTTGTCGAAAAACTAAGTTAGCAGTAAAGAGTTACACGACTTGGCCCTTTTTGATCACTAATTACACCCTAAAAGAGGAACTCAATTTTGTTCCTAGACTTGAACTTCAGGGTACAGAACTAGAAACCTCAAAGCAAAGCATATACATGTTAAGAGTTTTTACATGTAATTTGCATAACCTTTTTCTAATTTCTAAAGCTCCACAATTGTCTTCTCTCTTTTTTCCTCCTTAAGAAAAAATACCCTATACAGCACCACTCAGTGATTTAGATTGCTTTCCTAATTAAGGACTAAATAGGGTAACCCAAATTACCTATTATATGCTATTAGTATATTGTAACCATAATAACATGTAGATATATGATGTTAAAATTCTCCTTTATGAGTGAGATAAGATGAGAGGAACATTTGTTAGAAAAAGACAAGTTGGATCTTCCCATGTTGGACACAACCATACAATTCTTCCAAAAGTATTTCCCCTCAACTGATAGGCAATATATATAAATGGAAGTTTTACCAACATGAATCATGAATCTTTATGTTGCAAAGGTAACACCAACAACAGACTTTTCAGCCAGAAAAAGTTTTCAAGTAAGATTTTACAAACAGACTCTCATTAGTTCACAAAATAACACCACTATCACAAAATTTTCAGTCAGAAACTTCTGAAGCAGAAAACAAAACCAAAGGGTTGATATTTCAGTTAGTGTTCCTTGTTGCATGAGGGAGACAACAATCTTCTGAGAATGTTCACTTTGTGGATCAATTTTTCTTTTTAAGCATAACATTTATATAAGAAAGGAAGGAATTAAAAAGAGAGAGAGAGGGAGAGAGAGAAAGGGAAAAAAGAAAAGAAAACAGAAAAAGGAAAAGAAATTCTCCAAATTTCTCATGGAAAAATGTAAACAGAAGAAGGTATCCATGAAAGAAAAAACACAAAATAAAATTTACAAAAAGGAAAAAAGAAAAAAAAAAAAAAAAAAAAAAAGGTGTTTTTGAAACAGTAGTCTTTTATATTATTGAGAGAGAAAGTGGAGAATCAGGTCACTCCACCTCCCACATGTAAAATATCACAATCACAATAAAGAAAGGGGGGGAGGAGAAACAGCATTCCCTACTTTCACACAAAAAAACAAAATAAATGAATGGTAAATTGCTAAAAACAAGCCCATAAATAACCACCTGCTCCAATCATAAATTCCTCTCAATCTGTCCTTACAGGCCCTATTGACTTACCTTCCTTTCCACTAGGGATTTTTCATATGTTACATACCCCATGGAAATAGCATGTGTGCCCCAATAGTTCTCAGAGACAAAAACCCCGAAATAATAAAAGGAATTCTAAACAAAAATATGAGTAATCAAATGCTTACCTTAGGATCATGACAGCCATTTCTGAATTTTTGGAGAAATCCAGGATAATATCTTCAGCCATCTTCTTGGCTTTTCCATATGGATTAATTGGGACCTGCTTATGGAACAACAGAGATCAAATGTTCTTAAATAGAATTAAAACATCAAACATATTGCAGATTTCCAATTCTGTAGTTTGCCTCAAAGACATAAAATATTCAGAACTAACAGCTTGGGCAACAAATACACAAATAGCACATTTTTAATTGGAAATAAACAAGTACTTTATTTGACTTTCACCTGTGGAGTTTGTTCTGTAATGGGCATCTTTTCAGGTTCTCCATATGTTGCACATGTACTAGAATATATCAATGTATTTACACCATGGGCTGCCATCGCCTCCAATACTACCAACGTATTTGATGTAATATTGTGATAATACCTGTGCAGCATCATCAAATATATCATTATTTTTTTTCTATAGATATCATCAAATATATCATTATTAAGAACATAGTTTTCAATTTTCCATCATAATATGAACCATTCTACTTATCAAGGAAAGGGACCAGAAGAAGATAATTAGAACTCCTAATGATATGATGTTAGCAAAAGTAAAATGAAAAGAAAATGGACATGGGAAAATTAATGGTTGATTAAAAAAAAAATCTAAAATTTGGAACAGTTCAAGCTGATGTCCTAGAAAAATATTAACATTTTCTAAATCCTCAAACCATACAATGTAAAACCAATGCTTGCATCAAGCCATAACCTCTATGATAATAATTCTGAGATTAATGCTGCTGTACAGTATGTAGAAGTTTAGGATTAACAAGAAACAGGTGTTGATGAAAAGGATGTTTCTCACTATAATTGTAGTGTTTTTCAGTGTACTACTAATAATAATGACAAGGGTTTTGCATGCATGGTTACTGGCTTTATAGACAACAAAGTGGGCACAGTTGTTGACAGCCAAAATGGTAGTGTTAATGGTATTGCTGGCAAAGGAGGTGAAAGTTGTGGTGCTGTTATGCCGGTGGTGGTACATGCTTAGGGGCATTAAGTATATCAGTGGTAATGGTAATGGTTACAGATAAAATCGGGCGAGATCAACCTAACTCACTGTATTAAGTTCATCCCCTATGATGGGATCAACATCAAGATGCAAGTTTTAGATACAAAGGAGGTCAGAATCCATAAAGAATAATTTGATAGTTTCTTTAACTTTCTATCTTAGAAAGGGTATGTAAGTTTAGGGTATCTTTTAGTCTATCAAGGGCATTTAAGGAAATTTGTTAAGCTTAGAACTGGGTTTTTTTTGTTAGGATTTAATCATACATTTGATCATCTGTGAGTTCTAGGTAGAGTCCAAGTAAATTAGTGTTCAAGTTGCTTGTGGGACCGAGCATGCTATGTACCTAAATGACTATATAATGTTGTAGTCTTGGAAGGTTAGATTTTGGAGAATAATTTTTCAAATTGTTTTATTTTCTACTTCTTGAGTCCTTTCCTCTTCTATTCCTGCCATGGGCACGAATTTTTCGGAAAATAGGTTGTGGATTCCAACTGATAGGCTGAACTCTCTAACAAGGAGGCTCCTAGCTTAGCCTATCAATCTGCTACCTGATTGGTTGATGGCTGCCTCCCAAAAAAAAAAAAAGAGCATCCTATCTCTCTAGAGGGATAAATATTTTGCACAACCTAGCTTGCTATTTCCAAAAGACCCTCTTCCACACCCAAGAAATAACCATGACTATTTCCTCCAGCAAAAATGATATTTACCCTCTAGAACTTTTGCTACAGACAAGCTTTCCATGAAAGCTAGAATCCCTGCCTTTATAGCTAATGTAAATCGAGCATTTTGGGAAAGCCCTAAATATAATAATACAACCATTCTAGTCTAGTGAATCTTAACTAAAAGGGCAAAGTTAACCAAAGCCCACAAGCCGCCTAGCTCAACCAACAGAAACAAGTTTGAGTTTGATACCCATATCCACTTGATTTTTAATTTTTTTATTATGCTTAATATTTTTCCTAAACATTTTTATAAATGTTTCTTTATGGGAACACTTTGAAAATAGCATTTTAATGTTCTCTTAATCATTTAAAAAAAATGATTAGTTATCTAGTGGGTAACAAGTCTGAGTATGCCCAAAGCTGATTTGTTGCCAGGTCTAATCTCAAACATGCCACTAAAGGGTTTTTAAATACTAATTAAGGTTACAATTTTTTAAAAAGGCTTGACTACTCATAGAGGTTACATAAATTTATTATGGTAATGACTGCCTCACAAAGTTCCTATGGTATTTCCTAAAATCTGAAAGGGTAATAATAGTTTCAATGGATTCAATAATATACTTCCATGTCCTGGTGTACAGAATAATATTTTCGAACACAAAAAAACAATCTCAATTACCTGATACAAAAGGTCCAGAAGCCATAAGGGAATTGGTTTCTACAGATGTCATCAGAGAAAAGCACTGTTTTCAAACATCTTTCATCCAGAAATAACTTTGACATGGTTTAGGTTGATTTTGCCCACTCTATCAGAATATGATATAAATTTCAGTCATTTTCATCTCAGGCATCCCTTTGCAAAATCCTCTTTCTTCCTTTGCAAAATCCTTTTTCTTTCTTCAAAAAACAACCTATTCAAGGAAGATTTGTAGAGTTTTCAAGAAAAATGAATAAATCAGTTGCCCCCAATGAAGGCAACTTTCCTTAAATGGAATTTTCTACAACTCAGGTGCATATCTACCTCGCATTCTATACAGTGCTATAATCCACATAGTTATTCGGAAAATTTTATGTACATTTTTATTTTCATAATTCTGAAAACAGGAAATGCCCTAAGGTCTATGGGAGATGGGCTTGCCCCTTCACAGATGGGTGGTTTTAATTCCTAAATACCATATTTTGTAGTATTTTGTCAGCTACCATTCAATGAAGGATTCTTCAACTTCTATTGGCACCACAATTGGAACATTGTATGCAGGCCTAGAAGATTGATTCAAAAGACCCCTCTAGTATGGTCTAGTCCTAAGGATTACATTGAGTTAAATTTTGGTGGATGTTCTATGGATACCCGAAGGCAGCTAAGGATTTGAAGGAGTATTCAAAGATCATTAGAATAAAATAATAAGAGCTCATTCTAAGCCTGTGGGAGACTGTTTCACTACTGAAGATAAGACTAGCTCTTATGAAGGGTCTTGTAGAAGCCAAAGATTTGGGCCTTTCTAATCTTCTAGTGGAAGGAAATCCCATCACTATTATTTCTCAGGTGACTAAGAAGAAAAGTGGCTCATGGAGGTTTGATGGGTGACTTTGCCAAGTTTTTAATACCACTACATAGTTAGGTATTCTTTTCATTGGATTCTTCGCTTAGTCAATCAAATGACAAACTTTTTAGCCAAAAGACATCAAACTTTTGGTTTCTTTTGTAGGGAATCTTTTGCCTCCCTGAATTACAATTAGTAAATCTTTGGCTTGATCTTGGACTGTTTTTGTCTTTTCCTTAAATGGGCAGCTTGTCTTGCTTCACTTTCTGTAGCTTTTCTTTTTTTTTTTTTTTTTTTTCTTCCCTTCTTTCATCAGCTTTTGTATACTAAGCAAGGATGTCTCATCCTTCTTGACCTTTTTATTTAATAAAAATGAGTCCCTTTTGTTTTTGATAGAAAAAAAAAAACAAGAAAAAAAAAGATAAGTTACCAATATTATCCAATCATTAGCTGTAATTCTAGTCTTCAATGAGTAACAAACATAAAGGTATCTTAAAATCGAAACTTTTTTATTTTACAAACTGTCACATGCAACAAACTACTGAAACCACTTCTCACAAGAAGAACAAGCTTGTTTGCAGCACGTTAAACCAGTATTAAAACTAGATTACAGATACATACCTGAGAGGTTCAAGGGTGCTTTCTCCAACATAAGCAACAGCTGCAAAATGCATTACAGCATCAAATGCATTTTCTGAAAATATTTTGTTTACCTGAACTATGAATAAAGGAAACAAATGGCATTATCCATGTTTGACTGTTCATGTTAAAGACAATCTTAAGCAAATATATCTGTAATAAATAGTGTGATTAGGATACAGCTTTTGCATCTCCGAGGTCAGCATAAATAAACTGAAGCCTCCCAGGTTCTGGAAATTGTTCTTGTAAAACCTTAATGGCGCCTAGGTTTCCCCTCGAGAGGTTATCCTGTTGAAAAGGAAAAGTCCTTTTTCATGAAGATATCAAGGAACAAATTTTGACAAGTGGCAAATGAATGGAAAAGGACATTTCCACAAATTCTGAAAGAGAAGATACCACTATAGTTACACGGTGTGAGTCCTTGAGAAGTCGTAGTGCAGCATGTGAACCAATATAGCCAGCACCTCCTGTTACTAAGACATGAGTTACCCCTGGTTCATGACGAGAGAACTGGGAGGAAACAAAACAAGCAAGAAGAGAAAACATGTTAGCTATCAAAATGAAATAAAGCTCATTTGGTTGCTGAAGGTTGCAGGAAAAATGGAAAAAGCAATTGTAATCTTATAACAGCCACAACAACACCAACTTGCAAGAATCTAATTTTCATTTATTTTCCAATATCTTCTTGGCGATCCAGAGAGCATAAGTGAAAATGAGAAAAGAATATTATAATTTGAAGTAAGAAAAAAGGTTTAAATAATCTGTAGAGTGCAAAGCAACACTTAGAAAGAGCATACAAAATTTTCTTATCTCCTGGAGGGGAAGGGAAAAGAAGGAAAGTGTTACTGGCTACTTAATTCTATGCTAAATTACCAAGGTGAAGAGGGCCAATGGTGTATTTTGGATGCAAGCTTGAAGGAGAATGAATTGCTTCTAGATAAATGCTCTCAATACCATATGCACGTGTGTGAGAGAGCATGTATACATACACACAAACACTTGCAAAAGTGTCAGGATCATGTTTCTGTCTAGTGTTAACAGAGAACTCACACTTCCAAAAGTTTCAGGATGATGTTTCTCTTTAGTGTTATCAGAGAACTTGCATGTTAAAGTGCTTCTATAACAAGGCTATTGCATTCAAGTGTCCTATGCCTCAGTCATTGATAAGCAACAAATCTATCCTCTGAATTGATACACGCCCTCCCAGGTTCAACACTCGTTCTCCAGACTAAAGATCGTAATGTGAATAATTTTGTCATTCTAAAGCCAGGTTTGGTCATGCAGACAGTAGTAGCAGACCAATATGATGAGGTTTGACATGGTATCAAACACAAAAATGATAGGAACAAATTTTTGGCAGATTTTCTGCAATAAATGGCCTCATCACGAATGGGCTTTACTGAATAGGAGGAACCCCTTCTTTGAGTGCATCATAGCAGCTTAGCTATAAAACCTCCTTCACTTTTACAATCTAATAATCCTCCATTCAGCTCACCCCTATCCCTCCAAAGCTAAAAAGAAAAGAAATGTGAGAGAGACACTTATATACAATCTAACAATTCTCCATTTAGCTCACCCCTCTCACTCCAAATCCGAAAAAAGGAAGGCACACACGTGCGAGAGACAAATAGTATCATCAAATTTTTTTCATATATCACTACCTCTCATACTCTATATAAGCTTTTAAGTTCCATACTGTAAGGCTTGCTTCACTAAAACAAAAATGGGCTAAATGCTAAATTATTGCAAGAAGAGCTGTTAAATATATCTTATAAAGAAATAGGTCATTCTGATATAATGGGGTACTACATGCTACACTGATTTAGAAATTGGGTCAAGGAGTTACCGGACTTGGGGTGTTAAAATTTGATGATTGCTTGAGCATTAGAATACATAATGCTGTTAGAGTAGCAGCCAAAAGAATTTTTCCTACAACATTGCTCTTCCTTTTTGGGTCTGCGTATTCCATACCTACAAGCACCAAAATATAAACTCATAAACTTTTTAAAGAAATGGATTTTATAACACGCAAATCAAATTAGAAAAGCCTTAAATCATACATGCCTAATAAAAGAACAGAACTATGATCATATCATCAAGCTGATTAGAATCAACATATATTGGTAACTTCATTAGCAGTTAAAGCAATTTCCAAGTATTTATTTAACTTAATGCTTTGGATTACATGGGTTACATTAATACATAAATTGAGTTTTGGTGGACTGTTAACCATGCTGCACCTGTTGCAACGTTGCATACTCACTTCAACACAGAATATACTTACTGTATTAAAAACCCGAGCTTTTAAGAAGAACTAAATTGAGTTCAACCAGGAATAAAAAGGGAATATATAGAAACAGTAACAAACAAATCACCAAGAGGAATTTACCAAGATAAAGAGTGGAGAAAAAAAAAAAAGGAGAGATTTAAATTCAAAGGAAGCCCCACCTCCAAAAGGCATGGATCTACTGGGCCTTGGCTGATTTCTGCTCCTAGTAAAATTTAGCATTTGGAAAACCTCTTAGATTCTGCTCCTAGTAGTGAGGGTCAAACTAAATGATCAAGTAAGACCTCTCCTTGAAAGCCTTTGGTGTAATCTGCAATGCAAATCAACCTATTATTAATAAATCTTCATAAAAATAAAAATTAAACTAAATCAACTGAAAATCCAAGATAAAGCAACAATAAAATTGAACACAACGGAAATATGGGCCTTATTAAAACAAAATCAAACCTTAAATTGGTAGAAAACAAAAAAGTTTTAAAAAACATACATACACTCAAAAACCGTCACTCAAATTCAAATATCCAAATCATGGTTTATGAGACACATTTAAAGAATAACAAAACAGAATTACAAGGAGTTACTCAAATTTTACTATCTAAAAGCAAAAAAAAAAAGAGGGCCCGTAAAGGCGAAAATATGAAGGCAAGGGACAACCTATGATGGATCAGAACTCAAATATAAATATATTATCAGGGAAAGGATTCAAAAACAGTTCACAAACACCCACAGAGGTGAAGCCATCAAGCCAAGAGAGAGCCCATGGAGGATCATCAAAAGTCAATTTCAAACATCATCATATGAAAAGGCATTGAAATAAAAATAAGAACAAAACAAAACACAATCCATGATAGAAACAGAGGAAGAGAACAAACACAAAATTTGAAATTTTCAAGATCTAAAGACACCATTCGAAAAGCCGACCTCAAATCACAAAAACAAAACCACAATCAAGCATACAAACCCCTGCCTGTGAACAATCCTGACAGCATACAAATGGGTCTTTCGAAAAAAGTAGACAAAAAAACCCAAGAAACAGTAAATGGTAGCCGACCAGGACGAACCCCCCAAGCTTTAATAGCCAAGAAATACCACAAGGACAAAGCATTTAAAGCCTCGTAAAGTACCATATACGAAGAGAAATTACCAGAAAATAAAATCATACAAAAAGAAAATTAGAATTTCCAAAATCAGAAGATCTGGAACTGATCATTTCATTCCCAAAAAAAAAGAGAAAAGAAAAAAGAAAAAAGAAAAAAGCTTGCAATTGAAAGGCGAAGAGAGGAAAGGACCTTAACCCAGAAAAAGTAGAGAGACGGGAGGAGGTCTCCTGGTCTTATGGGTACGTTTGAAACAAAGGAGAGAGGGGGCGTTCTAATAAGCGGAGAATTCTCTGCTTCCATGTTGTCAAATGTGAAGGTGGCTACAAAATCAAAAACACTCTTTCCTCCCACCTTTTTTTTTTTTTCTTTTTTTTAAAAAAAAAAATTCAAATCGACATTATTTATTTCGGGCCTTTTCCGTCAACCCCATCCAATCATATACAGTCGTAACATGCCGTGGGCGAAGAATCCGTGTTTCCCCACGAATTACATGCCCACCCTTTCATTTCCCCAACATTCAAAGAAAAAAAAATATCTGTCCTCATTTTTTGTGGTAAATTCTGATATGCTCACATATGCTGGTTCCAAATACTTCCAATTTTTTTTCCTTTACCGGAAAATACTAGGAAAAGAAAAAAAAATATTTTCCTAAATTTATAATAAAAAAAAATCAAACATAATTAAAATTTTAATTACTTTCAATTTTTTTTTCTTTCTTTCATATTTTCCTTTTCAAAACCAAACATAATAGTAAAATACCACTAGCTATTAATGAATAAAAATTAAAAAATTGGACAATAAAACATAAATCATGGTTTAACTATTTTTATTGGCTACTTTTTTTGGTATAATACCTGGTTTCCAACAAGTGATTTTTGGAAACCATAGTAAGATTCTTTTTATAGATTTCTGAACTATTTTTTTCCATTTTTGGATACCATCTACCTCTATCATTATGGAGATAAAAAAAAAAAAAAAAAAAAGGGAGATGTTGTGTATAAGCCATAATAAGAAATTTTTTTATTATTATTAAAAATTGGATGTGAAGGATCAATCTTGATACTATCATATTTTCATTAAATATGGAATAATTTTTTATATTAATTAAAAAATAAAATATAATAAATATTATTATTAGTCGAGACGCACGAAAATACGAAACACGGAAACTTAGAAAATTGTGGTATCATCACCTATGTCATGATGTACATACCTTTATCATAGTGTTACAATTTGAGGCAAGATACACGACGCATGTCACCACTCGTGTCATGACGTGTGTCACAGTAGACGTGAGTGTGTTGCTTTGTTGTATGGTTTTGGGCTGATTCATGTTTTTTTTTTTTTTTCAAATTTAGGTCCAATATATTTTTATTAAAAGGAATCATATTAAAATTTTATTTTATTAACCCAAAATTACATCATTTAAAGAACATAATAATAAAACCAATCATTGGAAAGTGAAGGTTCTTGTGTTATGATTAATGGGAAGACTTGGGGGATTGGGAAAACATGAATTGTATACTATAAGTCACAATTCCATCAACAATTAATTATAATAAAAATATTAAACAAAATGTCACTTGGATACGCTTTCTTAAACACAATCTAATAATTTTTTAAAAAAAAATTATGAAATTAAATAAATTTTATCATCTCAAATTTTAAAATTAATTTTTATACAGAATGTTCCTACATTTATTTTTCTTTTCATTAAAAATAAAAATAAAAATTGAAGTGCATGTAGCACAAACAATAAGTTAGCAATGAATAGGGTAATATAAGGACATCATTAAAAGAAAGAACCATTTATGCTTCTGACTGGCGATTCCTTTTTGGTTTGTAATAAAAGACGATGGCTTAGTTAACATTCCCTTGATAAATACTATAATTAAAATTAGTAAGATAGTAATTGAAGGTGGGTATCCCAATGTACATTTCCTTAGACGTGTATGCATCAAAAGCATATGGGGGTTTGGGTAGAATTGTTTTAATAAAATGCCAGAGACTTTGGGTTATACAAATTTAATGTGGACAACCAATGTACCTTTTTTCTCTCTCTCTCTCCCCCTATGTGTCAGCTACAGCTACTGCATGTTCTGTTCATGATCGTCGGTATATAATATATACATTTTTTTTTTTTTCCCTCAGGTCTCAAAAGTTCCGAGAGTATTTGAAGCACCAAGAATGAAGCATCCATGTTACCCATGAAAAGTCAAACAGAGAAAACTCCATGGAGGACTGAGGAGGTCCCCGAATCATTGCCAAACAAATGGAAACATTTACTCGCCCCCAAGGCCTGGTCCGGTTCCTTAAAATGATGATGAGTACGCATGTTGAAGTGCCCAATCCCATACATTTAAAAGTAATATATATAAATAATTTATTAATTTTAAATCTTTTTTTTTTTTTTTCACTTTTCTTTTTTTCTATTTTTTTTTATTCGTATATTTGAAAAATAAAAAATAGCCTAAGACATAGTGTGGTAATTGTTTTCAAAAACAATTTTAAAAACCGTTCATTTTATTTTACAAAACAAATATCAATTTGAAAATGTGAAATATTTTTAATTTGTTTTCTATATTTTTAAATATATTTTAAAAATAATTTTTATATGTATTACTTTATTTTTCAAATGTAATTATCTTTTAAAATAATCATAAAAAAATAACTAAAAAATATTTGTAAAAAAAACATCTTACTTTCTCTTTTTAAGAAAAAAAAATGTTTTCTTTTTAATCATCTAACATATTTTTCTATTTTTTTATTTTAAAAAATATATTTTTTAAATAATTACCAAATAGATCCTAATACCCTATTTCGAATATTTTTAAAACAATTCTCAAAATATAAATTTTGAAAATAGTTTTTGAAAATATATTTTTTAGAAAAAGGAAATAAGTTTGCAAATTCAGAATATCGATAACCTTTTTTTTTTTTTTTCTATGTTTCAAATATTTTTTAGAATAATTTTTTTAGTGAATTCCTATTTCAAATTTTCCTTCAATCACACAAGCCTCTATGGGAGGGTAGCTAACCGACTTCAAGAAAGACATTACTCACGGTAGCTATGCTACCCACGAGATTTAAAGAGCTTTAAAGGAGTGTGAATCATTTGTTCCACAAAATGTCCTTCTCAAGGTTGTATATTTTCCCCTTTTCAACCTACTCAAATCCAAAACGTAGGACCCAAGGAGGTTCCAACCAAGGGGCATTTGGATCCCAAAAATGAATAGTTTAATTATTTTTTATATTTATATAATTACTTTTAAATAATCCTTCAAAAAAATATCTTATTTTTATAACAAATTTTTAAAAAATTATTTTATCAAAAAATTATTTAACTGTAAGAATAAAATACCATTTTCAGATAATTTTGTTGATTGATTAGACTTTAGTTAAAGTTGTTTTAATCTTATTTATAAAATTATTTTTTTCCCTCTTTTTGTCGGTTTGACAGCGAATATATAGGTATTGTATATTTGAATTCTCCTCTTAATTGATCTTTTACTTTACCAAATAACTATTTTTTTCATTTTTTTTTTTAAATCTCAGGTCATTTTCACCTTACCATGATTGGAGAGGGAAAACAATGGGTTGGGGACAAGAAAGGAAAGGTAAAGAAGAAAGGGTTAGGGGTTTTGAATGGGCCATCTTGACGTTGAGAGGAATGAGAAAAAACAAAATGGGATGGAAAAAGATGAGGGGGAGAAAATCAGCTTATGTTTGGTTCCAAAAAATATTAGTAAAAAAAAAATTTAAATATAATTTAAATTGATTTAAAATGATATATTTTATAATTATTTAGTCCTTATATAATAAAAGAAAATAAGTAAAATAAGTTTAAAAAATCTATAAAAATAATTTATTTATTTTAAATTTATTTTTTATTTTTTATTTTTTCTTTCTCTTAAATATTTTGAAAAGCCTTAATAAAATACAAATGAATCTCTACAATGTGATGACACTTGAAAATCTAATACTTAAATGGCAAAAATCAGTCTTTGGTATCCATCCATCCATCCATCCCCTAGTGGCTGCTGGCTTAGTGCAAGTTGCCCCACTAATTCTAATTTCTAAAATGGTTTTGAATGGTTGAAAAGTAGTACTAATATTAAAAAGCCATTGATTTTGTCATATGGCGTGGAGTAGGTAATTCATCACCTTTCCCTTTGAATATTTGAATATTCTTCTTCGGTGTCTTTGTGCATACTGCCTACCAGATGGTGTTGACTTCTCTTCAATGCCCGGATATCTTCGGAAGCACCCAAATTATGATCTACTCAAAGCTCTTAGGACTGCCAAAACGTTAGGTCATGGGTTTATGATCTTCCACCAATAAAGCCACCCTTTCCACTTTTTTTCAAATTCAAGTGAGAATTTACCTTCCCATTAAGACTGGTTATTTGACTTCTATTTATACCCACTTAAATATTTTAATATCATATTTTTTTATTAAATTAAGTATTGATTGATTAAGGATGGGACTCAAGGGTTTGGTTTTTTTAACTTTTAAGTCTTCAGCCAAGGTGCTTTAAGTATTTTTTGAGCCATCTGTTTTCTAAGTTATCACTTTTTTTTTTTTAAGACAATCTTATCTTAATAAAAAAAATATATATAAAAAGTTTACTTTTAACATAATGAAAAAGTTACTTTTTCTCATTTCACCTTTTCAACTTTTTAATTTCTTGTTATAATACTTAAATTTAATTTCTCATACAAAATAAAATAATTTTTTTTTGAAAATTTTAATAACTCTTGTTTTAAAAACAAATTAAACTGCCTCCATTTTTTTTACAATTTGATCGAGAAATAAATTTATTATAAATTATCAAAGTTGTTATAAAAGAAATCAACTATACATAATTAGAAATCCTAATTATTATCCAATTATTATTTTTTTACAAATGAAATAATTAATCATTATAAATTTTTATTATGGCAATAAATACTCATATTTTAGGATATTTAAAAACATGTTTGCAAACACCTAAATAAATAAATAAATAAATGAAGGTGGTCCCAATGTTATGACATGTGTGATAATTAGAAAATAATCATATCTCAAATTCAAATAATTATTTATTTGAATTTTTAAATCAATCTATCTTTATCTATAATTCTCTATAAACAGACAAACTATTTGAGAAATTACAAAAGTTAAAGAGAAAGTTTTGCTTAATTTCACAAGTGCAATCAATATTCTCCTAATTTGTTTCAAGCTTAATTTTCTTCTTAAATTCAAAGAAGATTCTTGAAGGAGAAAAGTCAAGAATAAGCTTAATCGAACATGGATTAAGTCAATCAAAAGAACATGATCGATATTTTTTGAATCATGATCAACTTGGGAGATCACATAAGAGGATTACACATCTTGTTCTAAAGAAGATCATAGAAGAATGTACTTAAATTCTTTTCCTTTTAAATATGAATTTATCTACTATTTCTTTATCCTTTAATTTCATAGAAACAATAAATTTTTAGACTTTTTCATTTATTTTTATTAGATTTTAATACCTAAATAAGATTTAACACTATTTCCTTGTTCTTTAATTTCATAGGAACAATAAAATCTAATAAAGCCTTAATTAATCTTTCAAGTGGAATAGGATATCATATTTTAACATGGGCATTTGACTCTCAAAATAATGGAAACTATAATTTATCTCAAGACCTACTCTAGGGTTTTGCACATAAATAATTAAATTAAGCTTTACCAAATCAAGCCCTCTCATGGTAAACATTCAATAAGAAAAATAAGCATCAAATATGTCTTTGAAACCTTATACGGAGGACTATAACCAAGGAAAATACATAGAGTAGATTTGTATTCAAGATTGCCACCATTATAAGGTTTGATATAAGGGAACATTAGTAGCTAAATACCTTCAACTCGGAGTAGTTGAGCTTAACTTTGAATAGGGCTTCTAATGGGCTTTTGTTATCAAGAATAAGAGTTGGAAGTTGATTGATGAGATAAACAATAGCATCGAATCTTACATCCCAATATTTTGATAAGAAGGTTGGCTTGAGTGAGTAGAGTGGGACCCCTTTCAATAATGGAGCTTTGACCCAAAATGCTACACTTTAAAAAAAAATCCATAAAGTAAACCTAATGTGAAAATAATGCCCAATCTACTGTGTTTGTGCCACATAAATTGTCACATCATAAAACCGTAGTTGGTAATTACGGTTTTATTTTTTTAAAACATTCAAAACCGTAGTCACCAACCACGGTTTTAGCTTTTTTAAAGTTAAAACCATGGTTGGTGATTACGGCTTTGACTGTTTTTACAAATAGTCAAAGCCGTAGTTACCAACTACGGTTTTAACTTTAATTCTAAAACCGTAGTTGGTGACTACGGCTTTGACTATTTTAAAAACAGTCAAAGCCGTAGTCACCAACTACGACTTCAACTTTAATTTTATATATATAAATAATTATATTGCTTGATTTAAAATATTTAACTTTAATTTATTTAAATAAAAATATTATATTATTTTGATTTTAGATAGACTAAAAATATGTGAGTGATTTAATAAAAATATTTAACTTTAATTTATTTAAATAAAAATATTATATTATTTTGATTTTAGATTGACTAAAAATATGTGAGTGGTTTAATAAAATTATTTAACTTTAATTGATCTCATTATTTAAAGAATAATAATATATGAAATTAAATAATTGATGTCTTTAATTTGATATAAAAATATTTTGGTTTAGTTTTATTAAAATATTTGACACTATACTCAATATAAATATAATTAGTTATAAATATACTATTTTATGCCCTCATAATGAAGAATATTATATTATTTTGTAACTTTGTACAAAAATTAAAGCCAATTATGCATTTGTACAAAACATAATATGACTTCAAGTGGGTAAATAATTGGAAAATTACTTAAATACAAAAAAAATAATTTTATTTTCTCCAATTTTTTCCTTTCAAAATGGGATCAAAATGGAATGGAATGGAATGGAAAGGCATAAAATTTTAAACTTAAAATGCCAACCTAATAGAATTTGTTTTTCCACTTCTTAAAATATAGAATTGTAGAAAGAAAATACCTATGTTTTTCCAATCAATTCACCATTTAGTTTAACTGTTTTGGTAAATAAATGAAAATGCTTTTAGAACATTTTTGTAAATTCATTGAGAATAAGAAAAATGTTCCTTATTGGGTTTTAACGGGAGTTTTGGACAAAAATGATTTCTTTAAAACAAAAAATTCATAAATTAATTTTATTCTCAAAATAATTTTCAATGTGATGTGTGTCTTATTCATGAGGGTATTTACATCATAAGACTGTAATTGGTAATTATGATTTTTGATTTTTTTTTAAATAGTCAAAATAGTAGTTGGTGATCATAGCTTTAAATTTAAACCTAAAACCAATTTTTTTAAGTTCAAATTTTAAATCATGCGAATGTTCAATTTTTTAAGAATTATTTTGATTGGAGGTTAAGATTGTAAATTAGTTTTAATGCATTATTTTTTCTATATTGATATAGTGTTGTT
Source organism: Vitis vinifera (assembly GCF_030704535.1). Lineage (NCBI taxonomy): Eukaryota > Viridiplantae > Streptophyta > Magnoliopsida > Vitales > Vitaceae > Vitis > Vitis vinifera. Next base: position 15,527,679 of record NC_081814.1, read on the forward strand.
GTAACTAATTAGTTACAAATTTTTAGACTGTCGAATTGCTATATATATATAAGTTCAATTTAAGTTTAAAATTGATCATATTTTCATTTAAATATATAATAATTTGTTCATAATAATAATAATAAAAAGTTAACAATATAATGCAAATGAAAATAAACACAAAAACTAAAAACCAGTCCTCAATGAGTGCCACATGATGGGGTCTTCCTCTTTCTCTGCGGACACCTATGATACACAGACATCTTTGTGGAATCTAACTGTGCAATCTGCCATGTCTCAGTATGTATAGGTTAAGATGGAGCTGATGGAAGCAAGACTCGACGTCTACGTGGACCACGACGTCTCTTAGGTGGACATACATCTAACTGTGTAACATGTGTAAGGGTATGATGCATGGTAGTCTCTATGGGAAGAGGTGTAGGTGATGGTAAAGTGGTAGATGGTGGGGCGATCTCAAGTACAGTGATATCTGATATGGTAGCATCTAAGAGAGGTGATATAGGAGATGGAAGAATGACATCTACTGTAGTGGTAGCTGGTGAAATAACATCTGATATAGTGGGCTCGAGGAGAGGAAATATAAGTGATGATGGTGAGGTGACATGTGGTGTAGTGGTCTCCTCAAGACAAGATAGAGGTGATGGTAGATTAGTAGATAGTGGGGTAGTCTCTGGTGTAGTGACATCAGGTTTAGTGGCGTCTGTGGGAGGAAATACAGGTGATGGTAGAGTGGTATCTGATACGACATGCTCTAAGGGAGAAGGTCTAGGTGAAGGTGATGGTAGGGGTGAAGGGGGAAGTGTGGAAACCTCAGGTGCAAATGGGGTAGATGATGTGGATGGTGCTAACATGGTCTCGGGTGGATGCATAGATCGTCAAGGTTGTCGACCAGCTCGCCCACCATCTCTCCTACTATCTCTCCCTGGGCCTCGAATAGGCTACATCCTAACTGTAGTGACTGACACAGGTGGTCTCATAGATGGGTATAATGATGTCGGCGACTGACGGGCAAAATGTATGCGATGGTCCTCTCCAATAACATGCAAAATATCAATAGCAATCCGATGAATGTCGCCTAATGCACCTGAAGTAAGCCCAGCAGATCGACTAGCAATCTCAACCATACCAGTGATCTATTAAAAAAAAAAAAAAGTTAAACAGACAAAGATGATTTTTAATTAATTAAAATTTAATAAACCATTTATAAATTAAAAAAATCTTACCAACAACTGAGTAGCTGCTGCTGTACTATGATACCTCATCTGATCTCTATGGAGAGGGGGTGTGATCAAACGTTGTGTAATACGTCGGTACCATTCCATATATGGATCATGAAACTGCATAGCACCCACCATAGGTGGTGCTGTCACAATACGCTCCGCACGACTAGCCTATAAGGTAATATACTGTGCATGAAATGCCTCCCAATCATACTTATGTCGTCCTCGCCTATCCACGGAATGGAGGTGTTGCTCTATGGAACAAGATGGAGGTATCCCTTGTTGGAGGCCAAACTGTCGCAACACTCGCTTCGGTCGATGCCACTCGACAATGTCAAATCAGATAAGAGGTGACATTGTCCTCCAAATCTCCTGGTCTGCTAGAGATATCGCCGGAAGATGGGCAACTAAGTTTCCCATGTAAGGCTCCCATAAAACCTGTTAAAATCAACATTTGAAATTAATAAAGTTAACGTTTATATGGTTAATAATAACACATTAGATCTTATATGTACCTGGTCATGGGTCTGTGCATCTAATTGGTCTCGATAAAATGTCAATACACGTGATGGGTTTTGAGCCCATGATAAAGGTACTCTCCACCTACATCCTAACGGATCAGCTAGTAAACCCTCGTGTAACAATGCCTCATCCTGTAATCCCTGCTCTAAATGCTCAGCTGGTAAATCATCGACTGCATCATGCTCTAAATGCTGGGCTGCTGGAGGGGCTGGTGGTCGACCAAAATCGGGTCGACCCAGGTGGAGTCTCTCCCAAGACCATAACTGCAAAAAAATGTAACATTAAAATTTTACTTAAATTATAAACTTGAAACAACTAGAAATTTCAATCTAATGTGAATAATTAATTATACCTGTAATAGTGTGACACATCCAGCAATATCGGTGGCACCATCCAAACTCGCTCGACACAACTCCCTATATAGGTGTGCTAATACTACACTACCCCAACTATACATATATGTCTGAGTCAAGTCTCTAAGAAGTGGGAGATAACACATATGTATGTGAATACCCTTCTTGTCTGTAAATAGCGCTGAGCCTATGAGTCCTAATATGAAAGCCTGTGCATACTGCTTTAATATGGCATCATCTAAATCAACTGGTGGATGAGAGAACTAGTGACATAGCCATCGTGTCGATATCGCTGATCCTTTAATCTCAGATGTAGGGGGAGTCACCCCTAAAAGTTCATAACATAGCAATGACCAATCTATATCACATGTACCAGTGATGGGAAGCCCATGAATACGAAGACCTAATATGACAACAACATCCTGTAAAGTAATGGTCATCTCCCCAACAGGTAAGTGAAATGTGTGTGTCTCAGGACGCCATCTCTCAACTAGACTAGTGATCAATCCCCAATCTAGTGTAATGTGTCCAATACGATATACACCATAAAATCCAGATCGAATAATATAAGGTCGAAGACGAGGATCCATCTCCCACTCCCGCATAAACCTAGATATATGTTGTCGACAAGTCAAGACTGAAGCAAGCTGTAAAAATACAAATAAATCATTTAGATAATAAATTGCAATTTTTTTCATTCTTTAAAGAGATATTATGTGTTTTCATATACATACCTGACCAAAGTCAACTAAATGAGACCTATGTCTATCCTGTAGAACCAAAATAGACGTATCTAATGGATCTGGATCAGAACTATGTCCTCTATACTCCATATCTGTAACAAAATTGTGAAGATAAATAAACAATACTTATTGTTTTTAAATAAAAAATATTTTTAATGGAAAAGTTTTAAAAATTTATGGAGTTTTCCATATATTAAGTATATATCAGTTTGATAAATTTAAGTAGATCAATTCATTTATGACCAATAAACAAGTCATACTAGTTTAAATTAAAATTAGAGATACAAATACAATGAAGCATTTTGTTAACATTTTTAATAGAAAATTTCAAAATTTTGACAGAGTTTCCCCTATAGTATGGACATTATTCCAAATACAAATAACCTGATTAGGCAAATAACATCAATATTTATAATCAAACCAAAGCCAATAATTGAATAAAGGTAGTATCATAGTAGCTTAAATCACAATATCCAAGAAAATTACATGCACACATCACAAGGTCTAATCAACTCTATTACTGTTTTGATAAGAACGACGATTGTGGCCACTTTGTTTGCATAACCCATATGTAATAGAAGTCTTGCCCTCTCTAACATCCATTTCATTATGCAAACGACTTGATTTAGGTCGTCCACTCGATGCACGTTTCATCGACTCAGAAGGCATGATAATCGGGCCATCATAAGGAGGCCACTCATATACATTGAAAATGGGATGGAACAAGGGTGCCCAAGTATTATAGTACGATTGTGTACTGTAGTAGTGTTGAACAAGTGGTCTAAAATCAACTGAACGAAAATGACATGCTGCTAGAATATGACTACATGGGAATCCATATATGAGTGTTTTACCACACGTGCATGCATACTCCTGTAAGTTGACGCGATATGTTCGACCACGAGTTGAGCTACTCTTAGTACCCCTATTACTCTTCACATGGAATTGTCCTTGGATGTGATCATATAAAACAATCTCATGAGATCCCGCCTTAACCACATTTGCCTTCATCTTAGCATCAACATATGGAGTGTATTCCTCACTTGAAGCAAGTCGATTAGCACCTTGTTCCCTTCTCACAACAAAGTAACTATTTAGCTGAAAAAATGTCAATTGAACCAAAGCAGTTACGGGTTAGCTACAAGCCCCTTTAAGCACACTATTGAACATCTTCGACATGTTTGTAGTCATGATGCCGTACCTTCGACCTACGTCATGAGAGAGTGTCCATTTCTCAAAAGGGATTGCTTTCAACCATTGTTGTGCGGCTGCATTAATCCTCCCAATTGCGTTCATATGTTTATTGAATTTTTCAATCTTGGTTGCTAAGGCTGCTCTGCACATAAGATTTTTCAATATTTTATCCTTGAATCGAGTCATAAAATTGCTAGCAAGATGACGCATACAAACCCTATGGTATGCGTATGGCTCAGACCAACCAAGATGAACATCGCTCATTGCAGCCATAATGCCTGGATGTCGATATGATATAACACAAAGTTTCCTCCTATTAGTGACTCTTGTTCTAATACATGCCAAAAACCATCCCCAACTATCAATATTCTCACCCTCTGTCAGAGCAAAAGCCAATGGGAATAACTGATTATTTCCATCACAACCCATAGCAATCATTAAAGTGCCTTTATACTTCCCAATCAAATGTGTACCATCAATACTGAGTACAGGCCGACAATGCTTGAATCCTTCAATAGATGGCTGAAATGTCCAAAAAACTCGTTGAAATATTTCTGTATTCTCCATAATACCAGTAATGTTTTTGAAATTACAACACATCCTAGATTTGGCTGCTTTAAGGCAATGAAAAAATGTGGCAGCTCTGCATATGACTTATAAAAATCACCAAATAAGTTTGTAAGAGCTTTAAGCTTCGCTTTAGATGCCTTCTTGTATGATATTTGGTATTCGAATTTCTCCACAATACTTGCTTGAATAGCAGCCACTGACAATGTGAATTATGCCTTAATCATTCCTTGGATATGAGCAACAATCAAGTTGGAATCTAATTGTTGATGATCCCGATTCAAGTAAGGATTTACACATTTGTGGGGACCATTGTATTTATTGATTGCATATGAAGTTGTACTTTTTACAACCATAGCACGAAGTTTCCATGGACATTGTGATTGCTTAGCCTTCTTGCATCTTAGGACCAACAACTTTGTAGTTGATGAAACAACAACGTACTCTTGGTGTTGACTTAAAGAGTACAACTTCGCAGCATGTTGTAAATCTGCTTTTGAATTAAAAACTTGGCCAACCATGAACTCTCCACCTGAGTTTCCAATATTAGTGTTCCCCCATGGGGTCCAGTCACTTGAAATGGCGTTACCAATGTTTTCTACATTTTCAAACTACAATGATGGTGCCGAGTGATACTGAACAGGGGAATACTCTATTGGATCATCAGGATCTGGGTTATTTGACATATCACAACATTCCCCATCCACGGAGACATATCTCCCTTGTTCACTTTCCATTGCTTCGTGAAGAGCTAAGAAAGATGAAACAACATTAACATTATTGTTTTCCTCATCAATAAATTCGAACACCCAATTGCCATCATGTTGAACATCTTCTGCTCTCTCACTTTGACCATCACCTTCTTGGGATTCACATTCTTCTTCATTTTCATCTGCTCTACACTCATAAGTCATTGCAACTGGGGCACTACTAGGTCCACAACCATACTCAAATTCCTCAACATTATCATTTTGTCCGAGTAATAATTGTGTAAAGTTACCCAAAAATTGCCCCCTCTCCCGTGGTTGTACTGGCACTTGTTCAATATATAATTCAATTTCGTCCATTCCAAATATGTTAACCAATTTCAACATTTGAGACAAACTATTATCATCCCATATTGGACAAGGTTGAAACCTATTTTCCCTTTTTAAAGGATATCTATAGTTGAGGACCAATTGAAATTGTTTTTTGTCAATGCCAGTTCTCGAGTATATCATAGATAACAAGTGTTCATAGGTTGAACTAACAGGCACATCCAAAGGCACAATTACAGCTAAATCCCCAATATACTTTACATTTGTTTCTGTCCTCAACATTTTTCCTTTACAAAAGCAAATCACAGGAACAATAGATTCAGACATGATTTACCTACAAAAAATACAATATCAAATGGTTTAATAATCAATGAAAATAATAGCAAGAGAAATTGCATATAATATTTTAACATGTGAATACACAATTATATAATAAAACACATTTTTACACATTAGGAGGAAAAATATAAATCACTTCATAATAATAATTTTTTTATTTAAATAGTTATCTATGATACAAATATAATCATAGATAAATGTTTTATAGAATTTTAATTTAAAACTTAGGTAGTGGGCTATAAATCAATAAATGTTGAGTTAAAAAATTACAATAATCTTAAAATTAAATAAAAAATAATCCACCAAATTTTTTATTATTATAAAATATCATATATTAAAATAAAATTGAATGTTATGAACTATTAAATAATATATAATTTAAATAATTATGTTATTATTCATGAATCAATTGATATTTGACTAAAGCTAAAAGTCAAAAATAAAAATAAAAATCAAAATCAAATAAAAGTAATTGACCAAAAAAAAATATATTAATAAAATATCAATTACACAATTATAAAAATTTGATATATGTGTTTATTCTGTTTTTGGAAAGCTAGGTCCCTTCTTTTGACTAGTTTCATTGATCAGGAGCTGTCTAGATGAGAAATTGTGTGTGAAGATGAATCAATAACCTAGGATAAATCAACAATTTCATATGAATTACCAAATTGCAGATCTAAAATAGGGGACAACATGGGATATGGGAAGCATGACCTAAAAAAGATAGTAGAACCAAGGATGAGACATCAGTTTTCATGGATATATCGGTAGTTGGATTTTACGAATATACTAGGATATATCGGGAAATATCAGTGGAAATTTTGACAAATAAATCGATGGAAGAAATTTTGAGGAAAAAAAAGAAAAGAAAAAACAAGAAATAATACGCATACTCAAGTTATTACTTTTAAATTACATATATATATATATATATATATATATATTATTTCTAATATTCGATAATAAATTAATAATATATAGAACTTGAAAACACATTTTACATTGATATATCTAAAAGATACAAAAGAAATGATGATATATGTATGATTTTTAAAATATTTGTACTTTTTTTTTTCTATTAAGTTTAATTAATAAAAAAAATATGAACAAAGACTCATTAAAAAATTTATGATAATCATTTTTATATTTTTAATACTTAAATCAAATTTGGAAATAAGATAATTAAAATTAAATTATTTATTAGATGTTTATTTTAATATCTTATGTATGATAAAAATGTATTAAAAATATATTTGTCTCCAAAATTCCTTTATTTTTTTTATTAAAATGAGAAAAATAAAAATTTGTGTGTGTGTATATATATATTTATTAACAATTGTAAAACAAAAATCACATTAGTCCCACTGGTCATGAACTCTTTTGCCATGTATAAGAACAAGGGGGTTTGAGTCCCAATATGGTTTTCCCAAAATTTAAATTATTTATGTTGTCTACCATATGAAGTAACAGCCATCTAGAGTGGCAACAAAAAGGTCAAGATCAAATTCTGATGGCTAGGATAAAGGCCTTGAACCCACCTTAATAATAGCAACCATTACTTTGTTTTCGTGTACACACTTTCCTCTCTAAATACAAGGCAGAAAAAAAATTGTTTAAATGAAGGGCTCTCATTTTTTCTTCTTCAAAATTATTTTTTACCTTGGGGGTTTCAAGTAAAATTTTGAAAATAACTGACAGATAGTTTAAAAAATTATCCTCAAAAATTGTTTTTTATAACAATTTTAAAAATCTGTACTAGACAAGTTCTAATAATTTCTTCCTGTAACGACCCGCTCCCAACCGTGTAGATATTGTCCACTTTGGGTCCAAGGGGGCCCTCACGGCTTTAAAACGCGTCTATAAGGTTAAGAGGAGCCTTTACATATAAAGTGCCAAGAACATTCTCCCCTATCCGATGTGGGACATCACAAACACCCCCCCATGGAGACACAACGTCCTTGTTGTGTCCTATGGGATGCGGGGCCAAACAAAAAAACACCCCTTACGAGGCCAAACAAACCCCCACACCGGGGTTGGGGATCAGCTCTGATACCATTTGTAACGACCCGCTCCCAACCGTGTAGATATTGTCCACTTTGGGTCCAAGGGGGCTCTCACGGCTTTAAAACGCGTCTACTTGGTTAAGAAGAGTCTCTACATATATAGCGTTAGGAACTTTCTCCCCTATCCGATGCGGGACATCACAAACACCCCCCCCCCCCCCCCCCCCCCATGCAGACACAACGTCCTCGTTGTGTCCCATGGGATGCGGGGCCAAACAAACAAACACCCCTTACGAGGTCAAATAAACCCCCACACCGGGGTTGGGGATCAACTCTGATATCATTTGTAACGACCCGCTCCCAACCGTGTAGATATTGTCCGCTTTGGGTCCAAGGGGGCCCTCACGGCTTTAAAACGCGTCTACAAGGTTAAGAGGAGCCTTTACATATAAAGTGCCAAGAACATTCTCCCCTATCCGATGTGGGACATCACAAACACCCCCCCATGGAGACACAACGTCCTTGTTGTGTCCTATGGGATGTAGGGCCAAACAAAAAAACACCCCTTACGAGGCCAAACAAACCCCCACACCGGGGTTGGGGATCAGCTCTGATACCATTTGTAACGACCCGCTCCCAACCGTGTAGATATTGTCCGCTTTGGGTCAAAGGGGGCTCTCACGGCTTTAAAACGCGTCTACTTGGTTAAGAAGAGTCTCTACATATATAGCGTCAGGAACTTTCTCCCCTATCCGATGCGGGACATCACAAACACCCCCCCATGCAGACACAACGTCCTCGTTGTGTCCCATGGGATGCGGGGCCAAACAAACAAACACCCCTTACGAGGTCAAATAAACCCCCACACCGGGGTTGGGGATCAACTCTGATACCATTTGTAACGACCCGCTCCCAACCGTGTAGATATTGTCCGCTTTGGGTCCAAGGGGGCCCTCACGGTTTTAAAACGCGTCTACTTGGTTAAGAAGAGTCTCTACATATATAGCGTCAGGAACTTTCTCCCCTGTCTGATGCGGGGCACTTTATATGTAGAAGCTCCTCTTAACCTTGTAGACGCGTTTTAAAGCCGTGAGGGCCCCCTTGGACCCAAAGCGGACAATATCTACACGGTTGGGAGCGGGTCGTTACAAATGGTATCAGAGTCGATCCCCGACCCTGGTGTGAGGGTTTGTTTGGCCCCCGTAAGGGGTGTTTGTCTGTTTGGCCCTGCAATCCCATGGGACACAACGGGGACGTTGTGTCTGCATTGAGGGGTGTTTGTGATGTCCCGCATCGGATAGGGGAGAAAGTTCCTGACGCTATATATGTAGAGACTCTTCTTAACCAAGTAGACGCGTTTTAAAGCCGTGAGGGCCCCCTTGGACCCAAAGCGGACAATATCTACACGGTTGGGAGCGGGTTGTTATAAATGGTATCAGAGCTGATCCCCAACTCCGGTGTGGGGGTTTGTTTGGCCTCGTAAGGGGTGTTTGTTTGTTTCGCCCCGCATCCCATGGGACACAACGAGGACGTTGTGTCTGCATGGGGGGGGGGGGGTGTTTGTGATGTCCTGCATCGGATAGGGGAGAAAGTTCCTGACGCTATATATGTAGAGGCTCTTCTTAACCAAGTAGACGCGTTTTAAAGCCGTGAGGGCCCCCTTGGACCAAAAGCGGACAATATCTACACGGTTGGGAGCGGGTCGTTACACTTCCTGAGTGGTAGAATGAGAGAAAATACAAATAAAATAATTAAAAATCTCATATATACCAACTGATGAAGGATTGAATGTTCTAGTTTTCAACTTTTCATTAGTTCAATAAAATTACAATAAAAGGAATGAGAATTTCTGCAGATGCAAAGAAAAGAATAGATTTAACAATAAAAAATCATTAAATTATGTTCAATCAGAATCTCACAGGAAGCTGAATGGAAAAAAAATCAAGTATCACCAAACTAAAGAACTATATAAACAAATCTCAAGGTTCCAGGAAGTGGAGAACTAAACAACAAAACATTTTGCATATATTTTGAGAATGGGTTTAAGATTCTTGTTCAAATATTTGAAGATATACCATCTGAGTGGTCCCCTCACTCTTGGTAACAAATATTTGAAGATATTTTCTATTTCTATAACAAAAATCACCAGAGTTTTTTTACAGTGGTCCTCTCCATTTTTGGTATCTTTAACAAAAAGAAATCCATACTGGTCCCCCATTCCATATCCGTTTTCTTTACCAAAAAAACCATTTTCTTTCTGCTAAGCTCAAAATCAAAATAAAATCAAACATGTCTTTACCAAACAGAAACCAAACAAATCTACAACAACAAACCAAAAAGATTTACAAAAAAAAAAAAAATTAAAATTTACGATTAACTGAAAAATTCATAAATCTTACCTGACAATGACTTCCAAAAGTTGAATTTGAACCAAGGATGCAACGGGAAGGATGAAACCCTAAAGGGAAGAACGAAACCCTAAAGGGAAGAAAGCAAATGGGGAAATGGAGAAACCTAATGGGAAAGGGACGGAAAAGGAATTCAAAACCGTAGTTATCAACTACGGTTTTGACCAATTTAAAAAAATTCAAAACCGTAGTTACCAACTACGGTTTTATGATGTGGCATTCCACGTGGCCCAGACGCACTAGATTGGGCATTATTTTCATATTCGGTTTAGTTTATGCATTTTTTTTTTTAAAATGCGGCATTTTGGGTCAAAGCTCTCAATAATGTCTCTATGTTTCCTCTTTGCAACCCTTTTTATTTAAGGGTGTGAAGTTATGATAATTGATGAACAACTTAAAAAAATGTGAAATTATCATGAAGTGAGAGAATGAAATTCCTCATTTTAATCTACAATTAAGATGAAGTTCTAATAATATTTTGAAATTATGAAAGACTATATATACTTAGATTTTGCTTTAAGGAAGTAGAGCCACAAGAGCCTAGAATAAGTATCTATAAAACTCACATAAGAACATTTAAAATCATTTGAGGAGATGATGGGACATCTAAGTGAACAAGATCTAACATAATGTGATAACAAGTACTTGGAATTGGAAAAAACAACTTATCACTCTTGGCAAGAAAAATGAAAAATTCTCAAAATGAAAATTTTTATTTCTACAAAAAATTTCACTACATTGATTCAAGAAAGTTTTGACAATCTTCATTGCTAGATGGCTAGGTCTTTGATGCCAAAGATCTAAGTTGGACATTGACCCTTGATTATAAGGAATTGAATGTGGATTTAAAATATAACTTAAAATGGTTGTGTAAGCCCTAGTGATTGAAGTTGTGGAAAACTTATTAGCTAAAGGTGAAATGGAAAGGTATTGGCAACTAGCCAAATTGGTGATTAACTAGAATTGAAGGAGGATATACTTTTGTAGAGGATGAAAGCCTTAGAAGAGGAAATTGATAAAGACTATCCTTAAGAGTCCCTTTGAGTACAATGGCTTCAATGACCACATCCTCTACAAAACAAAGAAATGAGTGAAATTCAAAATAAATCTCATTATCCTTTAAATTGTAAGACACTAATAATATTTTTGGTGATATGTGAGACATGCACTAGATTTGTTAAAATGAAGGATGTAGAAGAATGCAGACTTAAAAATATTAAATGCCTAACATGAGAAATAGGCACACTTGTACCACTACTCAAATGTAGCTTGTTTTTGCCCTAGTACTCATCTCTTATATTTAGGTTACTAAAGTCATTGGTGACATGTTGGTTGCACTAGTGTGAAAACCATACCCTTTCATCTAGAGTGTTTGGTGTTGTGAGCATAGCTTGCATTTGGATTGCATTGTAGAGGGGATGATTCAAGTGAGATTAAATGTTAGATCCAACTTGAGAGAGGGAGCAATGTATGGATAGCTATCTCTCGAGCATAGGTTGAGGTTTGACCTATGGCTCCTTCTTTAGTGAGATTATATGAGTAAATGCTTAAACCAAAATATGTTATTATTATGGATGCCCTATAGATGTCTACCTGAGATTGTCTCTTCACGCGTAGGTCTTGACATAGGATTATAATTCTATCTCTTCTAAAGTGATATCTCACTTATAGTTCAATCCCCCTCGAAAGGAGGCCTTCTTCACCCTCCGCCTAAACTATGCAAGGAAGGCCTTAGAGACCAAAAAGAATACCAATGACGAAAGCACTTTGTTAGGTTGACACTAACACTAAGAGATGAAAGTTAGGGGAGTCATCATTGCTTCTTCTTAAAAAAAGTTTTCATGACCTGAGGGCTTCTACCTTCATGCAACATTGCTCCCCATTAAGTAAATCTTCAATTTGAATTGGGAATTTTTGGTGTAGAGTTGATGATTTCAAAGCGTATTCCCCATTCATTAGAAAGAGAAAATCATCAGGACTTCATGATCTACTACCAAACTTATTCCAATTCTAAGATCTCATATTAAATTGAATTGGGAATTTTGTGGTGTAGAGTTGATGATTTCAAAGCGTGTTACCCATTCATTGGAAAGAGAAAATCATCAAGACTTCATGATCTACTACCAAACTTATTCCAATTCTAAGATTTCATATTGAATTGATATATATATATTAGTATAGTAGTACTAGCATATGAGTTAGAGTTGTTACCAAAAAAACAAAACCATAAAGAAAAGGTCAAAACAATGGTCACATTTGAGAATAGTGTGGCATGTCTTGCCATAAAGTTGACATGACATTAAGGACTATTACCACTTTTGCCACCATTTACCTATTGCCTTGATTTCTATGAAATTGTTAATTCTATGTTGAATTGCCTTGAGTAGGAGGATTGAATTTCTTTTATAGATTTTGATATTAAAGGTGTTTGATAAACACGGTAAATGACTGAAATCCTCCTTACCGGATGAGGAGATAACTCTTCATTATATACACGATAATTACAGTTGTAAACTCCTACATAATAGGAAAGAATCAAATACAAATATTGAGCATATCCCTACAGCTATACAAGAGGATATTATGCTAACAGAAAAGGAATGCAGCACGTATCATGGAGAATTTGATTCTCCCTTATCAGATATGCTACTTTAGCTTATGCAATAACACCAGAAGAATTGATATTATATTGCTCAAGCCATTTCTCATGTGCAAGCAATAAAGTAATTACATCAAATTATTTATAAGCATTAAAAGATAGATGTAATATAGCCACTAATTTATAATCATGGCTTAAACCACCAATAACATCATGTATTTGATCTCTTTTGGATAGAATATTATTAATTAAGGCAAGAGAATACAATGCAGTCTTCAATATGTCAAGATAATTTCTTGTAGCCAAAACACCCTTTTGTAATTTTTGTAATTTAGCTTTACATTGCCTTTGACGAGCTCCATTTTAAACAATAAAGTATTGATTCAAAGCAGCCCCATGTCATGAGAAACAAAACATTTAATTAGTTTAGGAAGGACACTTAGAAAGATTGAGATAAGAAACCAAAAGATAATAAGCATATCTTTGTACTCTTGGAGTTCAAATTCTAAGTTAAGAATGGCTTGTGATGAACCTACTAGTGCATTTAAATATGAAAAAAAGTGAGGAGGACAAGGTAATACACCTAAGGTGAATCCTTCAAGCCTCAAGAGGAGTAAGTTATCCTTATTGAGCTTTGCTACAATTGGCTATGCAGTTAGATTCACAACTTGAATGAATGAAACTGATAAACTAGGAGGTGTTGACAAAGTCATTTGCTAGATGAGAATTAGTAAGTGGGGAATTGGCCATTGATGAACTTGAGATCGTAAAAAGGTATTGATACCATATAGAGAAAAAAAAGTTAGAAGAATTATGATAAATTTATTATTGTATTGAAGTTCACTCTTGCTTTCTACTATCATATTTTAATAGGAAAGTTAAATAATGAACTTCGATAAATTTTCATAAGAATTGGTTGATCGTATTATCATTATTATTCAATAAATTAAGTAATTTAAGCTTTAACTAGAAAAGAAAGAAAAATATATAAGGCATCAAATTATTCAACTAAAATAAAAAATATATATAGTAAAAAAGGGTTTTAATTTTACCAAAAAAAATGCAAATTTTGAAAAGAATTAGAAAAATAACATGAAAAATTACTATAAAGTTTTAAGTTTTCAATAATTTTTAATAAATTTTATAGCAATAAAATCTTATAATAAGAAATTTTATAAAAAATTCAATAATTTCTCTAATAAATTTTAGGATTTTCCAAATAACTATTATAAATAAGTTAAGAGTAATGAGCTTTTTTTTTTGTTAATTATCTATAATTTGATAAGTAAGAGTCATTATAAATTCACCATTATTTTATCAAATATCAAAATTTAAAATATTTAAACATATTAAAATTGATGAAAACCTACTATTAAAAAATTTATTTGATACAAAATTACAAAACTCTCAATATATAAAATATATTTTTTTTAGAAAAAAATTATAAAAAACAAAAAATTTCACATGAACAAATGAAAAGTTGAAAAGGTTAAATTTAACCCTTTGAAGAAATGAAAAATAAATTAGGTTGAAAAGGAAAAAAAAATAATGATAAGTATGAATATTAAATAGATTCTATAAAAAAAATTTACTTATTTTATTTTTCTACCATTTTTATTTAAAATTTATGAAATTGCTTTTATTTAAATTATATATATATATATATATATATATATATATATATATATATATATATATATATATATATATATATATATATATATATATATATATATATATATATATTAAATTAACTCAAAAACATGTTTTACAAACTATTGATACAATATCGTTTCCTTATAATTTATTTGAAAAACATTTTATTTTTTAAAACAAATTTAAAGATATGTTTGGTTGCTATTAAATAATTTTCTATTTTTAAGGAAAAAAAAAAGGGAAAGCATGTTTGACGTGATTAATAGTTTTTTATTCTTAAAAACATAAAATAAGATATTTTTTTAAATACATTTTGGGTATTATAAATTGTTTTTACTTGTTTTTTAAGATTTATTTTAAAAATAATATAAATATAAAGAATGATTGAAAATAAAATACAATAGATAAAAATTATTAAAAAATATAAAAAACAGGTTGAAAATATTTCAAATTCCTTTAATTGTTTTCACTTGTTTTCTAAAAATTGTTTTAAAATAATTATATAAATATAAAAAATAATTGAAAATAAATACTATATATAAGTTATTAAAAATATAAAAACAAATTAAAAGCATTTTAAATTCTCAAATAAATTTTTGTTCCCATGTTAAATAGTTCCAAACGTAATTCTCAAAAATATTTTTTAAAATTGTTTTTGAAAGCACTACTCCAATTCTAGGTGTTTTGAGTTGTTTTCTACAAAGTGTTATCAATAATAATTAAAAATATGAAAAATAATTTAAAATTTTCATTATAGATGATTGCATAGCACCTGATTAAGAACGAGCCAAGGAAACTATTTTTTTATTCTTAAAAACAATAAAGAAGTGTTTTTAAAAATATTATCAAAAATATATTTTTAAGAATTACTTTCAAAAATCTTCCCAAGCAAATCCTTGTTTTTTGGATTAAGAAATTTTTTTATTTATAAAAATGTGGTTTGATCTGGAATTTTGGAGGAAAAAAAGAAAATAGAAAACATTTAAAAATAATTTAAATTTTATATTCTCTCAAATAAAAGTTATTAATGATTATGTATTAAAATAAAAGATAATAATAACAATTATAAAAGGTATATGAAGAGATTATGCCTAGTTGAGGTGTATTTTCAAATGAGGCCGTGAGAGAGACCCTTTTCCCACCTTCCACCCCGTGAGTGCTACATCATTGTCAGCTTTTATAAAGACGGGAAGAAAACACACATGATACACCAAGACTCAACTTCATTTTCCTTAAAAATTCAAGTCTATGATAGAGAGAGATGACTGGTTCTGTTTGGAGCTCTCAAATCGCAGAGTTAAAAAGGTGGTCTGGACCAAAGGGTTCTGCTTTCCAGTATGAACTTTAGGCAGTGATGTGAAGAGTCGGTTAAAGTCGGGCCTCGCCGTATCGGTCGGGCCTGGGCAAAGAGAGGAGTTGACTTGTAACTTGTAAGTAGAGACAACTGAGTCCAGGGGATAGGCTATTGTGAAGCAGCAAATGCATTTTGGGGTATAACCGTATCAAGGTTTGGGATTGACTATACTCCTGCACCACCTCTTCAAGAATAGCCATCTTGGTAGCTGTTTTTTAAAATAATTATGAAAAACAGTTTTTATGAACAATTTTTGAAAATTATTTTTTAGTGTTTTATAAAATAAAAGTATGTTTGGATATTTAAAATGTTTTTAATCTATTTAAATATATTTTAAAAATAATTTTTATGTTCAATGTTTTATTTTTAATTGTTCTACATGTTTTTATAATTATTTTTTATGACAATCATAAAAAATGAAAATAATTAAAATATATTTTTAAAAACACTTTATTTTTTTATTTTAAAAATATAAAACAGAAAACAATATTTTATTATTAAACATTTATTATTATTATTATTATTATTATTATTATTAATAGACCCTTAATAATTTCTATTACTTAGAGATGACAATCTTTAAAGGGTAACGAGTCTTTGGCCTCTTCTCTTCTAGATTCCAAGCCAAGCCCTTCAAAGCTCTTTAGTATGGTTTTAAATTGTATTATGCTAAGATCATTGGTGAGCAGTTGTATTATGCTCAAAGCAACTTACTTAAAAAAAACATGCTATATATTTAATAACTATTTTAAAAAAAAAATTCTAAAAAAGAGTTTTTGAAAACTATTTTTTAATTTTTGTAGAATAAAAATTTGTTCGAAAACATAAAATATTTTTAATATTTTTAAATATATTTTAAAAATAATTTTGATATTTGGTGTTTTATTTTTAATCATTCTACATGTTTGTATAATTATTTCTTAAAATAATTATAAAAAAACAAGTTAAAACAATATAAAATAATTAAAAGATTTTCTCTAAAAACACCCTACTTTTTGTTCTGGCAATTAATTTACCGATTATCGGTCTATGCTATGTCAGTTTTGCTATGGAATCTTGTATTGAATCTTCATTCAAAAATCATACAAATATGGTCTAAATAATCCTACAAAAGGAGGATTATTGAATCTTCATTCAAAAATCATACAATTAATTAGTCGATTATCTCCATTTCCAACAAGATTATCCTATTTTCGGTAAGCTATATTTTTGGCAACCATCTTCCCATTTTCAACAAGGCATCACCATTGTACCCTCATTTCTAAAAAATTTCTTTCCATATTTTGCAAGTCAAAGTGAGTATTAAAATCCTAAATACCCATTTGTTGTGATTTTGGGTTTGATGTTGTGTTTGGTTTTGTGATTGAGTTTTCAACTTGTCGGCAAATTTGGAATGTATTTTGCAAAATCTTTAGGTTTAATGCTTTACTGCTTGTTTGTGTTTATAATTTTTTGCTTTGAAACACGTAACAGGAATTCTATAGTATGTATATGGATAACACATGACTGGAATTCTTTCTTATGAATATGGATGTTGCAAAAGAAAGTTGTAGGTACGAAAATGTGGGATATTGGGGAAGAATCTTGATCGAAGATAGAACTAACAAGTTCTAAGATGGGCAAAATTTATGCAGCAAAAATGGGGGAAAGATTGTTTTTTGCTTAATTTATCCTTATATTGAATTTTGATCGGTAAATCCTATCATTTTAAGTAGGAACTTTTCATGGGATTAGTATTGGGTAAATTCAGGGTATCATCAGTGGCATTCGAACTCAGGACCATTTTCTATTTATTGGGACCATATTTTCCAGTGTTCGTCTTAACCACCTAGGCTCCTTTGATGGGTTAATTTCATTAAAAATAAATCAGTCCATGGTTTATTTTATTTTGTATAATTTTGATTTATAAAATGGATAATTAATTAATGAAATGAAGGTACTAATTAGGCAAATTATTATTTCAAATAACTAAACAAGATTTTAGAAAAAAAATGTTTATATTAATAACATTTGAGTATGAAATATGTCTAGTGAGATTAAATTAAACAATATTAGCATATGTAGTAATATCGAGATGCATTGCTTGCTTCTTCGAAATGTTGGGGTGGATCTGACAAATATGATATATGATGTTGTAGATTGCACATAACCACTAATTTCGAGGTGTGGATCCAAGTGAAGAAGAGTAGAGGAAAATAGCTTTCTATTTGAATGTAGTGATAAAGCATCCTCCACTATTCAAGGTGTCTATGCCATCAACAAAAGGTTGAAAATCATACAAAGGGTCGAATGATTCAATTGTTGCATGGAAGACAACAAATCAAATCTTCCCCCAACTCCACCCCTTTCTCATGATGATGGAGAGGATAATGATGGAGCCTATGGAAATGATGACAAGGATATCACTGGTGGAAAGGAAGTTCATGGGGGTGACACTCCTAGTGATGATCATTAAGAGGTTGTCTTATGCATTGTTTGTTGATGGAACTTTTTGGTTGACTAATATGCATTATATTAGACTAATGTTTGGTGTTTAATCTAAATGCTACAATATGCTTTTGTTTAGCTTCTTTTATTAAGGATTTGACTCATATGGTTGATAGTATTATGGAGAGACAACATTTCTTTTGGCATATCTTTCAATGCATGTACACTATGACCAAACTATCATACCACAAATAAGTGATCAATTCGGTATGAATTAAGACATAATATCCTATTAAATGTGCCTAGTGTTGGAAAATAATTTGAATAAAATCAAATCATTCTAATTATGGGCGGATTCTGTTTTAAACCAATAGTCCAATAATTAGCTATTATTTGAACGTTATTTGACTTTTTAAATTTTGAATAAATGTTATTGATTATTAGCAACAAAATTTTAGGAGATATGTTTTATTATTCATATAATTAAGACTTATTTTACATTCTGCTTTGTATAAATTAGGGTTTGTACCTTTGTTTTATTTTTAATAAGAATTCGGTGAATGATGGTTTTTTTTTCCTCGTGGTTTTTACATAAGATGCATATATGAATAAAACATATACTTAGATTTCTTCTACTCTAAATTATTATGTCATGTTTATGAAGACATTCCCAAACATAAGTATCGATATGGTATAAATCATACTAACTTCAAGGATGTATCCATTTTGCTATATATTTCATTATTCATGCTATGGTTAATATAAGATAAAACATTTCTTTTGGCATATCTTTTTGTCCATACATGCTTTGGCCAAACTATCATGCCATGAATAATTGACTAATTTGGTAAGGATTAAGTTTGTCATGAATATACCCAGTATTCTATAAGACATACAATTTGAGTTGAGATAGGGGTTTTGGAGGTGGCACTGGGATTATAGAAAAGAGCATGCTGTCATTTTAGGGTAGTCTATTTTTTTTGTTTAAGTTTAGGAGAGTGATATTATGAGAAGTTTTCATTTTGATCACTCTTTAAGGTAATTAAATCCTCAATTATTGAATTTTCCCTCTATAAAATAGATTACATCATTTATGATCAATGCAATGAAAATTTAAAATCATACACAAGCCATAGCATATAAAAAATGGAAGAGTTATAATTTATTTTATGTAATAGAATCTATATTTGATGCAGCTTGGTGACATGATTAGATAAACCAATGAGGTCATTATTTTTTGGCATGGGAATGGTTTCTTGTTGTTCCCTATGTGGGAAAGGGGAATTGCATTAGGGTGGTAAATGGGTTGAAATTAATCACAGATGCTACTCCTTTCATGTTTTTTGTGGCCGCTTGATCATTGTTTCCTCTTACCTCTTTCAAATTGGAATTCATGCCTGAATGTATAATGAATTCTGCAAGTTGAAGAACTTAGTGAGAGAAGGCAATAGATAGGATCATCCAGTCCCTCACACCATAATGATAAAATTATATGCACAAATTGAGAGCCCAACTCCTCCTGGTTATGTACCTGCAAAATTGTTGAAAACTGATATGTGGTTGTCTGGGAAAACTCACCATCTTATCAGCCTTGGAGGAGCCTCCACTGTTAGGTGTAGTAGAAATATTGATATACAACAGTCATAATCATCATCCTTCTCTCAAGTGGTTTTTTATCTTCGGATTACCAAATTCAACGCAACCCCCTAAGCTAGATGCTTCGCCTATGTGAACTCATAGAGAATAGAGCGAGTCGCTCGCCCTAGCCCTAGTGCTACTAAGAGTTAGACTTGCTCTGTAGGAGGTAATGGGGCACATGAATTGCATTAGTGCAATTTGGCTGACTGAATCGCCCAGTGAACAAATCACCTCCTTGCTACCTTGCTATCTTAAAAAGAACAGAGGATTTGCATGTCTTTGATCTCGCAAGTGAAAATTATATATATCAAATGAACATCACCACTATGGAAACTCAATTTCTTTGGTCCCTTCTATGAAACAAAGCCAAGCCTTTTCCACCTTCCATCATGCCTTGCCCTATCTAAATTGATAGAAATGGTTCCATCATGTTTTTCTACAGCATTAAGTGAATACATTTTGGTGTCCTAAACTCATGTTCCGAAGGCACTTTAAAATTTTCAATGACACTTCATACTTTATTTTGGTGATGAAGGTGTTGTCTCCGTAGTGCAATACATAAATTGTATTTCCAAACGCTGCATGAAAAATGATAAAATTATGTCATGGTTCATTCCCATGGGATACCCAAATACCTTATTACTAAATGGGAAGTTCATCATATATGGGCAAAGAAAATTTTTCGCTCACCCAACTTCAATGAAAGCGAGCTAGCAACACTGTTGCAGTTTCTTGATGATGAATTTGTATTTGTTTTGAGTTCTATTAGCTTCTTGCATTTTTACCTGCGTTGTCTATAGCTCTTGCATGTCTTCTTCCCAAAGTAGCTATGGTTGGTGTGTGTGTGAGAGAGAGAGACTAATACATTTCTTCTTTGTTGTGCCTCCTACAGTGTTAGAAGGTAATACTACTAATAGGGAAGGAACTGAACAAACAATACATAACAGAAGATATGACTCAGGAGAATATAAGCTCTTAGACTTAAAATACATCAGCCCCTACATGCTTGGTGAGTATGCAGAGTATAGTCACTACAATAATGCAGATCACATAAAGGAGAAGATGCCCTGTTCTACAACACTGCTTGAAACAATGGTGAACTACAATTTCTTTTCTCTGGCAGTTAGCAAATGACACCACAAACCTGTCTACGAAGCAGATGATGGAGTTTCTGGCATTGGGAAAGAGGAAAATGGTTCTCTTCGAAGTTCCTTGACGACAGCAGCCAGTGCCTCAGGGTTCAGACCCAGGTCACAGAGAGCAACGAGGACTGAAACGGTGTGGCGATCAAGTCCTGTTTCAAGAATGTTCGACATGTGAAATGTCAGGTCCAGAGCTTCTCGGGCAGTCTGTGAAGCCTCTGGATCCATATAAAGATACTGTAAAGGATTCCTGTTTTCGAAAGGTTCACTTCAATAAGCCAACCCTAAAAGATGGAGCCTGAAAATTTAAGACAAGAATAGAAATATACTGTTAATGAACTTCAAGACATGAAAAACAACCTAAAAATGTAAGCATTCAGATGAACATATCTATCAGAAGATAAATTATTCTTAGCTAAGGATAGAAAATTAAGTTAATTTAACAAACGCTATCAACTACTTGACAATGGAAATGAGTGCAACATAATTGATGTTGATGGGTATGAAAGAAGCTAAAAGGCTAATTCAAACAGTTACGTCTAAAGAAGGCAACACCAATGCCATCTAAGGGACCAAAATTGAAATAAGCTAAAAAGCTAAGAATCCAGGCAACCATAGCATAGTCATATCACTAGGCCATTTAATCAATCCTCTACATTTGCAACCATACAGGAAATATCTTTGCTTAAATGTGTGCAGCATACCATAAGGCTTCTTCATGCATGGACTTCTAATTCCTCATATCCAGTTTTCTTATAATTAAACTTTAAAACAATAATTTTCCTCCACAACCCAACATCAGCTCCCTCCCCCAACAAATCAAGTCCCTTCCCCAAGTTGCAATCCTAACATTCTATGTCACTGATGCCCTCAACAATGGGCTCCACACAAACATGTGACAGCATCCTATTGGCATTCTTGAAACATATCTGCAAAAGGTCCTTATTTTTATACGCTCCTTACTCCAACTTCCAGGAAAAATCAACTAATTTAGACTAGAACAAAATTTAAGCTGTCAAAAATGAGTGTTTTACCTGCTAAACCTGGTCTAATCATGCAAGAATTTCTTAATTTGTAGGAATTCTTTAGTTCAGAATCCAGTTGAACAGTTGCAGAGGCATTTGATCTTGAAATTTAAGAACCAACAAACAATAAAAGTAAATAATGAATAAAGATATTTGAACAAGGACACGAGGCTAAGTCTCAAGAAACCCTCTGAAAACATAAACCCATTTCTCATACAATGATCAAACCATTAAAACCTTGATATATACCCTGAATCAGCAGCTATTAAGCAACATTATGAGTTGCAATTGATCGAACAAATGACCAAACAAGGATCCCCAATTTCTTCTGCAACCAAAACACCAAAAAACAAAATGAAAGGAAAATATTCCTAATCTTCTCATCCTTCCCTAGTCTTTTCCGGCCACCAAATCAAAGATTGAAAAAAAAAACCTTGGCATACCTTGAACCAATTTCAAAAATTTTTAAGAGTGAATGAGAATTGGAAACAATGAGAGAGAGATTACCGCCGGCAAGATATTGGCAGGGGATTCGCAGAGGATCGTATGGAAAGGGGTTTTTCCGTTTACGTCGAGGGGGAAAGAGAGTGATTGGGCACTGGGTTCCGCTATCCCAACCAGGAGGGGTTCCATTCCGTTTCGGGTTAAATTGATAAATCCAAACGTAGGTCCATTTTCATTGCCGCTAACTAATAATAAAATATAAATTATATAATTCAACTGTGGTTCGATAATTGGTCCACGATCCGATTTTAATCTTTCTTAAATACTAAAAACAAAGCTTTTATTAAATATTAACAAAAATAATAAATAAATAAAAATTTAAAATATTATTATTATTATTTAATATAATAAATTTTGTTAAACATATTATTTTTTAAAAACAAAACAACTTCAATATGTGTATTATTATAATTTATTTTTATAACATTTTTTAGAATTTCTCTTAATATTTTAATAATTTTAATTAATTTCCATCCCATAAAAAAAATTCCCATAATTTTCCGATAGTATTTTCATAAAATCTAACCACCAATATTTCACAAATTTTTAATATTTTTATAATTGATTCTACGTAATAGCCAATACAAAGAGGAAAATGAAACAAAATTGTCATTAAGATTTTAAGGCCACTTCAGATTGAATGGCCGTGGCAGTTTCTGTTCGGCTACTATCAGAAGATACTGAAGATACTGTCATATGAGTCCTCAAGAATTCTTTACAAGATGCTAATAGATTCTGTAATACCGGGTTTGGCATGTCAGCTCTGGCAATACGGACACTAGCCTCATGCATCAACTCCACAAGACTCTCCGTTTGAAACCGACCAGCATTTTCCGTAAATAAATTCAACCATGCCCTCTTGGAGAATGGCTCCTGCAGCTCGTTCATGTGATGACCCGTGATGCTGGATACAGCAGCTGCACAGTCACCTTTCTCCAGTTTCATGCAAAACCTTTCTTTGATAAGAGGAGGTGGAACCCGGCCCTCCCCAGCCAAGCTCTTCCAAGTTGTTTCCAGCAGCTCTTCCTGAGAAGTATGCATCTCTTGTTAGTGGATGGTCATGAAAAGCTTTCAAGAAGAGAAATGAGATTATTATATCCATCAGCAGTTTTCGTTTCCCCATTTTTTAGCAGAAGGGGTGTAGGGTGGGCTGGGAACTGGGAGTGAGTAGTGACCACCCACGTTTCAAATATTAAGCACACAGGCAAATCTAACAAAGCATCTAAAAAGATTTTCAGTGAGTTCTAATGGTATAAAATCGACTCAAATTTCCAAGTACTGGTGATTCCACTTTCACAACTGTTTTGCATTTACTAGAACTTTTGAACAGCCTACTTTTGCTGGGTTCAAGATTTAACATTAGAACATTATTTCAGTTTTTCATGATTAGTGAAGCAATAGCCCCAGTTTCAGCAATTGAATGATTCGAGGAGAAGGAATTGTTCGTTCAAATGGTCGAACAAAAATGGAATATTTCTGCAGAATATCCAACGCACTAACCAAATGTAATGTTTAGAAATAGGAGAATACCTTTCCAGCCCTGGAAGCATCCAGTATTATCCGTAGATGTCGTTTAGCATTGAAGTGGAACCCATGGCGTAGCATCCGTTCATACACATACTCAAGATCATGCCACCTCTTCTCTGCATTGCATGCATCTATCATAGTGTTGAATGTGTAAATATCTGGTAGTACCCTATCATTGTAATCTGATTTACTACTGATATGATTCCCATCTCCTAACATTTTCCCAAACAGCCCTTTCGCTTCTTCAAACATCCTATGTTCCAGGTATGCTTTCAGCATTACGTTGCAAGTGATCAGATTTGGTGAGCAAAACTCATGCATTTGATTGAATATAAATGCTGCATTTTGAATGTTTCCAGAGTCCAGACAAACTTGAATTAAACCAGTGTATGTTACTACAAGAGGCTTATTTGCAACCTTACATATCTTCTCAATCTGTGAAACAAAAAGAAATGTAAAACAAAATCAAACTGTATGACCACAGAATGACTAACTGAGAATAAATCAAGCATAAATACATGAAACTCAGTCAGATATGATGACTACAGATCATCCATAAAATCCTCAATATCATTGCCAAAAAATTATCAGCTCAATGCCCGTACGAGAAGAAGTAACAAAAGTGCAAGACTGAAGCAATGTACCTTAATATCATTGTCACATTATTTTTTAACCGTTTGGGCCTGTTGAAATTCAGGGTTGTATCCATTTGGATCCCCAATAACAACAAAGAAAAGCCACCAGAGTACATTATAAACCATTTTTCTAGGCTTTTTGCAGTCTATAGCCAATATCACATTTCAGTAATACTGTAGCAATGCTGAACTGAAATGAGTGACTGACCATTTGTCATATTCTTAGGTTGGGTGGGTCTGATTTAAGTGAGTGCACGATCCAGAGAGCCATACTGTACACAAGTGCAAGCGCACACAAAAATATATTCACCTTCTGCAGTTGAAGTTCTAGTGCAAGTCCTAATAGAAGCTAAGGAACAACTAGGTAATGAATATATAAAAACCTGAGCAAACAAAAATACCTGCATTAATGCTTCTTGGCACCTTCCTGCACTGCAGAGACAACGAGCAAGATCATAATAAAGAGCAGCAGAACCCACTACGCCTCGTTTTTCCATGTCTTGAACAGCCAAAACAGCCTCATCCGTTTTACCTTCTCTCCATAGGGTATTCACGAGAACTGTACATAACAGGAAATCATTGTTGTAATGGTTCTGAGAAACAAGTAAAGAAGCGC
Organism: Vitis vinifera; assembly: GCF_030704535.1. Taxonomy (NCBI): domain Eukaryota; kingdom Viridiplantae; phylum Streptophyta; class Magnoliopsida; order Vitales; family Vitaceae; genus Vitis; species Vitis vinifera. The sequence goes on from NC_081814.1 coordinate 15,553,191, forward strand.
AGTTCTCTAAAATACCTTTATATGTCAAAGCATTAGGAATAGAAGATTTCTGCACTTTCCAGAAAAACTCATGAACCAAATTGTACTTTCCACATACAAACATCACCTGTTCAAATAAACAACTTCAGTGATAGAATTCATTTATAATTTCATGGTCATTACTCAGAAATTGAAATTTAAATTCAAGGTAAATCCAAACAAGCATCTGGCAAACAATTCCTTTCCCGTATTTTTCTTCATTGATTTTTATTTTTATTTTTGGCATTTTTTCAAGAGCTTACAATATTTATTCTCCAGATGCACTGGAATAATGTGGCATATCATCCATCTAGATCATAATGTCCATGATGAATCTCACAACATGACCCTAATACGGTTATCAGATGGGGCACAAAACCATGGAACACCCTATGATGCAAGCCAGGATCTTACTAGAAGGAACAAAACCAATTATACAAAGAAGCTTTTACTCAAATAGAAACAAAGGAATAAGAGAAAACTGTCTTTGTTTTCTCTGTTGATCATTTACAAATAATAGCTAGCAATTGAAATTCTCACCTAATAGAACTTAAGCCCTACTTATAATTTTCCTACTATAACACCAGTTACATAGTTCAAATAGAGTCCTAGTCATGCAATCAAATAAACTTGTAAAAGCGACTAGAAGTAAAATGGAACGTAAAAGACCACTTGCTACCAATTGTGGCACATGGAGCTTGCTCTTCAATGGCTTTCACATCATATTATGATGCATTATAGCCATTAACTAACTAAACCAGAGAGCACCAAAACCATTATAAACCACCATTGTGGCAATAAAGAAACTCATAGCGCAAAAACAATCCAACACCCAGCAATTACAAGAACATATCAACAAACTAATCAGGGAAATGACTGCCCATTTTCTTATTGATTTTGACTCTCAAGCTCAAAGCTTGATTGACCAAATTTATGATCTGAATAGAAAGATCAAATTCAAATCAATGATCAAACATGCTTGAAGGTCCAGTTCACATTATTCTTCTCTCTTTTTATTTTTTATTATGCTTTAATGTTGCATTTCTAACCTAGATTTACCTCCTTTAAGGTTGAAAACTGAGACCTAGTATTGAAGTCGAAGTTAGGCTTCTTGCAGCACCATCGTTGACAATTGGGAGATCTTGACCCTTCAGGAAAGCACCTCATAATAAGATTTAATGAGAGAGAGAGAGAGAGAGAGAGAGAGAGAACAATCCTCTTTTAGAGAGCTTCCACTCTGACTATGTCCTCTTCATCATCTATTCTCATAAATACCCAAGAACTCCAATCATGAGACCTTCTGAAGAATCTTAGATTCCAATGACCACTCTGTTCCTCCAAGCACTAGCAATGAGCTACTAATGCATCTCTATTGTTGCCATATCCTTAAGAGGAATTTCCTCAAAATAGACATCAAATCAGAATTTGTTCCTTCACTCATTCACTACAAAGATGATAGCCAGGCCATGAAAATCATGAGGCCCAAACCCATAGCCTCCAACTCTCCCTTGAGCAGAGCATGGCTCTATCACTCCCCACAAAGAACATCCAGACTTGTTCACCATATCTATTCTCCACAATCTAGTCCAAACCTAACGCCCCCAACTGCAACACCCCACTCCCCCACTGCCCCCATACCCCAATGTCCACCTCCACAATATATTCCAGACCTTCCTCCCTCCTAAACCCAACTAAATTTGTCAGCCATGACTTTCCTCCAGAATCAGTTTCTATTAAAGTAACCACCTGCCTATGAAAGCTTTATTTAAAAACAAGTGGATTTCTTATTTCAAACCACTCTTCTGCTTTAGGGATTAAATTATTGACCAAAATAGTGGGTTTTCTGACATCCCTAGAGTCCTCCACCTTCTCTGAAGCTTCTTTAACCTATTGCTTAAATCGTAAAGAGGACATAAAGTAGATTAAAAAATCTGAAAGGGTACTCCTAATAAGCATAAACCTTTCCACTTAGAGAGAGATTGCCTTTTAGAAGAAGCTAACTTCTCTTAAAGCATTTCACCATTAAGTCCCCACAGATTTAGAGGTAAAAGTCATACCCAACAGTGAACCTCCCTACACTCAAGCATGGAGTGATGTCCACTACATCCTCCACATTCCCCTTTGGGATAAGGTCATTTCAAAGAATGAAAGAGTACATATACAATAGATGCACTGTATTAGCTTCCTAGAATAATGCAAGGTCATCTGTGAATAATAAATGAGAGATCTCCAACCCTAACCCACACTCCTCCATACCTTAAAACCCTGACAAAAGCTCCAGCCATTTCTCTCTAGCAATAAAACAACTAGAAAAAGACTCCCTCACTAATTCAAACAGATAAGGGGAGATACAATCCCCTTGCTTCAATCCTATGGAACTTTGGAAGATGTATGGATGATAACCAATTAAAAAATCCAATCAAGTAATCACACCAAGAGGTCTCAATTTATGTGATCAAAGCCCTTTTCTATATTCAATCACACCTTGAGCTCTTTGGCCTTGAATCAATAATTTCACTAGCAATTAGAACAGCATAAATTTAACTAGCCTTTACAGAAACATTGTAGACTCTTGCATAACTTCCCCAACTACACTCCTAAGCCCGTAAGCAAAGATCTTGACCAAGAGATAAACCCTACACTTAGCAGATAGGCCTAGAGTTCCTTACTGTTCTCCACCCTCCATTTTAAGGATCAATGTTTTGAAGATTGCACTTAAGATTCTGTAGAAATCTTTGAGGCATGCAAATCTGTCAGAAAAATCCAAAACTTTCTCTCAACCTTTATGACAAAATTTCATGGAAAAACCATCAGGACCTGGAGTCTTATCCCTTGAAGATCATATATAGCAAAGTCCACCTCACCAAAAGCCCCCCCCAAGGTTACCTCTTTCCGTCTAACTCATAGCCCTGAAGTTCAGTCCCCTTAAATTGTGTTCCTCCAAGCCCCAAATTCAAGTGCAACTACTGAAAGAAAGATGAGATACTTGACTGAATACATTAACCAAACCCATAAACTTTTAGCTTGCTCAAATAATTGCCATTTTTGTGGACATTCCTAATCCTGTGAGAAAACCAAATAGTGTCCTATCCCCTCCTCAAGTCACAAGGCCATAGATTTTTCTCATCTTGCTCATCTCCTGGAAATCTGTTAAGAGGCTATACATCCATAGAGCCAATCCTTTAAGACCCACATCCTCATCAGATAAACTTCCTCTTTCCTTCGTATCCCATAGTTTGATCAGTTTTAGAGCAGTTGCATAGAGCCCTCCACCAATACACTCTACATCTTCCCACAACCCTCTAATAGCACCTGACTCTTCCTATGGAGCTCTTCATTCCCATTATAACAATAGATAATGGCAATGAAGTTACAAATCCATAAAACATCCCAAAATCAGCAAAAATATTTATTGAAATCACCCATAGCCAACTCGCAAATATGCATTGAATCCACACATAGAGATGCTATCAGTCACATCTGACCCTTTTCCTTGGATGTAAAGTTGGGCAAAGTTCGAATATTAGAAGGATAGTTGTATTTCTGAGTTGTGAAATCAAATGAAAATCCATAAAATCATCTCAAAATTAGCAAAATTATCATTAGAACAAAAACAAATAAATATTGAATATCATTCAACACAAAGAAATAAAATTCAGTACTACATTTGTCTTAAGGCCATAAAACCGGCAGTATAAAATACCAACAATCAGCAACTCTTACCTCCATCACAAGTCCATATGTTGTGATAGAAGGTTTTTGGCTTTGTTGCTTTAATTGTTGCAACACCCAGAATGCTCCTTCCCATTGCTTCCGTCGGACACAAGCATTTAGCACCTATATCCACAAGCATTACATATGAGTACCAACACATTTATTAATGGACACAGGAAAAAGTTCATCAAAGCTACTTAAGATCAACTTTATCAAAGAATAATTGAGGTTTGAGATTGTTTTATAACAGTGATGGGATGAGCTCTTTAAAATTCACCCACAAAATGAAGAAAAGGGAACACATAAAGTCCTAAGTTACTCCAATGACTTCATATAACTTTTAAACTTTCCAATCTCTAAAAAATTTCTATTCTATGTTTTAGCTCCATCACTTGGAAGGTTTTGGAGTTTTAGTAAAGAATTAAAATCCTAATAAGTCACAATATAAGTTGCATTTCTTTCTTGTAAAATTTTAAATTCTTTGGAATTTTGTAAAGCCTATGAATTAAGGTTCATTGATGTAAAACAAAGACAAAGATGAATGAAAAAAAATTGTATCCTTGCATGCTTCTATAGTGAAACTCCATTAATTCCTCCTCTAGGTGAGAGGCCTAGAAGGCCTTTGTGAGAATATAAGATTTTTCTGTTCTTTTTTCTATAAGATTTTTCTATTTTTTTTTCTTTTCTTCTAGGTGAGAGTTCTAGAAGACCTTAGTAAGACTATAAGGTGTTTTCTTCTATCTTTTTCTTCTCCATTTTCTCTTTCTTGTTATAGCTTTTATTTTGCTTCGTCATCACCATAACCTTAATTGTTCATCCCCTCCTTATACCCTGAAAGAGTGGATCCGTAGTCCACCCTTATGTGATTGCAAGCAACCTTCTTGGGTAGTCCTACAACAAACCAGCTTTCAACCTGACACAACCTCTATCAATTGAGGCCAGTTTTCAATTGGTGGCAAAAAAGGGCATATCATTCACCCTGACTTAAACCATAAAATGATCCTGTGGATAATAGAAATAAATGCATTTCAAATTATATAACAAAGTAAAATGGCATCATTCCGTCCACTATGCAAGCAGCATTTAAATTAGTTTATCTCTAGGAATACCTAAACACCTCCTTAATTCATCCAAATGCAATACCATGTAGAGAAAATTTTTAATGACTTCATATACACATCAGGGGAAACCAGAGAACAATAAAAGAAAAAAAGATGGAATTAATAAAAACAAAAACACACAAAAGCATGCATGCAGATGGAGTGAATGTAAAGCCATCAGACAAATTCCAAAGGAGAGCCTTCTACGTAATTAACCATAAACATCAGATCATATAACAAACAGATTTAGCAACTTGTAAAACATTCATATATTTTCTATCTTCACAAATGTGTGATGAATTAGATGAAAAACAGACTAATCAAGCTGATATCTGATGTGGGAAATGTGAAGGGACAAAAATATTAAGATAGCGAGATCAAGTGTCATGTATAAGGTTCTAAAGGTAAAGATCAGCATTACGACTTCAGATCATTATTTCCCAACCATGGAATGCAAACAGATATTACTCACAGCATTGTAAACAACAATATCTGGTTCCAACCGCGGGTCCCACTTTTCAAGTGCCCCTGTCTTGAACTTCTTCCTGGGAGGAGATCTCATGCAATCAATCACATCAAAAAGTTCCTTCATATGTCCTGCTTGTCCAAGAGTGACTGCAATACAATGATAGGCTACTAGGTCGGGGTACGAGGACATTTGTTGCTGGAGTTAAAAAGAAATAGAAAAAAATGAAAAGGAGTTACAACCTGTTTGATAATCAAATTAGAGGCTAAAAATTACAATATTAGGGGTTCTGCCCATTTGATTCATTCAGTAACACACAATTGGTTAGCACTTAAAGAAGATTTTACGGAGTAAAGGTAAAACCATTCCAAATGCACAACAGTGGATGGCTGGATGCAGGCCACTTAGTAATTGACACTTCAAAATTTTGAGATAAAATGATACTTTACACTTAAGTATTCCACTTCTGCACATACGTCTTTGGTGCTTAAAATTCTTAGCACAAAATATCGAGTTCTATCAGTCACTGCATTAGTCAAGGTTTCTTTTTTTCCCTACTTACATTAAGGTGCACATTAACAGTTAGGAGAATGTAACAGTGAGTAAGGAGAATGCCTCCATAATGAAAATTTATGTGCATTACCAGCATTGCATAGAATACATTAAGTGCCTCCACAGGTCGCCTTGCCTTTCCAAGTACATCCAGTGCAGCAGTGTAAATGTATCTGGATTATAAAGAAGAATCCAGTCAAAAGTTATCAATAATTGAACGATCAAGTCACATACAATATTAAAATGACCATGATTTTTTAAAGTTGTTATAAGACAAGATAGGGTTTTCAAGTAAGCAGTACTATTTAAAAACAAAAAGGGGAGGGAGACAAGAAAAAATATTTATCCAGTTTGATGAGCAGGGAGCATTGGCTTTCTGGTAGAACTCAGTCTGTCTCTAAAATTTCCAGGCAAGTACTAACAAGAAATTACTTGGGTCATATAACAAAAATAAGTAAGGGGAAAAAAGGTAAGAAAATGGATGGCCAATTTTTCAAGTGTGTAGACAGCAAAGAAAGAATGAAAAAATGATCTGCAAATATATAATGCAACCACCCGAGTCAGCTTTCCTCGATCCTCTACTCCTTCAGGTGTACTCTCCAAGCCCAAGATTACAAGTGACAGCACTAACAAATTGCCTACCATTCTTCCATATTTGTCCTCACCATAATGAGCACTTTTTTCTATATAAGAAAAATAGAAGGATTACAAACATAATTGTCCACTTCTTCTCAACACTTGCTTCTGTTGGTGCATGCATATTGCACATGCCACAATTGTCTAAAACCCCAAAAAAATATGACTAACAACCCCTTTATTAAAAACATCTATAAGTTGATTCTCAATCTTTGCAAAAGCAGTACAAATTTGTTCAAACTTAAGTTTTTCCTTCATGAAGCCAGTCCATCTCTATGAGCTTAATGCTATTGTCATGCTAAATTAAGAATTATATCAATATGCCTAGTTGTCATGATACAAACTTAAAAACAGGTAAGCCTCTACAGGCACCTGAGGTGACTTTTTGACCAAGTTAGCTTAGACATCCTAGACCATTACTCAAAACCCTATTCAGAACTCAACTTGGTACAACTAATTCTTCTTACTCTGGCAAGTTACCAAATTGCCACCTATGAAAGTAAAATACCTGATGTACATGTGGTCCTCTTATGATAAACAAAATCAATCCAATCCACATCGTAAAAGCCTCCACTCTTATATAAACATGCTTCACAAACAGGATTCCATAACCAAGATAGTTCTTCATTCAACATGACAACATATACTGTTCCAAATGACAAGCAGCAGAGGAATGCATAAGACAGCTTTTGACACCCCTGACGTAGGCAATACAGGCCTATTAGTGGAAAACTATAAACTCTTCCTACCAAGCTTGAGTAAACCTAGATCATTAGCACCTTCATAGCCAAACTCATAATTGATCTCCACTGGAATATCAGCAGATTAACATCCTAACATCCCAGCTTCCTTCAACAAATCCAAGACACTTTCCTTGAGACAAGCAAAAATTTATTTCCCTAACCTGGCTATTGTAACACACAGGAAATATACATCCTGTTGTTTACAATGATCAATTTTTTCAATGAGGAGCAAAAGTCTAGTAAGAATTGATATGTTAAGTAAATCCCTTAGCCGCTATCCCAGCCTTTTAATGCTCAATCTCCATCTACATATGTTCAATCTGCACTTTTGGCTTGTTGGTAGATAAACCAGTTTTCAAGTTCCATGCTTTTCTAGAGTTTTCACTATCTTACATGATTTCTCTTGATCGCTGCTTCTCTAGAGTTTTAGGGGCTTCCAAGATGGGAGATCAAGGGGGTATTCTACTTTTTATAGAATATCCATCAAGTGGGGGTGTGCTCAGCAGAGAAGACTTCGCAACAGATACTGACTAAAGAACTTTTAAATTCTTTTACAGAACATATTGTGCAGGACAGTTGATGGTTTCTCAATGAAGGAGATCTTAGAGTTGTAAGACTCCTATAAAGGTGGGTTGTTTTGTTTGGACAACAGTGCTGGCAAAAAGACTAACCATTGATCGGTTTATGCAGAGAGCAAGTGGATTCAAATTTGATCAACCACTCAACCATGTACAACACAAAAACTGATAAATAAGTACAAGTCGATGCAATGGCTTCCCCAGAGGAGCATTTCAGAAAGTGTTTTATTAATATTTACCCATTGAAGAATTACAATGAGAAAAGTTATAGAATAAACATTCACCAGTTCCCACTAGCTCCCTCGCCTATCATAGGCGCCATCACCAGTTGGTCCTCACCATCTCCTCTACTAGCACCATTACCTCAAAGACTACTAAACTTCCATTTTCACTGATACAACTTCAACACCATACAAAATTTTCATAACCAAGGGCAAAGTCAGTGGCCCCATCAGCAGGGCAAAGTCAGTGGCCCTATCAGCAGGGCAAAGTCAGTGGCCCCATCAGCCCTCAACCACCAACATCCCTACCATCTTCTCTTCCAGCACCACCATCAAGCTTAACTCCCATTATCAACTCCAGAACTACCACAACCTGATCTGTGCCATTGCTACCTCAAAAATTGCCTGCTGCCACTACCAGCACTATGAAATAATTAATTTCACCCCTATCAACTACACTCAGTATCTGCGACAATATTTTCTCTACATCTACCATTGTGACCTCGTATCAATAAAACCCTCACTGCAATTGCCGCTACGTCAAATTAAACAAATAGCATTTAATGTCCTCAATACAAGGCCTGATACTATTTTCTAGCAAATCCGAGATCCATCCTCTGATTGTAACACACCCCATTCAAATTTGATAGCTGCATTCAAGCATATTCTGGTACATGATATAGAATATGACATAATTTTACTGCTTATAGTTGAGCCAATCTTAGAACATCATCATCATCATTAGAAAGATAAGTCAAACAAACTTTTTTTAACTGAAGTCTTATTTCCATAATCACTTATTTCAGGGGAAAAGGTGGTTTTATATAACATTCATCTTACCAAACAGAAACTAGATAAAAAAAAATACCTGAGCTTGTGGGATTTGAAGCGTTCACGCAATTGAAGCCACTCAAGGACTTGCAGCGCCCGCCTCCAATTTCCTAGCTTACCCAATATCTGGATAACTCTCAAAATAGAGTGATCTGTAAATCTTATTTTTGCACTTCGCATCATCTTAGAGAACATCCACTCAGGCATATCAATGTCTGCGCCATTCAACCTATCAAAATAAACTACTTTAACATAAATCAGACCTTGAGAAAACTAAAACTAAAACCAATGTGCAATAAAAGTGAAATCTTAAGATCAATGTGTCAATGCAGATAGAGATAGACAAAGATCAAAATGTGTCAGATCTTCCTCAATCCAATATATCAACTATCAAAGAAACAACTTATGCATTTTCTGCACAAAAAAATCTCATTTTTAGATGATATAACAGGAGTCCCAGCAGGACAGAATCCTAGTTCAAATTTTATAATAATTTCTGACCCAAGTGACACTAATCCTGAATAATACAAGTTTCACCTCAAACAAATAGTTCATTTCAGTATGAAAGGAGGAAATAACAAGTAGCTACTGAGAAAGACAGAATTTAGAAGGATGCAGATTAGACAAATGGTGAAAATAAATAAATAAATACAACAGAATTGCTAGGTGGGAGAACGAGTATCTGTTGGACATAACAGGTTATTTTGCAACAAAATTATGAAGAAACTGGAAGTAATGATACAAATAATTTTAAAAACATTGTGCATGCTTGTAAAGCCAGTCTAATCATTAACATGGCAATATATTAAGCTATATATCACTAATTTCAAAACTCCAATAAACAAAAAAGTGGATATATATAAGAAACTGGAAGTAATGATACAAATAATTTTAAAAACATTGTGCATGCTTGTAAAGCCAGTCTAATCATTAAAATGGCAATATATTAAGCTATATATCACTAATTTCAAAACTCCAATAAACAAAAAAGTGGATATATATATGTATGTATGTATGATAAGACATATTGCAATATATTGTGATATCAAATCCTCAATGCATTTTTTCTTATACACATATAAGCAATATAACCAATGGAATATGTGATATATCCAAAAATATTGCCTCCAAGCACATGCAACTATGAATTCAAATAAAAAAAATATCAATTCCAAAGTCCTTATTCTTTTCCAAAAAATATTTGCTCAATTTTTATTACTTATATATGTCATTCTTTTGATTAATTGATCAGAGGTTTTATGTATTAAGGAGTGGGCAGAAACCTTGAATCCAAATTGAGCATAGTGCATCTATTTGAAAGGTCCTAACCTAGGATACAGATGCCATAAAGCTGGTTATTGTGAAGCTCATAAATGCCAGAAAAATTCAGGTAAAAACAAGTCAGAATCTGGCAATATGATGGTTTGAATATACTGGTTAGGTAAGAGGGTAAGAGAGAAAAGGAAAAAGTATATAGAAAGCAATGGAGAAGCATAAAAAGAACATGGTGTCCTAGATGATCAATCCTCATCCTAAACACGTGTGTGTGTGCATGAGAAGAAAAAGATTCAAATTACACTGTTGCATGTATTTAATAATAGAAGTGCACACTCAAAAGTGCCCATTAAGTTGGTGTGTGTGTGTGTGTGTGCACCTATCACACAAAGTAGTTGGAGCCAGGAATCGGGTTGTCTCTTTCCCTTGTCCTATGGGGGCTAGGGGAAACTCAGCTTTTGCACTTGACCTTTCCACTACATGTTGCTTCTCATTTTAGCTTGTTACAGGTTTTACCACCAACAGAGGCACAATAAATGATAGTAGACCACCTATCAGTAATAGACCAGAATCAGTGAACACATCAACCCTCATCTGGCAATATCCCATGTACAAAATGCCTTTGACAAGACCTGTCTCCAAGTAACTCAACATTTTGTATGAATGATACAAGTAGCAAAATTGCACCTTCAAATGAGGACCAACAAAATACGGCTAAATGGGCCAAAACAAATTGGCACTTCTACATGTGAACAATACAACTGGCAGATAAAATCTTGCATACAAGCATACGACATAAGCACAAATGACCAATAACATCTTGTACACACACATATTATTACATAAGCAAAAATATAATGGAATGCATCCTCCAGTATAATGACCTTCCTCTGCTCCACTATATTCTTTATTTGCAAACTGGATTACATCTTATTACAGCAAGGACTAGAATTACAACCAAACAGTTTGATATATCAGAAAATCTTCCAGTATAAAATCCTAGATTAAGCAATACAATTATGTGCAAGAAGATTGAAATATTCATAAATAAATATGTCTTATAAAGGCACACCAACCATAAAATTTGTGATAAATTGTTGCTCATCAACAAATATAAGACAATTCATTTAGCAAGAAAAAAAAAAATACTTATCCAATATTTGTACAGTATAGAATCAAAATGTAGAATACTTACAACTTTGCTAGCTTCTGGATTCGTTCTTCCATTTCCATCTTTGAAACAGGTTTCTTGACTGTAATGTCATTGAATGCCTCAAAATTTTTGAAGGCAGCCCTTTCTATCTCCAAAATGTCATCACCACCTTTCTCAAGGAAACCCTTCCTGCTCTTATTGAAGTTTCCCTTTTTAATACCGATTTTTTCATCACCTACTTTCTTGACTTGAGCCCCATTCATCTCATGTCTTTTCCGCATTCCTTTGCTTCCAAGACCACTGCTATCTGCCTTAAAGGCACGTCCTTTCAATTTATCATCCCTTTGGCTCTTGGAAGACCCCTTCCCTTCCCATATTTCAGAGGAATTTTCATCATCATTTTTCCATCCCAAGTCTAGTTCATCTTGAACCAAGCCCCGGGCACTTCGACCACCAGAATTCTTATATAATTCATCTTGCTTCCCGAATTTGGATTTCTTTTCTTGATATGGATGGCCATCAAAATCCCCCAAATTCACATTCTCTTCATCTCTCTCCAAAGATGGCATCCTCAGAACACCTTTTCCCCTTCTTGAACTACTCTTAGACCTATTTAAATTCCGTGATTGGCTCTTCCCCTTGCCAGTTCTAACAGACTCCATAGTCTTCAAATACTCACCAAATGAAGGCTTGAACTCAAGCTCTTTGTCTAGAAGCCCGTTATCGGCCGACCTGCCATTAGACTCTTCTCTCAACAAAGTATTAACTGTAATACAGTTGGGTCTTCGCGCATTCACTGCAACACCAAAACTGGGTCTCCAAGAAACTGAAAACCCAAGTGATGAAGATGTATTCCAGTTGCAATTCGAAGAGAAACATCCGATTCCTTGCAAAATAAAGCTACCCATTTGCGCATATACCATGATTGTCACCACCAGTTCTATTCACACCGCACAATATACATAGAAAACAGAGTCAGAAGAAACTGAGATTTCACCAAACATCCCTTGTAACTCAGCGAAAAGAGCATAATATATGCTGTTTTGAACGTAAAGAACACTCACATCAGCGGTGGCTGGGGAGACCAAAGATTTTTTTTCGCTGTCCCTGTATTTTTATCTGCTCTGTCGTTTAAAATAGGCGAACCGGCGCGTGGCCCGTAAAAGGAACCGGTTCACGGTTCAACAGCCTATCTCGGTGGACCGACCGTTAAATTTTAACATTGTATTTTATGGAAACATAAAAAGAATGGGACGAAAATCTAAATAAATGAATAAATATGATAGGATAAAAATTAAGATAAAAATATTTTTAAAAATTAAGAAATAATAAAACAATTAATAATACAAATATTAAAGTTATCTTATTTAAAAAATTATATATAATGATAAAATTTGTGAGTGGGGTAATAAAATAAGGGAAATTTAAAAATATTTTAAAATATATCCATCTTTTCATAACTTAAATTATTGTTTCTTAAAATGACCTTTTTACCTATGATGTTAATAACAATAATTAACAATTATTTTACTGCTGATTTGAGATTAATAAAATAAAAAATTTTAAAAATTTAAAATATAATTAAAGTTAAAAAAAAATTAAAGCTAAAAATATAAAAATAAAATATTAATTTTCACTTAATTAAATTACTCTGACATAACAATATAAATATCATGAAAGAGCTAAAAATAGAATAAAAGTATATATTTTATCGGGAATAGTGAGTTTTAATTCACTTATTTGAAAAAATATAGAAAAATAAACTTCAACTTTTATAAATCAGTTTTATCTTCATTTATTTAAAAATATTTTAAAATACATGTACTTTCATACAAGTCGAATAATTATTTCCTAAAATGTCATTTTACTTGATAATATTAAATAAAATGATTAAAAAATTAATTTATCATTTTAATTTGATTAAAGTATATTATAAATAAATATATTATAATTTTTTTTATTATATAATATTATATACAAATTATTTTGGAAAATTTCTTCAAGATCCTCAAGTGATAAATAAAAATATTTGTAATTCCCTAATTAATAATGATTTTATATAGTATACTATATAAATTCACTCATCTTCTTTTTTAAAAAAAAAAATAAAATAAAATAAAATTTTTGTTAGTTGACATCAACAATAAAATAAGAAATTTTAAAAATTAAAAATACAATTAAAACTAAAATACTTAAAAATTAAATATAGTTAAAACAAAAAATTAAATTAAATTAAATACAATTAAAACCAAAAAAACTTTAAAATTTTTTTAAAAAAATTGACTTTTATTTGTATTGACTTTTATTTTTTCAACCAAAAAAATTGACTCTTTCAAAAATTTAAATATTTAACTTATGAAAAAATGAATATATTTTAAAATATTTTTAAATAGATGAAGATAAAATTGATTTATAAAAGTTAAAGTTCTTTTTCTTATATTTTTTCAAATTAGTGAATCAAAACTCACTTTTTCCTATTTTATTTTTTAATTTTTAAGGTTTTTTGGTTTTTAATTATATTTAATTTTTATGTATCTTAGTTTTAATTATATTTTTAATTTTTAAAATTTTCTTATTTTATTGTTGATGTTAACTAACAAGATTTTTATTTAATTTAAATAAAAAAAATATATATGAGAAGGTGAGAGGATTTATACAAAGTTTTTAAAGGCAAAGGCATAAGGTGAGGTGTTTTTATGCCCACGAGGCGAGGCGTAAGCCTTGAAGTGTTGAGGCATAAAACTTTTAAGACCCTTATTTTATAATTAATAAATATTTTAAAATATAGAAAAATAAAAATAAAATAATATAAATTAAAAACATGAAAACAATCCATTAGAATTATAAAAAAACCTTACTAGTTCCATACTTTCACAACAAACCATGACTAAGTCACAATAGAAAATAAAAACAACCATACTAATAGTTCCAAACTTTCATAAACAACCATAACCAAGTCACAAAATATCAAATAAAGTTCAACACATATCACTAGAATGTTTCAACTTAAATTATCCTCTCTAATGTCATCATCATCCTCATCCAATGTATCAATAGTAGTAAAGTTCGTACTATCAAACCATCTCATTTCATCTTAACTCCTCATCTTCCTGAGTTGGCGTCAAATTCAACTCTTTCCATTTGCTTTTGTCTCCACTTTTACCTAATATAAAGTGTAAATTAGGTGTAAATATTATAAGTTTATTAATAAATTTAATAAAATTTATAACTTAAAAATTTTTAGTACTTGCAAATTCACCATGTTTTCTTTTGTTAGTTAGTGAAGAAACCATCTTGTTCAATGACACTTGAGTCTCTTAGTCTTGGGATGACACAATTCTAATGACATCAATATTAAATAGTTCATTATCTTCAAGCCAACAAAAATTAAGCTCGAGGAGGGGATCTTCTTTCTCCACAATCCACTCATCATCTAAATCAATCTCATCTACCAAAATCAGAACAACATCATCTACCAAAATCATATCAACATTTTGTTTCCTTTGTAGACTTTGTTTTCTTAATTTAGTGTTATACCTCACATACACTAAAACATTTAACCTCCTATGTTTGAGTCTATTTCTCTTTTTGGCATGAATCTACAAACAATAATAGAAACAAATTTATATGTTGAAATTAAATTAAAGTTCTCTAACATTAGAATAAAAATGTATATACTAATTTTTTTAAAAATAAAAATATTACCAATTCAAAAGTGTTCAAATTTCTCTCACATCCAAAGCACTACAAGTGAGGCTAAGGACTCGAACAACAAATTTCTACAACTCTAATGTGGAACCCTCAAAAAGCATCCACAACTCGTAAAACTCTTAATTTTAGAGAATCAATTGCAATACGGTTTCCAAATTCACCTATTGCTTGGTCATATGAGTCTAATTGAATGTCAGCTTTTAAATATTCTTGGTAATCTAACATCTATCCATGCATTCAAATAACCACTTCCTCACCTCATCCACATTAGAACTTATCTTCATAGCTCAATTAAGGATTAAGATAACAACTTGCTACGTGTAAAGGTCAATGAAGTTGTGGAGTCCATTTTGTATATATTTTTCTCTAAATTAGGCCATATTTCCTTTCCATGCCCTCACAATTAAGTGCAATTTTCTCTTTAATCGAGTCCATTAACTCATAAATATAATCCATGGATGGTCTTTCCTCTGATCAACCTCTCTTAAGACACTTACTAATGGAATAGTGGTCTTAATACAAAAAGTAACATGAGGCCAAAAATTTAGATCAAACAACACTATACTTCGAGTTTTTACACCTTCTACCTTTTTGGTCCATGTACTAGAACACTATTTTTCAAAGGAGAACGTTACTATAAGAGCTTGTTTTTACTTATAAAGACTTTGGAAAGTAAGAAATGTGGTAGAAAACTATGTAATGTTGGACGAATAAGTTCATGATTTTTTGTAAATGTTCTCATCAAGCTAAGAACCCAAGTATGTCCATATATGAACTTCATCACTTGCATAGGACGCAAAAGTGCATTAACATGAACATTTAGCTTCTCAACATCCTCTAACATCAAATCTATGCAATGAGCAGCACAAAGAGTCCACCACAATCTTTTCATCTTTTCCATAAGCCTTATTCCAACATTCACATAATGAGATGCATTATTAATAATAACTTGCACAATATTCTCATTTCCAATTTCTTTAACCACTTCATCAAGATGCTTGAACATCAATTCTTTTTCTTTTTTTTTTATTTATCATATCAGATGCATCAATTAATTTCAAAAACCATGTGGCAATAGAACTATTCACCAAACAATTTATAAGACATCTACTCTTTCCATTTGTCCAACTATTTGACATAATTGAACATCCATATTGTTTCTAAGCTTTTTTGCGTTCTTCCATCATAATATTTATATCATTCACTTCTTTTTTCAAAATCCATGTCCTCAATTCATGCATAGATGAAGGCTTAAATCCAAGCCCAAAATTTTCAATTGCATCAACCATAGGAACCCAATAAGGATCATTCACTGTATTAATGGGAGACATTTTGAGTACATAAACTGACAAATTTTTTTTACACACTTCCTTTCTTTTAGCTTCCACTTAGAACTCAATGTACCTTGTTTGGGTTGTGAAATGACGAATTTATCTATGGGTCCCTTAGGTATAGGTTGTCCACTCTCATTTACACTTACTTCCACTCCCACTCCACAATGTCCCCATTGTTTTAGGTAAAACACTCTCATTTGGATCCACACCGATTTCTTAGAGCAATTCATTTCTTTTTAATTTTTGTTCCTTACAATTGCTTAATGTCTTTTGGCATTCCAATCTAACATCTTCATTGATTTTGTTATATAGTTTCATACCATGATGAGTTTTGGCTAAGTGATGCTTGAGTCTATTCACCCCTCCCGCACATCTTTGATTATAAAACTTACATCATATATGCTTTTCCTCGGAGACTTTAACAAAATATTTCCACACAAAATCTTTTTGTGATGCTTTCAAATAAGAGGAACTCATTCTAAAAAATAATAATAACAAAAACAATCAAATTTCATTATATAATTGACCTTAAAAAAATAAGACATAATTGAAATATCAAATCAACAATTAAAAAATAAAAATAAAGCATAGAATAGTGAAAGAATAGTGTTGGGTGCACTATTTAAAAGAGCAATGTTAGGTGCATTGTTTAAAAAATACTACCATATGAAAATAATGTTATGCATTGTTTAAAAAAATGGTGTTGTGTGCATTGTTTAAAAATTAATGTTGGTGCAACGATTAAATGAACAATGCACCATTGCTCATTACACTATGCATGCCATAAATGTTGTTGCCAAGTGCAATAAGTGTTGTTGGGTGCAATAAATGCTGTTGTTGGGATTTATTTGAGATTGTTGTGAGGAAAAAAAAAAAGTAAAGAACCAAAGAAGAAAAATAGTGGGTAGTTGAAGTTGCGAGGAATTGGACATTGAAGATAGTGAAAAATAAAGAGAGAGAAGAACATATGAGAAGAGTGTGATTGCATGAGACTAAGAAGAGGGCAAGTGATAGAGAAAGAAGAAGAAATATGAAGATCTACCTATTAACAATCAAGATGAAGAAGATGCAGTTTTTCACGCTGTGTCACCGTCAAATGAGAAATTTGGTTAAGATGTAGTCGTTGGAGTGAGAAAGAGGAGCAATACTTCAGTTGTTGTGAGGTTGTTGTCGACAAAGAAGTTGATCTTTAGGTGTGGATATATCGATGGCAAAGTTTGGGAGCAAGTTCGAATATATGTGTTAAAGAATTGTGATGAAGTTTTAGCACTTCTTAAGTATTACAATTACCTAGATTTATGCCTTGCTTATATCATAATCTTCATTTATCTAGCTTATCTTTATTTTTGTTTTTATTTAAGGTTATAACTATATCTATTTTATATAGGGAGTATGAAGAAAAAATAAAGAAAGAAAGTTCACAAAATGCTATAAAAAAGCATGTATATAGGTTCCTTAAATGGTTTGAGGAGTATGTAAGTTCCATAAACTTTTGTTTTTTATTAGGCTTGATTAACATATCACTAGTTTATTTCATTGATATTCATTTTCTTGAATAGGTTACATAATTGTACAATCAAATTAGTGCACTGGTAAATGAAAAACTTTTTAATTTAGTAACAGGTCTAGACAAAAGAGTCACCCGTTTTAAGAGTTGCATCATGAATGGCTTACGCTTTCATATAAAGATCATAAGATGCTTTGAAAAAGTCAAAATAGTGGTGTAATGGTAAAGAGAGATCATGAAACTAGGAATAAAAATTACTTTGGTATTTTGACTAATATGATTCGTTTGGATTTTTTTGGTGAGAATAACGTTTTTCTATTTAAATGTAACTAGTGGGATATTGGCCATGAAAGTAGAGGATTTCAAATAGACAAATATAATTACATCATTATTAATGTCACAAAGAAATGGAATAATAATGAGTCATTTGTGTTAGCCTCACAAACTGAACAAATCTTTTATCTTAAAAACTCTAAGTTAAGTAGTAATTGGAAAGTTGTGGTGAAGATACACAAGCTTGAGACTTGTATGATGTTCCAAAACATGAAGATGAGGAGTTAAGCATTGATGATGAGCCAAATCAACAAAAAGAGTCACTTAACATTAATGATATTTTCTCATGACATAAAGATGATATCCTTCCAATTTTTATTGATACAAGTCATTTAATTCATGATGAAGGGGTAAATGATGATTTAGACACTTCTAGTAATGATGAAAGTGAAAATGAATGTACTTTCATTGATTTTAATTTTGAGCAAGATGAAATAAACATTGATGTTAATAGTGATAGCAATGACTTGATGTAATTGTTATGATATGCTCATATTATTATTCTTTCAAAATTTATATATATTAGTCACAATTTTTTTAGCTATATTTTTTTGTATAATTTTAAATCTTGTGCATGTGAAGGTCTTGTTAATGTCATATATTTATATTCAATTATTAAGTCTAATACAAAGTGTTATAAGATAAAACATAAATATGGTTAACAAAAGTCGAGCAAGAAGACAATCTTCAACTAAGATAAGACTCTCAAACCCATTACAATTGGAGGTATTTACTCCAAATAATAATATCATTAACAACAAGTATTTTAATGATAAGTTTTTTTATCTTATACAATTATTTTTTGTTATGGAATATCAAATATATTTTATAATTGAATTAAATATTATATTGTTTTTTTTATTAGCTCCAAGCACACCCAAGAAGAAAGGGCGAGAAAAGATTGTGAGCATTGGACTTGTGAAACAAAGATGTGTAGGGGAAAACTAAGGATAGAAATTCCACCACACTTGATGTGAGCCATTGGTAATAATGTACAAGCATTAATCATTGAATTAGGAATTATTGTTCTATAAATGACTCTGCTTCAGTTCCCTAAATGGAAGGTGATTTCAGATGATGACAAAATGAAGATGTAGATTCTACAAAGGTAACCAATATACTTTAACAAATCTGTATTCCAATTTGAAATTTTCTACATATACTTAGCGTTATACCTTGTATATATGTATTTATTCTTACAATATTTTGTAGCAAAAGTTTACTCTAAAATAGAAACCTCATATCCAAGAGGTTATATATCAATAACTGAACCGTCAATGTAGGGCCTATAGGTATAGATTGGACAAGGATTGTTATTGCAAGTATGACAATGATGAAATGAGATTAAAAAATCCTTCACCGAGTGTGAATGAAGATACTTGGGCTATTCTTGTTATGTATTTTGGATCAGAATAATTTAAGGTGCTAACTTTTATAATAAATTTCCAATGTATCATTTTTGTGTTTGTTACTTCTAATATGTAGTTTTCTTCATATAGAAAATGAGCAAGAGAAACACAGAGAATATGGGGAAACAAAAAATTGGTCATGTCAAAGGGACAAAGGTTTTTGCTTGAATAAGTTATGATAATGTGAGAGTTCCTAAAATTTTGAATCTATTTGTTTTCATAAAGATATATCTTTATGTATTTATTTGTGTAGTGGTAGTGTGATCCTAAGATTAGGGACTTACCCTCTCGAATTGACTTATGGTTTACTACTTGATTTAGCAAGAAGAAGAATATTTGGGTTGATTTGAGATCATAGGAAGTCTATGTAGATTATCATGCTCATTTTTATTCATTTTGATATATTATGTATTATTTTGATTGAATTATAACAATAATTTCTAATGGTTTTTTAATGTAGGAAGAGCTTCGAAAGTTAGAGTTACAACCAATCAAGAAAGGCATGACCAAGGATCAAAGGTTTGAGTTCATGTTAGGACTAGAGCGTTCGAGATTTATACGTGGTCGTGGGGCTGAGCCAAAGCCCAAGACATCTTCACGTCAAGAACAGATCAATAAGAAGCTAGAGAAAGAAAATGAGGAACTCAAAAGGCAAGTTGAAGAAGAAAGGAAGGTTATGAGTGAGAACAACAAGAGTACTTAAAGTCCCAAGTAGCATCACAACAAACAAACGTGAATGATCAAGTCTAAGTTGTCATTCAGTCTCGACTTGCAACCATTTTATAACAATTGAAAGAGTTTGAAAATTTTGATATATTATTCCATTCTAACAATATAAGATCTTTTTTAAATTAGAAGTTAATAATAAATTTATTTAAAAAATATGAAACATTGTACAAGCACATATGCTTAAAACTTATAATTATCCTTCTTACGTAATATGTTTAATCTTAAAAACAAAGTTATTATGTGGATATGAATTTTTTGTTGATATGTCTAGTGATGATGGGTTGAAAGATCTTCGAAATCTTTAAAGGTAAAAGTAATCATGTCTTATAGTGTTTACAAAAATTGGCTTTGCTTATTGGTTTTGTGTATTTTAGGCTTTTTTTTACAAGATTATTGACTTATTTTCATTTCATTTGAGAATATCTAAATTAATTTTATTGGTTATGCTTATTTAAGAAAAATGTTATAGTTGTTGCTGTTATTGTTAAAACATATGCTTAGAACTTATAATTATTCTTATTACATAATAAGTTTAATCTAGAAAACATAGTTATTACGTACATATGAATTCCTTATTGATATGTTTATTGATGATAGGTTGAATGATTTTTGAAATTTTTAGAGGTATAGATAATCATATTTTGCAATGTTTAGGTTGAGATTAGCTTAATTAATTTATTGGTTATGTTTGTTTGGGAAGAAGGGTCTTATAGTGTTTAGTTTGAGATTAACTTAATTAATTTATTAGTAATGTTTTTTTGGGAAAAAAGTTATTATTGTTGTTGTTATTAATATTACTACTACTACTACTACTACTACTACTACTACTACTATTAATTAATTTATTGGTTATTTTTTTGGGAAGAAGGTTATTATTGTTGTTGTTATTAATATTGCTACTACTAATACTACTACTACTACTACTACTACTACTTTAGCTTAAAATATTTTTAAAAATGATTTCTCAAAAAGTATGGAAAATATTTTTAAAAATGATTTCTCAAAAAGTAAGGAAAATATTTTTAAAAATGATTTCTCAAAAAGTAAGGAATGCTCAAGCAATTAGAGTGCTCAAGTGATTAATCTCGCTTAAACGACTAGAGCACTCAAAATATTAGAGCGCTTAAGTGATCCAAGTCTGCTCAAGTAGTCATGACAATCTTACCGAGTTTAAAAACATATTTTGAATGAATTTTGTCCAACTCCAATTTGGAAACTTGTGATACCAAAATCCTTATAACTTTTGCCTATAAATACCTCTCTTATAACCCTTTAAGGGTTAGAGATTTGAGTCAAGAGATTAGATATTATAGAGATCTAATTGTTAGAGACAGAGCATTCTTTAAAGGTGCTCTTTGGTGAGAAAATCCTTATTGCTACACCATTCTTGTTCTTTTATTAAAGGATTCAATTATTTGAATTGTTGGTCGAAGACTGTAATCTCTTTGAAGAGACTGAAGGATCTACTAAGGAGCAACATGTAGTTGTTATATCACAGACGTGGATCAAGTAGTAGGTATTAGAGTGTAAGTCTTTAGGGTAAAGTGACAAGATAAAACTGTGCAAGTTGATTTCGAATAGTGGATTTTGATTGACAAGTTTTAGACCTTGTGATTTTTTATCTCCACAATTTGTGGGGATTTTCTATGTAAAAATCTTGTCCCTCGTTGTCTATTTTTTTTATATTTGATATTATGTTTGAATTGCCTAAAATAGGTTAATTATTTTAACCTAATATCTTATAAGACTACTCTAAAAGATTCATATTCATTCCTGCACATATTCAAGTTGAAGATATTAATTAAATTGGATTGATTAATTAATTAGTGATTATGGTAGTTATTCTTATAACAAATTATTGTTATCCCTAACTTCTCTCAGGATATCTTTGATTGATTTGTTGGGATTGTTGTTGAGTTTTTTAGGTTGGTTATTTTGGTGGTTATCATTATTATTTCTAACATATTTCAACCTATATTGTTAATCTTAGGATGTCAATTAACTATAAAAATCATATTTTTATTGGGGTGAAATTCTTTTTGAATATAAAGGTTATCCCTATAATATCTTGGGATAAGAAAAAGTTATTATAATTTATAAATATTGATTTAATTTTTGAAGTCACCCTTTCACACCCTTTCACACCCTTTTGGGTGTTCCTATTGGACTTTTAGTTATTCAAGGGGTATTAAGAGGAATACCCATATTTTTTCAACTACTATTAACATCATTTAATGTTGATCTTGCTATTGGTTAGAATGAGTTGGTTGTATATAATATCAAAATTAAGTTCACATGGTAAACAAACAACTAATAAATAATAAAATATAATTTCTTGTTATAGCTTAGGATGAGTTGGTTCTATATAATACCAAGATTAAGTTAATACGGTTAACAAATAATTGATAAATAATACAATTTAATTTGCTTTTAAGTGGAGATGTTTGATACACCAAAAATTTAATATGTATTAATTTGTCTCCTATCTTAAATTTCAATACCATTGCATATTAAATTAAATTTAAGTTTGAGTATATTATTTTATGACTTTGAATTAATTGAATTTGTGATATTTTGTTGTGTTGATAATCTTTTTATTATTTATTTGTTTTTGTTGCAAGTTATAGAGATGTGAAATTATGCATCAAGAAATGTTGTTGGTTATGATTTTATGTTTTATTTGTATATTTTTTTATCGTGTTCAACTCAAACATACGATTTAGTTTTATTTAAATTTAAACAATATATTTTGGTGATTTATATGAGTTGAATATGAAAACTTATATATAAAATTGATGTTGGTAGTGAATATTTTATATTCTCATTTACATATAAGTAGATTTTGGATAAGCACAAACATGAAATGCAAAAGCAAATTCAATAATTTAAAATTATTTATTTTACGTTATTAGGGACAATGTTGAATTATCAATCATATTCTCTTTCATGAGTATATATATAGCTTGGTGCTTGGTTGGTGACATTGTATAAATGAAGCTAAATGTACATTATCTATTGGTACATCTTCAACTAGAAAAGTTTACAAGTGTTTTCCCATATTACACAATCATGGCCATCCCTCCAATCGATCAACTTGAATCTTACTCAACTATTGTTTTGTAACTAGGGAGCCCAACAATTGGTCCAATGTCAAAGCATGCAACTGTTGTCTCCAAAGAAGATGCAATTAAAAAAAAGAAGTTAAAATAGGTGGCCTATACTCTTTGTAGCATAACCAACATTAGTTAATTAGAGGCATATATGCAAGTCAAGTACCCTACTTCTAAATATCATGTAATGGCATATATCCATTACCCAAAGGTAAATGGAGGGATAATATAGCTAAAGTAATATCAACTAAATTTTATAAAAATTTAAATTGATTTCTAAACAATTTTAAATCATGAAAAAATAATAATAATAAAAGTTTTATGTGTATCCTTTTTCACTTTGAATATATAATCATCGTTTTTTTTAAGAGAAGAATAAAAAAAAATCACATTACCTTTTTCTTCAACTTTCATCCACTTCATTTAAACATCGACTCTAAGCCATATTTGGTTAACAGGATATAACATGAGAGAGGATAAAAAAAAAAGGGATATCATATCCTATCCTATGTTTGAATGGTGATAAAAGGTAGGATAATTTATTTTATCACTTATTTATGTTCAACCAAACATAAGATAAGATAAGCAGTGAGATACAATATCCATCATTTGTTTTATATATATTCTTTCTATATGAAATATGTTAATCCTAAGCTAAGATATAGGATATGTATATCCTATGTACCATAAATTTATTAATTTATTAATTTTTTATATTATTTATTTTTCTAAATAAAAACTTTTTATTATAAAATTAAATTTTTGATTAAAAAAAAGAACTAAAAAATATTTATAATATATATATATATATATATATATATATATATATATATATATATATATATATTCTATATTTTGTCCTTCTTTATCCTTAACAACTTCATTGTTTGCATTTATCCTATAGGCTTTTAAGATAACATTACTATCATTTTGTGTGAGATAGTTATCCCATCATTCTTTCAGTTGACCTGTAAACCTATCAACAAGTGTCTAAGTTACAACATGATCTAATAGTCTATGTTTAACTTATAGGTTGTGCTAACCATGAGCATTTCTTGAAAGTTAGTATGTTGTACTTAATCATACCATCTATATTTCATTCATAAATGGTACCACTAGTATAAGAATATATATATATATATATATATATATCATAAAGTTTAAATATTTTAATAATGAATATTGTTAAAAGTAATATAAATTTCATTTTTTAAATAAAAAATATTAGAATATAATATAATTTTTATTTTAAACATTAAAAAAATAACATATATTTCATGTTATTTTATTTATTTATTTTATAAACTAAATATAAATATAATATATCTCATTGGATATGTTACTTCATGATATCATGAGCATTGGATATAATATTCAAAAATATCATATCTCATTAAAAGTATTTCTATCTAATGAGATATGATATCTTAAAATATATATATTCTATCATATCTTATCTCACCAACCAAACGTAACCTAATTTCATCATTTTCATTTTCATCGAATTTTTTATGTACTGAGATATGATATTATAAGATATATATATATATATATATATTCTATCTTATCCTATCCCGTTATCCAAATGTAACCTAATTAATTTCATATTTTCATTTTGATCGCTTTCTACCCTTCATCATCTTCTTTTCCTCTCACATCTTGAAGCTATTTTCAATTCCCTACTTCAAATTTAGAGAAAAAAAAAAAACAAAAACATTAATGAAAAACCATTTGACTTAGTTGATACTAAAATTGAAAATAATTTTTTTTAAATGATTTTATTTATAAATTTAGAAATAAAAAATATGTTCATTTCTTAATTATTAAATTTTTAGAAATTTTTCAAAGAAAAAAAAGAAGAAGAAAGAAATGTGCTAGGTTGGAGCACACTATTTCCACAAAGACTGATTTGTGAGACTTAAAAGAGCTTTTAGATAATAAAAGTTCTTTAGTCTAGTGTTTGATTGTAACTAAATTGAGTTTAAAAAAAAAAGCATTAGGACCTAAAAGCTAATTATGAAATTTACAACATTAAAAGAGTTTTTAAAAAAAAAATTATTTGTTTTAAATACAAAAGTTTATAGGAATATTTGTAATCTCACTAAATATAATAATTAAAAATTAACGATTTTTTTTTTTTAAAAAAGTTTTTCCATTTAAAAAAAGACTTCCTTTATAAGCTTAAAATTAAGTCAAATGAACCATAAATAAAAAAGCTTGTTAGGTTATCATCTAAAACAATTGATTACTTTTTCTAAAAAATGGTTTGCAAAGCTTTAGCTCATTGGCCAACGTGTCATGGGAGAAAGCAAAGGAGGGAACTCCGCCACTGCTAAATTACAAGAATGCGGTAATCTCTAAGCATATTTCCCACAGACGCTACCCTAAACTGTGGGGCCCACCAGCACAATCCGACCGTTGCCTGGGCACTCTCCACAGCACTCCCCTTCTCTCACCATTCAAATTTCAAAATTTCAAATGGTAAGAAAGGAATAATGGAAAGCTGCCAAAGCATCCGCTTTTCTAGCAAATCTGCCTATTCCTCGATACTCGACATTGGAGCTCCCACTCTCATCATCAGTCTCCAGTACCACCCCCAACCCATTATGTTTTTCAACCATTAAGCCAAGCTTTTGGACCATTCTTTCATTCAGATACTGATGGGTCTGAAACGATTTTGGCTGTAGGGTGTGAAAGTCTTGTTGAAAATTTATTTTGTCTGGTGTCAATCTTCGAGTTTCGTTCACAATGAGAGAAGAAAACCCATCTGAGAATCGAGTGAAATCATTAAAGTTTGCCGATCAAAATCAGGGGAAAACCAGCAGCAACCCCTCAAGACTGCGGTCTGCTTCTTCGTGGGGTTCTCACATTGTGAAGGGGTTTTCAGCGGACAAGAAGAACAAGTTGCAGACCACTGCGGCTGCCAAGAAAGTGCCGCTCACTAGCTCAGACATTGTCAACCAGAAGAACCCATTAGTGACTTCGCATTCCCGTGTCAAGCGGTCGCTTATCGGTGACCTATCGTGTTCTGTGAATGCCAGTCAAGTTCATCCGCAGTTGTACAATAGCAACCGCACCAAGTCTTCTCGTGACTTGTTTCTTGAGCTTGATCATTTGAGAAGCTTGCTTCAGGAGTCGAAAGAAAGGGAATTCAAACTTCAAGCTGAGTTGTTGGAATTTAAGAGGAATCCGGAAATTTTGGATCTTGAGAGGGAACTTGAGGTGAAGAAGAGCGAAGTTAATGAACTATCTCAGAAAGTAAGACTTCTAGAATCCGAAAAAACAAGCCTCTCTGAACAATTATCAGGCTTAGCTTCTATTGCAGAGAGGCGGGAAGAATTACTGAAAAGGGAAGACCTTGAAATTTCATCAGCACCATCACAGCGAACTCTTGAGATGGAAGTTGTTGAGTTGAGGCGCTTGAACAAGGAGCTCCAGCTTCAAAAGCGAGACCTTTCTTGCAGACTTTCTTCAACGGAATCCCAATTGAATACACTCTCCAAAGTTTATGAGGTATGATCACTAACCCCATGTTTGGTTAGTGAGAAAATATAAATAAATAAATATTTATTTATTTAACCATTCTTCTTGTGCATTTTTATTGATCATTTTTGTCTGATGACCTATTCTTTCATTGATTTTTATCTTGGGTGGCTATTGGAAGTATGATATTTTTATCCTTTTATTGAACTGATATATTTCTCTTCGCTTACTCCCTTTTCTTGAATATTAAGCAGAGTGATACAGTTGCAAATATTCAGGCCGAGGCATCCTTGTTAAGACACACAAATGAAGATTTGTGTAAACAAGTTGAAGACCTACAGATGAGCCGATTGAATGAGGTGGAGGAGCTTGTGTACTTGAGGTGGGTCAATTCTTGTTTACGGAATGAATTGCGCAATTCATGTTCGGTGACAAATTCAGACAAGACGTCAAGCCCAAATTCAATCGAAGGGAGTCGTGAATCTGACAGCTCATTTTCATGTCAGACTGATGATTCCCTAGAATATAGTAGCATCAAGAGGTTAAATTTGATAAAGAAGTTGAAGAAATGGCCTATTATTAGTGAGGATTTGCCAAATCTAGATTGCCCAGATAATCTTTTAGAAAAAAGTTGGGTAGACCCGGAAGAAGGAAGAAGTCCAAGAAGAAGACACTCTATAAGTGGATCAAAATGCAGTGCAGAAGACCTTGTACAAAGTAAGAGGAGACAATCTGATGGTTTTATGTGCCCAAAAGAAATGGAAAAGGAAGCAGAGCCATTGGTTTCTCAAAAATATGAGTTGGGTATAGTTCAAAAACCTCAACTCTGGGGAAATTGCCAGGAAACTGGTAAATTTATGGCTTCTTTAGATGTTGAAAAGAGGGCATTGCGCATTCCTAATCCCCCTCCTAGGCCTTCTGGTGCCCTTTCAAGTGGACCCAAAGAGATGGTTTTGGCTCAAATTCCACCACCCCCTCCACCTCCCCCTCCACCACCACCTCCTCCTAAGTTCTCAGCAAGGAGTACCACAGGAATTGTGCAGCGAGCTCCACAAGTTGTTGAGTTCTATCATTCCCTTATGAAGAGGGACTCTAGGAAGGATTCTTCAAATGGAGGAATCTATGATACCCCTGATGTTGCAAATGTTCGAAGCAACATGATTGGTGAAATTGAGAATCGGTCATCATATTTGCTTGCCGTGAGTACTTGCTAATTTCTCACTCAATTTGTCATTTTTCAGCCCATTTGTCCTCGAGCTAGGATGTTTTAATGGAAAATGATTGTGGGTCCCAAGTTCTCTTTCTAGCATCAGTCGTCTGTTTGTTACCAAACAGACAAGGAAAAAGAAATGGAAGCTTGGAATCTTTATGTCATGTTGGAGTTTCTGTTTCTTTTCCAATGTTTTCATGGAAATAAATTGGAATATAACTAGAAGTTGCTGCTTGAATAGGTTTCAACGAGTTTTAGTTGACCAGTTCAGATCTTTTTGTTTACAATTGTCATTGTGTATGCAGATAAAGGCAGATGTTGAGACTCAAGGAGAATTTGTGAACTCTTTGATAAGAGAGGTCAATAATGCAGTTTATCAGAACATTGAAGATGTTGTTGCATTTGTGAAGTGGCTTGATGATGAGCTTTGCTTTCTTGTAAGTTGATCATTATCATATATAAGTTAACCTCGTGAACTTTGTTGGCTAAATTTTGGAAATTATACAAATTCAATTTGGGGAAGTCAAATACATAAACAAGGGTCATTGTATGTTTCAAAATGAAAATTTCATTGACATTACTACTTGATTTGTGCACAATTCACTTGAAGTTTTGCCTTTCTATGAAATAAACAAACCCCTTGAACTATTCTACCTTGACTGTTTGTTCTGTACATGCTTGTTCTTTTCTTGGGAATCTATTGATAGCATTACCATTGAAGAGGTTTCTGTTAGCATTATTTTTCAAACATTAAATTAAGTGCGCGTTTGGTAGCGATTTTAGGAAGTGTTTTTAGTTTTTTTAATACTTGAAAGATAAAAATTTTCAAGTGTAAGAAAGTCTAAAAACACTTTCTAAAATCACTACCAAATGCACTCTAAGACTGATACGCAGATTTCTTATGTTCCTTAAAATGCTTCCAAAGGTGGATGAAAGGGCAGTCTTAAAGCACTTTGATTGGCCAGAGAAGAAGGCTGACACATTGCGAGAAGCAGCATTCGGGTATAGAGATCTCAAGAAGCTGGAATCAGAAGTTTCTTATTACAAGGATGACCCGAGAGTGCCCTGTGACATTGCCCTGAAAAAAATGGTTGCTTTATCTGAGAAGTAAGAACCTGAAACTCTATCCTTTACTCCTTCCTAAAGTTTGTAACTTATCATCTGCTCCCATGCCAGGATGGAGCGCAGTGTATATAACCTTTTCCGAACAAGAGAATCATTGATGCGTAATTGTAAGGAGTTCCAAATTCCCACAGATTGGATGCTTGACAATGGGATTATAAATAAGGTAAAGTAATCTCATATTGTGTTTATCATTCAAAATGATCGTGAAGTTATTTTGAATCGGCACTTTGTTTCTGCCATGGGGTGAAAACTACAGAGGCTTGACAAGATTCAACATATTATCTATCCAGCCTCAGTTATATATCCTCCATCCATTCACTTATTCAGCCTCAGTTACATATTCAATCACTGTACATTGCCTGCAGATAAAGTTTGGCTCGGTCAAGTTGGCTAAGAAGTACATGAGGAGGGTAGCTATGGAACTTCAGTCCAAGGGGGCATTTGAAAAAGATCCAGCAATGGACTATATGCTGCTCCAGGGAGTGAGATTTGCTTTCAGAATTCATCAGGTTTGTAAAATGCATTAACAATAAAAATCGAAGATACTCCTGTTTTAAGGAGCAGTAGGGACGGCCCCCTGTAGCTACATCTCACTACAAAACTATATTGTTGTGTCAAATTCCTTTTTGTTTTTTCTTATCTTAGAACATTAAGGGACAGTTTCTAGGCTTCTCGACCATAATCCCATTAACCATGACCAGAATGCATAGCAACCCAACCTTTAATTTGCTGTTACTAAATCAACTACAAGCAGAGAGTAGGTTAGCTCCTGTCCAAGATACATAGAAGAGTCATAATATCATTTTCTTTCTCGCTTGATTGCAGTTTGCAGGAGGATTTGATGTAGAAACAATGCATGCATTTGAGGAGCTTCGCAATCTTGCACACCTTCTTAACAAAAAATACAAAGATCAGAAAGGGAAAAACAATGTGGGCTTACCATCTCAGTAAGTCTAATACAAATGATGAGTTTTCAAAGTGTGATTCTGGTATGAGTTGCCTTTTTTGTTGTTGGGACTGTTATAAAGTTGAAAAGTTGGTGTAACAGAGAAGGATTGAAAATTTTGTAGAGTTTTTGATACTCATATATTGTTCATAGTATCTTGATGAAAATGCAGTGTTGGCACTCATCTCTGCTGATTTGTGTGAAGCAGAATTATTTAAGAAATAGTGTATTTTGTATCTGGGAAAGCCAAATTTGAGTAGTGAATGATCTGTTTTGAGTTATTAATCCTATTTTGAGGCAATTTTACACAAATCATACATTGCAAAAAAGGAATTAGAGAGCATTCAATTTTCCCTCATAAGAAGTAAGGATATTTGGTTAAAAGGGATAAGTTTGAAATTGGAAAAAGGACCCATATTTTTCATTCTCTAGGGAAATTACCAATTTGGGACATTTTTACCCTTCTTTAGGCACTTTAAAAACACCATTTCTCTCTCATTTCTAGCCTTTTTTCTTTTTCCTCCTGTTTTTTGCTACCCCTTTTCATTGAAGTTCAAAACCCTAAAGAAAATATTAACGGATTAAAGATTAGAATCTTACTCATGTCAAAAATCAAAGAGCGAAATTCTCTCGTATTTCTTTTTTCTTTAAGATTCTTCACGTCCTCCATTTTTCTCTTTGTTCTTGGTTAGGATTTTTTGCAGTTTCAAACGAACGTTAATAATGTTAAAGATAAAATTGAACTGAAAGCTATTCTTGGTTAAATCTCTAGATTTTAGTTGGTGTTGTTGGAATATTTTTAATATTTGCTGATTTTCAATAGGTTCTTTAATGTTGAATGAGAAAACTTCTTTAATTCTTTTTCTTTTTCTTAATCATTATATATCATGAAAACTTCTTTTTCTTTTTAATTTACATAAAGTTTATGGACCGACAATATCTTGAACGAGAAAAAAAAATTGTTATATGTTTCTATCAACTTTATTTTTTATTTTTATTATTTATTTAGTTTTTTAATAATTGTAATAATGGTGAGAACATGATTTATGAGAGGAAGCATCATCAAAACATCAAAATGAAAGGAGGTTTTCCTAGAACATTTTCGATTAAGAAAGAAAAAGTAGGGTGATGTTTGTTTTTTTTATATTTAATTCTAAATAGAACTTAAGACTAAATAGTGCTTAATAGTATTAAATATTAAGTTATTTATTTTTCAATATTTTATCTCTATTAAGAAGTTAAAAAAAAAACCTCTGAATTCACTTTAGTTATGGTGGTTCACTTTTAATATTTAGATAAAATAAATATTTTAACTTTTTCTATTTAATAAAAAAATTTAAGAAATAAATAATAAGTCAATAAAAAGTTAAAAAAAATCATTTGAATTTTGAAAAAAATTTGCTTTTAGTAAAAGGTTAAAAAATCAAACAATACCTAAGGGGGTGTTTAATAAAACTTACTATTTATTACTTAATGACTTAAATTGACTTTAAATTAAATTATACTTAAGCTATTAACTTAAAACTTATTATTTAATTCTTACTTTAAGTATTAAGGTTGTTTGATAAAATTAACTTAACATTTATTCTAAATCATGAAATTGACATATTGAGGTCAAGTAATAATAAAGTTGTAGAATAGCAAAAGAGATTATAAAAATAACAAGGGTAAAAATATTCAATGAAGATATTGACTTAAAAATAAGTTAATTATTTTTACTTATTACCATTGTTTTAAAAACTGGACTAGATCGGCCAATTGGACCAGTCGAATCGTCGACCTTAGGCCTTTCTTGTTTTATTTTTGCAAAATGGACCAAATTTCACCCACAGCCCAATATTCCATGTCCACTCCTATTCTATTCTTGCAAAATCTGCTGTTATGTAGTTTTACTGCTGCAACAAGGGAGCTTGAACCAGAACCTTAAGTTTAAGGTAGGGTAATCTCTCCACTATGCTAAGTATTTACTTGTGTAAAAAGCTAGAACAACTGCATAGACTATTTCAAAAAAATAATATATATATAGATAGATATAAATACAATTTTTTTCCATTTTTAATATATTTTCAAATTTAATATTGTACATATTTTGTTTAATAAATTTAAATTATTAATGCATTTATATAAAAATGAATAAATAATATTACAAATATTATTAATTTTTAATTATATATATTTTAAATATTTTTAATTTTAATAAAATATAAATTATATATTTATGACGTCATCGGTTTGATCATGGTTCGACTAGTGAATCGTAAACCGGTAACTTTTCCAGTTCAATGTTCGGTTCAATTTTAAAAATATTATTTATTACTTAAAATTGTTTTTTTTACTTTTAAATTATATCATTAAATTATTTTACTAAATATATTTGATTTACTTAATAATTTAAATTAAGTTATTAAGTCACTTGAAGTTATTAAGTTAGTTTACAAAACACTTGCTAAGATTACGAAGAATCATCAATTAAGAAAGAAAGAGAGTATAAACTAAGAAGGAATGAAAGAAAGTTAAAAGGTATATGAAAAAAACAAAGTTTAAGTATTGAGAGGCTAAGTTAAAGATGAAGTTCTGTTGGGTGCTGAGAGCTAGAGATACAAATGGGTTTAAAGAGGTTAAAGTAAATGAAAAAAAATGAGAGAAAAAAAAATATTTTTGGAAGGGAATAAAACAAGGGAGCAAACTTGTCCAAATATGGTCAAATTTTAAGAAAACTAATAAGAGAGTCGTTTATGCTATTTTGCAAGTATTTTGACTTATTTGTCTAACAAGTAATTGTACAACTCACTTCACAAAATTATCTTCTCCTATATTAAGGAATAGAATTATTTTGTGATAATAAATTATCAACTACTGTTTGGTTGTGTTTGGGTAATTCAAATCTTAGACAGATTGAGTGGTCATGGGTGGTTACCATAGGTTGTGCACGTAAAGGTTTTTGCTAGCTGTAAGTGTAACTCATTATAGTACTTGGAAAAACCTATGCTCCCAATATTTTAGAGAACATTCGTTATGGCTCAAGAAAATTTGAAAATGTAAATAATATTTGAAAATAATTTCTTTAATTTTTTTTTTTACGTTACCAAACAATATGTGTTGTATATTTGGTTTTTCTCATTTTAGCGTTGATAAACTAGATTATGACTTTTATATTAAGGTTAACATTTTAAGCATTAGGTTAATCATTAACTCAGAAAATTGTTAAATCTTGAGTTATTAGTAGGACTATTGGTTCTATCAAAGTGATGTTAGTGGAACATTATAAATATATAATTTATGTATTTTTAAAACTAAAACAATTTTAATTTTATAATTATTTTCTACTTTTTAGAATATCAATATAGAAAAAATCACATCATTTTGAAGTATAAAAATAAAAATAAAATAAATAAATAAATAAAAAGAAAGACGTTTGTGTGGTTCATCTAGTTTGTCGATCTAACAACTATGTCATTCGATTCATGACATAGCTAATCTTTAAATGGGACTAGACTTTACTTTAGATAAAAAGAGAATTAGTTTGACGGTCCATTTAGTTGGATTGACCAATCCAATCCCCCTTTTTAAAAATGTAGTCGACATTATGTATTGTTATTAAAAACAAGCTTCAAATTTCAAGTCATTTTTTTAATTAAGCCTTTTAATTTTTTTTTTTTAAGAATTATATGAGGAGAAAGAGGGCATGGGAAGTAATACAATTTGGACCTTCTTTAAAACATCCCTTTTAGATGTGCCTTTTATGTGAAGTTAGTGCCAAGTGGGTAACTCTCTTTTAAGGATAACAAAAGAAAAGAAAAGAAACCAAAACTACATGGCAAAATAGGATTTTGGGCTTAATTAAGAAGTTGCACCTTAGAGTGTGTCAAATCTTAGATAATGTTTGATAGTGTTTTTATTCAAAATACTTTTAATAGAAGTGTTTTCTCTAGAAATGTTTTTGGGAAAATTATCGATTAAGTATCTCTTTAAAAAACACTATAAGTAATTTTTTTAAAAGCATTTTCACAATTTTGTCAAATGTCTAATTATTATTCAAAAACACTTTTTGTTTCAATATGTGTGTTGGGCACTCCTATATGTGACATGGTGTAAACTAAGTTTATGTTCTGTCCACATCTCCATAAGAGTCAAAGGTACTAATTTAGATGAAACTAGATTAAGAAGACATCTTGTAGTTTATAAGGCATATCCCTAAAAGGATATAAGGAGTGTCGAAAAACTCATCATAGATCTCATCATGTTCATAAGAGTTTGATTTCTTCTTTCCACCACTTCATTTTGCTGTGGAGTACTATGAGTAGTCAATTAAGATATAACCCTATACTCCTTAAGGAAAGAATCAAACTCATTGGACATATACTCCCCACCTTAATTAGATCAAAGTGCCTTGAGGTGTTTACTTAATTGGTTCTCTGATTTTGCCTTAAATTCCTTGAATTTATCCAAGTCATTAGATTTCTTATCCAAGTCCTTAAATTTAATCATATCTAGAGTAATCATCAGTGAAGGTGATGAAACACTCATACCCTCAACGTGCTTGGACATTAAAAGGTTCACACACATCAGTATGCACTAACTTCAAACATTCTTTTACTCTAATCCTTTTAGTAGTAAAGGGTCTCTTAGTCATCTTACTTTCTACACAAGATTTGCAATCTGAAAGATCTTCTAGAACTAATAAGTGCAATGCTCTATACTTGACAAGTCTTTGAATCCTATTTAGATTAATATGACCTAGACCTAGATGTCATAGATAAGTCTGATTAGTGCTAGGTAATTTCTTCCTAAATGAGACATGATAATTTTCAACAATAGATAATAATGATATAGGAGTAATATGAAAAATATTGTCGACTAATATACCTTAGCAAATAAATGAATAATTCTTTCATGAAAATTATTTTAAGTAATTATTTTATTTTCAAATTATTTTCTAAATAAAGTACTCTCATGGAAATTTTAAATTCAAGATTACTTTCTCCTTTTACATCAGGTTTCCAATTTAAGAAATATATTTTTTTTAAAATTTTCATAGTGGATATTTTATCCATCATGAAATTACTAAGGTTTAAGCTCTTAATTATTTTAAGATATTAAGTGAGAGACGGTCATAACAAAGCCCACAACCTCCATTATCAAGGGCATCTTGACTTGCCTAACATAGACTTAATTCTTATGATACTAGGATACCTAGCAAAAGATATGTAGCACTAAGAGCTTTACATTTCACTACATTTATATTCTTGTTTTATGGTGAATGCTCAATTATTAATGCATGTTATTTATTTTTCTGTTATAGCAATCACATCGGATAATCCAATCACCCTCATTCTCACAAGTAATGAATTGATCAGACCTAACTATGTGGATTAGAAAATAAATTTGGACATAGTTCTCACATCAAAGGGGCTAAAATGGGTAACTCAAGAATTTTCTTTTAATACCCTTAATAAACAATCCTAGTAGGAAGAGAGGAATGCTTATCATGGATGACATAATGCGGATTAGAAGGCTAAGTGTATTATATTTGAGTCTTAGGATAATGTGTTGCAACAACAACATGTGACCGATGCCATGAATTACAATATTCTCTTCACCCTGCAAAAGATATTTAGCAACACAGGTAGGTTAACTAGACAAACAACCTTGAGGAATATCATGAATACTAAGATGATTGAAGGAACTCTTATTAGAGATCATATGCATGGTATGTATGATTGGTTTCTTTAATGAGATGGAAATCCTTGAAGTTGAGATCAATGTGAAAACCAAGGTCAATATGATGTTAGAAACATTGTTGGATTCTTTTAAGCAATTCAAGCTTGATTATTCTATGAATAAGTTGGTGAACTTACTAAAGCTTATGAGGGAACTCCATAGGGTTGAGGGGATTCTCAAAGATAAAAAAAGTGTTCACATGGTAGTCAATTCTTTAAACTCTTTTACTAAGAAAAAGAAGAACAAGAATGGAAACACACAAAAAAAAAAAAAGAAAGTTCAAGGGCAAGGAAAATAAGAGCAAAGGGAAGGACAAGTGTTTATTTTGTGGAAAGAAAGGTTGGTTTATCATTTTCTGATGAAGATTTTATCCTTGAAAATTTATATAGTAGTTTTGTTAACTCATTCATCTAAAGTATTATTGATACTAAAAATTACTAAACCAAAATAACATTTCTCAAAAATTGAAAAGGGATTTTTAACTAGATTTAGCGAATAAGTTATCTCCATAAGGATTTACTATAGAAAAACATATTATAAATAATAATCAAACCTATTCTAAACTAAGGTTACTTCTATAAAAGAGTAAAGAATGAAAGAATGAAGATAGCATGAAAGCACATTGATTAATGATAAGAACTAAGCAATGAATAGTGATATTATACCCAAATACAATGGATCTAAATTATTGATACCTAGACTAGATCATGAAATAATTCATCATTCTTAATGCACTGAGGATGAGATTTCTTATTTCTTATATGAGATTATTTTTTAGAAAATTGAAGTTCTCACACTTTTATGATCAAAGTCATTCTTATTTTGATTCCTAAAACCTCTTTTAACAAATAAGGTAGAAAACAATAAATGAATGTAATGCATTACATCCAATGACTTCTTCAACATGGAAGGAACAAGTTTTATAATTGAAAATAAGAAGGATTCAAGTTTAAGATAAAGAAAACAAAACTTTAAAAGAATGCAATTAAGAACATTACAAAGAAATGAATCTTGTCATTTTCCAATGCTAGATCATGAAAGCTTCTCTAAAAATCAATATATTTTTAACTCTTCATAGAAAGATTCACAAACTAGATCTTGTTAGGAAACCAAGAAAATAAAAGAAAATCACTCAAGAAAAATACAAACGAAACTCTCTTTCTCTCTCTTTTTATTTTTCTTTGGCGTCTAACATCTACAATCTCTTTTTATTCTTCAAATAATAATAACTTATTTATACTACTAACAAGTCCATGTGGCAAGATCTTACAATACCACATCATCAGACTAAACATTAATGGTAAAACTTATCTAAAATAAACATGAAGTAAATATTACAAAAAAAAATCTAAAATAAATTTTTTTATAGCACTATATCAATTTTAGAGGCTAATTATGGATTTTGATATAGCTTAATAAAAGTTTAGCCGCAATGAAAAAAGTATGGTATTAGAATATCAAAATTATTTAGATACCAAAATTATTTAGATACCTGAATTGAGGTATCGAAATTCTCTACCTTGTTTCAAGTTGTTTTGCTTCAATTCCTTAGTTATTATTATGATTCAATATAGTCTTGTTTGTATTGAAATAAATTTGAAACCATATCTTCCATTCCAATACAAACTTTATTCTTGCCAAAATCTTCCTTTGATGTTTTCTTCTCCTTCTTTAATCCTTTTTTCACCTGTTTAATCCCCCAAAATGTGTTCTCAACCCTTATTTTGATGCATACAATACTCAAAATTCTCAATAGTAACCAAAATAGGACTTCAACAATAACATAACCAAAATAGGACTTATTTTGTGTTATCTTTTACATCAAAATGAATTGTTTTATCAATAGAAAACCTATGTTTTGAACACAAATCAACTCTCCCAACTTAGCTTTTGCTAGTTCCTAAAAAAATAGAGAATGAAAAACTCAAAACATGTAATCGAAGAACTTATTAGTAAGATTATGCTCCAAACCTTAACAATTAAAGATGTAAAATCCTTCTAAGAATAAGCTCAAAATTAGATGTATGAATCCAAACGATCTTTTCACTTTACAAATATATACACTAGCATGCTTCATGTTAAATGTTTATCTTATTCAATCTCAAATCAATTTTTAGAAATCATTTTTATGAGAAACTCAAGTGTTAATTTGCAACATTTCCTTGTAGTAACTATTTCAAGAATCTCCATTCCTTAACCTAGGATAGACCACTCTTTAGCAACTTAGAAAATCACTTTTTTTTTTTCTTTTCTTTTTTCTCTCTACTCATATGCAATTTTTTTCATAATTTATTTTTCTAGCCAAGAAAATATACTTTTTTGTGGCTTAAAAGGGATTAATCGATAGCTCATAAGAATCCTCCCAAGATACCAGGTATTGACAACCATAAAAGTTCACTTACCATTTAAGGTATCACCTAAGCTTTATAGAACAAGGTTCACATCTTATGTAACAAGCACTATATTAGTAGCTCCTAACTAATTGGTTATGAGCACCAAGGCTTAAAGATAAGAAGGTTATGACCCCTTATGGATAAGTACACAAGCCTTGAATAAGAAATTGTACTCTTTTTCTTATTTAATTATTTTTCAAATATACTCTTCAATTTTAACTCCAAGTACCTTTTCTCAAGCCAAGGAATCCAATTCTCAAAGAAAATTTCCATAAAGATATGTTATGCACAAGGTGCGAATGAGTTTCAAATAGAAATTGAAGCTAAAAAAAATTATGGTTCAAAACCTCCTAAGACTCAAACCTAACTATATCAACATGCAACTATATATCTAAGCAGAGTAAATAAATTACATAATAGTATACCATCTAATCATACTCTTCATTTAAGAAAGAAAATTATCCTTTTATTGAACTGAATTTGAAAGAAACAAACATACTAATGTCATCATTTAGGTATAAAAATTTTCAAATTGGATTGGTTACTCTTTCCCCCCAACTTATAATGCACATTGCCCTTAATGTGGATGAAAGACAAATGCAAAAGTTGAGAAAATTTACCTCAAAAGTAGATGATCATTTATTCCTTCACAAAAAAAACTAATCCAACAAGCAAATCAAAATATATAATAAAAACATGAAGAGAAAACATCAAATTAAGTACTCGAATAGAATGTTGGCCACCAATTGAATAAATCTAAACAATAACATGAGAGCATTTAACAGCCTATTCGACACAATCCAATAGTAAATCAAAGATAGAAAGTGGAAAATTCTTGAATATGAAATTCCCATGTTAGCTCCAACATTAGCATTCACTACTGAGATAGAGTCTTGGAAAGCATGACCTAATGTAACACTTTTAGATTCATTAATAAATTTATTTATTTATTTATGCTTCTGGTTCACTTTATTGTCCCATATGCATTAATTGGTTATATGAGTATACACACTCATATCACTTGCATTGTACAAAACTTAGTTGTATTAAGAGTTGCATAGATGATAAATATCATAGGTCTCTTGTAAGAGGATAAGTTGTTCATAGTCGGTTCATGGATTTAGGAAATCTAGCAGAAATGTAGTGTACGACTTCCTAATTGGAGAGATGATTTACCTTGGTTATCGAGATGGGTTTCCCATGTTAAGTGCACTAGTATATATAGTTATACATTGGACAAGACTTACAGTGAATCATGACGTAAGACTATCAGTTGTCATGATTCACCAAGCTACTTTACTACATGGAATCTCAATCTTCATAGAGTATTGAACCTATGCCAAAATTAATAGGAGACTTTAACATATGGGTGAGACCTAATATGGTCATATATATTTATGGATTGGGTCACTATGGATAGAGGTTGGTAATAATAGGTATTCTCAATAGAAGTATTATGATATCTCATGGGATTGAGATAGTGTGTTCTATTGGGTGATCCAAGGGATATATGATCTAGAAGACTATGACCACAACAATTATTTCAATGAAATTTTGATATATTCTCCTTAGAGTCATAGTATATCAATTTTATCACATAATAGGTGGATATACAACTTAAGGATTTGAGAGATAATCTTAACAAAGTTGATAACATTACCTTGTTATATTACATACACTAGTTAATGGGGAGTCTGCATGTAGTAGAGAGTAAGGCAAGGACCTGAGGTTCACTTCATTATAATTACATAGGATACTGGAGTGTAGTGATGAAAACTCAAATTATATATTAGGATGGCTATAAAAGAACATATTTTAATGTATTTGAGGTACTCATAATAGACCCAGTTCTTTAGTTTGATGTTAATCGCTTAGGAAAATTTGTTTGATATGTTTTATGAGATTTTTCAATATTAAGATAGGTTTGACGCACTTCCAACACTTCATGGAGAAAGGAGTACCCAAGTGAGGGTACATTATCACTAATCGCACACTTCAACTTGAGTAATCTTGATAATGCACTATGTAGAGCCTAATATAAACTCGCATCCTAGGAGTGGTAATCCAAATTGTGCACTTAGAGAAGCACACCTTTAGGTGGTGTTTTGGATTGCACACTTAGAGGGATCTACACTACATATTTCATAGTACACATTGAAGGGACTTAACTCAAATTGCGCACTTTCATTAGGTATTCTAACAATTGTGCACCCCCTAAAGCATGTTGAGATAGAAGTGCACCACACCATCCCATCTTGCATAGTGCTTATAGAACCAATAACCATAAGTGCACTATTATTCATCAATAAGCCTAGTGCACATCAACAACACTCGATGCACGATTTTGTTTAATAAAGTAGAAAACCTCCTTAGTACTAAAGTGTGTTCTTTCCTATAACTATGAAACACTTCCTAGATAGTTTCTATCTCAATGCATTGCTTTGATCATTCCACTTTATGCACATGCTACATCTTCCAATCATTTGTGCACTTATCAAGGCTGTACAACAAATAATGCCCTTGTGGTTCTAACTAATCCATCGTTACCACCATGTTACTATAGTGACAAGACAGGAAGTGTAGTTATTCACTCCACATAGACATTTATTTATTGATAGTTGTGTTGACACATTAGACCACTAGCATGGGTAGGAGGCTTAGTTAATTAGTGATAGCTTTGAAAAAGTAAATGAAGAAAGAGATTTTTACCTATAAAAATAGGAATTGTAAATAAACAAAGGGGGAAAACTAATCAATAGAGAAATTAGTTAGATTATTTTTAGTGTTTTTTTTTCTCTTTTTGTAACTTTTTCTTTTTTAATGATTCTTTTACTTTTAGTTTTTATGTTTTTTCTTTTGTGTTGAGTTTTTTTCTTTTTGTGTGTTTCTTACTCTAAGAGGTAAAAGGAGCTCAGTTCTCCATATTTTAGTTTAGTTTAGTTCACCATTGGATTAACTATCTCTTATTGAAATTAACCTTCTTTGGGCCAGTGGTTATGAGGACCACAAGGAGTTTCTATTAACCCAGGCTAGAGGTTATGAGGATCATAAGGAATAATTATTGGGTGACCCATAGACCAAACATAAGCCTTTTGATATTTAGGTCTTGTTGCTCCTAGTTCATGCTAACATATTGGGCATAAATGAAGCCCAATATGACTAATTAATTAATAAGAATCCAAGTGAGTCGGATTAGTTGAAGTAAGCCCAATTTTGACTCAAGTCACTTAAGCCCACAAAGAAACCTATAAATACCCCCTTAGAGGTTAGGGCTTTAGACTTTTAGTTCTTTATCTTCCAAAGAGAAACCTTAGCCACCCTTAAGGAGGAAAATAAACACACACTTGTCTCATGTGTTTGGATTCGGGTGAGGAGAGATTGAATGGAAAAGCATTTGGTAGACGACATCTACAACTTCTTCAACGACTTTAACAGACTGGAATTTATCTAGAAACATCCAGATCATAGGTATGAGTTACTTCTTTTCTAGACCCATTTACCTTATTGGTTTTTAAAACCATATTTTCTTCCTTGATTAAATCTAGAGAAGACTAGAGCTAGATGCATGCACCCTATTCAATCCAAGACCAAAAGATGAAGCAGCTTGAGATTCCTAGCAAAGGTATCTTGCATTTTCCAAGGCATATACCTAAAAGGGTGTAAGAAATGTTGAAAAAGTCATTGTAGATCTCACCATATCCATAAGAGTTCAGTTTCTTCTTTCTACTACTACATTTTGTTGTAAAGTTCCATGAGTACTCAACTAGGATATAATCTCATGCTCATTTGGGAAAGAATCAAACTCTCCTGACATGTGCTCTTTATCTTGATTAAATCAAATGACCTTGAGGTGTTTATCTAATTACTTTTTCGATTCTGCCTTAAATTCCTTACATTTTACAAGGCATTGGATTTTCCATGCATAAAGTAAACATAATCATACCTAGAGTAATCATCAGTGAAGGTAATGAAAAACTCATATTCTCCACGTGAAAGGACATTGAACAACCTACACACATTAGTATGCACTAACCTTCAAACACTCTTTGGCTCTAACTCCTTTAGCAAGAAAGGTTTTTTTTTTTTTTTTTTGTCATTTTACCTTTTATACAAGATTCATAGATTAAAAGGTTTATGGAAACAATGAGTACAATGTTATAAACTTAACTAGTCTTTGGGTTCTATTTAGATTTATATAACCTAGGCATATATGCCACAAGTATATTTGATTAGTGCTAGATATTTTCATCTTTAATAAGATATGAGTATTTTTAACGCATGACAAAATAAAAATGGGAATGATGCTAAAGAGATTGTTAATCAATAGGATTGACCAAATAAATGAATCATTCATTTTCATTAAAATAAATTGAATCATTATTCTTATTTAAACTAGAAATTGAAATAAGATTGTTTCTAGACTTGTACATAAAGACAGTCCTAGAGTTCTAGATGACATTTATTTTTTAAAACTAAGGTAATATTGTTGAAATTGAACCCTAAAAAGCATGACATGAGGTAACAAATTCAAATTCATTTATTAATTTAGTTATTCATATTTCTTGGTTTCTTTTTATCCCATATGCAATAATTGGTATCTAATCATACATTTCTATATCTCTTACATTGTGCATGACTTAGGTGCATTAGGAATTGCATAAAGGATACAAATCATGGGTTCCATATAAGTAGATAAGTTGTCTATAATTAGTTCTTAGATTTAGGTAATACAGTAGATATTATAGTGCACTACCTCCTAATTAGAGGGATTACTTGTCATAACTATTAAGATGAGTTTCTCGTGGTGAGTGTACTAATGTGTATGGTTACACATTAGATAAGACCTATGATGAATCATGATGTAAGACTATTGATTGTCATGATTTACCAAGTTACTATACTTCATGGACTTCCAACCTTGAGAGGATATTAAGCATATGCCAAAGTTAATAAGAGGTTTTGACCTATGAGTAAGACCCTAAGCTGGTGACATACCCCTTTAGATTGGGTCATTATTGATAGAAGTTAGTGGCAACAAATATTCTCAATAGAGGTACCATGATATCTCATGTCCTCTTGGGTGATCCAAAAAACATGTGATCTAGAAGACTATGGTCATAACATTTCATGTAGTGAAAATTTAACACATGCTCCTTGGAGTTAGGGTATGTCAATTGATCACATAATAAGCATGATCTATAATTCAAGTATTGTAGAGATAATCTTGATAAGTGATAGCATTACCTTGTCAAATTATAGACACTAGTTTATCGGGAGTCTACATGTAGTAGATAATAGGTCACAGAATTGAGTTTTGTCTCATT
Source organism: Vitis vinifera (assembly GCF_030704535.1). NCBI lineage: Eukaryota > Viridiplantae > Streptophyta > Magnoliopsida > Vitales > Vitaceae > Vitis > Vitis vinifera. The sequence continues at coordinate 15,596,813 of NC_081814.1, forward strand.
GTTATTTACATAAGATATTAGAGTGCAGTTAATTATTTGTAGTGAAATGTTGAATCGACTTCAAAATTGGATTTTGAAGGAGCTAGTACTCCTATAAGTCCCAATGGTCCTACGCGAACTCATATGCCTTGTTGACATGGTTTAGAAGTGTTGGATTAGATCTAGGTTCACTTTTGTGTGTAAGGTCATTTTGGTAATTATGCAAGTTTGCATAGGGGTTAGTGAATAAGGTCTCTAGATTAGGCTAATCGATTAATTAGTTGACTTGATGAGATTAATTAATCAATTAGGATCCATTTTAGGTTATATTAGATGACCAAAGCCCTTGATGGGCTTAAGTCATTTAAGTCTAATTAGGGAACCTTATAAATACTCCCTTAGAGGTTAAGGTTTCTATGACTTTTTGAGAGAGTTGTTTTCTACCTCTAAAAAAAAAGAGTCATAACCGCCTCTCTTCCAAAGTCTCACATTTCATAGTGCTAAGATTAAGTTAAAGTCATCATACAAAAGATCTTGGGTTTAAGAGGCTTCTTATGATTGTGAAACTATTCTTCGTCGAAAGAAATCCATTTAGGAATGACAAATCATAGGTAAAGTTTTCTACTGCATAAATCTAGTTCATATGATTGATAAAAATGTTATTTTTTACTTCCATTGCATAGGATCTAGAGGCCTAGTGTAGATTGTGTGTACCTATACGATCTAGGGCTTAGGAACCAAGAAATCCAGGGTTCCCATCCCTACAACCTGCACAAGTATTCTCTCATCATATGTTAGGGTTGGGTACATGTCTCCCCCATTTAATCTTCTCCTTAGCTAAAACCTCTATAAAGAACTATAGATATGGTTAGTGACCCTAAAATCTACCCAGCATAAGTTAGTGGAATCCACCACTAAACATGATTAAACTAAGTGTCAATGAAATGTACATTCCTTTTCCTTTAGGTAATCAAATCATTCCTTCTTCTAATGATTCTTTTTGCCACATGAAACACTTGTCCTTTTCTTTGCTTTTTTCTTTCCCAATCTTGGACTTTCCTTGTTTGGTATTCTTAAAATTGTTTCTCTTCTCCTTGTTAAAAGAAATTGAAGAACCCTTGATTGTCATATGAACGCTTGTAGGATCCTTGAGAATCCCCTCAGCCATTTATGGTTCTCTCATCAGGTCTAGCAAACTCATCATTAACTTATTCATAGTGTAATTGAGCTTAAATTGTTGAAAAGAATATGGTAAGATCTTTAGAATCATATCAACTTAGGTTTCCTCATCAATTTTAGTTCTTAGGATCTCCATCTCGTTAAAGAGTGCAATCATATAAAACATAAAATTTCTTACGAAAGTTCATTTTGTTATCTTGGTGTTCATAATAATCTCAAGGAAACTTGTATAATTGAGTTACCCCTATCACCAAATATCTCTTGTATACTAAAGAGAATCTCATGAGTAATAGCAATAAATATGTGTTACTGCATGAGAGTTCATATGGAGTCCACTTATTGCCACTTGATTGACAGTGGTATTTTTAGGAAATATATTAGAAGTAATATGAAAATGCATAATTTTTTTAATTTATTAAGATAAATTTACTTTTTAAGAAGTGAGTTCCTTTTTCTTTTTCAAATCATTGCATCAAATACAAAATCAATTTGATTATAGAGTTTGAGGTCAAAATGACCTCTATCATCAAAATATTATTCCATATAAGTACATTTTTAAATTTATAAAAATAAATTTAAATAAATTTAAGTTCATGAAAATAAAGTTACATAAATTTTAATTTATTAAAATAAATTTATTTTTTAATTAGAATTTTGTAAAATCACAATTTTTTAAAATATCATTTTTGACTATATATTAAAGCTGTGTTTTTAAAATGAAGCTTTCAATAAAATAAGGCTTCTAATTATAAGCCAAAGCCTCATTTAGAAGATGTAGTTTTAATTTTGATTTTGTATTGTAAATATGACTTTAATACAAAATCAAAAATCATATTTTCAAAATATTGCATAAACACAAAATCTCACGTTTTAAAAATAAAATTTCAAAGGAAAAGTAGATTTTGGCTTACTAATTTTAAATATATATATATATATATATATATAATCTCATTTTTTATAAATCAGTTTTATATTTATCCATTTAAAAATATTTTAAAATATATTCACTTTTTCATAAATTAAATAATTATTTTTTAAAATAACCTTTTACTTGATAATATTAAATAAAATTATTCAAAATTAATTTATGACTTTAATTTGATAAAAATGTTTTATAAATAAATATATTATAATTTATTTTATTTTATAATATGAGATACAAATCATATTGAAAAATTATCGAGGATTTTAAAGTTATAAATAAAATCTTTCTAATTCCTTAGTTAACAATGTTTTTATATAAATTCCTTTATCTTTTTATATATATTTTTTAATAAAATTGAATAAAAATTTTGTTAGTTGACAACAACAATAAAAGAATAACATTTAAAAATTAAAAATACAATTAAAACTAAAATACATAAAAATGAAATACAATTAAAAATTTTAAAAACCTTAAAAATTAAAAAAATAGATATTTACTCTTATTATATCTCCAACTTTTTTTTATATTTATATTTTCTATCAAGATATTTTAACTAAGTAAAAGTTAATATTTTATTTTTATATTTTTAGCTTTAAAGTTTTTTTTTTAGTTTTAACTTTTAAAATTTCTTATTTTATTAATCTCAAATTAATTATCACTGTAAAAAAAAAAAATTGTTAAGTAATGTTATCAATATCACAAGTAAAAATGTCATTTCAAAAAATAATTATTTGAGTTATGAAAATATGTAAATATTTTTAAATGAATGATGATAAAACCGAACTATAAAAATTGAGTTTCTTTTTTTTATATTTTTCCAAATTTGATAAGTCAAAACCCAGTTTTCCCCCTATTTCAACCTAAATTAAAAGATTAAATAAATAAATAAATTACAGGATGGCTTTTTAAGGGAGAAGCCATATGCACCCCAAACTCCCTATCATGAGGAAAATACTTCACACATACCTTCTTATCATTCTACAGTAATATGACAGAGGAGTTGGTCCACGTGTGATGCAGTAGTTGTAAGAGCATGGAAATTCCAGTGCTCTAGCAGGCACAACATCATCCCCCCAAAGGTGAGGAGGATTAGAGATATGGGGACTAGGGGAGGAGGAGGTGGCAAAGAGAGTGCTAAATGTGGGAAGAATAAAAAGAGGGGTTTGTGATTGATTAAATCTAAAACTGTAGACAAAAGAGAAACGAAAGGACCCTGAGATTTGACATCTTGACAAGATGTTACATTGCCCAACTTGTTTCCCAATATCTGTTCTATATTTTATATTCAAATCACCCACCACAAAAAACTCCTCACTGCACACTCAATCAATTGTAATTGGGATTTGGATTTGGATTTTACCCTCACTTAATAATTCTCCTTTTCCTCTTCTTCAGAGATTCTCTCTCTTCTTTTTGCCAGACACCCACTTTTCACTTCACTGTACAAATCGACCGAAAACGTGGTGAAAAGACCCTTCAAAGTCATTTTTACATGCTTGTCAATCTAAGACTCTGTTAATTTAGACCCCACCTAAACCCCAAAAAAAGAAAAAAATTGTTTGGTTGGCCTTCATCTCTCTTGAAAAGCTTAAAAAGATGGCACTTTTTCTCATGATTTCTCGCAGACATGTACAACTGGCTCTTTGAGTTGGGTTTTGACTGCTCCTGAGTTGGATGCTTGGGACTCTTTAAGACTTTAAGACACCTATGTAACATTAGAATAGAATTGAGAACAAAGAAATTATGTTATTTTTGTATTTTGATTATTTAGTTAAAGTACAAATATGAACAAGAATTTTTTTTAATAATAAAAATCAAATATTAATTATTTTCAAAATTTTAATTATTTCATTTCAATTACCATTTTCACAGCATCAAACATATCCTATGAGTTGAGCGCAACATATGATAAAAAAATTATAATGTTAAAAAATTTAGAAATACTTTTTAAAATCACTATCAAATATGTTTTAAGAATACATTTTAAAGTAATTTTAGAAAACGTTTCTACTATTTATAACATTTGAATGATAAAAAATTTCAAGTATTAAAATGTTAAAAGCACTTTATAAAATCACTACTAAACGGATTCTAAAAATATGTTGATGGTGATTTTAAAAAGCATTTTTAATATTTTTAATATTTGAAAGATAAAAATTATGAAGTGTTAAAAAATTTAGAAACATTATTAAACACAGTTTAATAGTATGTTTGATAGTGATATTATAAAGTGTTTTTAGTATTTTTAACATATGAAATTTTTTATCTTTCAAGTAATTGAAATGTTAAACTCTTATTGAAATTACTATTAAACGACCTCTAAATCATTTTGGATATGTTTGGCATTTGCTTTGAATAACAGTTTTTTTATTCTTTTTTAAAAAAAGACAAAAAATAAGACCTTATTTGGTAATTATTTTCGAAAACAATTCTAGAAATAGTTTTTGAAACTTGTTTTATGATATTTTGTAGAACAAAAGTTTGTTTATGAACCAAAATGTTTTTAACCTATTTTTAATGTTTTTGAAATGTTTTAAAAATAATTTTTATATTTAGAACTTTATTTTTAATCATTCACATACTTATATAATTATTTTTTGGAACAGTTTTTAAAAGCACAAGTGAAAATAATAAAAAATATTATCTGTAAATAGAAAACAGTTTTTAGTTGTCAAAATATATTTATTGGTTTTTTTTATTCTAGAAAACAAAAAATTATTTTCGAAAACAACTAACAAACAAGTTCTAAGGTATTTTCATAAAACACCCTTTAGTTGTTTTTTATTTTTACTTATTTTTTAATAATTATTTTTAAAAATAATTATATAAATATATTGAATGATTAAAAATAAAGCATTAGATATAAAAATTATTTTTAAAATAAATTTAAAATTATTAAAAATATTTTAGATTTTCAAATAGGTAAAATATTCATGCAATTCAATAAATTCCTACTAAAAAATAATTGAAATTGTGGTTCCATTAAAGATTATAACATGTGCCCATAACTAAATATTAAAATTTAACAAAAACTTGTTGAAAAGAAGGCAATGAAAGGTAACTAAACATTGGATGAAATATCCAATCATCCAACACATAAAATTATATTATATGTGGGTAACGTAAAAGAATAGCCAAACATACAATGGAAGCGTAACAGCCTACAACACCTAAAGCTACCACATTAATTGAAGACCTAAATCTACCATACCAACGCCCCCCAAATTCATAACCTATGAAGAAGTTAAAGGAAAAAAAAAACAAATATCGAGAAATATAGCCCCCTTTTTCCACGGTTTTTTAAATTTATTTTTTATTATTTAATTTAAAAACAGTTTTTAAGAATACATTTAAGAAAATTATGATCTAAACTTATATATATTTAAAAAAAAATAAAAATTGATGAAAGTAATTTTTATTTTTTCTCTAAAAATTATAAACTGCACAACAAATCAGACTCGTACATTTTAATTTTTTTTATCTTTGTTTAAGCAACAAAGACAAGAAAAATCTTTTACTGTTTTTTATTGTTTTTTTTATTTAGATTATATTTTTTCAAGGTATTTAAATATAAAAAATATTTTTTCTTATTTTTTAGGAGTTAAAAGTAACGTTAATGTGTAAGTTGAAAATATTAGCTAAACCGATATTAAAGATTTCTACGTGGATTAAAATTGAATAAAACTTCAAATGATAAAAAAGAGAGGAGAAAATCAAATAAACCAATTTAGATTTTACACTATATTAATTTTAAAATGTTATTTAAAATTTATTTAGAACTGAAGTTGAAAACAAAAATAAAATTTCCACCTCAAAATATTATTTTCATATTTAAAAATTAATTTAATCTATCACATCATAAAAATGAAAAAAAAAAATCAAATAAGGATTGGGAGGGGAGAAAATGAAAAGAAAGAAAAAGAAAAAGGAAGAAAAGGGAATGGGGGGCAGGTGAAAAAACTGAGAAGACGTATTGAAGTGATATTCAAACTGTCATCACTCGTAGGACGTGGTGTGTATGCATGAGGGCCCTCCCTTGTCCCCCTTCCCCACCACCCACTCTTTCTTCCTTCTTCCTCAGTCCCCACCCACTTCCTAATTTCTCCCCTTCCTCTTCCTTCTTTCTTTTGTATATATACACACTCTCAACCCCTCTCTTCTTCTATCCCTTCCCTACCTCTTCCTTTTCCTCTTCTGTTGTGACTTTACATCCTCCTCTTCTCGATCTTGAATATTGCTATATTTCTACTTGGAAGATCTTCTGTTGTTACTGTTAATACATACTGCTAATAATTAATTTAGTTGGCTTGTAAGTGTAGACAGCATGTCTGCTGCGGTCGCTGCAGCGGCAGCAGCTGCAAACTCTGGGAGTAGATGCAACTCAGCTAACAGTAGCAGCTCCGGCAACGAAAACAGCTTACTCAGCCGGCAAATAGCGGTGACGCAACCGCTGCAACCGCCGAGCCGGTACGAGTCGCAGAAGAGGCGCGACTGGAACACCTTCGGGCAGTACTTGAGGAACCACCGGCCGCCTCTGGCTCTCAACCGCTGCAGCGGCGCCAACGTCCTGGAGTTTCTCCGGTACCTCGATCAGTTCGGGAAGACGAAGGTGCACACCCAGATGTGCCCCTTCTTCGGCCACCCACACCCGCCGGCTCCATGCCCGTGCCCGCTCCGGCAGGCCTGGGGAAGCCTGGATGCACTCATCGGCCGCCTCCGGGCAGCCTTCGAGGAGAACGGGGGCCCGCCGGAGACCAACCCGTTCGGCGCACGCGCTGTGAGGCTGTATCTTCGGGAGGTTCGTGATGCTCAGGCCAAGGCGAGAGGCATAGCGTATGAGAAGAAGAAGCGGAAGCGGCCACAGCAACATCAAGAGTCTTCTTCAAGCACTGATCTGAATTCAACCCAACCCAATGGAGGTTTGGTTATGGTGGATTCATCCGATCATGGTCGGCCGTCAATGATTCCCCTTTCGGTTTTGAACTAGCCGCTGATAATGTAAAGCGAAGCTAGGGTTTTCTGGGTTCTACTGTTTACGATCTTTTAATCAAATGTATATGGCTTATGATCGGAAGGGAACTTTCTAATAGCCTTTATTTTGGTTATTTAATCAGGCAACTTTCTCTTATTTTCCTTCTCTTAAACCTCTTGATGAAAGCATACTTTCAAGGGTTTGGTCTGGTTGATTTGCCTACACCTTACTGGAGCGAGCTGCACTGAAACCAATGGATCTAATAAAAATTCTTCTCAAAACTGGCAGATCTCATCTCATTTGCAACTTCCATGATTTTAGGAAGTATTTTAGCATTTGAAAATTTTTTTAGATGTTAGAAACATTAGAAAGGCTTTCTAAAATCACTATATAAAATTGAAAGCTGAGTTCAAAACTCTTATGGAAATGGAAATGTGTTTGAAGTCCCACAATCATAGAATCTTTCTAATGTCAAAAGAAGAATCAGGTGGATTAAGGGTGGCTCAGATGTTGTGCCCTTCACACTAATTACCCTTCCAATGATCTAAACTAGGGTGACAATCATCTAAGATATGGTAGTTCAGAGTTCAGAAACGAGTACTTGGAGTGAATGAAATTTTTTTGAAGATTAAGAAGTGTTTCTAATCCTTCTAAACCCTCCAAAAATTATTTCAAGACCCTAAATCACTGCATCATGTGCATCGACATGTATCAATAAAATACTCAACCTAATCAAGTCCCAACAAAAGGAATAGGAATGTTTTTACAACCAACATTGGATGTATGAAGAAGACAACGATTCCACTAGTTGCTTCAAATATGCCCATTCGATATCTCGGATTCCTGGTTACATTGAATTTGGTTATATTATATATGTTTGCTTTTAGAACCAAACATTACATTAAGGTTTTTAGTATAAACTTGTCTTTAGATCTTCCTCTCATATCTTCTAACACTTCAATGATGAAAACACAATGACATAGGAAAGGAGATACCTGGGATAGAAGAGAAAGAGTTTTAATGTCCATGCACATGGAATGGAATTTGGATTCTTGGGAACGGAAGTGAAATGGAATTTATGTCTGGTACATAATGTTTATATATTAAAGAAAAAAAATATCAAATTTCAATTTCACTGTGAAAAGATATATTTTTTATTATTAAACTGTTTTGATGTCATGCTTAACTATTAATTTCCTTAAAAGCTTAAGTATATAAGATTTGAGTTCATCTTGCATATCACTTCTTTAATACTTATATGGAATATACTTTATGTTTTTAAAATATTTATTTTAAAAATCATTATTTGTTTTAATGTAAACTGGTAGGACTTTTTTTTATTTTATTAATCTAGTAATTATTACTATTTTTGCTTTTAAAAATAGAAAATATGTTTTTTCTTTTATTTTAATTTTTTTATTTAGTACAACATTTTATTTTTGGATTTTTTAATAATTAAATTTTTTCAAATTGTCATAATTGACCCACACAATCATTATAATCTTCTTGAAAAAAAAAATCTTGATAAACATATAAATCTAACAAATTTAATTTTATAAATAGAGCATTTATAAGAATTCCTTGTTTGAATATATTTTTTTTAAAATTAAAATCTTTTATATAAAAATGAAACATCTTAAAGATGTGAGATAGTAAAAAATTTGACATCTCAAAAGTTCTTAAAACCATTTCATTGTAACCTTCTAAAAGTATGAGATCTTATAATATAAAAATTATTATTATTTTTAAAAATAAAAAAGTAAAAAAGGGAATTGTATTCTTTTCTATATATATATAGATAACATGTTATATCTTTCATTCTTGATGATTGTTGGTAGTGCAAAAATCAGTTCTTCCTGCTTCAACAACTCTCTCTTTAAAACATTTGTCCATAACCTTTAAATTCCTATCTAAAAGTTGGACTTTTAGCCATAATCCTATGGCTGTATCTGAATAGTAAAACTTATCTATGATCTTTCCTGGCCACAAATTTAAAACAGTGTTGACATTAAAGGTACAATTAATTGTCATTATTTACTGCTACTAAAAGTAAGTTTCAGCCATGATGACATGTCACCACTAAAGTTATGTTTTAGGATATACCACTTTGGGAATGCATCAAAAGGAAGAGAATTTACTTAATGGGATCGGTTGGTGATGGTAAGTATTTCAAGGGGTCATCAATTTTTTGAATTCCTACTAAGGATTCAACTCAACTTATAAGGGGATAGTTTCACCCTTCAAATAACTTTTTTCCTATCACTTCTTATAAATGTGGGAAAAAAATGTGATTTAATGGTTACTTACATTGATTGTGAAAAAAGAATGAGATGATTAAAACAAGAAAACCATAACAAAGCACTAAGCTCTAATATTTTGACCCCTTCATTGTAGCCGTGATCATTCTTCTTAGTCTATAAATGATAACTTGGAGAAAAAGAGTAAGTATGTTAATCTTTTTCTCTCTATAAATCTGTTCATTTTTTCATTTTTTTTTTGGAGAAATTCCTTTGCAATGATTTTAATTTTTAAGGTTTTATTTTTGAGTATTTGAGAAATTCGTTCTACAATGATTTCACTTTATAAGATTTTATTTAAAATCCTTATACTATTTTAAAAACAACATGAAACCCTTCAAAAGACGTTGGTGTTCAATCTTACATCATTTTTTATTTTTTATTTTTTTTAAGGAATTGATTTTCTTTTTAAATTAGGATATTGTAATGTTAGTGTATTTTTATTATAAGTGTAGCATATTTGCGTGGTAACTAAAGTTTATAATAAAAGTATTAGTATTAGAGATCTCTTTTATACCTCACCGGATATTAACATATCATAAATGTATTACTATCATTCGCTTTTGTATTGAATTTTTCTTTATGATTTTTATATTAAAACAAAACCATAAAAGCTTTGCAAATAAAATTGATATTTTATTTAATTTTTAAGGTTGTTTTGTAACATAAGGCATGCCCATAACTTTTAGTTTTATAAAAAAAAAAAATTATAAATTCATAAAATTAGCCATGTTATATCATAATGCATCATAATATTAGTATAAGGGTAATGCATTTGTGTTGCACGTAAATTTTATAATAATAGTGTTAGTGTTAGAAACATCTTTTTATACCCCTTTGGCTTTAGTATTAAAACATTATTTAATTGTATATTCTTTTCATATTAAATAATGGACAATCTTGTGAATATGTACTGATTATAATATGGAAAGGTTTTTTTTTGCAACTTTTAGGAGAAAATGACTAAATATAGAATAAAGCTTCTAACATGACTTCTAATGGCTAATGATAATGAAGCTTGGAGTACAATCTATCAATGCATGGAGAATGTATGAAGTTCATGAAAATTTGCTAAGGAATCATTGAGACTATTTGAAGATAAATATCGTTGAAACAATTTGCATGTTAATGAATTTGTTGTACCACATTTATAGGCTAGTGATTTTTTTTTCTCTTATTCAATAGGTATACCAAAAAGTCAAATAATTAGGGCATCTAGAACCTAACAATGAAAACAAAAACATGTTTTTAACAAATAAAGGATCTAGATTAATGGATAAAAAAACTTTACCACTGATTTTAGATGTTCCCAAATCTTTTCCTTTTGATGTAGAACAAGTCTAAAGCCTTCAAAAGTCTCGTACACCCATGACCTTCTACCTCGATGACTTCCCCTCAATCCTTAGCACTCAAACGATGGGGGGTTTGTAGGGTGGAGACTAAGGCTCTTTCTCTAGATAGTGGAATAAGACAAAATCTTGAGACCCTAATCCCCTAAAAGGGTATTTATAAAGTTCCTTATTAGGCTTAAGTGACTTGAACCTATTATGGGCTTGTGTTACTAAATTTAGCCCAAAAAAGGTTCTAATTGGTTAATTAACCTAATAGGGATGTTTAATCAATCAATTAGCCAACCTAATCTAGATATGTCATTCACTAAACCCTATGCAACCTTACGAAATACCAAAACACCTTTATGCACATAAGTGAATAAAGAGTCAATCCAACCCTTATAAACCGTATCATCAAGGCACATGAGCTTGAGCAAGGACCACTAGGACCCATAGGGCAATACTAGCTCTCTCAAAATCCAATTCTAAAGTTGATTCAACATCTCACTATAGAGAATCAACTACACTCCAATATCCTATGTAACGAGACATTAAGTGCTCGAGTCCATGACTCACCATTCATTAGATACAATCTCGCCATGAATAGGTGTTTGTAATCTAACAAGGTGAAATGTATTAGCCTCTCAGGATTACCTCTACAATCCTTGACTTTGAGATTCTTTTATGGTATGATAAATTGACATATCTTAGCTCACTAAGAGCTTATATCAAGTTTCACTTAAGGAACTGCTATGGTCATATTTACATAAACACGCCTCTTTAGGATCATCCAATGAGACTTTATCTCAATCCCATGAGATACCATGGTGTCTCTATTGAGAATACCTATTGCTATCGATTTTCATCAATAGTGACCCAATCCATAAGGAATATATGATCAAATTAGAATTTCACCTATAGGTTAAAGTCACTATTGACTTTGGCACAAGTTTAATATTCTCTCATGGTTAAAAGACAATATAACATAGTAGCTTGGTAAATTCATGACAACTCTTGGGTTGTCATGACATAAGGTTATTGGGTTGAGATACCCTATGACAAGACATGGGTGCTTGGGTCTGTCACTTATTATCCATTATCTGCAATCTCCCCATGAATTGATGTTCATTATCTAACAAGGTGAGTGCTATCAATCTTTTAAGATTACCTCTGCCATTTTTGAGTTACAAATCCTTTTATTTTGTGATCAATTGATATGTCTTAGCTCAAAAAGACCATATGTTAAGTTCCATTTTAGGAACTACAACAACTCTAAATTTTCTAAACACATTTCCTTAGGATAACCTAAGGAGACACACTGTCTCAAACTCTATGAATATTAAGGTGCTTCTATTGAGAATACCCGTTATCATTGACTTCCATCAATAATGACCCAATTCGTAATGAATATATGAACACCCTAAGGTCTCATTCATTGGTCAAAACCACTGCAAATTTTGGCATAATCTCAATATTCTATCAAGGTTGAGAGACCACAGAGTATAACAATTGGGTTAAGTCACGACTACACAATATTCTTAGGTCATAACTTACCATAGGTATTATCTAATGTGTAATTGTACACACTAGTGTACTTACTATGGGAAACCCATCATGATGGACAAAACTAATACTTATCCCTCAAATTAGGATGTAGTTGATCGAACTTCTCTGTTGTACCAAAATACTTAGCCTTTTTACGTAGCAACTTTGGTCAAGAAAAACTAGAGAAAGAGTCACTACGACTTTTGTAGTACTTTGGGTACGCCCTCAAGGATTGGCTTATGCAAATTGTCAATACTAGAATAAATGAATTGCTTTTGTTTAAATCCTAAAGTGAAAAACGGTATGTGAATAATGTGAAACTAAAAGAAATTAAATTAATAACAAAATGAATATTGATTTTAAATTAGATTGATTCAAGTTTAGGGCTTTCCAAAATCCAACCTAAGGTATAGAAATTAGAGAAAACAAGGGTCTTTTAAGTAATATGATCTTAGGGTTTTGGGATATTTGGCCGCTCGCGATCAAATTGAGTTCTATAACTGAAAATTGCATCTAAAACCTAATTTTTCTTTTTTAAAACAGATTCCTAAAACCATCAAATGAATGAGATTGATTACCAATTTTAAGATTTGGCTTTTTAACCCTTCCTACTCCATATAGCTTTGTTTTGGGGCAAATAACAATAGAGAATATGAGGATAACTAATGATTAAGAATTACCAAGAATCATTAATATTGGGTAATAACCTACCATATCATTCCCTAAACTAATTCACAAGGATAGGATAACAAAATTTGATAAATTGTCATCCAACCAATAGTTAATCTCATTATTATAATAATTTACCCATTGTCTCTATAGGTTTTCTAGCCCTTAGGTTTTTATGTTTCAAGCCCCAAGTTGGCTTCTTAGCCTCTCATGGGGGTAATGTCACATTCACAATTCATAATAGGGTAAAAATCCATAATTTGAATCAAAAGAAACTAAAAACAATATATTTAATAAAGAAAAAAAAATAAAACAAACCAAAGTTCTCGTCTTTTTCCACCTTCAATGTCAAACTCTTCGAAAAAAGATCCAAGATATCTAAAATCTAGAACTAAGAGAGTTTATATAATATCATCAATTACCTAACATGTGGCACACTCTCATTGGCCACTTATTACAAAAATAATTAACTAAAAAAATGATTAAAAATAATAATAAAATGGTGATTTCTAGTTGTATGGGCCCACTTAGGGCGAATTGAGTGCCCTAGATGCAATTCTCGAGGTAAAGGAGATGAAAAATCAAAGTGGCAGTGGGTGAATTTGAAATTGGGGTCATTTTGAATTGGATTTCGAATTCATAATTTGAATTTTGGAATCATTTCGAAATGACCCTTCAACTTTGCATGGTTTGTCTTCAAATGGCCATAACTTCTTCATTTCAGCTTCGATTTGTACACCATTTGAAGCATTTGACTCCTAACTTCTTGATCTTCAAAAAGATATAGAGTATGCCTAAAATGGACTTCAGAAAGTACTCCAAATTTTTTCTAAAAATCAGAGTACATGTTGCTACCAGATTTTGAGTTTCAAATTTCCATGTAGCTGAATCTTGCTTCATGCCTCATTTCCCATGTTTTCTTGCCTTCTTTCTTACTCCATAATGTTCATTTCTCATCTTCCAAACTCATGATATCTTCATCTTGCGTTTTCTCATGGTCCATGAGTCTTGACTCACTTATTTCCTCATTTAACCATTTTTTGATCTTTCAAAATCTAAAGTGATTCAACTTGCACCATTTTCTTCTCTTGAATCTGAGATAGGTCTCCAAAGTACAAGTTAAACTCATGGCCAGGGCCTTAGCATCGATTTAGGTCAAGTTGGGTGATTTGATGTCCTTTGGTGTACAAATCATATCAAATATGTGCCATTAGAGCACATATTTTGGCTCCAATCAATAGTATACTACAACTTCAAATGGATTGTCTAAGTCCATGAACCAACTATGAATAAATCATCTACTTGTAAAAAACTGATGACTTGGATATTTTGTGGAACTCCTAATGCACTTAAGTCATTTATAGTGCAAAAGATCAGGAATGCTCATAAAATATTGCACATGAATAAGACATATAAAAGTGAGAAACTAGAATCTTATTAAATAAATAATAAATTCAAATATGTTATGTCATATCATGCTTTCAAAGGCTTTATTCAATAATAAGTCATCCATCCAATTAAAAGGTAGTGCATTACAACCTTAGGAGTACTAATTCATTGCAAAGACATACAAGCATATATTCTCTTATTCCTCTAAAATACTTGAGTATATATTTTGACATCCACCGAATGCTCTAGTCTTGGATTGGACTGATATCTACTCACGACCCTTGCAACAAAGCAAATATTCAATCTAACACATAACATCACATACATAAGGTTACCCACTAGTAAGGCATAGGGTACCACTTTCATGTGATCTTTCTCATTTGATGTCTTACGACACTAGTCTTGAGAAAAGAGAGCTTCATGCCTAAAGATTAGCAAACCCTTCTTAGAGTCTTGTATCATGAACTTGATCAAATTCTTGTCAATGTACGTGGCTTGATATAGCACAATTTCCTATTCTTACAGTCTTTAAGGACCTTATTCCTAAGAATATATTATGATTCTTATAGATTTTCATCTAGAATTGAGTAGACAACTAAATCTTGACTAATGACAATAACCTTACATTATTCTTAATGAATAGATTGTCATTTACTTGCAAGATCTTAGAGCACCACTATGCTTCCATGTGTTTTTTTTTTTATAAACACAAGTCCCTTTGATATGAAAATGTTTGGTTGCATCATATAGATGGAACCATCAAGATAGTTATTTGAGAACTCTATCTTGATATCCATTGTCCATATCTCATAATTGAAATACACCACAATGGAAAGGAGTATTCTAATGGATTTGGGTATGGTCATCGGTGAAAAGGTTTCCCACAATCAAATCGATGTTTCAAACTATAACCTTTCCATCTACTCCCGTCTTCCTCTTGTAAACCAATTTACACCTATGAGCTTTACCCTTTCACGTGATGCTACAAGATCCCAAACTATGTTAGAATACAATGAGTTTTACACTTTAAAGTGATTCTACAAGATCTCAAACTATGTTAGAATACAAGGATTATAACTTTCCTTCTATATCTCTTTGATATAATTGAGCATCAAGATCACTTATTTCTTCATCATAATCTGTGGGATACTATCCTCCCATGAAAATAGTATTCCATGAAGATGACAAAGATATAGAAGTAAATTCATAAACACTTCAAAAGTATAAAGTTAAATAGGAGAAGATTCACCATTTATACTTATCTTCCCTAAGTTTTTTTTTTCTTCTTCTTTTATTTTTCTTTTTGGTTGAGATAGAGTAGTGTAGAGTTTGGTGTAAACATAAAGGAGTAAAGATTTTCTAGACCTACTTAGAGGAGACATTGAAAGTAAAAATATGGTTCTATATATATATATTTTTTCATTTTTTCTCTTTTTCTTCACCTCTTTATTTTGTTTTAATATTTAATTTGAATATAATTGTTGATAAGTGTGTGAGAATGATCTCCTATGATGTTGCTACTCAAGGATTTTCACTAGGCCTTCTCATATAATGGGTGACACTTAAGTTGTTGCAACATTGAAAGGATCCAAATCAATGTTCAAATATCTCTAATATAATAGATTTGATTTGGGATGATAGATATAACTCTATGGAAATAAGAAATTTCTTATAAAGGAAGATCACCCTATTTTTTTATATTCTAACTAGCTTAAGATTTTAGAATTTCTAGAATTTTTTGGAAAAATATTAAGACCTTGAAACATTTTTTTTAAACTAATAGTCTCAATAAAAAGTCTAACATTTTAATTTCATTATATTTGGACAATGCTACCCTTATAAGAAAATTTAAGACATTAGGAAATATTAGTGACTAGTTGAGACAATTTTGAGATAGTTGTGTTTCTCAAAATTTTAGGATTTTTCAAAAGGATATTGTTACTCCTAGTTATTTTTATAAAACAATATGCTCTCAAAGTAATCTAACTATCTAAGTCTTATCTTATTTGGACCACGATAGCCTAGGAATAAAATTTTGGACAAATTGATGAAAAACAAAGTGATTTAACTAAGATAGTTTTGAATTACATGTGCTTTTTTTTTAAAAAAAATTGTATATTTTGTTGGGATATGGCTCTTAAAAGCATGAAATAACATAACAATAAATGAAATTCATTAATTTATATTATTAATCCCATTCTCTTTTCACTATCCTATATTTATGCATAGTCTATGTTAAGTATTCAAACTTATATTACTTGCATTGTTCACAACTTGGGTACATCAGGGGTTGCACGGAAAATCCAAGCCTTGGGTTCCTTCCAAGTAGGCGAGTTGTACTTAGCTAATTCATGAACTCAAACAATCCATTTAAGGTTGTAGTATACTATCTCATAATTAGAGGGATGCTTAGTCACCAAGATGAGTTTCCCATGGTGAGTACACTAGTGTGTATGATTACACATTTGACAAGACTTATGGTAAATCATGATATTAGCTATCGGGTAGTCATGATTCACTAAGTTATTATGTAGTAAGGGTGTTCAATCTTGAGAAAATATTGATATAGTGTTGAGGTACTCAGTGGCTTTAACCTATGGATGAGACCCTAAGGTGGTCATATATTCCTTATAAGTTAGCTTGTTTTTTATTAAGGCAAGTAGTAATAGGTATTCTCTAGATAGACACCATGATATCTTATGGGTTTAAAAGAGTGTGCCCCCTTGGGTGATTCTAAGTACATGTGATCATGAAATCTACGGTCATAATACTCCTTATGTAGAATTTGATATGTTTTTTAAGAACTAGAGTATGTTAGTTGATCACAGAATAGGAGGATTTAAAACTCAAGAATGGTAGATATAATCTTGAAAGGTTAATAATATCCACCTCATTAAATTTTGGACACCAGTTCATAGGAAGATGGCATGTGGTCATTAATAGATTATGGGTCCAACCTAAGTATTATATATCAATTTAATATCAAAGGATATTAGAGTTCAGTTGACATTTTGAAGTGGGATGTTGAATCAACTTCAGAATTAAATTTTAAGAGAGTCAACATTTCCCTATGGGTACTAGTGGTCCTTACTCGAGCTTGTATTCCTTGATGACACATTCATTAAGGGGTATTTAGGTTTTTTATGCACATGTATGCATAAGTGTGTTTTAGTAAATATGTAAGGTTGCATAATACCTTGTGAATAATCTCTTTGGACTAGACTAATTAATCAATTAGGACCCATGTAGGCTTGATCAAGTGACCCAAGCCCAAGATGGGCTCAAGTTACTTAAGCTCACTAAAAGCTTATATAACCCCTCCTCTCCTATGAGTTAGAGCTTCAATTTAGTTTTCTTATTCACTACAAAGAAAAGAGATCCCTAACCACCATCCCTTTATGAGGCTTCCACCAACTTCAATGCTAAGAGCAAAGGTCAGGTATAAGATTGCGAGTTATTCAAGATTCACACTACCCTATTCACTTATTAGAATTAATATAAGAATATCCATATTGCATGTATGTATTCTGAGCACATATATATATATATATATATGATTATTCATTTTTGAATATTTCTATTGCATTGATATAGTAACCCTAAGATAGTTTTGCATGCATTCCAACAATTCTAAGCTTGGAATGGTGTAATCTTAGGATAGGTTAGGGAAAAAACATGCTAAAACCTTTCTAGGTTGTGTTTACTTTATTTTGCAAGGTTTCTTTTTCATCCCATGGTTGTATATGTAGTCTAGTCATTTTATGTATTTTTTTATTCAATTTAATTGTTCTCAATATCAATTTAATTTTAGTTTCATTTTCTATAGTCCATTTACTTCATCAATATTATTTAGATGTCTTATATCATTTTCCTAGTCCATATTTATTTTTTAGACGGTAATTCCACTTTGGATTTTGATCTAGAGTAGGCTCCTTATCTCTTAGTTGGTGCCTTTTTGGGAGGTTTTGTATATATGTTGATTTCTAAAGGTTGAATAAGAGCCAATAATGTCTAGTACATGATTCACATGCTAAGAGACCTAAGATTTGTTGCATAGTTTATAACTTTTTAATTATGGCATGACGTCATTGTTAAATGGAACATGAGACAATCATAGGTGTGGAAAAAAGATTCATATTGTGGTCTAAGTGCATTTTGGAGCCAAAGACCTTGTTTTGATTAGTTATTGGTTGCTAATATCATTAAGTTGATTAGATTTGGACTAGAACTCTTTTATGTAAGAGTAGAGTATTCTTTTGTTTCTTTTCCTAGGATTAAGAAGTCACTTTAACTCCTGCACTTAAGAATAATTTCTATAGGGATTTAAGAAAGCCTTCATAACATGATCATTATCAATCTAACTTGGAGTTGTTAGTGTCTAGTGATTTCGTGCTCAACTGGTGTATGTCCTGTTGATTGGTGTTCAATCAATTGGTGTACCTTGATTTCGGTCCTCAGACGGGAGTAATCAACAAAATTTATAACCTATTTCACCATGTACTAGGATAACCTCAACTAGCATAGCATAGTGGCTCTAGGATCGTTCACTGGGATGAGTTTTCACTTTACAACTGATATTAATTCAAAGCTAAATTGGTGTCTTTTCATTTCAAGGTTAGCTCTAAAAGAATACATAAAAATGTTTGAAAAGGTTGGTTTTAAAGTGAAACCAATAAAGTAACGAAATTTACTTATAAAGAAAAGTGTTTCTTGGAGTTTTTGGATCATTGGGCTCAGGTTCTTATTACAAAAATAGAGTTCCGGTCACTTGAATCTTTTCCTCGCATTGGGGATTTAACATATAGTTATTTCCCGAACCGGTGTGGTACAAATGCTTCCCTTTAATGGGTTCAAACACTAAATTCCTCTTAGTGATGCATCTTGCAATGGTTCATACCTCTCACCTAGTATTGGCCATTCAAGGTGATCTTTAACCTTGGATTACCCGTCAAAATCTCGCAAGAGATAACTAATGGATGTCTCCTGAGAGTCCAAAAGCTTACCAAGTGTTGGCTATTCTAGAAAATCTTACCTTTGAACCACCTCCCAAAGGCTCGCAAGAGATAAACTAGTGTATCTCAATGGACGGAGATCACTTGTCTTACCAAGTGTTGGCCCAGGTGATTTTAAGGCGTTTTAAGTTAACTAAAAACATAGAAACCATTAACGGGTCACACTTTCTCTTCATTAAAAGCTGAAACAACAAAACTTCCAATTTTTGCATTCGACACCTTACCCAGCTTCCTTAACTCCAAGAGACAAAAAATCTAGCCACTCATTCTCTGAGGAAACACCCTCAGAGCTTGTTTGGCTAGTGAGAAAAATACAATCAAAATGAGTAGGTAAGGTAGAGCAAAGCTCTGTGTATTACTTTATTCAAAACTATACAAAAAGTTGGTCTCTGAGAACAAGCTCCCGAGATCTCTGTGTAAAGAAAATTACAATTGATATATAGGAGGTTATTCACCCTTTCTTCTTACTTCCTAACTAAGGAATCCTTTGATTGGTGGATTACAAGGAGAAAATGGGGATTTAAACAACAAATATTTGAAGAAAAAATCTAAAAGAGTCGGTCGCAAATATCTGGGAGCACTCAGGTAGATTTTGCAGCTTGCAACATGGGCTGTGAAAATTTCACAAGCTGAAAGCCTCCATTTCGCAGCTAGCACTTTGTGATTTCGCGGCTTGCAAAATTGCCTTTCAACTTGGCGCAATTGTCTTCCAATGGCCATAACTTCTTCATTTCAGCTCTAATTTGCGCACCGTTTAAAGTGTTGGACTCCTGACTTCCCAAGCTTCGAAACAAGATATAGTATGCATAAAATGGACTCTAGAAAGTGCTCGAAATGTGTCCTACTGTTGCTGTCCTCTTGGATTTCTTCATGTTAGATTCCTCTCTCTATTTTTCCTCCTTGCATTCTTGATTTGCTTTTGGCAAAGGACTAAAAAGCTCCAAATCTTGGATTCTTCCTGTAAAGGAGCTTCTATTTTCTTTGCCATGGATTATATAGAGCTCTCCCTCATCTTAGATTGCTTTGGTGATCATAAAGCTATCAAAAACACCAAAACTTAACACAATTTGATTAGAAACAATTGCAAGGGTCCTTATCATGCCAATTGAGTGAAAATGTAATAAATACTACTCAAAAGTGTTTAAAAGAGTTGATTACAAGCTATAAAATAACACTTTTTGAGTAGTAATCATCTAGTAAGAGTAGACTAATCCTTTTATGATGTTTGAACACTATCATCTAGATAACCCATCCTTGAGCTTAAGAGTGGTATCATTGTAACCTAATAACCTCCTTCTCAACATGATGGTATTGTGGTTCTAACCCCATGGCCTTGGCTCTAATACCAATTATTGGATCAAACTTTAACTATCTCATATGAAAACCAATAAGTATCTAATAAGGGGAGGCCAGCCCATGATGCTCTCATGGCTCAAACCCATGACCTTAACTTTAATAACAATTGTTATATCGAGCTTTAACTATCTCATTTGAAAACCAATTGGTGTCCAACAAGGGTAGGCCAAGTCTTCTATGGCATTTGACCATCATCATTTGAGTTACCCATGTTTAATTCTTAGACAAATCTAATCCAAACCCTGGATCTCTCTTAAAAGTGAATGCATCCAAGATCCTAGGTGCAAAGAAAAAATATAGGCCTTTCAAATTTATTTCAAGGTGTAGAAAACAATAGAAATAACATACTCAAGATTTGGATGTCTCCAACTAAATCTATTGTAGTAAATGAAAAATGATCTCTAAGATTTGGAGATTTTCTATCTAATGTCTTTCCCTTGGATCTTAGTAGTGGAGAATGTTGGACTTCACTTTAAAGGGATAAAGGCTAAAGTTCTATCCCACTCTCTTTAGAAGACAATAGTAACAAATGTATATAACCCTAAACCTTAAGACCATATAGACTTCCTTTTAGGTTTAAGTGACTTGAGCTTAGCTTAGGCTAGGGTTATTTAATCTAACCCATTAGATCCTAATTAATTAATTAGTCCTATGGGAATTCAATTAATTTAATAACCCAGTCTAAAAAGATAATTCATAAGGTCTTGTTTCAAAATACCTTTATACACACATATGAATAAAAAGCTCAATCATCCCTCAAAATAATGTTGTTAAGGAATGTCAGTTTGAGCACAGACTATTGGGACCAATAGGAAAATTCTAAAAACCTTGGAAACTAATTCTAAAATTGACTTAACATCTTACTACAAAAATTCAATTACACTTAAGCATCCTATGAAATTAAAGTGAAATAAATTAATTGAATATAATTTAATCAATTACTCAAGTTTGGGACCTACTAACCACTACATGTAAGCTTCCTACAAATGTAATCTAATGAGATGAAACTATCAACCTCTCAAGATTACCTTTATTATCCTTGAGTCTTAGATTTTCCTATTATGTAACCAACTAACATACTTAAGCTCACTAAGGGCATATTGCAAATTACACCAAAGGAATAAATGCAACATCACAGATTTCTTGATAAAAAAGTCCTTAGGATCACCCAAGGGGATGGGTTGTGTCAATTCCATGAGATATCATGGTATGTCTCTCGAGAATACCTATTGCTAACTACCTTAATCAAGAATAATTCAATCAATAGGAAATATATAACCACCTCAGGGTCTCACTTGTGGGTCAATATTAACACACATTTTTCATTTAGTCCTTGAACTATGCAAGTGGAAGCACTTTGGGTAGTTCAACTACTCATATATAAGTTAAATGTGTTAGGACACTAAGTTTTGTTTTTTTTTTATTAGCGATTTTGTTCCATTTTATGTTTGAGCATAAAAGTCCTTTTAGATAGTGATTTACTCTCTATTGAAGTTCAAAGGTTGTTGTTCATCTAACCGAGAAGTCATAGGTACGTTTAAGAAAGTTTGGCTTGTTGCATCTTAGGCTCCTAAAAGGTATGAAGAGAAACAATACCTTTTTAATTAATGAAAGTTGATTTTTCATAAATGTTGAAAGAAATCTGGGACACTTGAGAGGCCAATAATGCCTAAGCGCTTAGCCTCGCTCAAGTAGTGGTTAAATGTGCTGAAGCACTAATGGCTCTTCTACCGAGAATCGGAAGATATCTTTGAGAATTTCATGTAAATCTTATTTAGAAACCTTATGATACCAAACCTCTTTAGGATATTTTCGTATAAATACCTCTCTATAACCCTTTTAGGGTCAGAGATTAAAATACTTTTGAAAGGATTTTCATTAAGAAGAAGGCCTAATGAGCCACACCATTCATAATCTCTCATTCCAAAGAATCAAGCATTGAATCTTAAATTATAGACCTTCATCCCTTTAGTGAAACTAAAACATATTCAATAGAGCAATTAGAGTTTGTTACATCGCAAATGTGGATCAAGTTGTAGGTACTGGAAAGTAAGTCAATAGGATAAAATGATCAAGTAAATCTATGTAACTTGATCTCATATAGTGAATTTAGATTAGTGGTCTTAGACGTCATGGTTTTTTATCTCCACGATTAGTATAAGGGTTTTCCACATAAAAATCCTTATGCCTCATTGCATATCTTTATTTTCTTGTTTGCATTGCTTATTGTTGAATGAGTTGATTATCCTTAACTTCTCATAGGGAAAAATTGAGTATAAAATATAAATATTTATTTAAAATTTTAAATTACACCCACTCATCCTCAACCCCCTTCCCTACTCCCTTCCCCAAGGTGTTACCCTAATAGACTTCTGTTTTTCAATTTGTATCAAACTAGGATAAAAATAAATTTTTTTTATGAATCTTATATGATAAAAATAAATTTTTTATTAATCCTATAGGATAAAATTTGAATTTTTATTGATCTTGTAAATCTAGTATGCAACAATAAAAAATCAAGGTCTTCTGAATAGTCCATGTTTCTTCAATGGGAGTAATTATCCCCACTGGAAGTGAATTTTTTTTTCTTAAAATGCAAGGTAAACAAGTATAGAATTCAGTGGAATATGGATATGGACCCTCATTGATTCTTGATGTCCATGGAAGATCAACTGGAGAATTAAAACCTAAATAAGATTGGAACAAAGACAATAATGAAGGGAGTGAAGTTAATGTTAGGGCTTTATTTAGTATATTTGATGGAGTTTTTCCTTATGAGTTTCATAGGATTGCAAATTGTACTCGTGCTAACAAAGCATGGGATATAATTCAAGTCTATTGTTAAAATTTTGAAATCGTAAATGCTTACCACTAAATTTGAGAATATTATGATACATGAAAATCATAACTTTTCTTCATTTTATTTTGAATTAAGTAATATAGTTAATTCTTAATTTAACCTTAGAACCTATTCCAAACTCAAATGTAGTAAGAATTTTTTTTAGATCTTTCCTAAAGAGATTTAAACCTAAAATTATTACCATAGAAGATAATAAGTACACTGATTCAATGAGAATTGTTGAACTTGTTGGTTTTATATTGACGTATGAGATTACCCTACCCAATTCTCAAAAGCCTAAAGATTCTGCCTTTAAGGCTTCTGAGAATGATGAAAAATATACTAAAATTTCATAATATATAGCTAGGGATGAAGTGGCTCATATGACTAAAAGAATTAAAAAGGTCATAAAATTCAATAAATTTTTTTTTTCAAAAATCAAGAATAAGGAAAAGAAAAAGACCTAATGATAAATCCTTTAAAAAAATGATAAAGGTTCCTCCGAAGGTAAGAAAGTAGAATCCTTTAATTGTGGTGGTTTGGACACTTTGCTAATGATTGTCCTAGCCCCAAAGATATTAAAAAGTCTATGCAGGCTACTTGAAGTGATACAGATTATGAAGAAAGTGATTCCACAACCTCTGAAGATGAAAGATATGATCATAATGACTTTTTAGCTTTTGTTGCATTTGTGGAATCTATGCATGATATTCAATGTGATAGTGATAGTGATGATGGATTCACTAATGATCAAAAGGCTCCTTTTCTGAATAATCTTGTTGTTGAGCATGAAAAACTAATTAAGAATTATTTAAAAGACCATGATATTATTGAAGCTCACAAAACTAAGATTGATATGCTTAATGAAGAAATGTCTAATCTTCTTGAAAAAAAAAAAAAGATTTCTTGAGTCTAAACATCATTATCTTCTTGAGAGAAATAATGCTCCAACTTAAGATATTAAAACTAATAAGTCCTCTTCATATGTGAATGAGATCTTTCACCTTGGAACTAAAGTGCTTAATGAAATACTTTATAAATGCAAAACCAATGGTGATAAATGAGGTCTGGGGTTCATTAATAAAGATGAAACTTTTACTAGTGGAGAAAGTGTGTTTACCAAAGGTAAAGATGAAACCCCTAACCAAGCAACATCTCCTAAAAATCCATCACTATGCACACACTTTAAGAAAATTGGACACACTCAGTATAGATGTTATACTAAGTTCCTAAAGAGATTTGAATCTCAAATGAGTAGCCTAATGAATAACTTTAATTCCCTTAAAAATAACATCTTGAATAATGAGAAAGGGAATAAACCTAATCAAAAGCATAGAAATCAATAAAGCTCCTCTAAGTCACCACCTAGGATTAAACAAGTTTAGATGAGAAAAAATAGGGCTAAATGTCAAGTTGTCTTTAGCGCACTTAAAGCTAGATCTTTTAGTGAGTAGTCCTTTGATAGTAACTTCTCTGACACATGACACAAGATAAGTCCTTCATCAAGAGAGGACTATAACGGTGGTACAATTACCTTTGGGAATGGAAGCTTAACTCATGTGAAAGGTAAGAGAAGTATATCTATCCTTAACTATCCTAAATTACTTGAATTTTTCTATGTGGATAGACTCAAGGCAAACCTTCTAAGTATTAATCAGATATGTGACAATGAACATAGGGTGAATTTTTGCTAAAACTTATGTGAGGTAATCAACAAAGAAGGAAAAATCATAATCACGAGACATAGGACTATTGATAATTGTTATGCAATAAATCATAACTCTAAAACACCTCTTTTGTGTAGTAGGGTAAAGCTAGACCTTAGTGAACTCTGACATAGAAGGCTAGGTCACATAAATTATGAGGATCTTGTGCACTTAGTGAATAAAGAAAAAATTATAGGTATCCTTGGACTAAGTGGTGAACCTAAATCCATTTGTGGTGAGTGTATGAAAAGTAAACGAACTAAAAGTTCATAGAAAAAGGTTAAGAAAATTATGACCACCAGACCTTTAGACCTTCTTTATATGGATCTTATGGTTCCCATGCATATTAAGAGTAGAAGTGGTAAGAGATATGTTCTAGTTGTTGTGGATGATTTTTCAAAATACCCTTTTGTAAGTTTTCTTAGGGAAAAATTATAAACCTTAAAGCACTTGAAGTCCTTGTTCAATAGAATACAAGAGGAGATAGGTCATCCAATTATAAGGATTAAGAGTGATAAAGGGAAAAACTTTAACAATGTGGATGTTGACCTCTTTTGTGAGTCAAAAGATACCATACATGACTTTTCAGTCCTTAGAACTCCTCAACAAAATGGAGTGGCTGAAAGGAAAATTAGAGTATTACAAGAAATGGCTAAAGTGATGATTCATATGCATGATACCCAATGCAATTTTTGGGTTGAAGCTATAAATAGAGCATATTACATTGTAAATAGGATTTTTCTTAGGCTTGGAACAAAGAAAACTTCTTATGAATTATGGACTAGGAGAAAACCTAATCTTAAGTATTTTAGGACTTTTGGTAGTGAGTGTTAGCTATATACTTAGGAACGAGGAGAACCTAGGGAATTTTGATGCAAAATCTGGTGTAGGTATCTTCATAGGCTACTATACTAAGAGTCAAGCCTATAGGGTTTATAATCAAAATTCACAAGTTATCTAAGAGTTCTCTAATGTAGTTATAAATAATACTAGGTATGGTCAAGAAATAATTGAGAGTCAAATTTCAATCCAGGAATCAATTAGGGATAACCCTGAAATTGTGGAGACCATAAAAGAAAACCCCAATGATATCCCTGAAAATAATGTTGACCCCAACAAGGATGAAAATGTAACTTTAAAAGACTGAAGAAATAATGAATAAACATAAATCTAAAGTACCCAAGAACTACCTTATTTCAAACGTTAAAAGTAACATGAATCAACTTGTGGTTACTAAGAGACAATCAAGATTAAATAAGACGAGTCTTGTATGTTATACCTCCCAATTGGAGCCAAAGAGTATGGAGAAAGCTTTAGGAGATGAGTCTTAGACTACTACACTTTAAGAAGAGTTGAATTAATTCATTAGGAATGATGTGTGGTATTTAGTCCCTAGGTTAAATATAAGCATGTCATAGGTACAAAAGGGATTTTAAAAAACAAACAAGATGCAAATAGGGTCATCATGAGAAACAAAGCAAGATTAGTAGCCCAAGGATACTAAAAAATATAGAGGATTGATTATTAAGAGACATTTGTACCTGTAGCCATATTAGAATCAATTAGGATACTTTTGGCCATAGCATGGTCCTTAAGAATGAAGCTTTATCAAATGGCTGTCAAAAGTGCTTTCTTGAATGATCTTCTAAGTGAAGAAGTTTATGTTGAGCAACCTAAGGGTTTTGAGGATCCAAAATTCTCTATTCATGTTTATAGGTTAAAGAAAGCCCTCTATGGATTAAAGCAAGCTCCTAGAGCTTGGTATGAGAGGCTCACTACTTACCTTTCAAAGGAAAAGTTTGAGAAATAGAGAGCTAATAGAACCATTTTTATATATAAGTCTAAGGATTAGTGATTAATGACCCAAATTTATGTTGATGATATTGTTTTGGAGCCATCTCTAGTGACTTTACCCTTAGTTTTGCTAAGGAAATGAAGACTAAATTTGAGATGAGTACAATTGGTAAACTATCTTTTTGCCTAGGATTCCAAATTAGGCAACTTAAAGATGAAATCTTTCTTTCACAGTCCAAATATGATAGGGAGTTAGTAAAGAAATTCAGTCTAGAATCCACTAAACACTCTAAAACACCTATGATCACTACCACTAAACTTAGCAAGGATACATCTAGAAAAGATGTTGAGCAAAAGCTTTATAGAAGCATCATAGAAAACTTGTTATATCTCACTGCAAGTCAACTTGATACATCCTTTAGTGTTGGAGCTTGTGCTAGGTAACAAGCAAACCCAAAAGAGTCACGCTTAACTTTAGATAAAAGGATTATATGATATATTTGTGGGACTTTGGACTACAATTTTTGGTATTCCTATAATTCTTCTTTTATTATTGTTGGTTATTTTGATGTTGATTAGGTTGGAAATGTTGAAGATAGAAAAAAAACATCTAGTGCTTGTTTTTTAATTGGTGATTGTCTTGTGGCTTGACATAGTAAGAAACAAAATTCTATATCTTTATCTATTGTCGAAGTTGAATACATTGTTGCTGGAAGTTGTTGTACACAATTCTTGTGGATGAAACAAATGCTAAAAGACTATGGGATTGAGCAAAGAACCATGAACATACATTGTGACAACTCTAGTGTTATAAATATCTCAAAGAATCCTATTATTCCTTCTCGAACCAAAAATATTGAAATATGTCATCACTTTATTAAGGATAATAGACCCTCCATTTTGTCCCATTAGCACATGTCCTATTGGGTGATCTTTCAATATTCCATAGTAGTTCCTTGGTAACCCACGCTACTTGTAGAGCTTATCTTTCGAGTTACTTTGGATACTCTAGTCAAGGGATTTATTTGGCCCCTCATTGTGACCATTTGAAGCCTAGAGTTAAACCTATGCTTTTCCTTTCTTTTTTTAGGATAGCTCATTAAGATACACTTTTAGGACAACATAGTTAGGCACATTTGGCCTATTTAGGTATACTCGGCCCATTAGGCACCATCTAAGCCCATTAAGATTCATTAGGGTCACCTAGGTCAATTAAGCCCACTTAGGCATACTTGACCCATTAGGCACCACCTTAGGTTCATCTAGGTTCACTTAGACCCATTTAAGTTACTTGGCTCATTAGGCACCACCTTAGGCTCATCTAGATTCACTTAGGCCCATTTAGGTTACTTAGACTCATTTGACACTCTAACCCACCTAGGTCACCTTTTAGGTGATTCTTGCATTGGCTTACATAGTTTGCAATGATTTGCATTTCTAACACCTACATCTACTTGATTTTATTTATTTATTTATTTATATGTCTATTTATGTATTTCATTTATTTATTTAGTTGTTTACTTATTTATTTATTTATTTTAGGAAAATTGCACGTGAATAGTGATTTTATCTTATTTTATTATTATTATTATTATAAAATTTGCATGGATTAATACTTAGGTTCTTCTTATCTTATTTTTATTATTATTTTTATTGGGAATAACACACAACCCATTGCCATAAGAGATGAGAGACTGCACCATCACACATCTTGAGAGATATGACTAGATTTTTGGAAGGGAGATTTTGAAGCAAGACACCATTACGCCATCCATAAGTAGGTTGCATAAGTCCACGCACAACAAGTACCAAGTGGCCATTAAGGAAGTTTTTTCTTCACACATAGTCGCCTTTGGAAATGACGTCATTCTCCAAGGAATCATGCACATGTTGGCATTTAGATTGGAGAAGAAACATCCACGCACATTTAGTTTAGAATTTTCTCCATGTTGCTAGAATGGAAGACTATTAGTCCACATCAACAAAGAATTATTGATGTAGCAGGTCATACTAAGGGTAGTGCACATTCTAAAAGAAACAACATAAGAACTTTTAGGCCCCACCATCATGCACTAAAGCAAGAGGCCTTCTTCAACATGTAGTCTACATGCTTAGATCCCCACGCATGCACCTTAAGAGGGAAATTTCTCAATGGATAAAGAAAAATTGATTCTTATAAGACTTTGAGAAGGAAAGAAACTCTTTTGGGCGTTATTGAAGATCACATTTGGAGAGTTAAATATGATGATTAAGAAGTTTTTGAAAATGATGGGACTACTTAGGTGATATGCACGGATTAGTTTTGTATTTTCCTTTAGGAAGACTCTTTTATCCCACGACACATAGAGATATTCTAGTGGAGGAGATTGGAATTTTGAGGGAGGAGGACTCCTCTAGGATACACGACTACTAATTGACATAAAAAAATGGAGTGCACGATTCTGGAGATTGGGGGGTAGATAAAGACTCTTTTTCTTTGGGAGAGAAAAACATGGGCTGGTGGTTTTGGAGAATGGAAGAGGTTTTAAAAAGAAATTTTCAACACGTAAAAAAATGGAGAAGAGAAATATGGTGATGCATAGCCCATTGGGAGGGGAAAGAACCACCATTGGAATATGACAATCTGCTACTTAAAATCTACAACACCATAAACCAAAATTCTTTTTAAAGGAATATACACACGTTAGAATTTTCTTTGGGAAGAATATACATACATCATAATTTTTATTTTTATTTTTGGAGAGATTAATGGATTTGAGAAATATCTAGCATGCACTAGAATATCCAAAAGAGGTTGTCGCTTTGATACCTTAGACACCAAAATCGGAAGTGGAGAAAGAAGTCATTTTGACAATGGAATCACATACTCACAAATGGGTAAGGTTTAGATGAAATTTCAGGTTGTTTTTTTTATTTTTATAGATCTTGTGTTATTTAGTTATATTTTGAAATTATGAAATATTAGCCTTAATAAATTTTATTTTAATTTATGCGTCTTAGAAATATTAATTTTTAGTTTGATAGACTATGTTATTTAGTTTTGTTTTGAAATTTTGAAATATTAGTTTTGATTGATCTTTGATGATAGTTACTTCTTCGATTCTTAGGTTCTTAATGTTATTGATCCAAGTTGATATTCTTTAAAAATCTTAAGTGATAGTTTTGATTGACCTTGATAATGTTATTTATTTCTTTGATACTTTGTTTTTAATGCTATTGATCCCAAGTTAGTAATCTTTAAAAAAACCTTAGATGATTATTTTGATGGGTTAGTATTCTATAAAATCTTAGATGATGATTTTGATTGATATTGATAATTGATGTTTATCTCTTTGGTTGTTTAGTCCTTAATGCTATTGATCCCAAGTTGGTACTCTTTAAAAATCTTAAATGATAGTGTTGATTGATCTTGTTAGTTGATATTTATTCCTTTGAGTCTTAGGTTCTTAATGCTATTGATCCCAAATTAATATGCTTTAAAAAAACCTTAGATAAATGACTTTACTCTTGATTGATTTTATCTTAGTTCATGTGTTCTTCAGAATTCTAATTATTAGTTCTTGATTGATATCATGTTAATTTGTTTGATCTAAAAATCATTAAATTTTTTTGGTGGTCTTTTATTAAGTTGAATTTTCAAAGGTTATTAGAAAATAATGTAGATTGGTCTTTGCTCTTACCATATTAGTTTACTTGGTTGTTAAAAAGTTTACTTTGTGATTTTGTTTCCTTTTGGTTTGCTGGTGTTTGATCCTTGTGTTTGTTGTTTGCAAATAATCTTTCTCTTTTTAAAAGGAAACACTTTTCTCCAAACATCCCTTTGAAAATCTATTTTAAAAATTCATCTAAAATCCTTAGGATTAAAATTTCAATCAATTTGCACCCTTTTATTTTCAATAGAAATTTAGTTTTGAATCAAACATGAATCCAAGCTTGAGGTCCCAAATAAATGGGATAATTCTAAGCTAAATTTGTGTAAATTAATTGGGGATTTGGTGGGACCCCTACATAAAAAAATCACATTTTTTTTTCAAAAAAAAAAACTTTTATTGACAACTTGCTTGTTTTGCTGCATCTCTGAAAATAAATTTCGATTTGACTTACTTATGATACTCCAAAAAAAATTTCTAAGATTGTATGGTTTTATAAACATCTTGAATATGAATTTAGAACTTTATTTGAGTTAAAAAAACATTTCTGAAATAGGAGATATAAATTATTCTTTTAGGGGTTTTGTTTTCACCCAATTCTGGAAATCTGAAATATTTTTGTAAAAATAAATTATTAGATGACTTTTTAAATTCAATTTGATATTTTCCTTTAATTATAGATTCTTGAAATTGATTTTAGACACATAAAATATTGAAATACATGTTTTCTAGATGGAGATGATTTTTTGAAGTCACACCTACTACACATGACCAAATCTAGATAATTGAATAAGCATAATGTTTTGAGAATGCTTTCTAAATTAGATTAATTTTTTGTACAATCTAGACATCTTGAATATATTTATGATTTTTGGTATGAATTTAGAAGATCTTTTCATGTTTTTCTAAAATTGGGTATATGCATGTCATTGTTTTCTACCCAATTTTGGACCTTCTCGAATTTTTGGGCATTTTTATTTAAATTTGTTATTTGAATGATTGCTTGGCCATGTAGATGATAGACTAGACATGTAGCATATGTTCTCTAGAACTTTTTGCAATTTAATTCAGAATCTAGATATTTTTTTAGCATTTGTTTTGTGAAAGCTTCTATTCTGACAATATGCTAGAAATTTTGTATAGTGTTTAAATTATATTTTAACCTAGTATTGTTTGGCATATCTTGACTTGGTTTTGACTTTTAGTCTCTAATGTAGACATAATAAGGATTTTGTTTGATTTTTTCCATGACAAAATAATGTTTTTAGATATTTGTTTTAGATTTTTTAAGTGAATGCGACTATTCTGTACCATACTGCATGTTTTTGCATTAGTTACTAATGTTGATACTAGTAGCTATCTTGAGTATTAGTTTAAATTTAACAATGAGTTTGTATGTATGTCCTAGATAATAAATGATATTCCTTTTGATTCTGGCCCTTTGTTTAGCTATGGATATGTCATATATATATCAGTATTTTGCATTATAGTTATTTATTATATATGATGAATTGTTTTAACCCTATTTCATTACATGCAAGCATGCTATAAGCTATGCATGCTATCTAGGTAGGTCTTTCGCACCTTTTATCCCTTTAATTATGCAAACATGCAAACTTTGAGTGTGGAAATTCAAATATATGCTATTGCTTTGTATGTTTTGTTTATTACTTGCTTATTTGAATGAGATGAAATGTATGTTGAGTGTTGTATTATTTGTTAAACTAATCTTTGATGTTCTCGTGATAACGCTTTAGAAGCAGTCTAGGTACGCACCCTAACTCATCTTTATAATTAGGATTTGGCTTTCTTATTTGACATAATAGAGTTTTGAAACACCTTAGCCTACCTATGTATGCTCAATCAACTTACTAATTGTCATACTTCCCTCAACTTGGTTAATAGAGACCTCCTTAGGGCTTAGAGGGGTGTTACCTTTTTGAGGTACTTCCCCAATAAGTAACCTGATCCCCAAACCTTGACTCGGGTTTTTTCCAAAGACTCTCTTTTCCAAAATTTTAAGGAGTCATTTTTTAGGGGTTTTAGTTTCTTATTATATTTTCCTTTAAAAAATAATAAAAATAAGTGGCAACTCTAGTTTTTTTTAAAACAAAAATAAATTTTCACCTTAAAAAGTGAATCTCGTCGATGAATAGGTACACATGTGAAAAATGCAAAGTCCATAGGGATCTCATTCAAAAAAAGGTTGTCTTTTTAGAGTTTGTTTCACTAAACATCAATTGGTAGATATCTTTATCAAACCCTTAGATTCTCTTAGGTTTGTGTTTCTTAGGAAATCCTTGGGCATATGCCTAATCAAATTGATCATCTAGTATGATCAGCCTTAATAGGATTGTTGTGTGTTGTCTATCTTCTATTTGTTTTCTTTAGTCTTCTAAAATTTCATCTTTGGGCATATGATTTTTGTTTATTTACCTGATATATTATCATGATTTATAATACCACAAGTTTGTGAACTAGAGAAATTTACTATGTCTACAAGACTTAATGTGAATTAATTCTTAGCTATTTGTTAATCACTATTGATGTATATGATTTCTAATAATTAAATGTCTTTGTATAATGAAATTTCAACTATAGTTACATCTTATGATTGAACAAGAGGAAGACTTCTTAAGTTTAACTCATAAAGTAGACTTTGATCTCTTTTGAAAGATATTTTCCCATGCTCATTTCTTATTATCCACATGCCTTGTTTAACTAAGATCATTATAATTGTTTCTTGAAATGAGTCAATAAATA
Source organism: Vitis vinifera (assembly GCF_030704535.1). Taxonomy (NCBI): domain Eukaryota; kingdom Viridiplantae; phylum Streptophyta; class Magnoliopsida; order Vitales; family Vitaceae; genus Vitis; species Vitis vinifera. The sequence goes on from NC_081814.1 coordinate 15,630,219, forward strand.
CTTGAATCTTTGGACAAGCAAAACGAATACGTTTTCCAAAATTCATGCTTTTAAATATAAGATGCTCACTTGCAACATTTGGAAGCACCCCTAAAGTGAATACAAAGGCAACCATGAATAAAAAAAATGAAAAAAAAAAAAATCATGGTGTACAATGCCTCCACTTGCAAAAGAAAAACAAAAACAAAATAAAATAAAAATATGCTTAAAGGAGAGTCAAGTTGTATTGTATGTAGATCAACGAAACTATGTTAAATAGAAACCCAACAATCTTAGAACAAATTGATTGGATGTGTACTTTGATTTGACTAAAGACATGATTGGATATCTTCTAAGTGATCAATTTCAAAATATAGAACTAGACAATAAGTCGTATTCCCTTGAAAAACAATACTCATGTTTCTATGTTGGCCCTCATATACATTGATAGTTATGCATTAGGTTTCAAAACTGAGATTATGATTAATTTTGATCTTTGGACTTGAAACTTCATTCTTGATGGATTGATGTATACTATCTAGGAAATTCACTTGGTATATTAATGATCAATCTAATGTTGAGAGTTTAAGAGCTTTATAACTCTGCTCTAAGGTGTTTTTCTTACCATTCTTTTAGTTTTTATGTAATTTAATTCAGTTTCAAGTTTTTTTTTTTGGTAAGTTATTCTCTTTCTTGGTGTTAAGTTCCTGCATCAAGTGCTAAAATGCTATCACTAGTGCTTAAACGCTTGGTATCCAATGCCACTTTGAGTAATCAAATTGCTTGAGCACTATAAGTCGTTTCCAGTGCCACTTCCAATTGTCTTGATGCTCAAGCACTAATCTACATCAAGCGCTCCTACAAAGTATAAAAAGACCTTTCCAGCGCACGATATTCACTTTCCATCCATCCTAGCTAGTTTGAGGGTGTTGGGTTTCCATCTCTCTGTTATTTGAGGACAATTTGCTTTGTTTTTGGAATTTTTGTCCACATAGTTTGTTCAATACTTTGTTTGTAGCATTTCTAGTAGTTTAGTTTTCTTTCATAGTTTTTCCTGTTTCAATGCCTTTTCATACTCCAATTATTCTTTATGGTTGGCCGTAGGCTCCAACATGACTTTACAAGGTCCTCTTGACTTAGGAGACCTCCCGTCGGAGTGTCAAGAGGCTCGTGACTGTTTTTATGCCTCATTCCATGACCATCGCATTGAGATCAATCATCCTGTCAACCTCCATCCATTCTAGGATACTCTTCTCCACACCATCATCCATGAGAGAAAGTGAAAGACTTTATTTTCTCTTCATGAGACCTATTGTCTCTCATCTTATTCAGATGTTCTACACGAATATGCACTCTATCATTATCAATGTCAATTTTAGAGTAACCATGTACAACCAGTCCTTCCTAGTCTTCTTCCAATCCATCTAGCATGTATTTGGCATGCCATAACTTGATGCTCATATTCTTTCTCTTAGGAGGAATAGGCTCTCACTCAAGGGGAGCTTGATGTCATTCCGACCTCTCTCTATGGCGCTTCTTGCCCTCTCCTTTCTTATATTTCCATTGTTGCTTTCTCCAAGCCATCATAGCTTTTCACTACTTTCTTTGCATACACTTTCTTTTTCTTTACTTATCGTACCTAAATTTGCTGCTCATCTGCTCAGTTCATACATGTCATTCTCATCGGCCAATAGTTCAATATCGATCATGTCATCTTAAACATCATCACCCATTACCGTGATCCTTCTCACAACTCTGGTTGTCTTCAATTCACCTTCCTTATTTCTTCTGATCCTAGAGGATGTCAAATTCGAGATTGATCCTGCACTAAGGGTCTAAGCTTCTCATGCCTTTTTGGATGGGAGCTCCTAGGCTAAGCACTATAGCCATGTGTATGTTCCCATGGCACCCCCTTCTTTTCATGGTCCTCAGGACACTGGTCTAGACACACCAACTCAAGAGGCTTTTGTAGAGAAATATGATATCCGAACAATGAAACAAGATGCTCTAGTTCCAAAGGCTAACTTTTCAGAACCCGCTCCTCGTACTCATTCCAATCATGATCGTGCTAGTTCTTCCTAAGCTTCTCACGCTACATTGACTTCGGCTAACCCAACTTCCCGATAGATCATGGATTCCATGACCCAACTTCACTTGAGAATTGACTCACAAGACCCTTAGCTCTGTGAGATCTATTGTCAGCTTACTTATATCATCTCATGGATCCACTCTTAGGGCCTTGAGCTCCACTCTTCCTTTGTTTCCTCCTTATGCTTAAATTTATTATCTTTACATCTTTTTTTTTTATCTAGATTGTTTTTTTTGTTGTATATCTCTTACATCTAGAATTATATATATGTATGTATAATGATGTTTTTTATTGTCTCTTATGTGCTTTCCAGTTCATATTATATATCCTTCGCTATTTTTATGACAAAAATGGAGAGATCTTTTCATAATTGACAAGCTTCTTGATTCACTTAAATAGGAGGAGAATATTAAATTTGAGAACTAATTAAGAAAATATACTTGTAATATTTCTTGACAAATAGAGGGATACTTTCTTTAAGAGAAATGAAGATATTCTTTAGGGGGAGATATACTTTTATTTACTTAATTCATTTGAATTGAATTCATTTATTAAGGGAAATTAATTGAAATATTGGAGGAAACTAATCTTGAGACATTGAAGGAAACCAAATCAACTATTAAAAGCATACTTTAAAACTTGAAGAAAGATACCTGACATAGATGTTTCTTGGAAAATATTACTTTTTGATTTGTCTATCTCATGAAAATTATTCTAAGTCACAAAAGCTTATTCCTATGCTCTTCACTTCATATATCATGTTTGGTGAAAGACCTTAATGTTTTATTCTTGATATATCGTGTCTTATCAAGCTTCTATTATGTTAGATTGATTTTCATGCATCTATATTCCTCTCGAGCTTTACTTTGTACATAAGAGTTGCTACGGGAATTTGTTCCTCTTTCATGCTTTCACAATGCATCAAGCAAAATCTCCAACCATCCTGTTTTGCTTTCTTGACATTATTTTATCCCACAGATTACTTCACCTTAGGTATACTTTTCTTTATGTGTGCAAGTTACATGATTTAAAAATAAGTTCTACAAGATAATGCAATGCATTCCCTTGAGTTATTTTTAATTGAGCGTTAATATGTGTTATGTAAACTCTTTTATGAGAGTTCAAGTGGGTTTATGTAATGATGGTTTGTCACAAAATTGTCAAAGAGAGAGATTGTTAGGTTATTGAGTTTTTTTTTGTGGCAATTTTTTCCATTTTATGCTTAGCCATATAAGTCCCTTTAGATAGTAACTTACTATCCATTGAAGATCAAGGGTTGCTATTTGCCCAACCGAGAAGTCATAGGTATGTCTAAAAATGTTTAGTTTGTGGCAAGTTAGGCTCTTAAAAGGTATAAAGGGAACAATACATTTTTAATTAATAAAATTTGATTTTTTTTTTATAAATATTGAAAGAAATAAAGGACACTTGAGCGGGCAACAACATTCAAGTGCTTAAGCAGTGGTTAAGTATGCTCAAGTGCTCATGACTTTTCTACCGAGATTTGGAAGATATTTTTTTGAGAATTACACCAAATCTTATTTGGAACCCCTATGATACTAAACCTCTTCAGGATATTTGCTTATAAATACCTCTCTATAACCTTTCTAGGGTCACATATCAAAATATTTTTGAAAAGGTTTCACTGAGGAGATAGCCTAATGAGCCACACCATTCTTGATCTCTTATTCAAAGGATTCAAGTATTGAATCTTGGGTTGAAGACCTTCATCCCTTCAATGAGTCTGAAGTGTATTCACTAAAGTAATCAAAGGTTGTTGCATCACAGACGTGAATAAAGTTGTAGGTACTGGAGCGTAAGTCTTTAGAGTAAAGTGGTTAGGTACTGTGTAACTTGATCTCATATAGTGAATTTAGATTAGTGATCTTAAACCTCATGGTTTTTTATCTTTACAATTCGTGTGATGGTTTTCCACGTAAAAATCCTTATGCCACATTGCATATCTTTATTTTCTTATTTGCATTGCCCATTGTTGAAAGAGTTGATTATCCGTAATTTCTCACAAGGAAAAATTGAGTATAACATATAAATATTTATTGAAATTTCTAAATTACACTCATTCACCCCTTCTCTATGTATTACCTTACTGGACTTTGATTTTTCAAAATATATAGCCAAGATCCTTGTTATCAATGTTACAAAGTAGGAAGTTTCATCTTTAGGATTGGTCACTCCCATTACTAACATATCTAGTTTTGTTCTTAAGAAAATCTATATTCCTTAATTCCTTGGTTCAACCCATCAATGGGATGGTGATAGTCCAAAATCAAGATGGGTCTTAAGATGATGATGAAAGTCCATATCCCTTTATTTCTTACACTAACCCATCTTTACAATGGTGATGAACCAAATCAAGATAGGTTTGATCTTAAAAGTTATGGGTTTACCTAAGTCCCTATTCCACTTTATCTTTTTATTTAATTTAGAGAAATCAAGATAGGCTTGATCTTGGAGGCTATAGGCTTTGCCTAGGGCTCTCTCTCACTTAATCTTTTGATTTAATCAAGAGGTTTAAAACCTTATTAATTCTCTTGATGAATAAATGAATAAAGAATCTTCCATGAAAATTTCTAAAAACATTTATTTTGCTAAATGGAAACTTAGTATAATAGGAAAAAAGTAATATTGAAAAATTTTAAATTTCCATGAGAGAAGTTTATTCAATGATTAATTTGATAAGAAAATTTCTCTCAAAATCTTAAGATCAATTTCATAAAATTCTTCTTTTTCATACACTATTCCAATTTAATAAATATTTTATCTTGAAATTAATATTTTCATAGAAATCTATTTGCTATCAAATTACTAAGTTTCTTTAACCTTTTTGGTGAAGTCCTTACTAATAAATTATCTATCATGAATCTATCCAAAACAATATGTATTCTCTTAAATTAGAAAACTTTACAAGGAAATTGTAAGATTTAAAAAAATAAAAGCATTTCTCTTAAAAAGAAGTGATTCCTAAAGATCTCAAAAAACATTTTGAGAAGATTATTAGAATAAAATCTTTACAAATAATCTTTATAAAAGGAAAGATGCTCTTCATCTACTTCATAAAATATTTCCATAAAAATGAACTTTTCTTATTACATACACTTTCCAATTTAAATAAATATATTCTATTAGGAAGAAAACTTCATGAAAATTTATTTTCTATAAGGATTACTAAATTTTTTTTTTATTTTGATTCATATCCATCAATATTCACATACATTCACATCTACATATAATCAAACATATATAAAGGAAAAAGAAAAAAGAAAAAGGAGTTCTCATAGCCAAGGGATCGTGTCTTGCATAATTTTAGTAATTTCCTTTCAGAATCAAACATCCAAAACATGTCAAAAAAGCATCTAGGCCTGCTACAAAAAATGAAGCCTAAAATTACCTTTTGTGTAGCCTTACTTTAATTGGTCATATCGACCTCATTTGAACTCCTATTTATGAATCATTGGTTTCCTCACTTCTTAAACTTCAAAATCATATGTTGGTTGGTTCATGAAACTCATAGGAGACTATCCTAGTTTTGATTCAAATGCAAAACTAAAGTGCTATCATGGTTTTTACTCACTTTTTCTTTGGATTTTCATGGAAAAGAACCATCTTTTCACGCTTAGATCGATAGCTTCTAAATCTTCTAAATATCAATCCTTGCTTCGATTAAGATCCCAAAGTGGGATTTGATCTTGGATTACGACTATATAATAAAAAAGAGATTTACATTGAAAAAATCCTATGCTTCCACTGCAAAGCTTACAACCATCCTATGGAAGAACAAAAATAAGATTTTTACAAGATGCCAAAAGTCTATGTTATTTAAACAAAGCTTACAACCTAATCTCTTGCAAGAAAATGTTCAAAATATAATTCCATGTGTTCATCCCTTAAGTCATGGGATAAAAAATAAAAAAAATGAAAAATAAATAAATAAAAATTTTTGAGGACACACTAGAGGGACTTAATCATGTTTTTCCAAACTTAAGGCTCTAATACCAATTATTGGATTCCCAAATAAATCTAATCCAAGTCCTAGATCTCTCTAAAGGATGCATGCATCTAATATCTTAGGCATAACGGAAAAATAAGATAGGTCTTTAAAACTTTATTCTATGGTGTAAAAAACCAATAAAGATCACATACTTAAGACTTAAATATTCCCAATTGATGGAGACCTTTCACAAAGACTTCAAGATCTTTCACTTGATGCCTCTTCCTTGGATCTTGACAATAAAGATGGGCAAACAACAATAAAGATCACATACTTAAGACTTAAATATTCCCAATCGATGGAGAACTTTCACAAAGTCTTCAAAATCTTTCGCTTGATGCCTCTTCCTTGGATCTTGACAATAAAGATGGGCAAGCTTCTCTCTAAAGGGATGAAGACTATTAAATAGAGTCTTGCTTAACAAGGCTCTTGTTGGTAGACTTGAGTTTTGCCATTCAAGACCTCCATAGAAAAAGCCTTGTTTGGCAAGACTCATATTAAGTGATCTTAGTGTTATCTGTTTGTTAATCCATCCAAAAATTAGCTGGTATGGTCTTGCTAAGCAAACCCTTTTTTAGTTCATATAGAAACAATTTAGAGTTTTGTCTACAAAGTTTTGTCACACCACCCTAAAATGGGTTGTCTACTCTAAACCTCCTACAAATCAAGTTTAGACTTACCTTTTAAGCTTGCTAATCATTAAAACAAACTGGGGATTAAGATAATCTCATTAAACTCATGAGCAACAAGAAGTTAAATAACATAAGCCAATTTTAGCTTTGTCATGTAATTTCTACTTTCTTATCGTATAACACATATATTCAAAACAAAAATTGAAGAAATTTTAGAATTACCCATTAAATATTCTTAATTTCAAGACATAATTTAGTTCTTTCTTTACTATTAAGGTTTTTAATTTATTTTTCTAAAAATAAATCTTTTGAAAGTAAAAATCACATAAAGCATTTAAGGATATGTTTTCAAAACCCATTTAAAAATAATTCTTTTGTGTTTTCTAAAATAAGTTTATTTTGAAACTTATGATGTTTTGTATTATCAAATATTTCTTAAAAGTAATTTTTTATAATGTTCTATTTTCCAATCACTTTTTATATTTATATAATTATGTTTAATTTGAAAAAAATAAATAAAAACAATTTTAAATAATTAAAATATATTCTAAAAAAATCATTTTTTTCACCATAAGTTCTAGAAAGACTTTTTTTTTTTGTAAAAAAAAAAAAAAAAAAAAAAAAAAAGTTATTAAACATGTTCCTAAATTTAAAAATAGCTCCTAAAGAGGCTCTAAACTATCTCTCTCTCTCTCTCATGATTGAAATGGTTGTCCAGTGAAAATTAATTAAGAAAAAAGTGGAGCAAGCTTTTTACATCCACACATATGGCTAAAGGGGAAACCAAGAACTTGTACCCTTTTGACTAAAGGCAGTGGTGGAGAAAGATTTCTACTTTATTAGGACCCACATTTCCTTCCTATTCATCTCCAACTTTCTCCTCACATAACGGTGGATGCATATCTTACATGTATCCCATCATTATTTTATTTCCCCATTTGGATTTGCCTTCCCAACATTATTTATGAGGCCCCCAACCACCCCATTCTCCGTACACAAACATATTTTAATACCTTCATCCCATCTATGCATCTCCGACTCTCCTTTAAAATAACCCATAGTTGGTATATTTTCATCATTACTTGATTGTTTTTTCCTCATATGTTTTAATAATGTTCCCACTTGTGCCTTTGGGGTAAGTTTGGCAATGAAATAAAACTGAAAATAAAGGTAAAAGATAATATCATGTGATGAAAGAGATTTTTTTAAAAAAAATATATCAATTTTAATGTTAAAAAATTGAAAGAAAAATTCAAATATAAGTTTTAAAAATCAATTTTTAAGAACAGTTTCTAAAAATAAAATTAATTTTTAAAAATAATTATAAATTATTTTTTAAGAACATACTGCTTTTCTTAAAATTATTAAGGTTAAATATACTTTATTTTTACACTTTGTCTTCACACCTTTGGCATGTTTTACACTTTACTCCCTCATATTTAAAAGTCAACAATTTACCCATATTAATATTTTATTTTCTAAATTTGTTAAAGAGCAATACCTTACCTGTAAACTTATTAAAAAGTTAATAAATAAGTTGTTAAGTGAAGAAATAAAATTGAAATATAATGAAAAATATTTACGCAATGTTTGGTTTTTAGAAAATATTAAAGAAAATGGTTTTTTCATATTTGGTTTTATTATGGGAAATATGAAAAATAAAAGTAAATATAATTAAAATTATTTAAAAATTTATGGATTTTAAAATTGTTTAATTTTTATATAATTAAGGAAAATGAGTAAAATGAATTTGAAAAAGTATATAAAAATATTTTATTGACTTTGAATTTTTTTTCTTTCATTTTTTTCTATTCTTCTAGTTTTCATTTTTTTTTTCTTCTATTTTTTTGAAAACCAAATATAGTCTTATTGTTTAAGTTCGAAGTTATCATATTTTACAACGGTTTACAAAAATCACAAATAATCATGCACACATATATTTAAAATCAAAAATCAAAATTAATAATTAAGGCATTTGAGAAATTTCACTCAAAAGTTATTAATTCAAAATTGGTTTTATTAAAATTTAAATGAGTACTCGAATAGAGTGTGAAAAAAAAATTCTTTTATAATTTTATGGAGAGTTTATAATTATAGGTAAAATATTGGTTTTTGACTAGTCGAAGGTATAGTGTTGGGTTTTGAATACGAGAGACAAAATGTAAATCAGACTGAAAATTAAAAGAATAAAGTGTATTTAACTCAAACTATTAATTTATTCTAAGGTATTATCATATTTTTTCAATGCAAAAATCATGAACCGAATTTTTAAATTCAAAAATTATTTTTTAAAAAGAATAAAAAAATATTTTAAGAAGATCTTTTACGATTCTAACAACCGACAACATGTAAAAAAGAAAAAATTGAATATTCTTGTTGCGAAAATTTGTCCAAAAAGGATGATAGATAAGTACACAACCTTTTCAAATTTTCAAACACCTTCGTGAAAAAAATAGAAACAAAAATCAATTGAGACAACCTCCGTATCACTCACCGAAAGATTATTCGAAAATCAAATCAGTGTGCTTTACAAGAGGCATACACACCATTGATTACATATCCAAACAGACATGGAAACATGGAAGAAACTTGTGGTCAAGAAGGATGCGACTAAAGATGGTCTCATTTTAAGATACGATCACGCTTTCTTTTTCCCATGATTTCCATGAAAGCAAGATTGTAGATTGTAAGTTGAATTTTGGATCCAATACCCAAACTCCATCAACGTGGATGAACATGAACCCTGGAATCGGATTCCTTTAAAGAGAAGGAAACCTTGTCTCCAATCTCCTAGCATAACAATAATTTCAAAAGAAACAGGCAAAGAAGCTTGGAACCGTATGGCAGGGTGTTTGGACAAAAAGAAAACCCCATTTTTCGAAGAAAACCCCATTTTTCGAGGAAAACATCTGCATGCGTCAAACATCATAGGCATCAAAGGATATCTTACAGGGCAGCTAAAATGGTTTTTTTTTTTTTCTTTTTTTTTTTTTTAAGTATTAAGCCTATTTAAAAATATGGACTTCTGTCTGCATAGGGCCATGGTGGATGACAGCGGGGTTGCAGCTCAAATTTAACTCTCTAGCATATATTTTTGCTGTCTTTTGTGGGAAGAAATTATTTTTCATCCTATTTTTTTTATAAATAAAATAGACTTTTCTCAAAGGAGAAATTTCAATATGAATCAAATACCACAATTTAAATTAGGTGCAATTTGGGCATGTTGGTTTGATCCAACCTGAATTTCATCCGATCTTTGGTGAACTTGAACAAATATTTTTTAATACTTAGGTTAAATTTTTTCAATCTCAATTCAATTTGGATTGGACTCGGATAAAGGGTCAGATGATTCGAACCTAACACAAAATTAATTTTATAATATTTATTATCTTATATAATAATATTCATTTTCTTTTTAGATTGTTTTAAAAAAAATCAAATTATAATTATATTATATATGTTTTTATTTTTATTTTTGTTATTATCTTAAAGTTTTGTGTTTTAATTTTTACTATTTAAATTTTGATATAAACATGTAGAATTTTTTTTAAAAAAAAAAAGAAAAAAAAATCATTATGGATAGATTTTAAATCATGTAACTTAATCAATCTGAATTTAACATACAGGAATTCGGTTTTAAAAATGAATAATCACATAACAAATACGCTAACCTTGATATTTTAATTTTATAGTGCACACATATATTTGATTGAATATGAATGTGATCATGATTTATGGCATGGCAGGTGAAAAGTGAATGGATCATTAGTCAATGAACCCTGGTTTTGTCTTCACTTTTTGAGTAACATTTGGTAGAAAAATATGATAACATAATGGTTTGTGTTATCAATTATTGAAGCCTTTTTGTGGCTCTAGTCATCATGCTTAATCCTAATCCAATCATTATAATTATGTAAAATTGAACCAACAACATACTTATCCATCATCCAACTTATTCAAATTTTCCAAATATCAATTGTAGTTTATTGATATTCATTCCTCTATGGCTTAGAGGTAAGGCTAATATAAAGCATGGTTGAGTGAAGTTAAATTAACATGAGTTGGTATGATCCAAACTATAATCCAATCAATAAAACTTTTAAATTTTCAAATATTTAAAACACATTTTTCAAAAAAGAAAAAAAAATTAAAAATTATTTGAATTTTAATTTATAATTAAAAAATTTAAGAATAAAGTATTTAAAAAGGGAAAAAATAAACCAAAATAGGACATTAAAGAGTCTGTTTGGTAGTGCTTTTAGTCAAAGTGTTTTTACTTAAAGTGCTTACTTTGACTGCACTTCTATAAAAAATACTTTTATAAAAATATGAAAAAGTGATTTTAATAGTATTTTTAACAATATCTCTTATAAGTACAAAAACATTTTTAATATTAATAAATTACCAAAAATGATATTTATTATTAAAAAAAGAGTATATTATAATAAACAAGAAAATTATAAAAAATATATAAACATTTTTATTTTTAAAAAACCAAAAAAAAAAATTATGATTATGAAAAAAATTTTAAAAAAAATTTCAAGTGTTTTTTTAAAGAAACATTTTGGGGTATTTTAAGAATATTTTGAAGTGTGTTTTTGAAGAAATATCTCGCAAGTACTTCTTTGAAAAACGCTTCGAATGTTTTTGTAAAACTTTAAAATATTGTTAAACACCTATTTTTTATATTAAAAACACATGTTTTGAATGGTAAAAATATTTTTAAGAAGCACCCCAAAATGGGCTCTAAGTAAGCAAAGCACATATATTAACAAACAAAATGTTATAATTAGCAAGTGGTTGGGTATTGGCTTACACGCATTTTAAACTTTGAAAATAATGAAGCTATCAACTTAGTTTAATGATTAAAAGATCCTAAATGATAACTATAAAAATTAATAAATTTATTATTTTCAATGAACTTTTAAATTTTAGAATCATTATTATATTATTAATATTATTGAATATATATATATTCAATGATTTAATGGATGAAGGATTGAAGGATTGTTAATATGTATTAAGCGTAAAAATTTATGGCATTTACCCATACAATACCACATAATATGTTGAAAAAAAAAAAAGAAGATAAAATTAATAATGTAGACAACCTTTTTCTAGTTATTAAAGTAATTTATTGTTCATTCTTAATTTTTGTTTCTTTATTAATTATTTTTACAAATTCAATTTAAAGAAAATAGAAAAAGTAAATGAATAATGGGGATTAAAAAAGACTTGATTAAGGTGGGGATTAATTTTTTTTAATCTAAGATGTTTTATTTAAGATATATCCGATATAAAAAATTAATTTCATTGAAATTCTATGAGGTCTCATGTAAATACATCCAATCATCATTTAGTTTCAAATTTTAGTAATTAGCAATTTAACATCTGTGTAATTTTATTACGTTTATAAAATTTATTTTTTTGAAGATTTTAAGTGAAAAAGTATTTTAAACATAAATATTTAAATCTGATTAGTTGGAAATGAAATTAATCCTGATGTTTCAATTTTTTTTCCAAGGGTTAATTATGGTGTTCTTTGTTTCTAATTTTCAAACGCTTTAGAAAATATTTATAAAAAGATGGCCAAGTGGGAATATAAAGGGCTACATTAATTATTGGGCAGTGCACTACCAGTCTAGGATTTTGAAGTAGGTGCACCCGACCACAATTAATGTGATGGAGTCTCACAATCTACCTTCTTGAATGAAGCCACGACTTCATTGAACCCTCGAATGTCGTTTTATCAAAATGGAAAGCTTGACTTGAATGCCACCAAAAGCACATTGGTCCACATTCCATTTCAGTGACTAGTGAGTGGTGGGAAGATGGAATCCACAAGCATATTAACGACCGGCTTAAACAGCTCACCACGTTCTCACTAGGGATGCGTAAGGGCCGGTTGGACTTCGGAGTCCATGCCTCACATTTACATAAATTAATATCTCCATCTTGTTTGATTTTTAAAATTTTCTAAAATTTTTAATTATATTATAAAATAAACATATTTTACAAAATATACATGAATATGTTTCGAGCTTAAAAAAAAAAAAAAAAAAAAAAAAAAACAATCCTAAACTCGTGGTGGTTCGATTTATATTATTCCTTACATCAAGAATAGAGTAGGTATTCAAGAAAAGCTCTGGATGTCATCCTTAAACATGGAATAAAAAAAAAATGATTCCAACTATAGGAGTTGGGTTAGGATGCTTAAATGAGTTTACACAATTCAACCTAATAAATAGAAAATTGGGGTGTAGTTTTTGGGAGTTTTAAAACTGTCAAGAAACTCTCTCATATCTTTATCAAAGAAAGAATACATTGTTATCTCTCTCTCTCTCTTGAAAACTAGGGGCCTGTTTGTTTAGTGTTTTCAATAATTGTTTTCTGTTCTTGAAAACAAAAAACACCAAAAACTTGTTTGGTTGAGAGAGTCGTTTTTGTTTTTGTTGTTCCCCATGTTCTCAAAATGGCACTGTTTAGAGAACAACAAAATGTTGTTTTCCCCGTTTTTTGACTGTTTACAAAACAAAATTAAACAACAAAAAAATCATCTGTTCTCCGTGTTTTTTTTTTCTTCCCGTTCTCATCTCTTCTCCAGCACAGTCACGTTGCCTCTTCTTGATTTTTCCCGTTTCTCAGTTTTGATTCAAGGTTCGTGAAATTTAAATCCAATGGCACAATAGCAAAGAGACCCCTAAAACGGATCCAGAAAACACAGGGAGCAAAAGAAAATCCATTTTTTTTTGTTTTCCTTGGGGTTTTTGCTTGGATTTTCTTGGAAATCAAACGAGGATGAATTTTCCCGAAAATCGAATGGGGGATGGATTTTCTTGGGAATCAAACGGGGGTTGTTGATACCTCGCGTCTTTGATGATCCACGTAGTTGCCAGGCGGATGGACACATGATTTCAACCCATAAAGGTTCTTGATCCAGTCGTTATACCTGCAAGAAGGCATCCGGACAGGGTGTCCGGACGCACCCTCCGATGGTTTTGTTAGCCATGGTCAGAGAGAGAGAGATATAAATCAGTTGGCCTTTTACCAGATATCAGGAGGTTACCAGGGGATCCCCTTCCTCTTCGTGTGAAGGCTTATATATAGTGCCTGGGACACTGTTCCTCTCATTAATGGTGAGGAGATATTTTATGTTGTTATGATGATAATAGGCGTCAGTAGGAGCATCATCACCCTACGAGTGGCTGTCAGAAACCATGGTAGGTGATGCGGCTGTCAGAGATCGTGGGAAGTGATCATGCAGAATGATCGTGGGAAGTGACTTGCTGTCACTTCATCTTGTCTTCTCACTCTGTAGGTGAAAGGATGTGGGCCATGGCTGTTTGTTGTGATAGCGTGTAAGACTCGCTTTACTTTAGTCAATGATCCGGTCAGTTATATCCGGATGACATATGCTGATTATCCGGATGTATATTGTAAATCCATCCGGATGCTATGTTTATAAGTGTCGTTTGATCTTCCTTGAAGCGGTCCGGATAAGAGAAGCTGAAACGTCGCTTGTACTTTCTTGAGGCAGTCCGGATAGGAGAAGCGCATCATGTATATCTTTAGGGAAGTCCGGGTGATGACGATCCGGCTGATAATGCGTGCCATGTGTCACTGTGAGATGCGTGCCATGTGTCTCGGAGGGAGGGGTCCCTACATTGCCCCCCTTTTTAACTTGCCCATTTTGCCCAAAAAATGGGCGGGTTAAAAAATAACTGGCTTTTTGAAAATTGAAGAGGTCTCTTCGTGTGACTGGGCCACGTGGCAAGTGGGGGTGCGGGAGCCAAAAAAAACCTTTATAACGAGCCGCCGATCCTGCGTATCCCCAGGAAATATGTCGTTTCAATGATGGCATAGCTGTTCGTTTGGTTTTCCGAGGGGCTGTTCCCTATAAATAGCGCACTGTACCTTCTTTTTGCATTTTTTCCTACTGCATTCTCCTGAGAGCCTTTCTTCTTCTCGCTTCTGTTGTGTCCTTTGCTTCTCTGAGTAAAGAACTCGAAAGCTCTTTTGTACCGGTGATTTTTGTGTCGTGACATTCGTTTGCTGCTGGTGATTTTGTATCGGGACAGCAACCTTTCTCCTTCAGAGCTTTATTTGGTACGTGTACTTTTGCTATTTGTTGTTCCTTTTGTTGCGTTTGCTGGTTCATTGAACTTGGTTTCTGGTTTGTTTAGGCATTGTTTTGGGCAAGTCGCTTGTGTCTGTTGCTTGAATTTTGGCATTTGTTGGTGCTCTGGGGGGTTTAGGGTTTCCGTTGTCCCCCTGTATTTTTGTGGGTTGGGGGTTTCTTGTTGGGGTAGAGTCAAGGATTTTGGAATGGGTATATTGGTGGTGCGAGGTTTTCTGAGCGTTGTTATTGTTTAGGGTTTGTGGGGTTGGTTGGCTATGTTTGACTGTTGCACTTCCTGTATGTAGGTTTCGGTTCAATCCTCGGCCTAAAAATGTCTTCAAAGAGAAAGCTGCTTCATCTGCCCGGGTTGGCGATGCTCATGAGAAATCTACAGACAATCTGAGCGTAAAGGAGTTCGAGGATCAATTCTGTATCCCAAATTGCGTGATTGTGGACTTTGTGAATGGGAAGGATGCCATGTCTACGGAGAAAGCTGAAAAAACTGCCATCATCTTCACAAAGGAACAATTCAATGCGGGGCTCCGGTTCCCTCTGCCGGCGTTGTTCAAGGAATTCCTCCATTTCACCCAGATTCCACCCGCCTTCATTCATCCCAACACCGTCCGGGTGCTGATGGGATGCAGCATCATAAATATGCTGTACAACCTCGACCTTACGATGCTGGAGGTGTTTTTTGTCTACTCGCTGAGAAGGCAAAAACTGACATCTTCAGTATGTCCACTCACCTGCCCTCCCTTCAATTGGTGACGGAGCTGCCAGACTCGACGAAGGGAGGGGCGAAGGGATACGTATCGGTCCGGGGTGCATGGGCGGGGTTATCAGGGCGTCCAGGGAGGCCATTCGCTCCCAACTACTCCTTAGAGATTCCGGGTAAGTTTGCTTTGTCACTTTTGTCCGGCTTTTACTTTGTTGATTTTTTTTTTTACTTTTCCGGATGGCATTCTCATCTTTTGTTGCTTGTTAATACAGGTCCGGAATTGAGGGGCCACCTCGTGGATTGGGTGGAAAAGGCGTCTTTTGCCTGTCTCAGTAAACTATTTGAGATAGACGCCAAGGAGAGGCACTACAAGACGCTGCTCACTGCGCAAAACCTGATGGCGGTAGTCCGGGAGTCGCAGGAATATGTTGTCAATATTCTCCCCAGGAAAATGCCAAAGGAGTTGGTGCCTGGGGAGCATTATACTGTGAAGGATCTCCCGATATACTAGGAGTCTAAGGATGCTGATGCTGAAAAACGCCGGGTACTCCTGGATAATCGGGAGAAGAAAAAGAACGAAGGAACCCTTCGGAAGGCTCCCGGACAGAAACGCGACGCAGACTCTCCTCCAAAGAAAAATCCTGCGAAAAAGAGGAAGCTGGTGAAGAATGGGAAGGGAATGAAGGAGCCCACTCCTCCCAAGGAATTTGTTCCTCCGCCAATCACTCACGAGGCGGAGGTAATGATAGAGGAGCCAGTGAACCCTGCTCCTCATTCCATCTCAAGCGGATCCGGACACGTCGTGGGGCTGAACCACTCAAGCACCTCCTTGGCCGCGGTTGCCCGTCTGGCTAATTTGGCTGAGGAAGCTGCGTCCATCAATCATCCGGACTCCCCTAATCCGGATGCCGATGCAGCTGAGGCCGTTTGTGCGACTCCCTTGGAGGAGGCAGGGGCAGAAAGCCAGAGTCAGCCCTCTGACGATCCGGACCATCTGGCTCTTGCTCTGGTGAAGGGGCCACCTTCGAAGAGGCCTTGCTCGGCGTGCAATCTGAGGTCCGGACTCCTCGGGCGGCTGCAAGATCGTCAGCAAGAGATCGAAGTTAGTTGCACATCCGCCCACGATGCTCATCCGGAGGGGGGCGAAGTGGAAATGGCAACTGAAACTCCAGCTGTCCCGGTGGTGGTCCCGGCTGAGGTTGCACCCGGGGAGACTCATCCGGTCGTAAATGCTGAAGCCCCGAATCCGGAACAAGAGTTACCTTCTGCTGCTTCATCCGGAGGGGAACTTGTTAATGACGCAGCTTGCTCCTCTGCTAGCTCTTTTAGCTACGCGGAGTTGGAAGATAAGCTGAAACAAATTCCACCCGACTCGCCTGACATCCTGCCTTCAGCCAAGATGTTCGAGATGGTGGAAACGGTAAACTGTTTTTATGTGTTTTTTTTTTTGTGTTGTTGTGGTATGATTTATAACTTGGCTTTGCTTGTTTGTGTGTCAGTTGGTGAGTGGCCTCCGCGGCATGGCCCAACAACACGATCTCTTTTCTGACCTGCTGCGGACCACTGATTATATGAAGATCTTCGCCTCTCGGCATAAAGAAAGTGAAAAACAATTGCGCCTGAGACTGGAAGAGGCTGAAGCTAGTTTATCCATCATTCGAAAAGATAATGAAGCCCTCCGGGTGGATTTGGCTAAGGCAAAGAGCCGGGAGGAATCAACAGCCGACCACCTGCATGAGGCGGCAGATGAGATGGCCCGGCTGAGGGGGGAGGTGAGGCACCTCCGGACAGAGGTTTCTATTGAAAAGAAACAAAGGGAAGATCTGCAGCTGTGCTTGGCTGCACAAAAAGAGGAGCTAGAACGGGAGTTTGCTGCAGAGAGGGAGGAACTTGAAGCAGAGTACCAAAAACAAGTGGATGATACATTCATCTTTGGGTATCGGTGCTGCATGAAGAAGAACGGCATCAAGCGGGACGTCCCTTCGATTCCTCCGGGTGAAGAAAAGAAACTTCATGACAAGCCTGCTCCCTGATAGCTTTTCTTTTTGTGATTTCATCTGTAATCTTCCTTTTGTACTTTTTGTGGTCCGGAGACTTCCTTTGTATATACATTTATACATCAATAAAAATACTTGTTTTTCCATTTGCACTTGTCTCTGCTTTTTCATTGATAGTATTGCTTTAAATTAGACACATTCCAGGGTCTAAGTAATGGAGTTCCGTCTAACTTTTGTAAATGATAGGCTCCATTTTCACTTGTCTTAGACACTATGTAGGGTTCTTCCCAGTTGGCCTGGAACTTCCCTGCACCTACTTCAGCAATGTTTTCAAAAACTTTTCTAAGGACTAGCGTACCATTTTTGAAGCTTCTTGGCCTTACTTTGCGATTGTAATGTGCTGATGCCTTTTGTTGATAATCTACCATCCGGATGGCCGCGTTTTCCCTTATTTCATCTGCCCAATCCAAATTTCTCCCTAATTCCGCGCTTGCATCATCTTGTTTTGCTGCGTCAGTCCGGATAGTAGGAAGACCTATTTCAGTAGGAATGACTGCATCCATACCGTATGCGAGGGCGAAAGGAGTATTTCCTGTTGGCCGTCCGGGTGTAGTTCTGTAGGCCCATAGGACGCCGGGTAGCTCCTCGACCCATTTCCCTTTGGCTTGTTCAAGCCTTTTCTTTAAGGCAGTGATTAGGGTCTTGTTTGTAGCTTTTGCTTGCCCATTACTCTGAGGATATCGCGGTGTAGAATATGAATTCCGGATGTTCAGCTCCGAACAGAAATTCCTGAATGCGATGCTGTCGAATTGAGGACCATTGTCAACTATAATGGTTTGTGGGATTCCAAAACGGCAGACAATATTTTTCCATACGAACTTGGCGACATCCTTGTCTTTGATGTTAGCATATGCTTCAGCTTCCACCCACTTACTGAAATAATCTGTGGCAACGAGCAAAAATTTCTTTTGGGCAGGTGCAGCTGGGAGAGGTCCCACTATGTCCATGCCCCATTGTGCGAAGGGTCATGGGCCTGAGATTGATTTTAACGTTGCTGACGGCATATGCGGAATGGGAGCATACCTTTGACATTTATCACATTCTTTGACATAAGCTGCCGCATCCTTCTTCATTGTTGGCCAATAATATCCTTGTGAATGGGCTCGATGTGCCAAAGATCGTCCTCCTGAATGATTCCCGCATATTCCCTCGTGTAACTCAACTAACACATACTGGGCCTCTGAATGCCCTAGGCACCGAAGGTAAGGTCCTGTGAAGGATCGTTTATACAAGTGCCCCCCAATTAAGGTGAAACGGGCAGCTTGCACCCGGATTTTGTGTGTCTGTTGGGGATCTCCGGGTAGGGTGCCTGTCCGGAGATATTCTGCAATGTCGTACGTCCATTCTTGATCGTCCACTTGGTTTGCCTTAATGGTGTTGCAGGTGGAAATCTCTGTGACAGAGGGGTTGGTTTGCACATGTATAGGCAATAGAATAGCTTCTTTGATGGGGAGGGAGGCAGCTATACCGGCCAAGGCGTCAGCGCGCCCATTGTCGGTTCGCTTGATTTTTTCTATTGTCCATTCAGTGAATTGCTGCAAGGTGTTTCTTACTTTAGCTAAGTATCGCGCCATGCGTGCGTCTCTAGCCTCATATTCTTTCTAGACATGTCTTACCACGAGTTGTGAGTCGCTGTAGATCCGGAGTTTAGAGACGGATAGAGCAAGGGCGAGGTCCAATCCGGACAAGATGGCTTCATATTCTGCTTCATTGTTAGAGGCAGAGAATCCCAGCCGGATGGCTTGCTCCAAATATTCCCCAGTTGGGGATTGTAGTAGGAGCCCAACTCTAGAGCCTGATGAGCGCGAGGCTCCGTCAACTCGCAGAGTCCGCCATTCTTGTTTACTTGACTCGTCATGTTTGTTGGGTCTTCGGGAATATTCTAGCACGAAGTCAGCCATTACTTGGCCTTTCATGGACAATCTGGGTTGGAATTCGATTCCAAACTCGCTCAATTCAATGGCCCATTGCAGCATTCTCCCGGTTAAATCTGGCTTGTGCAGAATGTTGCGAAGGGGCTGGTCAGTTAGTACGATCACTGGATGAGCTTGAAAATAGGGGCGGAGCTTCTGGGCAGCGCTTCGAAGAGCTAAGGCTGTTAGCTCCATTTTTGAATACCTGGTTTCTACGTCTGCCAATGCCCTGCTAACGTAGTAGATAGGTTTCTGCTCCTTTGGTGAAGGGCAGCGGAATAGAACAGCGCTGATTGCCCACTCTGACACAGCCAGATACATGTATAACTTCTCCTTTGGGATGGGGCTGCTTAAGATGGGTGGTTGCATAAGACAATGCTTGATCTTTTCGAAAGCGTTTTGACAACTGTCCGTCCATCCGTGTGCTCCAGCTTTTCGTATTGCTAAGAAAAAGGGTCGCAATTCATCAGTGAAGTGGGCTATAAAGCGCCCTAATGCAACGAGCTTGCCTGTGAGGCGTTGTAGCTCCTTCTTGTTCCTGGGAGGAGGTGTTTCGATGACTGCCTTAACTTGATCCGGGCTGACTTCTATGCCCCTCTGGCTGACCATAAATCCCAGGAATTTGCCAGCACTCACGCCAAAGGCGCATTTAGAAGGATTTAGCTTCATGCCATACTTTCGTAAGAGGTGAAAAACCTCTTGTAAGTGAAGAACATGCTGCTCTCGGGTTTTGCTTTTAACCATGATATCATCAATATATACTTCTATCGTGTGGCCTATCAGAGGTTTGAAGATTTTAGTCATCAATCTTTGATAAGTGGCGCCAGCATTTTTGAGTCCGAATGGCATGACTTTGTAGCAATAGAGGCCGTGTGGCGTTATGAATGCTGTCTTTTCCTCGTCATCCGGGGACATGGGAATCTGGTGATATCCAAAGAAGGCATCGAAGAAAGAGAGCATCCCTTGCCCGGAAGTGGAATCCACAATTTGATCTATTCGCGGCAAGGGAAAACTGTCTTTTGGACATGCATTGTTTAGGTTGGTGTAGTCTACGCAAACTCGCCACTTTCCTTCTTTTTTGGGTACCACCACCACGTTGGCTAACCAATCCGGATAAGATACTTCTCTGATGAATCTGGCTTCTAACAATTTGTCAATCTCATTCCGGATGACTTTTTGTCTGTCCGGGTGGAAGCGTCTGATCTTCTGCCGGACGGGTCTGGCAGCTGGAAAGACGTTAAGCTTGTGAGAGGCAATAGAGGGATGAATTCCCTTCATATCAGAATGTATCCATGCGAAAATGTCATGGTTTCGTCGAATGATGTTTTGTATGCTCTGAGTTTCTTCTTGTGACATGAGGGAACTGATGTTTGTGAGATGAGTGCTTTCTTCCGAAACTTGGATTGTTTGTAAGGGATCTGCTGTCGGGGGATCTTTGTCCGCCGGACCCAATAATTGCTATTGGTCATGTGTATGGCTGGGTTCAGGGGGAGATGCATCCTCCTGGTTGGCCCCTGCTTCTCGTGCTATCTGATAGCATTGGCGAGCGGCTAATTGGATGCCATATAGGTCGATTTGGCCATCGTTGGTGAGAAAACTCACCATTTGATGGTATGTAGAGGGGATGGCTTTCATGTAGTGAAGCCATGTGCGCCCCAAGATGATATTGAAGGGTGATAACTCTTGTACCACCGAGAATTGTACGTTGAGAGTGACTGGGCCAGCTTGGACTGGCAGTACAATGTCTCCCAAAGACGTAGTTGATGATCCGTTGAATCCGGATAAGATGCGTCCAGGGTTTTCAAGGCCTGTGAGACTGTGTCCCATGTGGCTAACGACTGATGCTTGTATAAGATCGGCCGAACTGCCTGGGTCAACCAAGATACGCCGCACATCGAAGTCCCCTATTTCCAGGGACAAGATGAGGGCGTCGCGATGTGGTTGCAGTGTCCGGGTGGGATCAACTGGTGGAAAGATGATTGTCCCATCTATGGGGCAAGGGCCCCCTCCAGTTAACCCAGGCCGGATGGAATTGATGCGTTCGCGTACTGATGCGGCCCGCAACAATTTCTGTCTTTTTCGCCTGGAGTCATACTCCCCGTCAGATGGTCCTCCGTTAATATAGTTTATAACGGCTTTGGGGACAACTGGGGCTCTAGGGGTCCCGGGGTTGTGATGTTGGGATGCGTCCCTTCCTCCAGTATCTGAGCGGAGGTATTGCTTCAAATGCCCTGCTTTTATGAGCCTCTCGACCAGGTACTGGAAAGCCCGGCATGTTTCTGTTGTATGGCCATGATCTTTGTGGAAGGCACATCTCCGACTATGATCCCTTGTGGATGGGTCCATTCCGATGGGTCTAGGCCATTTGAAGTCGGACAAGCCCTGGATCATTGGGAGAAGCTTTTCATATGATATGGAGAGGGGTGTGAGAGGCGGTCTATCCGGGCGACTCGATCCCTCTTGCCTTAGGTCGGGCGACCCTGGACGGTCCGGAGGTTTAGCATTTCTTTTCGCGTCACCTTTAGATGCCCGTCCGACAACCAAAACTTGCTGAGTGGCTGCACGCACGTCATCTTCGAGCATTGAATATTTGTTGGCACGTCTGAACAAATCGTCCATCGTTGTAGGAGGCTTTTTGGCCAGTGATTCGAAAAATGGAGTGCCTGGACAGATGCTTCGTTTGAAGATCTGTAGGACAGCATCCATGCTGCAAGCCTCTATTTGAAGTACGGCCTGACCAAATCGTTTCACAAACTCCCTCAAGGATACGTTATCTCGCATCTTTATGTTCTGGAGGGTGCTGATATTCTGCTTGTGTCGAGCGGAGCACAAGTATTGTCCCACGAAAGCTTCAGATAGGTCCCTGAAATTGTCAACAGAGTTAGGAGGTAGGCGATGAAACCATGAGAGGGCCTACCCTTGTAGGCTGGAGGGAAATACTTTGCATAGTAGTGCATCGTTGCCAATATCGAGCGTCATGAGCTGTCGATAGTGCATGATGTGATCGAAGGGATCGTTGGTTCCATCGTATGTGGAAAATTTTGGTACGAGGAATCCTCTTGGGGGCTCATAATGAATGATATGAGGGCAGAAGGGTGTAGAGAGCATGTCATCCAGCCTTTTGCTAATGGAGCCGATGGGTGGCTCGTTTGGGAGGTTTCTCCCAGTCGGTCGTTCCGCTAGGTGCGAGTGAACGTTCAACATCGCGGGGGCGACCCTGGGGTCACGATGCGGAGGTATGTTCTGCACCATGGGAGCGACCCTCGGGTCAGGGCGTGGTGCCCCTGTTGTGGCTACTGGTGGCCTTGATCCCAGGCTCTTGTGGGCCCAGTCTTGCGCGCATTGAACTTGACAGCTGTGATTTTCTATCACGTTGTCTCTTTGCTGAAAAATGAGTGGAGTCTGAGCTTTCCTCACGGGGAGCTCGAGGCATGGGTGTGCGTGGCTCATGAGGCCTCGCGTTACATGCTCCTGGGATAGCTCCTGTTGTCCCAGGATATATCGATTCTGGTTCTTGTTGAGGCCTCGAATTTGCTACTTGGCCCCTTGAACGCTGACGTCGAGGAGGCCCTGACGTTGAGGTCTGGATGCGTAATACATCGTTTTCTTCTCTCAGTCTTTCTGTCTCCTGGAGGAGAGCTTTCAGTTGCTTTTCGCTTGCCAACTGTCTCCTTTCGATGGCTTTACGCCATTCAAAATTATCTTCCTCTCCTCTACCAGAGGATTGGCTTCGGGAAGGTGTGGCCATCTTTGCCAGTGACTGAATCAAACGAAAAGATAGATTTCCCACAGACGGCGCCAATGTTGATACCTCGCGTCTTTGATGATCCACGTAGTTGCCAGGCGGATGGACACGTGATTTCAACCCATAAAGGTTCTTGATCCAGTCGTTATACCTGCAAGAAGGCATCCGGACAGGGTGTCCGAACGCACCCTCCGATGGTTTTGTTAGCCATGGTCAGAGAGAGAGATATAAATCAGTTGGCCTTTTACCAGATATCAGGAGGTTACCAGGGGATCCCCTTCCTCTTCGTGTGAAGGCTTATATATAGTGCCTAGACACTGTTCCTCTCATTAATGGTGAGGAGATATTTTATGTTGTTATGATGATAATAGGCGTCAGTAGGAGCATCATCACCCTACGAGCGGCTGTCAGAAACCATGGTAGGTGATGCGGCTGTCAGAGATCGTGGGAAGTGATCATGCAGAATGATCGTGGGAAGTGACTTGCTGTCACTTCATCTTGTCTTCTCACTCTGCAGGTGAAAGGATGTGGGCCATGGCTGTTTGTTGTGATAGCGTGTAAGACTCGCTTTACTTTAGTCAATGATCCGGTCAGTTATATCCGGATGACATATGCTGATTATCCGGATTTATATTGTAAATCCATCCGGATGCTATGTTTATAAGTGTCGTTTGATCTTCCTTGAAGCGGTCCGGATAAGAGAAGCTGAAACGTCGCTTGTACTTTCTTGAGGCAGTCCGGATAGGAAAAGCGCATCATGTATATCTTTAGGGAAGTCCGGGTGATGACGATCCGGCTGATAATGCGTGCCATGTGTCACTGTGAGATGCGTGCCACGTGTCTCGGAGGGAGGGGTCCCTACAGGGGTTGCAAAAAAAAATAATAATAATAATAATAACATGATTAGATTAGTACTTGCGAGGATTGAGAGTGGCAGAGGAAAATAGGGCCTTTTAGGGATTCTCTTGGGCTGGAGGGCAACTTCAGAAAAGGGCTTCTTGTCAGTTCTTGATGCCCGAGGGAGAGAAGTGGGTGACATTTTGAATTTTAGATTTAGTAGAGATAAAAAAAAATTAACAAATCACGAGAACAATTTTATCTCAACTTAATAGAATATGCTATAATTTTTAATAAAGTTAAAGATTAAATAAAAAAAATATTAATAAAAATGATTTTATTATGTTTGATTTATTTTAAAAAAAATATAACAAATATTTTTATTTTTAAATTAATAAAATAAATAATTTTTTTAATTTAAATGAACTATATATCTAAAAGTTATTTATAATATAAAATTACTTGAAGAAAATATTTTATTAATTAGAAAAGAAAAAAAAAACATCTTTCAAACGTGTTTTTTGTTTTATTTGTTCTAAAATTTTTTTTTTATTAACTCAACCAAACATGTTTTTTTGTTTTTGAGAACAAAAACTGTTTTTCAAAATTCAGTTCCCAAACACAATTTTTTTTAAAAAAACACCAAAAACTGTTCTTAAAAACTGTTCTCAAAAACTGTTTTCCAGAACAGTTTTCAAAAACAGCAACCAAACATGCCCTAGATTTATAGTTTCTTTAATTTTTACTGTTTTCTCCTTTAAAAAGACAGTCAAGGTACTTGCACTATGAAAATAGAGTGATTCTCATATTCATAGTTTCATTCACAACTTGAGCCAAGGAAATTGGTCAATGAAACAACCGATGAAGATTTTTTAGCATGGTAACCTAGAAGCCTTATTTTTTGTCATCAGTATTAGAACCCTATTTAGGTTGTTTTAGATTGAGACAAAAACCTAAACAAAGGAACTTTGTTCAACATAGAAGGGATTAGGAGGCTTATGTCACTTGAAAAAAAAAAATCTATAATTATTAAGCTATATGTAAAATGATCTCTTGATTGAGTATGAGGCATACAAACTACTTATGAGATGTAAGAAATGTTGAGATTGAACCCTAAAAAGCATCACATATATGATGTAATGAATAGAAATTCATTTATAAATTTATTTATTTATGTTTCTTGATTTCCTTTTATTATCTCATTTGCATTAATTAGTTCTTTGAGCATACACGCCTCATATCGCTTGCATTGTAAATGACTTAAGTGTATTAGGAGTTACATAGAAAATCCAAATTATATGTGCCCTGCAGAGTGATAAGTAGCCCATAGTCAGTTCATAGATTTAAGCAATCCATCTAATATTGTAGTATACTACCTCCTAATTGGAGGAATGACATGTCTTAGTTGTCGGGATGGTTCCTACGGTGGATCATGATATAAAGCTATCATTTGTCATGATTAACCAAATTACTATATTTTATGAATTCTCAACCTTGAGAGGATATTGAATTTATGTAAAAGTCATAAGGAGGCTTTGACTTATGAGTGCAACCCTAAAGTGGTCATATATCCCTATGGATTAAGTCATTGTAAATAGAGGTTGGTAACAATAGGTATTCTCAATAGAGGTACCATGATATTTCATAAAATTGAGATAGTGTGTCCCATTGGGTGATCCAAATGACATATGATCTAAAAGATTATGGTTATAACACTTCCTTTGGTGAAAATTTGACATATACTCCTTGGAGTTAGAGTATGTCAATTGATCACATAATAAGTGGCATCTGTAACTCAATGATTGAAGAGGTAATCTTGATAGGTGATAACATTATCTTGTTAGGTTACGAACAACAACCTATGGAAAGTCTACATGCAATGGATGGTAGATCATGGACTTAAGCTTCGTCTCATTGTCATTTACATAGAGTATTAGAGTGCAATTGATTCTCTTTAGTGGAATATTGAATCAACTTCAAAATTGGATTTTAAGGGATCTGATATTCTTATAGGTCCCAATGATCCCCGCTCTAAGCTCATATACCATGATGATATGGTTTATGAGGGTTAGATTAGTTTTAGGTTTACTCTTGTTCATAAGGGTGTTTTCGTAATTACACAAGGTTACACAGAGGATAGTGAGTAAGTTCTTTGAATTGGGATAATCGATTAATTAGATGACCATGTGTGGTTAATTAATTAATTATGACCTATTTTGGGCTAGATTAAGTAACACAAGCCTTAATAGGCTCAAATCACTTAAGTCTAATTGGGAAACCCTATAAATACCCCTTAAGGGTTAGGGCTAGGGTATCCATCACTTTCGAGAGACAATCATCTTTCAACTGTAGAGAGTGAGAAAAAGAGAGAGCCAAGGTATTCACTCTTCCAAAGCCAACACTTTGAAGTGTCAAGATTGTGGTTCGAGTCATTGGGTAAAAGATCTTGAGTGTACGAGACCTTTAGATTCTTTAGGCTTCATCTTCATTGAGCGAAATTGATTTAAGAACATCAAAATCAAATGTACAATTTTCAAATGCCTTTAATCTAGATCCTAAAATGTTAAAAATACTATTTTTTGCTTTCATTGCATAAGATCTAGAGGTCTAAGGTAGTTAACATATACCTATTCAATCTAGGATATGGAAACGGAGAAATTCAAGGCTCCTAGCAGGAAGCTCTAAAGGAGAAGTATGATGGACTTTTGGATACAAAGCTGAGAGAACTTTTAGTGAAATTTGGAAATTACAAGATATGAACAAACCATACAATGCAAGAATATCTCAGGGAGATGAAAAAAACGATAAGAGAACTTAAGACCTCCGGGCATGTCCTCATCGGTGAGCAACAAATTGAGGCAATCGTCATATCTCTACCAAAGAGTTGGGAACATATGGTGGTGAACATGACACATAATAAGAGTGTCAAGACTTTTGATGATATAATTCGTCATCTTGAATTGGAAGTCAAGCAACTTGTGGTTACTAGGCCTAATGAACAAGTTGATGTAGTTGAATCCAATTCATGCAAAGCTTTCGGCTTTAAGTGTAACAAAAAATTCTTTAAGAAGAATAAGAAATATGATGATGCTTCAAAGAAAGGGAAGACAGTGGCATGTAAGAAGTTCAAACATGCTAAGAGGGATAAGAGCAAGTTGAAATGCTACAATTGTGGCAACAAGGGTCACTTCGCTTGTGAGTGCATTGAGTTGAAACGAGTATGGTCATGTTCAAATCACTCATGTGCTTATATTTCTAGCGATGTAATGTTAATTGAATCTTATTCCTTTGTGGACCATAGACTAAGGTGGTGTTTGTTTTTTTACTTAATTCTAAATATAACATTAATGCTTACTAGTGTTAAATATTAGATTGTTTGTTTTTGCAATATTTTATTTCTATTAAGTATTAAAAAGTAAAGAAAAACCAATATGTTATTTTTTCTATTTAGAAAAAGCTACATATTTTAGTTTTTTCTATTTAGTAAAAAGTTTATAATAAGTCATGAAAAAATAGAAAAACAAACAACCTAAATTCTGAAAACAAATTACTTTCAGTAAAAAGTCAAAAAAACAAATACCACCTAAATTGTCATCAATCATATAGCTAGAGATTGAGGGGCATATGTAGAGTTATTACAAATTAATTCTAGTACAAGATGGATCTATATAGGAAATAATTCCAAATCCTAGTTTAAAAAAAAAAACAAAAACAAAAACAAATCTTATCTCTCCAAATCCATTTCATTAAAGACGAGATAGAATGAGTGTCTTAAAATACTAAAATATTTGTGAGATATGATTATCCTTTTGAATTCACTATGCTTGTAGCTTTCAATGAAAATCCATTTATCATATAAAAAGAGATGGATAGAGAAATGCATCTCTAAGGTAAGGTTTTTACTCTAAAGCTTGTGAGTGATGAGGATAATCGTACTAGAACGTCTAATAAGATTATATCTAAAGTATATTTGGAAGCGACTCTTCTAATACGAGAAGTTCTTGGTACAAAATCTAGATATTTTATAAAATTTTAAAAATTATTTTAATAATTCTTTATTATATTATCCAATTGATTTTTCATAAAATTATACATTATAAAAATGCTATTAATAAAAACATTATAAATTAAAAATATTTTTATAATAATCATTTTCACATGGGCCCCCTAATATAATTTTCTATTATTTTCTTCATGCTGGCAAAGATGAGTATCTTGTCAAGTTTGGATTATGTGTTGACTATGCCATTCTTGTTGGCAAACCAACCATAACCCAAATGAGATTAATTGAGAGATTTACTTGGATGCTTTCACGTTCAAATCTATCAAATTATTAAGATTTACTCCACTAATCTTAATTAATATGACTCTATTAATCTCATTTAAATTTTCATATAAATACATTAAAATAATATCATAAATAGATTTTGAATTATACAAACCCGAGTCCAATCCAATTAATTTGGGTCTAACTTAAACAACTCAAACTTAACTCGAGTTTAGAAAAATGAGGTTGTTGGGTTTAGGTTAAGTAGTGTATGTTAGAGTTCGGGTTGGATTGAATTTAGGTTAATTATTTCTTAATTCAAATTAGACTCGGGTGTAGACCCCCCCGGAGGAGCAGGGGAGCTTTCTTTTATTATTATTTTTTTGCTGCTTTTCGGACGGCCTCTCAAGTGGGCTGCTCTCAGGCGGCTGGAAGGGATGGGGGGTAGCCACCAGATGGGACGGGTGGCAGGAAGCAAGTGGTGACTTGCTGAGGAAGACACAAACAGGAGAGAAGGAAAAGGAAAGAGGAGAGATATCTGCAGAGGGGGGCTTTTTTTCTCCAGAGAGGGGGGCTTTTTTTGTCCAGAGAGGGGACGAGAGCAGAAGGAGGGGGGAATTTTTCAGAGAGAAGGGAGATAGAGAAAAAAAGCAAGGAGGGGGGCAGACGTCTGGGGGAGGTGGAGGTGAGTCCAGAGAAAAAGGGGAAACTCGAAGGAGGAGAAAGGAGAGGTACGGTTACCATGATCCTCTAGATTCATTCTATGTATATAATCTTCTCACAATTTTTTTTAATAGTTCCAATAGATCACCTGATCATATGTTTTAGTTTCATGGTTCACGTTTGAGTTAGGGGTTGATTATTGCTATCTCTTTCATATTTTTGGGTTGTTTTGAGAGCAATGAAGCTTCGTTTTAGCATCCCCATCCATCATGCTCTAATATGCCCAGCTCCATTTCATCACCATTCCACGTTCCATGCATGACTGTCATCCCCGCACACCCTCCTCTACCTTTCTCTCTCTACACCACAGCATGCACCTCAAACCTTCTCGTTTTAGCATGGCCATGCGTGGCCACCTCTTACCCATATCCACGCCATCTTCAAGCCCATCTCTCTTTCTCTCTTTCCCTCTTGGAGCTCCCTCTCTGGCCACCTCGTACTCGGTGAGTTTCTACAGATGGGCGTTCTCAAAGACATGAGCTGCAGGGGTGGTCTCTCCGCCAAAGCCAGCGCCACTATTTCCGCCGCTGTTCCGGCGCCAGAAGTCCCCACTCTGCGCCATTCCAATCGACTATCTCCCTAACACCGAGATCCATGCATGCAAGCCACCCCACCCCTCACCTTTTCGCTGCATGCGCCGCGTCGACAAGGCGCCTGCTCACCTCGCCAGACACCATCACCCGCTTCGGCCATGCGGGCACTTGCATCAGCCACCATGGCGGCAACGTCTTCTGGATGCCGTCGGATTGCCGCCGCTGCTCCTCTCTCCATGGTGCTGCCGGTGGTGGAAGCTTTCCTTTGAGGATGATACCCAGGCGGAGAGGCAAGCTGTGAAGAAGATGAAGTCTTGGGCTTGCCCATGACGGATTTTAGGCTTGAGAGGAAGCCCAGCCCAAGCATGTTGATGGAGCCATGTCATCTCAAATAAGTGGGTTGTGAGGGGAATGGGTGCCTTGGGCTTGTCCATGATGGAAAGGGATTTGGGCTTAAGTTGGAACACTAGACCCAAGTTTGTGATGGAGTTTGGGTTTTGGGCTTGCCCATGATGCTATTGGATTTGGGCTTAAGTTGGAACACCAGGCCCAAGTTAGTGATGAAGATGGATGCCTTGGGCTTGCCTAGGGTATGGACTTTGGGCTTGAGTAAGAGCCCGGGTCCAAGCATGTTGGTAGAGGGCCTCATGCTCCTTATGCTAGTCACCCTCATGGCCCAAGTCCATGTTGAGTTAGCCCATTTGGCTACTTTATTTCTAAGCAAGTTTTAAATCTCTAATCTTAGTAAATTATTAACTTATTCATGCATTTTTATTTTTATTTTTTATCTTATTTTATCTTCACTAATTTAGTTAACTCATCTTAAAGAAAATTGAAAGTCAAATTATTATTGTTAATTATAGTTTTATCTTGAAGCTTATATTATTCAATTTCGCTAGCTTAAACATTATGATTATTTATTATTATTATTTTTTCGTGTATATCTATTTATCATATTTTAAAAATCTCGTTTATTAAAGTCAAAATTCTAATCCTTCAAAAACCCCGTGTCTCAATTTAATTTTTCAAAAGCTCGTTTAGATCTTGTTTCCATCAATTAAAATTATTATCCCATAGTTATATAGTTATTTAAGGTCTAATATTTCGAAAATCCCATGTTTTAATTTAATTCTTAAAATATTCGTTTAAATCTCATTTTCATTAAATAGAATCAATATCCCATATTTATCTAGTCTAATCTTTCAAAAATCCCATGTTTTAATTTAATTCTTCAAATATTCGTTTAAATATCACTTTCATTAAATAGAATCAATATCTCATATTTATCTAGTCTAATCCTTTAAAAATCTCATGTCTCAATTTAATTATTCAAATATTCGTTTAAATCTTATTTCCATTAATTAGAATCATTATCCCGTATTTATTTAGCTATTCAAAGTCTAATTCTTCAAAAATCTCATGTCTTAATTTAATTTCTCAAATCCTAAAAATTCTACGATTCGTTTCAACCCTATTTTCATCAAACAGGATTATTATCCCATATTCATCTATTTATTTAAAACCTAGTTCTTCGAAAATCTCTTGTCTTAATTCAATTTTCAATCCCAAAAACACTACCGTCCATCTTCGCCTAAATATTATTCTCGTTAATTAGTACTATAATCCCATACCTACCTATTTATTCAAAGTCATATCTTTTAAAAATCCAACGCCCTAATCCAAATTTTCAATTAGAGAAATTTCACTATTTTATTCGTTCAAACATTATTTTTGTTAATAAATATCATTATTCCATATCTGTTTATTTATTTATTTCAATCATTAAAATTCAATTCTTCAAAAACCGGATTTCCAAATTTAACCTTAAGACTCAAAATTTCCACCCTTCACTTTTATTCACTCAAATATCATCTTTGTTATCATTGTTATAAATTTCACGTTTACTTATTTCTTTCTTCTAAAAATTCCAATAATTAAAGTCCAATTATTCAAAGATCCGACTTTCAAACTTAATTTTCAAAATCCCACTATTCACTTTCATCCGTTCAAATATCACTTTCGTCAAAATCCGATTTTCCAATTTAATTTTCAATCTCACAAACCCCACTATTCACTATTCATCCGTCCAAATATCGTTTTGATTAATTAACAACGTTATTCCATATTTACCCATTTATTTCTCTTAAAAATCTCAATCATTAAGGTCTAATTCTTCAAAATTCCAATTTCTAAATTTAGCTATTTGAAACTCCAATTGTTCAATCTCCAAACTTAATTTTCAGTTTCCCATGCTCCAATTCCCGTATTTATCCCGCTACTTATTATTATCATTATCATCTTATTCATTATTTCTATAAATTCCGTCTTCGAATGATTTCTAAGATTTCCAATTTTTACACATCAACTTTCATAATTTCTATTTCTCAATTAACTTACGGTTCTGACCTCTTTCAAAATTCAACTCCCAAAGTCTCAATTTTTGCAGCTTAATATTTCTTTAAAATTCTGAACCCTCAAATCGTTTTCAAAATTCCAACCTCTTTCAAATTCAGTTTTCTAAAAATTCACATTCTCACGTTCAACCTCTAAAAGTCTAATCTCCAAATAAACTCTAAAACTCCAATTTTCTAGTAATATTCGAGATTCCAATTTTTTCAATTAAATTTCAAAAATCTAATTTTCTCCCGAATAGTTTTAATTCTACTTTGGCTTTCAAACAATCTTCTGCTCCTCTAGACTTTAATAAGCAAGCACGAATTTTCCACAATTCCGAATAATGGAATTTATGGGATTAATTCAGGCAATATAAATCGGGCTTTGGTGGGGGCCCCACATACACGTTTTTATGATTGATTGATTAATTAGTTGATTTGATGGTCGTACATGATTGAGTTATTCTGCTCTATGACATGCATGATATTATTTCTTAATTGTGTGCTAACCCCCTTTCTTGATAGCGCACTGATCATTTGATGTCAAGGTATGCTCCGCTCCTACTTCGATCGTTCTTATTGAGTATTTTGATTTTCACATGAGCATGGTCATTCTAGGTATTCATTGATTTATTCATCGATTGCCATGATTGCTTCATTTTATTAGTAGAGACCCGTTTTTAGGGGCTTAGAGGGGTGCTACGGTCTTTACCGTACCTTCCCGATGAGTAACCTGACCCCCGAACCCGATCCGGTTTTTCACAGACCACCTGTTCCAAAACAAGGAGTCACACTTAGGGTTTTTCTTTCTTATTTTGTTTACCCTTTAAAAATAAAACAAAAATAAGTGGCGACTCCAAGTCATTTTCTTAATAAATAAAAATCATAATTTTTCAAATTAAAATCGAGCTCGCCATCGAGTGGGAAACGCATGAGCCGAAATGCGGGGTCCACATCGGGTTTGTCATTAACCCACCCAAATTGTAACCCTATAAATAACAACTTATATATATATTATAGTGGTAATTCGTTTTGGTGGGTTACATTTGTATGGTGTTAAAGCTTAGACATTCATTAAAAGTTCAACCTTAACATGACACAATAATAATTAGGTAAAAAATATAAACTTAGATACGATTTAATTATTAAATAGATGATATATTTAATAATTAAGTCAAGTTACGTCTTGTATAAATCTATATGATTAACCTCCATACTTGACATATTTATAATCTAATTAGCTTATTTATTAAAATTGAATTTGAAATGAGCCAAATTTAGGTTAAGTAGATTAAAGTTATAGTTAGGTTAATCAGCATGATTATTAAATATGTCAATTCAGGGCAAATTTGTCTTATGTAATTTGATTAAAATAAATAAATAAATAACCTATTTATTAAACAAATTATGCAAGTCAATATAAATTTGACCCAAGTATAATTATACTTAACTCAAATACAATTTTACTCAACCCAAAACCACGAAAACGATATTGGGTTCAAATCATATTGGCGATCGCATCAAACTTCGTCACGCCTAAGTTAGATACATCAAGAAAATGATAAATATAGTACATTACTTATGATTGATAAATAAAAACTATAGGAACATCAATCATATTGTGAAAGAAGAAATCAAAACAAGTTTCTCATATCCTTCTCATTCTTCTTCAAAGATCATATTAACTCCCAGTTACTTATTGGAGAATGTAATAAAAATTTTCAATATATTTACATTTGATCAACTTCAATGGGATAGTTTTTTGGTTCCTTAAAATAGATGAGAGGATTACTTATTGATGGTAGCAAGAAATTGTAAAAAAAAAAACCGATGCCAAAAAGGAGTTATTTTGAATGGTCAAAGGTACTTTAAAAAAAAATTAAAAAAAAAAATCAAATCCCCCTAACTTACCTTGATTGTTGAACAAAATTAAATCAAATAAAAAACCAAATTTTATCTTTATCCACGTATATATATTTATTTGACTAGCGTATTGTGACCAAAAAATTAATTAAATTATTGAAATCAAACAATTCATATTGTTTGGTTTTTTGTTACAAACATTGAATTCAAATAATTAAAAGAAAAAAGAAAACTAAAACTAAAAGTTATGGAACATAAAGTATCTTCAATATAAATCAATCAACACATGGCATCTGGAAGCGACACACAGGACAGTGGCAACTCCTCTCTAACCATTTAACAATGCAATCACCATGAAAAACATGAGAGCAAGGCATCCGGACAACTTGCAAACCGATTGGCAGGCTTTCCAAACAAATGGAACAGTCTTGTGAAAGATCAAGTCCAACCCTCTCCAACTTATCAATGGATGATTTAGTCGCCGGCACGGTCTTGATCATTTGATCCTCTTCCATCTCCATATCAATATCCCCATGGTCTTCCTCCCCATATAAATCCAAAATTTCCCAGAGCTCTCGGCTTTCACTAATGTCAACTACAATCACATCCATGATGAACACAGAAATTGATCTCACAATAGGCGGTTTCATGGAGCGAGCCAAGGCGGAGACTTGTCGTATGATACGTACCTGGTCGTCGGGTGAGACTCCATAGTTTCTGAGAACGGGAGAAAAGAATGAATCAGCGGCAGGATATGATATTAGCCCGTCGTGCCTTATCTTGAATATTTGCTCCATTATAAATATATGATCTTCTTTAATAATCATGCCCATAGTATCACCAGGCGTTAATGGAAAGTAGTATTGAGCTGTCTCGTATCTCAGCAATCTGATTGGGATGAAGTCCCAACTCTCCACCCTCTGTATATCATCCATCACAAGATGTTCCTGGTGCTTGTAGTTAGGCATCTTGAAAATTAAGGAGCTATGATATGTGGTACATTACATATATAGGAGTGGTCATGGCCATAGCTTAGTAAGTAGAGATGAAATGGGAAACAATGATTTACAATTCCACAAGTAGTTCTCCACTTTTAACTGTGGTTGTTTTTCTAAAAGTAAATAACTCTAATTATTTTAACTATTAATTAATAATTAATCTTATTTGTTGATATGGTATATATAATAATCTATTTATATTTTATTATCTCATAATTTATTATATTCTCTCATTTTATTGAAAATAGAATTTTACGAAATTAATTTTTATAATAGTTAAAAAATTGGTTAATTATTTTTAAATTTAAATGACTTCATCTTTTTATTTATTTTGTAAGCGTTGGCAAGGTAAAATAGGAATCAGTTGTTGCATGGGTCTGATCACTGCAATGATGTGGATCCTATCACTATAGTGACATGGCAAAAAAAAATTGAGAAGAAAAAATGTGTTTTCATACACTTAAAAAATAAATAAATAAAATCATAAAATAGTAATTCAGACTTATAAAACTTGAATTATTTTTTAGAGGGTTATTATTTTGTAATTATATAAGAGTATGGAAATTCAATACTCCTCTATATTCCATATGGTTCTTAGGCACACTATTTCTCCTTTTGTGAATGGGATGATTTGGGCCAATGGATTTAGTTTTTATTTTATTTGCTTATTTATTTGCTTATTTATTTATTTATCAATTGGGATATATACAAAGTTATCAAAAAACTTTTTCAACACTTACATAAATATATATATATATATGATTTAAAGTTTTTTTATGAAATTAAGGAAATTTATATTATTTTTTTATCCTGATATTCATAATATAATATAATTTGTTTAGTATGAAGGATATTTGTGTTATATTTTAATTAATGAATTATTCAATATATTTAGTATATTCGTACAAAAAAAACAAGGAAAACTAGTCTTGTCTTTTATTTATTTTTTAGCAAATACTTATGAAAATAATATTCAAATAATAAAATATTATCCACATCCCATATTTTAGCAAGGGATTTTCTTGCGTGGGATTACCTAGGTAATTGCACGGCTAATAACGATTACAATGACAAGTAAATTCCCCTCTTCTATATTATCATAAAATGAATTAACTTATCACTAAATTGATCTTCAAAATTATGACTTCCAATTACATGTGACATGTATTCAAAATGCGACACTTAGCAAATTGAGAAAGTTACAAAATTTAGTCTTAGAAATAAAATCATATCTTTCAATTAAAGTCATCAAAAGAAAATTAAAAATAAATATCTTTTGTTGACAAATTTAAGGAAATAAATCTTCTCATTGAAGTCAAAAGAGAATTAAAAAAATAAGTATTCTTTTATTGACAAATTTTTTTAGGTTATGTTTGGTTCTTAAAAAGTACAAAGGAAAGAAAAAAAAAATGCTAAAAAAAGTGAATTTTTTATGTTTAGTTTCACTGTGGAAAATATAAAAGAAAATAAAATATAATTAAAATTAGTTAAATTTCTATACATTTTAAAATTATTTTATCCTTATATTATAGAGGAAAATAAGTAAAATGAATTTGAAAAAATGTATAAAAATAATTTATTGATTTTGAATTTATTTTTTATTTTCCTTTGCTCTTTCTTTTCTTTTATTTTTTCTCTTTATTTTCTTTCATTCACATTTTTTCTCAAATATTCTAAAAACCAAACATAGTTTTAATGAATGAGACAAGTTGTTAAAATTAAGGAACTAAATTCTTTAAATCAGGTAACTAACTTTTAAAAGATTACAAATTTAATTCCTTAATTTCACCTATAAAGGGTGAGAGAGTTTATAAAGAAGAAAATGTTTCATAAAATGTTCCTACAAGTCTCAAAAATTGTAAAACAATTACACGTGAGCTCTTCACCTTTTGACAAAGTAATTTAGGAATGAGTCACTTTAGGTCTTTAATTGACTTTCAAATCTGCATTCGGATTGTAATCAAAGCTAAAAAATTAGAGGGAAGATATATTTTTTATAAACAATATTAAGAATGAGATTGTACCTCACAATCAATTAATTTTTAATACAAAATTTTTATTCTTATAGATTTTTGCTAATTTTGTAGGAATTCATGAAATTTGTTTGTACATTTCAAAATAAAAAATATTAGATATTGTCATGATCTTTGTATCTACTCTCTTCTCCATTGAAATTTATGCCTCATCTTTGTATCTACTCTCTTCTCCATTGATATTTATGCCTTGGTGGATATGCTTTTTGTTGGCATGCATGTAAAAATTAGAGGAAATTGGGGAATATCGCCTATATATATATATATATATATATATATATATATATATATCAGAAATCAAGGAAGCCAAACAAAATAAGCAGAGAAGTTTGGACGTGAATTTTTTTGGCTTTTTGAAAAGGTTATTGGTCCATGGTTCGACAATTGGATCGGTGGTCGTGGTTGAACAGTGACAAATATATAGTTTGTATTTTATTGAAATTAAAAATAATTATAAAAAATTATATATATCATTAAAAATCAATAGTATTAATTTTTTTCATCTTTTATATAAATAATATTAATATTTTAAATTTTATTAAATAAAACATTTATAATACTTAAATGTGAAAATACAAGTTAAAAAATGGAGGAAGAAACGGCAAGTTTAGCTAATTCAATGGCCAGATTTCAAAGTAATAAAGGAGATATTGTCGATGTGTGTGCTCGCGCGTGTGCATGCATGCATGTGCGCAGGTGTGAGTGCAAGCCCATGAAGAAAGCTGATGCCCTAGTCAGGATGAACTGGATCAAAGGTAGAAGAAACTCCAATAAGCTCAATGACCAACTGCTCTGGAACCTTGAATGTCATAAAGAGATAGGAGCTCGCAAACACAAAGGGAAGGGCAGCACTGCAGGTCAAGTATCAAAATCTCAAGTTGGAAATATGACCTCCGTTATTATATGATAAACCAAACATAATAATAGAAAGGTAAAGACAACGGAAGCTCAAGTCAAGGACCATCAGAAGATGCAGTTAATCCTTGTTTAAAGCTGGGCAGAGGTCTATGTTTGTCCCAATTCCACGGTAAACTAGATGCATGAAATGTAGAACATTGTGAGCAGAAGACAAATTTAGAGAAACTTTTGGCAGTATAACTGATGCAGTACAGAAAATAAAATGCAAGGAGAGTATGATTGAAAGGACCTTAGGAATCACTCTTAAAAACCTTAGGCTTCACACCCAAGTACTCTTTGCATCTCACAAAGGAAAGACTGACTGCTGAAAATTCATTCATTCCTTCCAAAAGACTAATCAATTACTAAATAAGACTTTTCTAGGAACTTATAACTCCTTGGAACTAGACCCAGTAAATGCAACTTAAAAATGATAAACTTGGACTGATTACTGACCACATTAAAGATTGTTGGAAAATAATAATAATAATGACTGAAAATGGTAACTTATAATTATTGACTAAGCCCATAACTTGATTTCTGAAAGTACTTCCTAGGTTGAACCCATATTGACTTATATAAGATCCCAACTAAGCTCATTATCATCCAGAGAGTGCCAAATTAAAGCTTGGTCCTTGGAGTCCACTCCTTTGCGCCTCTGATAAACTTTTAAAGCCGCCACTTCTCTCTATCAATAACGAATGTTTGGCAAAGAAATATGGCTACAGGTCCTAGCCAAGTATTACAAAATGAAGTCCAAAGAAAGAGCTAGAGGTGACCATTTATATCAAAATTTGAGACTGAGAAAGTAGAGGTGAACAGTGTACAAGAGAGGGGCTTTACCAGTCATAGACAAGCACCAGAACAGAGAATCAACAAGGAGAATGGGGTACCTAGAAAGCTAGCATGATGTGTAAACAACCATGGAGAAGAGCCTATAGCAGTTGAAGCATCACATAATTGCAGAGTGGGCTAAGATCAGATGGACTATTTAAACGCTAAAGCAATCCCAATAGCCGTGGTAGAGACTAACAAAGGCAGCAGGAGAACAACCTAAATGTCCCAGGTCCAGTCAAACAACAACCGAGAGCAACAGTTTCTCTGGCCTTAGGCCACAAGCAGACGTTAAATTGGAAGCAACAATGTCACTCTGTATGGGTATATTGTTTGGTTTAACCTAATCATATAAAGTACTTATCTTTTTGTTCCTCTGATGGTGTATACCTTGTGACATGGTCATTGACCATGTCACATTGAATTTCAAAGTCAAAAATGTGAAAAGGAAAAATAAGGTGTCATTTGGATCATTTCAGTCTATATGTTGAGCTATTGTTTTTCAGATCATGAACTGTTATCCTATATAAACAACGTTTCACATTTTCATATTTCCTGTAGCCACAACAATTTGGAAATTGGAAAGTTTGAGAAGAAGTACAAAGGAAGAAAGTAGAGGGAAAAATGAGAGGAAAGGAAAAGTCAAAGAAAACAAAAAATAGATTTTAAATTATTAAAGGTCAGTTTGGCCATGTTTT
The DNA here is from genome assembly GCF_030704535.1 of Vitis vinifera. NCBI lineage: Eukaryota > Viridiplantae > Streptophyta > Magnoliopsida > Vitales > Vitaceae > Vitis > Vitis vinifera. The sequence goes on from NC_081814.1 coordinate 15,669,556, forward strand.
CTTAAATTTGTTTTTAAAAACTGTTTTTAAGTTAAGGAATAAAAAACAGTTTTTAAAAACAAGTTTCAAAAAGCATGGCCTAGCGGACTCTAATAGACTTATTAACAAATTCAATGCATTAAGTCTAGTTTAATTTGGAGTTAATTTGCCTAGCAAAAAAAAAAATTTAAATAATGATTATGTAGAAGAGAAATAATAGTGTGTGTTTTTCTATTGTTTTTAAAAATAGGTAAAAACAATTTTTACCTGTTCTATATTTCACTTTGTTTTTAAAAATTAGAAATAAAAAACAATAATCAAACAGTGTTATGAATTTTTAAAAACTGTTTTCTGTTTTTAAAAACAGAAAACAGTTTTTAAAAACTCCACCAAATAGGCTCTTAAGGTTTTCTCCACCTACTTCTCCAAATTTATTTTTCTTCTTTTATTTTTATTAAAAGAAAAAAAATTGAAAATACATAAATTTCTAACTAATTTTCATTATATTTAATTTCCCTTCATATTTTTGACAGTAAATCAAAAAAGAAATTTCAAATGCCTACCTACTGTTCTTCCTTTCCCTTGTACTTTTTGCAATCCAAACAGAATCTTAAAATCTACACAATGCTTCTGCCTCCTAGGAAGACCAAATTATAAACACAGCTTTAAAACCATTCAACAAAGTCATTTAGCCAATGATCTTAAATAATGAAGACCTCAATAATAGAAAAAATATGACTATGATCTAAAAAATACGACATAAGATGGTCTAGGAAACACACACACAAAAAAATAAAAGGGAACATATTTGATGAGGTTATGAATAACTTATTCATGTTTGTGCAATTATCATAAAAGTCTGTTCAATACAGTATCAGCGAAAACTTATTGCACTACAGCATCATAAGGAATTAGATGACTAAATCTGTTGTTACTTCAGTTAGCAAGATAACGAAGAGGATTCAATTCTGCATCTTCAAGATACTTGGAAATTTATTTTTGATGAATGGTAATATGATATTCTTCCATTGCTACATTAGAAAATAGATGAAAACTTGTCATAGGTTAAGCTTGGAGATTTTCTTTAAGCTAGAAAAAAATCTAAGATGTGACTCACCAACTGAAAAAACCAAGGAGGCCAGCAGATAAACAACTTCAAAAGCTGCAGCTCAACTGCTTACTGTTCTTCACTAGCAACAGTAGTTGCCCTTTTCAGTTGCTGCCACCATCAAAAGCAATGATCAACCTTTTTCTGATGACTGTAACCCCATGGTTTGTGGGTGCATTGGAAGGTAGAGTTGAGGAACATAACCCTCTTTTCTCAGCTCCAAGAAAAGATTCTTCAGTAAAAGATAGATCTGAGAAGACTGTGGGTGACTTCTGTCTGCAGCAACAAACATATGGGTGGTGTTATTGACATCTATCCAGCTGCAACCAGGTACCTTCTGCACTCCTCTTTCCTTCATCAAGCTCCGTATCTTAAGAACACTCTCCCATTGCCCAGCATTTGCATGTACATTTGATAGTAATACATAATATCCGGAATTTTGTGGATCCAAATCAAATAGATTTCTTGATGCCACTTCTGCAAGCTCAACATTTCCATGAAGTCTACAAGCTCCAAGTAAAGTCCCCCATACACCAGCATCTGGACTGAATGGCATGCTATTTATCATTCCGAAGGCTTCATTCAAACGGCCAGCACGTCCAAATAAATCAACCATGCATGCGTAATGCTCCATCCTAGCCATTATACCCAATTCTTCAGTCATGCAACGAAAGTAGTGAATTCCTTCATCAACTTGCCCCGCATGGCCACAAGCAGATATAATGGCAAGAAATGTGACATGGTCAGGCTGAATTCCATCTCCCAACATTCCATGGAACAGATTAAGAGAGTCCTTGAGGCGACCATGGTTCCCATAAGCAGCTATAATGCTATTCCATGAAACTTCATTCTTCTCTTCCATCGTGTCAAAAACACGGCAAGCAAGGTCCAAGTTCCCGCATTTAGAATACATGTCTATTAATGCACTCTCAGCAAAAAGGTCAGATCTGAACGCACCTCTCATCATAAAAGCATGGATCTCCTTTCCATAATGGAGTGCTGGTAAATTTGCACAAGCTGAAAGAGCAGCTGATATGCTCACACAGTCATACTTGGTTCCTGCCATCCCCATTTGACGGAAAAGATCAATAGCTTCTTCAGGTTTGCCATTCTGGGAACAGCTTGTGATCATTGAATTCCAACAGACAGCATCTTTATCAGATATTCCAATAAAAGTTTGATGAGCTAAGTCCAATCTTCCACATTTTGCATACATGTCCATTATTGCACTTCCTACATAGCAGCTTCCTCCATGTCCATTCTTGAGTATGTGACCATGCAATTCCTTCCCCAATGTCAAGGCAGCCAGACCAGCACAAGCAGGTAAGACACTTGCCAGTGTTACTGAATTGGCTCTCATTCTCTCTTGAAGCAACCACCGGAAAATTTCCAAGGCATTGTTATTCATCCCATTTAGTACATAACCTGAAATCATAGCTGTGCACACCACAATATCTACAGGGGTTCTTTGGTCGAAAATCTTGCGTGCCATCTCCACATCCCTGCACTTAAAGTATATATCAATAAGTGCACTCTTCAAAAACACATCCAAGGACACACCATTCCTGATAATATAGCAATGAATTTCCTTACCTTGTCTGAGAGTTGCCCCTTCAGAAAGCAATGGAAGGAAACTTGAGAATGTGATAGAGTCTGGTTTCATACGAGCAGAAATCATCTCATGAAACAAACATGAAGCCTCATCCATAAACCCATTCTGGACATACCCAGAAATCATCCCATTCCAAGTCACCAAATCAGTTTTAGGCATCATATCAAACAACCTACGTGCGTCAAACAAGTGCCCACATTTTGCATACATGGCTAACAATGTGTTTGCTACTGGAGAATCCATCTCCAACCCAGAACTGACAACAAGCCCATGAAGCTGTGAACCAAAATTAATCATTATCTCAGAAGCGCAGACAGACAGAACACAAGCAAATGTTACAGAATTAGGATTAGTTTCAGTTCTCCTCATTTCCATAAACACCCCTGTAGCATTATCCCAGTCCCCATTTTTCACGTAACCATTAAGCATCACATTCCACAAAACACCGTCTTTGCTCGGCATTCTATCAAACAAATAACGGGCATCATGAATGCAACCATTCTCCGAATAAAACTTTATCAAAGAACTACCCACAAACACATCCAACTCAAAACCCATAAACTGAATCTTATCATGAACTACCCTTCCCAAGGCCACGCTATTCAAGCCACCACAAGCCTTAATCACATAAGGAAAAGTATATTTATCAGGCAAAGTGCCACAGCCCAACATCTTAAAGTAAAACAACAAGGCAAAATCAAACTGACCCATCATAGTAAAACCCCTAATCATCCAATTCCAAGGCTCAGAACACCAAAGTCGAAGCTGATAAAATATGTTCTTAGCATCTAAGAAGGCACCACAAAGCACATACATCCCCAAAAGCTTGGTACCGAGAATCCCATTGTAGCCAATTCCGTTGACAAGCATCTGGGCATGGGCCTGGCGACCTTGTGAGAGACCAGAAGGGTCGGTACAGGTTTGCAAGATTGATACAAGTTGGGGTGCCAAAGAGTCATCATTGTGTATGGAGAACTGAAGTGGCTTTCCAATGTTTACGGAATTTGTGTGAAAGGACTTGAGCTTAAATGTGGTACTTGGTAAGAAACATTTATAGATTGAAGATAGATTTTTGTGGTGCATTTTGAGTGAAACACAGCATCTTTGTTGGGAGAAATTTAAAAAAAAGTTTTTTGGCAGTCTGTTCAAAATGGAAGGAAACAACCTTTATACTGCACTCGGGGAAGGTTATCAAGTCATTTGGACCAAGGCGTGGACTAGGCCTGCCCTGTGATTTAAGCTCGAGGCCCAGCCCTTGCCTCCTCCCTCTTTCTCCCTTTGCATTTTTAGGGGACAAATGGAAAAGAAAAAAATAGCTGAAGCTTCCATATACTTATTGTTCTCTATTTTTAAAAATAGAGTTTATGTAGCGGTGAGATTTAAAAATAATTTTATTTTTATTTTTAAAGATAAAAAACTATTTTTTAAAATTTATACTACTATTTGATAGTTATTACTTGAAAACAATTTTCAAAAACAATGTGAAATGGAGAATAAAAGTCTATTTGGTCATGTTTTCTTAAACTTATTTTTTTTATAAAAAAAAAATATATCCTTTAATTTAAAAATAATTTTTAAAAATGAGTTTTATAAAATATGGTCAAACATACTCATGTTTTCCTTTTGTTTTTTAAAAACGGATGAAAACAACTCATATTTGTTCTCTAAAAATTATTCTTTATTTCACTTTATTTTTAAAAATTGTTTCCAAAGAATAACGGTGAAACAATATTAGAAATTTTTAAAAATAGTTTATATTTTTTAAAATACAAAATTGTTTTTAAATCACCTAACCAAACAAGCTCTAAGCTTAAGAAAATGAAGCTTTAAAGCTTTATTTGAAAAGTATTTTTGAAAATAGTTTTAAAAAATAGCTTTTGAAAAATGAATTTGAAAATTATTATATAATGTTTTATGGAACAAAATTTTGTTTAAGGACTTAAAATATTCTTAATCTAGTTTGTATTTTTTAAATATTTTTAAAAACATAATATTTATATGTAATATTTTATTTTCAAATATTCTTTATATTTGTCTAATTATTTATTAAAATAACCCTTTAAAAACTAACAACAAGTAAAATTGTTCTCAAGAAACACCCTAATTTATAATTTTTTATAACAGAAAGTTATTTTTTGTTTTTTTAATTGATGATAATGTGAAACATAAAACTATTTTTGAAAACAACTTTCAAACATACTCTAATAGTAGTTTTCACTTTTCTTAGAAATAAAATAAAAAGTAAAAAATAATAATAATAAGTTGTAGACTCCAAAATTTGTCCAAATTTTATTTTTACATTGATTTTGAGCCAAATTTTGTCCTTAAATTTTAAATCTTGATTATATGTGATATTTTTTACTCACTCACCATTTAATTCTTAGTTTTTTTAAATAAAAAAAAAATTGTATAATGTTTTATTATTATTATTATTATGTTTTTTTTTTTTTCTCTCTCCTCTCTCCTCCACCTACCCTCACCTACCCCTTACCTTCCCTCATTCCCAATGCCACCCCCCCATCTCATCTCTTCATTTTTTTTTGAATTTTTTTTTCTTTTCTTATTTCTTTTCCTCATTTCTTCTTCCCCATTCTTCTTGATTTTTTTCCTTCCCCCAAGACTACACTGGTCGGCCACACGCATACCCTCTCTTCCCTCTTTCTCTCTCTTCTCATTTATCTTTTTTTTTTCTTTTCAATTTTTTTTCTTCTTCCCATTTTTTTAAGGGAGGATCAACTCCCATTTCTTTCCCTTTCCATTCTTTCTCTCCTCCCATTCCTAGCCGGCAGCCCATCTCTTCTCCCCATTTTTTTCTTTTTTCTTCTTCCCCCAACTCCCACATAGGCCGAGACCCATTTTTTTCCTTTCCCATTTTTTTTCTTCATCTTCTTCCTCCCCCACAACACACACTCCACTCCACTACGAACACCTGCATAAGGCCCGCCCTATTTTCTCTTGCATTTTTTTCTTCTCCCTACAGTTCTCCATCCCTACACCCATTCCCGCCGACGCCTTTTTAGACATCCCTCCATCCCCATTTTCTCTCATTTTCTTCTTCCTATTTTATGTTTTATTTATTTTATTTTGTTTTGTTTTGTTTCCCAAAAACCTGTCAACCATCACTGTCGTTGGTAGGGTCATCGATGAGCCACTACCGGTCGGCGACCCCCTTCTCTTTTCTCTCATTCCCACTTTCCCCTCATACTCATTTTCCATCATCATTATTATTTTTACTATTATTATTATTATTATTATTATTAAGAGAATTCTACAATGCCTCCGGATGTAGCATGCCTCGGTTTTTTTTTTTTTTTTTTTATAGTCGTTGGATGAAACAAGTTAAATCTCAACCATCCAAATGAAAAGGAAAAAAAAAACCAGTTGAAACTAGGTACCTCCCCCCCTAATTTGCTCTCTTCTCCTCCATAGCCGGTTGTGTAGCTTCTCTCACCCTTATCTCGTGCTCTCATTTCCACTCATTCTTCATAGCTGATCGTGTAGTTGTTCCCCATCCTATTCTCTCACCCATTTCCAGTTTTCCCCCCGCCTAATTTGTTTTCTTCTCCAGTCATCATCCATAGCCGGACCGAGTAGTTTCTCCCTCTCTTGTTCTCTCTCCATTTTCCTCTCCCCCCCTAATTTGCTATCTTCTCCACTTATCCTTTATAGCCGAGTCGGGTAGTTGTTTTCTCCCCCTTTTGCCAAGTTTCCCCATATTTTCCTCTCTTCTCCATACTCGGCTCTTCTCTAGGTACTTGTGTTTTCCACTCATCTCCATTGGCTGTTATTTTTGGGTGTTTTCAGTTGTCTTCGTGTTTTGTTGGATGTTTTCATGTTGTTGGGTGTTTTCGAGTGAGATATTCTAGCTGTTTCGGGTGGCATCTTTCCGAGTTCTCTCTTTTCTCCTTATCCTCATTTGTTTATGTCCATATTTAATTTTCATATTTAGGGTTTTTTTTTCGGGTTTTGAAGTAAAGAGTGTGAGATTCCTACTCAGCCTCTCCTCTCCATAACCCTTGTATTTTCTTCATATTTTATATTTTGTTTAAGAGGTGTAAGGGGTGTTTTTGGGTTCTAAATTTTGTGGTTTGAAGACCCAAATTGAAGATATAGTTGGAAGAAGGAGAAGACGACGTGTAGTACTAAGATAAAGACAGCTGAAAAGGACACAATTTTTTGTTAATAAAAAAGCGGTTGTGTCGTAATTATTTGTCGAGTTCTATATTAAGAAAAAAATAGGAGAATTGATAATGTGTTTTACAATATTGTATCCCTTATATTTCATGTTTTTTTTATTAAATTTATGGATTGATCATATTAATGAAAAATAATGTCGTTAGATCCATAATTGAACATTGAAAAAAAATTATATGTTAATTTTGTCACCATTTAAAATGTAGAGATATTTATGGAGGATTTTGTAGTGGTAATGATATTTGTATTTTATTTGGTATTTGATTGATTGTAGTAAGATATGAATATAAAATTTATTGAAATGTGAAAAAAAAACTTATGTTGAGATAATGTGGTGGTGAAAGTATGTTTGATTTATTATATCTGAAATCATATTATAAAAATTGACTTAAATGCTTTGATTTAATTTTTAGGAGCGAACGCGATGGTGTTGAAATTGTTAGAAATCCAAAGAGACTTATCGGAGCTTGAATACATTACTAGTAAGGGAAAATAGAAATATTTAAAAGAATATGTTTTTTTATTTATTTTTTTGTGGTTTTTATAGTTATATTTGTTTGAAATTGTTTTGTAGTAACGTTGGTCATGATAAAAAAGAAGGATAAATGAGTGAAGATAAATGATGATGTAAGGAGTAATATTGTTATGGCTAATATAATTACATTTTAAAATTAGAATTTAAAGTAAGTGACCAATTAATGTAGTTGAGAAAAAAATTGAGCAAGAAGTGAAATTCACTTTCAAAAGTAGAAAAAGAAGATTTCATGACAAAGCCAAAAGAAAGTTCAAAACAATATTTATTTCAAAATGGTGTGGGTCCAAAGATAAATTTTTTGTAATGAATATAAAATTTCATTACTTATGTATTTGTTGCAAATTATATTAATGTAAATATGTTTGATGTTTGTGTATCTTTTTAGTTATATCTTCAAACTTGATGCTCACTCGAGCAACTAATTAGAGTTATTGAAGAATTAGAACCAAAGCAAAAAGCAATCATAGAAGAAATAGGATTTGGTAGTCTCTTGCAACTTCGATGTAGGAAAATTGATCATGGGTTATGTTTTTGGTTGATAAATAGTTTCAATTTGAACACTTATATGTTAGAGGTGTATAATACTTGCATCAAATTATCCTCCATTGATGTTGAATTTATTATGGGATTGAGGGCAAGAGGGTTGAAGATTGACATGAACAAAGATATTAGCCATAAGAATGATTTATGTAAAAAATATTGTGATAAAAAGGGGCAATTGCCATTAGTGATGTTAGAAAATCAAATTAGGGAGGATAAAGAATGTGGAAACGATTTCAAAGTTCATTTTGTATTATTTGTGTTGGGCGCATTATTGTGCCCAACAATGAAGCTTTTTGTGAAACATTCTTTCTTACATCTTGTGGAAGACATCGATTCAATAAAGAAGATGAATTGGGTTGAATTTGTGTTATCTTATCTTGTACACGGGATTGAAGAGTTTAAGAGGAAACAACAAAGTGGGGTTCTGGTTGCTTATTGTTTTTAATGGTAATGTCCTTGTACATAATTTACATCATAGTGAATTTTGAATTTGTTATAATAAAATTTGTGAACTAACTACATATCTATGTAAAATATAATTGCAGTTATTCTACCACGAACATATATTGTTTGAAGAGAAATTTCTATCGCCATATACTCGACCTTCTCCTCGGATTACTGCTTGGGGAGATGATGAAATACTGGATATGAAACAAAGATTGAAAAAACTGAATGGATATGCAAATGACAATGTAAGTTATAGTTTCGAAAGTCGTTTAATATTGGTTTAAGTTTTTAGTGATTTTAGATTTGATATGTGTTATATTTTGATGAATATATTGTAGGTCAAAATATGGGTGATACAAAATGAGATAAGGGATTGCATTGATGAAAATGCGATGACAATGGAAGGGGAAAATGAAGAGGATGAGAAATTTGAAATCAATCCAAACAAATATGTTATTAAACAAGTAAGTTTTACAATATTCATCGTGAGTATCAATATTAGAAGTGAACCCTTGTATTATGATATTATTAATCAAGTTCCTATATATCACTAGGTTGATGGTGGGAGTTTAATGGAGATGGATAAAACCTTTCAACAATTAAAGACACATCTAATTGATTTTTCTCATGGTGCAAGTAGGAGTAGTTGTGAAAAAGTTTTTACTGAATTTGAGGAGAAATATATTACATTGAAAGGTCTCTTCCTTAGGTCAAGCGAAAAACCTTTGAGAATGCATGAGGAGGGAACGAAGAATAACATTCTCTCATGCGAGAAAAGTTTGGAAGATGAGGACAATAAGAAAGGAAATGAACATCATGTTCACACTTTGTCAATTGACAAGTTATGCACTAAGGACTTGAATGGAAAGAATGAAGATGCATGTGCTACATCAATTGAAGTGCATATCATTCCTAATGAAAATGTAGATATTTTACCTCTTCCAATAAAAAAAAAACTAGAAGAGACTATGGAAAGGTATGTATCATATAAAAGAAAAAATTATTTTCTTTACAACTACTTAACCATTACATAGTAAATAGATGTATATTAATGGCATTTTCCATATGAGGAACCATTACGAGCACTATGTGGTTTTCTTGAGCATGTCATGAAAACACGTACATCAAAGGAGTGGAAACCAAGTAAATTCAAGGTCTCCCCGTTTGTACACAATTTAAGGAAGATGGGAAAACGTCAAGTATCAAAGGTCTAATACAAATAGTTTAATATCATGTTCTTATTTTTTATACTCAACATATATAGCTAATAATTATGTCTTGTTTTCGATTTAGTCAATCTCCATGTCCATTCGTGAAGACGTGGTGGATGCTCAATCATTCAATGTACTTCAATCTCTTCTTGTTGATTATGTTTTCAATAAAGCATTGTCAAAAAGGTTTGTAGTGTCTTGATTATTCATAGATACATTGTTACAATTTTAGTCTTCATATTTTTCTAATTAAGTCAAGAATGTTTTAACATATTATTATTTTAGTGAGCTTTTTGTTGACTTTGATCATGAACATGGAGTTCGTGGAGATTTTGAGTGCTTATGTCCTAGACAAAATTTGTTGGATGTTGTAAGTACCTACTTTATTTATATCAAATGCGTGCTTTATTAATTAAATAAATTTATTGAAGTTATTGTTTAACAACATGTAATAAATCTAGAAGCATCAAAGCTAAATTATTTTGAGAAGTAATTCATAGGCATACGAAGTATCAGATGCTATCTTCCCACAACATTTTCAGTAAGCTTAGATTTCTCTTGTTGTTTACTTACATATTAAGTACAATATACTAATGTTCGTATTATGTTATATTATTAGCAAATGATTTTGTGCGGGAGTCCTCATCCTTTTTTTTATAGAAAAACATCCATCGTGAGTAAGTACATTAGCGAATTGGATGATTGCGAGAAGGTTAGTAATTATTTGTAATATTTAATTACATATATCAAATTTAGAGTAGATATAGTTTTTGCCTACAATAGACTAGATATTTTGTGCCCCAACTCATAGATATTTTTTTTTAACTTTACAACTATTTATTCCAATGCATGACGATTGCCTTGGTCATTGGAATTTTTGCGTCATTGACTTTAAAAACTCTCATATCCAAATTTTGGATTCATTGCGATTAAAAACTCTCATATCCAAAATTTGGATTCATTGTGATCAAAAAGTTGGGACGAGTTCCGGTTTAAGAGTGTCAAAACAATGGTATCGTTTCAGCTATTTGTTTTCCTTTTAATTTGTTTTTTTTCCTCTTCCACAATTATTAACATTTTCAAAATTAATTAGGTTGAATTTTGTCAAACGTTCTTCAAACTGTATGACATAGGGAAAGATGTCTTCCAATTCTCCATTGATTGGGCTCCTTTGATTTCAACCCAAGATAATGGGTTAGTTTGAATACATAACTCACATTAATATTGTTTATCTGAGCTATAATCATACATCCATTCAATAAGTTGTTTTGTTTTTCTTATATTTTTCTTAGGTGGGACTGTGGAGTGCATGTCATTAAACATATGTAGACATTCGAAAATGGTGATTCCATGAAGGCCTCCAACTTATGTAATTCTGTTAAAATACGTCGAGAAATAGCAAGTGATTTAGTTTTACACAAGGGAAACATAGAAAAACAAACCATTTTGGCTATTGTTTGTACAAAGACATCCACACGAGCAATGAAAAAATTACTATTATGATATTTATTGTTTTTCTAATATTTATCATTTCCATCTCCATATATGGTCATGTTGATTGGGAAGTTGTGACCTTGGATAAGCATACATGGTTCATGATCAAGTCGATTTTATTTGAATATGGTATACTCTTCTTTCAATATGGTCGGCAAAATGAAATTGTAATATATAACATCATTCATTTTCAACATGTATGATTTTCTACGATCTGTTAGGTATTTAGATGTTTTTTTTCCCTATATAGTTTGGGTTGATTTTCAAATATATATATATATCTATACTCAAAAGTATATAGTGAGTACCGGTGGGAGTATAGGTTAGCCGATTAATATTTAGCATTCAACAAGTGTGAATTATAGCAAGGACTTGTAAAGGCAGTGTTGACTAGTTGAGGAATGAGCTAAAGCCGGTAAGAACCGGTCGACCGGTTAAGTTGAGTGCAATGGCTACTGGCCATGGAATTTTGACAACCGGTAGAGAACATTCCTTAATCGGATAATGACTTTATGGATGCAGTGTCTATCGACAAAGGATTTATCCCGACCGGCTGAGGAAACGATTGAGGAGCTCAAATGACCAGTTGATGAAATTTCTCAACCGATTGAGAAGTTATTGGATACAATGTCAACCGACTGAGTAATGAAGACGACCGACATAGAAGAATTCTCAACCGGTTGAGGCCAAATGACAATCGGTTGACTTGTTGAGTGCAATCATGCAATTTCTTCGTACGACTACCGTCCAATAAATAACTATAAGTGGTAGTGGAAATTTTTCAACCAATTAAGATTGGTGATTGAGCCATTAGGTACAATTAAAAGGATTGGAAATGATGGAAACTAAAATTCCAAATTACCGAATTATGATTTACCTATTTTGAGTTATATCACTACATTTACCTTTTTTCATATGAATTACATCAAATCAATTACTTTCGTGTAGTTAATTCATAACCACCTAATTGCCAAACTTTAACCATATTTTCCTTTAATTATATCTACATGCACAACTAATTTTTGGACATGATATAAATGAATCAGTTTCCCGTTTGACCAATCATTTTACCACTTATTATCAATTAAATTATAAATCTAGAGGATAGTGCATTCTATCAATCAACTTGACTCTGGTTTCGAATTCATACTTTTCATTAAATACTAGGTTTAAAAGTACATATTACCCAAAGTGATAACGTCAAATGATAGAAATACTGATTTAATGCATGCCATCCCTTACTCCATTAAGGAATAACAAAAAGGTTGCATATCCTTTTCATTTGGAGTATTGTTTGGATCCCCATCTTCACATGGTGTTGTAAGAGTTTCCTCACCTGATCAAATTCAATGTTTAGACTCGTAAGAAATTCATAAATCTAATTTTTTTTTTAATGAAGTCTTTTAGTATGGTTGCATCATCATTGTAATTCATCTTAATAAATGGATAATGATCCATTTCTTGCCATAGATTCTTCAACTAATCGTCATATTCGATGATAGAGCGTCCTCTTTGTTTTGTGGCAATGGTCTTAATTCTAATCTTGTAGACTTGTGCAACATCCCAACCTTAGAATATGTATGTCGAACTACTTCTTACATATATTTGGTGGTGGGTAGAAATATTCAAGTGTTGTTAATTTCTGGAAACATTGAATTCCATAGCCAAGACATGACCATGGAGTCTTCTTCGTCCCAAGCCTCAAATCTAAGATTCCCTTATTTGGATCTAATACCAAGTAGGTGACTCAATTTGCTCTTTCATTTTAGAAAGATTTGAACAATTAAACTAAGAGCACTTCAAAATATTTTTTCCATTCAATTTATAACCTACCTGAATGTTCTACAAATCTCCCATTGATAGAGGATTCACGTTGTCAATCACTTAAGCCAATATTGGTGTTGTCAACAATCTAAAAAATGGTGAGTAGAATTTAGAAATAATTTCAAAGAAAAATATAACAGAATGCCTTTAAAATGACAATGAAGGTTATTAAACTATGGTTAAAAAACATAAGAAAAAGAGTATTTGTGAACCCCGCATTTCGGCTCATGCGCTTCCACTCGATGGCGAGCTCAATTTTTTTATTTGAAAATGATTTTATTTATTAAAAGAATGACTTGGAGTCGCCACTTATTTTTGTTTTATTTTTAAAGGGTAAACAAAATAAGAAAGAAAACCCTAAGTGTGACTCCTTATTTTGGAAAAGGTGGTCTGCGAAAAACCGGATCGGGTTCGGGGGTCAGGTTACTTATCAGGAAGGTACGGTAAAAACCGTAGCACCCTTCTAAGTCCTTAAAAACGGGTCTCTACTAATAAAATGGAGCAATCATGACAATTAATTAATCGAGCATGGATACTGAATGAATATCACTCAAAACAAAATAATTGAATGAATAGGAGAGGCAAATAATGTACCTGAGTGATGAACTGGTTTACTTCAACGAAAACAAATGTTAGCAATTAAACACAAAATAATCGTGTGTGTATCATAGAATAGTGTAAATCAATCACATATAGCAATCAAATCAATCAATCCACCAATCGATCATAAAATCACGCGTGTGGGGCCCCCACCAAAGCCCAATCTATCTTGCACGAATTAATCCCACAAATTTCATTAATCTGGAATTATGAAAATTACATTCATGCTTATGTAAAGTCGAGAGGAACAGAAGATTATTTGAAACCCGAATGGAATTAAAACAGTTGGAGAGAAAACTAGATTTTCTTGAAATTTATTTGAAAATTGGAGTCTTGAGAATTGAATTTAAGAATTGAAATTTTGGAAATTAAATTTGAAAGAAATTGAAAATCTTAAAATTATTTGAGAAATAAAAATTGTGAAAGTTAAATTTAAGAATTTAAGTTTTAGAAATTAAATTTGAAATAAATTTGAATTTTGAAAATTATGAGAATTTGAATTTTGAAAATTAAATTTAAAATTTTGAGTTTTGGAAATTAAATTTGAAAGAATTTGGGATTTTAAAAGTTATTTGAGAGTTTGGAATTTTTTTAAAAATTAAATTTAAGAAATGGAGTTTTAAAAATTAATTTTTGAAAGAAATTGGAGTCTTGGAAATTGAATTTAAGAATGAGAATTTTGGAAGTTATTTAAAGGTTGAATTTTTTAAAAGTAAGTAAATAAATAAATGAATAAAATAATGATTAAATAAATTAAAGTGAAAATTGGAATTTCGGAAATTGGAATTTAAATTTAAAAAATGGAATTTTGGAAAAGGATTTGGAGATTGGAATATATAAAGAGAAAGTGGATTTTGAAAGGTTACTTCATGATGGAATTTTTATAAAAAGTCACATTTGTATAATGAAAAAGAAGAACAACATGCTAAGAAGCCTATAGTGAAGCCTAATCATAGGAAGCCCAAACAAACATTACCAACAAGCCTAAACTAAAAGAAAATGGCTCAAAGCCCACAAAAACAAACTTAAGCCCACAAGTCAGTGCCTTGGGAGCCCACCAACAAAACCCACTGCCTAAAATATCCACCCAAAGATCAAAAGATGGTTTCACTCTTTTTTTTAAAAAAAATTCCTGGTTGAAGATCGGTGGTGGCAGGTTGGCGGTGAAGATGGTAGAACAAAGCTCCAATAATAAGAACCAAAATAAACTCATATCATCCTCAACCTATATATCCATCAATGAGCTTAGAAAAGAAGTTAAAAAAAAACAAGCATGGAGTGGAAAAAAGAAAGTACTCGGAGATGGAAAACAAAGAGAGAGGACGAGAGGTTGAAGAAATGTCTATTTGGTGCCCGGTTTCCTCTCTTGTCCCCAGATTTTTTTTTCTTCAAAAAAAACCTCCCAGCTGCTGCCCGTCTTCCCCCTCCACCTAGCTACTGCCCCTCTTCCTCTTCGACCCATTTACCCCCTCTTTCCCTCCAAAACGTCTCTCTCCTTCCTTCCGCTAGCATCCCTCCCTTGTAAACCCTGCTCCTCACTTGGTCAAAACTCCTCCCGCAAGTCATGGACCTGCTCTCCTCTCCCTTACTCAGCTGGTCACCATCCCAACTAACGCCATGGCCACAGTCAGCTGCTCCGACACGTGTTTCATGTAGCTAGCTTGAAGAAAATAGGTCCCCCACTTCTCCATATGGTGACAACTCCTTCGAGGTGGCCAACAAACCGAGGGTCTACAGTATTACAACTTAGCAATGAAGGTTGAAAAGAAAAAAATCCCAAAGAGCCTAATTCACCTTTGATACCATGTGAAGATAATTTATATTTTTTATTCATATTTTAAAAGTATACAATCCTAGAAATATATATTGCAGCAAAAAAGCAAGAATAAGGAAAGAATTGGAAATTATTCTATTAAAGATTCCTACAAATCAAGGATTATATACACAAATCTATACATCTGGATATTCACACAATTGTACACATACATAATTATATATTACAATTGTATACATAGTTATAACAATTTTTCACAGTTGTAATAATCTTCTATACCTGCAATAATCTTCAATAGTCTCGAATGACTATCGTTTCTCTTTGTCGTAGAGCTTGGCTTCTAGAATGAGATTTAATCATCTTAAAAGAATAGATAATCCATTAATCTTATCACTCATAAAGGGTTTTTTATAAGTAGACCCTTATTTTTTCCCATAAATAGTTATTCTTATTACAAAACAAGGATGACTTTGTTTTTAAAATTAATTGATTGTAATTTATGGGAAGTCATCTAAACCAGTCTCAATATTCCTACTAAAATTGAAAATGGGATATCTATTCCTAAAGCCAAGAGTGGGATGAGCAAGATAAAAGAAAAACACAATTAAATGCTAAAATTATACATTATCTTTATTGTATTATTGATCAAAATAGGTGCAATGGGGTTTGCCAATATGAATTAGCAAAAGATATATCAAGACTCTTAGAAATTACATATGAATGAACTGATCAACTAAAAGACTTTAAAATTAACATCCATGTGAATGATTATGAATTATTTTCTATAAAGAATTTTGAATCAATTGATGAGATGTTCACTTGGTTTATGAACATCATCAATGAACTTCAAGTTTTAGGAAAAACTTACATTAAAATAGATAAAGACATGAAGATCCTAAGGTCTCTTCCAAAGCAATGGGAGACAAAGGTGACGACAATCTAAGAAGTTACGGATTTCACTAAGCTCCTTCTTAAAGAACTCATTAGATCACTTATGACTCATGAGATTACAATG
The DNA here is from genome assembly GCF_030704535.1 of Vitis vinifera. Lineage (NCBI taxonomy): Eukaryota > Viridiplantae > Streptophyta > Magnoliopsida > Vitales > Vitaceae > Vitis > Vitis vinifera. The sequence goes on from NC_081814.1 coordinate 15,685,892, forward strand.
AGAAATCATCAAGGAGTTGAAGAAAAGAAGAAAAATGATATCGCATTTAATAATTGATTATAAAGAAAAGGAAAGGAAGAATGAAGACTTTGTTTTGTAGACAAGAAGTTGATAAAAATATGCTACACATAAGAAGATCAAGGGAAGAAAACTTTAATAAAATAAAGTCACCAAATGGAGATAAAGGAAAATAGGACCTCATTTGCCACAAATGCTAGAGACTGGGTCATATTAAGCTTGATTGTCTTCCCTTAAGAAATGAAGCCAACAAAGGAAATTAAGAAGGAAACAATGGTGGTTGCATGGGATGATATCAAAGAATAAACCAAAAAGGAATATGATGATGAAGTGACTATGAGGAAGAGAATAACTCTTTAACTAGTAATGATGATCTTCAATGTGCTTTTAAAGAGTTATAGCTTGGTCTTTAAAAAAAAAAAAAAAAAAAAGGAAACAAAACAAAAAAAACTTGTTCTTAATAATGTCTCTTTCAAAAAAAAAAAAATCATCTCTTCAAAATATTTCAATGAATTCAAAGAAAGTTTTGAAAGTGTGGAAGAAACTAAAGTTTCTTTTGAAAAAGAAAAATTGAGTGGTTGACATCCTCTCTAGAAAAATTTAAAGTGTAAAAAAGGTGTTTGATATGATTCTTACTAGCCAAAAATACATTTTTGATTAAAAAAAAAACTAGATGATAAGCTTTCAATAATAATAATAAAAAAATTAAAGAATTATTTTGCAAATGAAACTTTTAGTTCTTCACCTTGTATCATTTGTGATGTTTGTGAAAAAAAATATCATACTAATAGTAATTGACCTTTGAGAAAATTTTCAAATGTTACATCTATTATAACTTCAATTGGATTAAAAAATAAATAAAAATAGAAAGACTAATACTAAAGGACCCAAAAAGGTATAGATACTTAAAGTAGTCTAAATTTGTTTTGTAGGAACCATCCAAGAAGAAATGAGGATATGCTACATGCTAGTTGTGTTCCTAGCGTTGTTTATTTTTGATTGATTGATTTTAGGATTAGGTCAGTTTTGGCATTTTTTTTTTTTAATTGCAAGAGTTGATATTATTATTAATAATTCCAAGAAGAAAGGACGATATGCTACATGCCAGTTGTGTTCCTAGCGTTGTTTTCTTGATTTTTGATTGATCGATTTTAGGATTAGGTCAGTTTTGGCTTCTTTTTTTTAATTGCAAGAGTTGATATTATTTATCTTTGGTTATATGGGTTTGATATTTGGACTTTTATTGTTATTTTTTGCATTAGAATAATGTTTTAACTTTTTCTTGATTGTGTATGTTTGATACTTATATTTCTATTTTTTTCTTGGTTTTATTTATTTATTAGAAAATAATTTTAATTTATTTTTTTTAAATTCCATGAATTAATATTTTGATTTTCTTATATATGCATATGATTGATTTCTTTCATTTTTATTTTTAAAATTTCATGATTTCTAATTCTACCACTTGATTTTATTTTTGCAGTTTGACATTGAATATTCAAATGAAGTTCATGAGATAGTGGTCGTGCATACGAGTTTTTGAAAAATGAATTTGATGATTTAATTATAGAATTTGGTAGCCTTGTAATTGATCTTTGGTGGATGAATTTTCAAATGGAAATAATGGCGATCTTAATGGTCGGATAATGTGGCTTGTGGATGAAAATTCAATGGAGACTTCATGAGATAGTGGTTTCACAAGTGGTTGTTGATGTTTAAGTTTTATATGAATTAATTCCATGTGATTTCATGCCATATGAGACTTAGTGAATTTAAATATTCAAAGCATTAATTGAAATTTCAAGTGGTTGTTGACATTTAAGGTTTACATGAATTAATTTTGCGTGATTTCATGCCATATAGAAGGAAGTGGGATACCATAAAAAAGGACGGACAACCACACATGAAGAAAGGAAAGGTTGTCAGGCACTTGGAAAGATTCCTAACTCCAAAACCATGATAGTATGCATACAGGAAAAAAGTGGATTTTTTTTAATTGAGGAGCAATGGGACATTGAGTGGCAACATGAATTCAGCAAAGGAAGGAACTCTCCACGAGGCATTGCAATCACTTAGAATCTCCATGGCTACCACTTTGGAACTCCATTACGCAGCAGATTTTGATCCAAAAAGGATCACACACAGCCCGAAAAAAACATACGGACGCATGATATGGGTGGGTTTTTCCATGGGTTGTATGCACCATTTTGGGGAGAGTTTTTCTTTTGGAGAGAACACGCCTACATAGTCCATGCACAACTTGCACCTCTCGACAACTGCCATAAAGCTTCCAACACCACGCATGCATGGATGAGCCTTCTCTACGAGGCGACAAATGGGAATTTATTAGTTTTGTTTGAAAGCTGAGATTTTGATATATTAGTTTTGATTTTTATTTATGATTGGAGGTTGAGGTTTTGGATTTAGTAGTTCTGATTTCTAATTAGGTTGAAAGTTGAAATTTTGATTTATTAGTTTTGATTTTTTTTTTTTTTAATTTGGTTGAAAGTTAAGAGTTTTTTATTCTTTAGTTTTGATCCCCTAATACATGTTTGAAAAAGTTAGAGTTTTTATTTTTAATCCATCTTATTTAGTCCATAGTTTTAGAATTTTAGTTCGTTAGTACAAGTGATTCTATATAATAAAGTTCATGTTTTAATTACGAATTAGTTTATTTTTAATCTATTTGTTAGTTTAGAAGTGTTTGTGATTTTTAATTCATTAGTATAAATAATCGTATTAGATAAAGTTCATGTGTTTAATCCTGAATTAGTTTAGTTTTAATCTATCTTTTAATTTAGATGTATTTGTGATTTTTAGTTCGTTAGTATAAATAATCCTTGTTAGATAAAGTTCATGTCTTTAATCCTGAATTAGTTTATGTTTAATTTATTTTTTTAGTTTGGATGTGTTGGTGATCTTAATCCAATAGTTTAATTAATCATGTTAGATAAAGTTTATGTTTTTAATTTCAATTTAGTTCAATTTTAATTTATATTTTTAGTTTAGATGTGTTTGTGTGTTTAGTTGATCTTCTACTAGTTCTTGATTGTTATTCTCAATTTAAGTGTTTCTTGAATTCTAGTTGTTAATTCATGATGAATATCTCATTAGTTTGTTTGATCTAAATATTAATAGTTTATTGCTTTAGTAGTTTTCTTGTCAAATTTAATTTTCAGAGGCCATCGGGAAATAATGATGATTGGTCCTTATTGTCACCACTTTAGTTTTCTTGGTTGTCAAAAATTTTATTTTGTGATCTCGTGTTCTTTTGTTTTGCTTCGAATTTTGTTTCTTATATTTTGTTATTTTAAATTTGGTTTCTTTCATTTTAAAAGAAAATACTTTTCTCAAGAGATCCCTTTGAAAATCTATTCCAAAAATTCATTTAAAATCCGAGTCAAAATCTCATTTTTAAAAAAAAAAAAATATATGCAACTATGTCTCATTTAGTTTGCATCCTTTTATTTTCAATAAAAAATTGGTTTTGAGTGAAACATGAATCCAAACCTGTAGTCCCAAATAGATTGGAATCCATAGGCTAGATTTATGTGTATCAATTGGGGAATTGATGGAACCCTTATATAAAATCATTTTTTCAAAAACCTTTTATCGTTAGCTTGTTAAATTTACTGTGTCTCTAAAAAGAAAATTTGATTTGATCTATTTATGATGTTTCTAAAATTTTTCCAATGATTTTATAATATTATAGACATCTTGAAAATAAATTTAGAACTTTTTTGAGTTAAAAAGAAATTTTGAGATGAAAGATATAAATGAGTCTTTTAAGGGTTTTGTTTTAACGAGGTTCTGGATACCTGAAATGTTTTTTCAAAACTAAATTACTAGATGACCTTTTAAATTTTATTTGATATTTTAATTTATTCTAAGCTTCTTAAAATTGATTTTAGACATATAAAATATTGAAAATAGTTTTTCTAATTGAAAGATATAATTTTCCATTTATGCACTCACTGCACAGCCCTAATTTTGAATAGAGGGGTTAGATTATTTTTAAAATTTATCTATGTGCCTTTTGACCTTATCTTTACTTTTTTTTGTAAAATAGACATTCTAAAACATTGCATGATTTTTTTTTAAATGATTTTCTAGCACTTCTATGTTAGTTTAAAAAATCAATTTATGCATGCTATTGAATTCTACCCTAGTCTGGACCTTTTGGGATGTTTTTGTAAATTGGAATCCATTGAAGCTTTATTAAATTGTTTGGCCTTTTGGGTGATAATCTAGATATATAGGAGAGGTTCCCTGAAAATTTTTGTAATTAAATTCACATTCTAGATAATTTTTATGATTTATTTTGTGAACCTTTTTATTCTAAATGCATGTTGAAGTTCTTGTACAATGCTTGTTTTATTATTTAATCTTAGTGTTGTTTGGCATATCTTGACTTAGTATTGGATTTTATTCTCTAATGTAGACATAATGAAGATGTTTTTTTTTTTTTCCATGACAAAATAATGTTTTTAGATTTTTTTTTTTTTTTTGGATTTTCCAATTGAATGCAACTGTTATGCTCCATTGGTGCATATTTTTGTCTTAGTTACTAAATTTAATACCTATAGTTATCTTGAGCATTAATTTAATTTTAACAATGAACTTGTATACATGACCTACGTGATAGTTGTTGTTTCTTTAGATTCATACCATTTCATTTGAGTTGTATATATGTCATGTATATTAGGAGTTATTATGATTATTATTTGTTATTACTTGTGAACTAACCCTCTCTAGCTATATACAAATGTATTGTAAATTGTGCATGCTCCCAGGTATGTCTCTCACACCTTTTATCCCTTTAATTATGTAATATGCAAACTTTGAGTGTGGATATTCTAATATATTTTTTTGCCTTGTACGTTTTGATTAATGCTTAATTACTTGAATGAGATAGGATGCATGAGATATGTTGTATTATATTGTCAAACTAACTTTGATGTTTTGTGATAGCGCGTAAGAAGCAACTCAAGTACGCTCCTATCTTCCTTTCTCTTGTGATTAATTTCTTTGGTGCATTTATTACGATGAATAACATGTTGTTTTCCTTTAGACTTTATCACCTTTGCTTTCTTTAGTATTCTTAATTTATTGATTAATTGACATGTTTTTCTCGACCTAGTCAGTAGAGACCTATTTTTTTTAGGGCTTAGAGGGGTGCTACCTTTTTAAAGTACCTTCCTAATAGGTAACCTGATTCTTGGACCTAGACTCGGGCTTTTCAAAGACATGTTTTTCCGAAGGTTTAAGGAGTCATTTTTCTTAGAGTTTTAGTTTTTTATTTTATTTTCCCTTTTAAAAAATTAAAAATAACTTTTTTTATTTTATAAAATATAGTTTTTCACCTTAAAAACAAGTCTCGCCAATCGAGTAGGGAGCATGTGAAAAATGCAGGTCCACAAGTGTGCCTCAACTATATACTTCCATATATTACTCTTAAGTCCTCTTATCCAAACCAGACCACCAACAATAAACTAACATTCAACATCTACTCATCCCCATCATCTATGGTCATATTGTCGTCTTTTTTTTTCATAGCCTTCAGGTACCATACTCAATAGTACCATTCATTCATTCATTCACTGATCTTTTCACCTCTTATTCTTTTTTATGCATTAACATCAAGCCAAAACCCATCCTTACCACTACACAAACTCATTTCTACCACCCACGTAATGTGGGTCTTGGAAATGGAGGACCAGGAGGTCTCCTTCTTTCCCTCATTTTTTTTTATTGAATCCAAGGATAGTAAAGCTATTTGTGCTCATTCATGATTGTGATTCATAAAAATCATAAATATATAGAAAATCCCAACATTACTAGAAAATCCAAAAAAATAATCAAATTATGTTCTATAAATAGTAGTAGAATGAGATGAGAATACACAAATTTATTGAAAAACCTCTAGCGTGTTTTCCTTTTGCCTAGATCTAACTTTTTTCCCAATTATTTTCTCAGATCTAGCAAAGCCATCTTGATTTTACTAGATCTAGCAAAAACAACTTCAAAATATTTAGAAATAATGGAAACCAAAGATGTGTTGGTGCAGATAGAGTTGACATTCGTCTCGTGTTGGTGGAGACACTCTCAATTGTAGACGTGTTGGAGCAAATGATTGAAAACACGGAGAGTAGGGATGTGTTTTTTTCTACTCTAAATAGTATACAAAATAAGGAAACAACTTTTTTTTGTTCTTTGAAAAGAGGCACTTTGAAAATATAGAGAACAATGAGAAGAATGAGTGTCCCATTTTTCAAACTTGTTTTTTTTTTTTTGTTCTTAAGAACAGAAAATGGCTTTCAAAAACACTAACTAAACAAGCCCTTAGAGTTCGTTTGGTAGTGTTTTTGAAAAACACTTTTAACCTAGAAAGTGTTTTTGAAAAAAATTAGGTGTTTGACAAAAGTTAGGAAATACTTTTAAAATTTTGAAAATTTATTTATAATATTGAAAAAATACTTATAATATTGAAAAATCACTTGTAATGTTTTTTTTTTTTTTGAGAAACTCTTGATAGGTGATTCTTCTCAAAACACTTCCAAAAAAAATACTTTTTTTAAAAATACTTCAAATAAAAATACTATCAAACACACTCTTAATGCGTTGAATTTATTAATGAGTTTAATAATTTTTAAAAATAATCTAGAATTCAAAAATCGATCAATCACTATCATAAATATTATGTCAAAACTAGATATTTATAAAGAGATGAATACAAAGGACTAGATTTTTTTAAAGAGGAGATTACAAAAGCTAGAGAGAGAATTTTAGAACACTCTATGTTGACACTCTTGAGCTATGCCTTGTGATGAAGGTTGTATCTCTATTTATAGAGGAGATTTCGGACTTGAGGCTTGATGAAATTCGTGTGCTTGAAAGGTGTTGAAATCTGCAATCAAATCTGGGACAACTGGTTGCATTCTTTGAAGTTTATTGAGGTAAGTTTTCTTTTTTTGTGTCAGAGAGGAATAAGGAGATGAGAAGAGAATGAATTCTCTTTCTCCACGTTGCCTTTTGAGAATTACATTGGAAGACAAAAATTACTATTGAAATAGTATCAATCTATTTAACACTATTCACTACTATTTGAATAGTGTTTTTTTTCTTGCGTTTTATACGCGTACTTCACAATTTCTTCTTTACATACTTCTTCACAATTTTTTTTTACTAGATAAATATAAGGAGACAAATGTACAAAGATACAAATGTACAAAAGATTCTTGATATCTCTTAACTAAGCATTTCTAAGAGATATTTCTCAAAAACTTGTTGACCTTCCTTTTTAATGACGTAATCCTTTTTGTACTTATCAACAAGATAAGAAAATTGAGTTTGGAACAAAAGAGGGACTTCTGGAAAATCATTTGCAGAGATAATCTTTTGAATATTGTCTTTAGCGATGAGATTATAGTTAGAAGAACTATAAATCTCAAAATCTAAGGTTTCTTGCAATCATTCTTGACCTCCAATGTCCGATTTGTTTTTTAAGGTTGACTTTAGTACAGGGCCAAGGGATCTCTGTACCAAAAAATTAATGTTTTCTATGATTGGCTTTGAGAAGGATAAGGTGTTGAGCAAGATAAACTCCTCCATCATTCAACCATTCAGGAGACTTACTTTCAATAATGAGTTCAATTGATTTGAAGTCATGGATGAAAGCATTTAAAACATAAACTGCTAATTTTCTTCCAAATCCATCGGTTTGATCAGGATGGGAGAAAATTAGTTAATAAAACAATCCATAATCCATGAGGAAAGCAGGGGTTAGCTCTATTGACTCATTGTTGAACTTGATAACTAACGACCTGTAACTGTCTAAGTCAATGTTGGCTTTGCTAATACTATAAGTAAGAACACACTTACAGTCATGCCTTTCTAGTGGGATTTCCCTACACGAGGGATCAAGCTTTGGACAATCATTATTGGTGTTGCCATAATGAGTAATCCAAATGAAACTCATCCCTTGAATAGCAACTCTAAAAGTGCTACAATCAGCAAGAAATTGCATTATATGTTTTTTTTAGCTTCCTCTAAAGCTTGAGCCTTTTGACTTATTATCTGTCTAAGGTCTTGAGAAAGATTCAAATTCTTTTGCTTGAAAAATGAAAATCTTGAATTTTGAAATTCTAGGCTTTCATCAGAAATTTTTGAAAATTCATTTTGAAAGGATTTTAAAAATGTATCTTTAGATTCTTCTGCACTTTTCTTGCAATTGAAACTTTCAAGATCTATATCCATTGGGATGCAATGCATATCAAAATTTGAAGGGTTAGGAAAACTGTCTAAGTTATCATTTAACTGTTTAAAATGAAAAGACAAAACATTTAAAGCTTCCAACTTTTGAATATCACTTTTTGCATTCCAGAGGTTGTCTAAAATGCATTTTTGTGATCCATTTAAACCTTCTATATCTTTATGAATCCAAAATAACATATTACTTTTAGGAAACACTGGAAGAGTGAATTTCCCAAACTTAATCCATTCTTGCTCCATATGTAGAGAAAATTCAAAATTTAATATACCTTTTGAAGCATAAATAAGATATCTAATGAGTTTATCTTTAATATACCGAAATTGAAATTATATTGAATTTATAAGGGGCACATGATTGTGAATAATAATATTTAAAGGAGTTTTTGAATTTTTTGAAATCAAATTTATTGATTTATAAGAACATGCACAAATATCATCACAATCTTTTTTATCATCTAATTCTTCTTCTTCTTGACTTGACTCTTCACTTGATATTTTTTGTGTTATCAATATTTGATTAACTTCTTCTGATTCATAGTCTTCACTCGAATCTTCATTTTCTTTATCAATTATTAGTCCTATCATTAAATTTTTAAGTTTATCACTTATTTCTAATGAATTGATCTTATTTTCTAATTGACAGTCTTTTGAGTAATGACCTATCTTTCCATATTTATAACATGTTGGTGTTTTCCTTTTTAGATATGATTTATTTGAAGATTTTGATTTATTATGATTAAATTTTACAAATCTCTTTTGGAATTTTGACTCTGTTGAAGATTTTTTTACCTTTTATATTACTTTTTTTTATTTTTTCTCTTTGAAGGGGCTACTATTGTATCATAACCATAATATGAACAAAATTTTCCTATTTCTTTCTTACTATCTTGTTTTTCTTTTTTCATTTGACTCTTTAATTTGAGATATGTGCAAAGAGCTAAACCTTCATTATTGATGAAAGTAATTAATCCTCCATATGTTAATGACTCATAAGGAATTCTTCCATTATGGATATTTCTTGTTCTTTGTCTAACTTTTTCAGCAAATAAAGTTGGTAAACCGGATATAAATTTTTCTTTCCAATAATGACTTCCACAATCATGTCTTGATATAACTTTAACTAAAAACATATCTTTATATCACTTGAAATCTTGAAGTTTTGGACATCTAAAGTTATTAAGGATTTCATAAGTTATTTCTTAAAAGTAGATTGGATCTCCTATAAAATGTTTTGTTATTGCAAATATTAATGTATTGACAACATCTTCTTCATAAGTTTGGATTGATGTTCCTTCTTCTTTGATTATTGTCTTTTTTGCATTTAATATGTATTCTCTATCATTTTGACTAAAATAATGATCCCACCAACCTTTAAGCAAACTAGCGAATCCTATGACTAAGGCACCAATAGCATGGAAGTTAGAATTACTAGTCTTGATTCTATAAGCATTAGAAGTCATCATCATTTCATGAAGTAAATTAATTATTTAATGTTCACTCATTACATCTATATTCCATTCATAAAAACTACTACCACCATAACTAGCAGCTAATTGATAATTTCTTTCTTCTAATTGAACGTCAAGAAAAGAGGGTTTTGAATAATAATTTTTTCTACTTACAAAATTATTAGATATTGCATTGATTGTTGAGGGGGTTTTAACTGTTGAATTTGAAGACATTTTGAATTGTTATTCTATTTTATTGATTTCTGATTTTCCTTTTGTTATAGTTTGAATTTGATTCTTATTTTGATTAATACCATTAATACTAAGTTTATCTAATCTAAGTTGTATTTCTTTTAACACTATTTCTGTTGGTGTATCTAGTTGTATATTTGATTTTGCAGCATTTATTGGAATAATAAAGGGTTGATTTAGAGGCTTAGCAGATGATGATGATGATGATAAAGTTGAAGAAAATTTTGAAGAAAAAGTTGATTTTGAGGTTTCTCCTAAATCTTTGTGTTTTTATGTTTAAATTTTTGCAATAAATTAGACAGAATTAGACCGTAATTATTTAGTCATCACATAAAATTTAATAATTCAAAATTAGATGAAGAAATGAATCAAATTGAAAATCAACTCAAAACTTTGTCAAATATGTCAAGTTTTGTTTCAAAAATTCCTTTTTTTTGAAGAAGAGTCTAAGTCAAATATTTTCTCTCATCCTGATAAACCTCCTTTAAACATAAATATCATTAGAAGAAGATATATTAAAATAAATCTTTTTGTTCCTGATGTAGAATGGATTAAATCATATTATTTTTCTCCTCAAAATTATGCAAAAAGAAATTATTTTCAACAATTTCCTCCTCAAGTTAGAAACACTTTAAGAAAACAATATGAAAAATATATTCAACAAGTTAGGATCACAATTCTTTTTTTCATTTGTTTTTTTAAATTTATGAAACTCCTTAAAAGAATTGCAACATTAACCTCAAGAAAAACAATAAAAAATTCACCACATAATAAAAAATTATTAGATCAACAAGAGTCAAGTGAAAAATCAAGAGAAGAGTCAAGTGAAACAAAATTTAATCAAATTTTGTTTTCTTCTGCCCTGGGAGAGGTGGAAGAAACATCAACATCAAAGATAGAAAAAACACAAAGTGAAATTAATGAAGTATAAAAAATAGAAAAGAAAGAAAAAATAAAATAATTAAAACAATAAATGTAATATCTTCAAAAGTAGATAAACAAGTATTTTTTTATGTTATAGATAAAATAAAAGATGAGGAAACACAAAGAAATTATTTACAAAACTTAAAAAACTTAATTCTCATGGAAAATTCAAATAAAACTCAAGAAATTAAACCTACACAATACTCAATGGATGGAATTTTTAATAGATTTAAAAAGATTCAAAAGCCTATAACTATTGAAGATTTGAAAGAAGAAATACAAGAAATAAAAAAGCAAATAGATCAATAAGAAAACGAATAAATAAAACAAGAAAATGAACAAATAAGAAATATAATACAATACAAACAAGAAATTTTTGCTGAAATATCTGATAATCAAGATCCAGGAATAATAATATCTGACAAACAAACCCCTATAGAATCATTTATAAATATAATATCAAAAATAGATTTTCAAATATGGTATACAAATGTAAAAGTCATAATTGAAGATTTTGAAGTAGAAATGGTAGCATTAATAGATTTAGGAGCTGATATGAATTGTATTCAAGAAGGATTAATTCCTACTCAATATTATAAAAAAATAGAACAAGAACTTTTTGCTGCAAATAAAGGAAAATTAGATATAGAATACAAACTTCAAAATGTTCATATATGTCAAAATAATTATTGTTTTAAAACCCAATTTGTGTTAGTACAAAATATGATTGAACCTTTAATCTTAGGAACTCCTTTTATCACATTACTTTACCATTTTCAAGTAAATGATGAAGGTGTCAAAACTACAATATTAGAAAACACCATATTTTTCCCTTTTATATATCCATTAACTAAAAAGGAAATACATCAAGTCCAAAGTGATTCAATAAATAAAAGGATAAATTCAATTCAAAGAAAACAAGCTCATATAAATTTTCTATCAAAAGAAATTCAATATAAAAAAGTAGAAGAGCAACTTTTAGAAGATAAAGTTTAAAAGAGAATAAAAGAAATTCAAGATCTTTTTCAAAAAGAAATTTGTTCTGATCTTCCAAATGTTTTTTGGTCCCGAAAGAAACATGAGATAAGTTTACCTTACATTCAAAATTTTGATGAGTCTAAAATTCCCACTAAAGCAAGACCTATTCAAATAAATGAAAAACTTTTAGAATACTATGAACAAGAAATTGATTCATTAATAAAGAAAAAATTAATCAGACCCTCAAAATCCCCTTGGAGTTGTGTTGCTTTTTATGTTTAAAATGTTGCTGAATTAGAAAGAGGTGCACCTAGATTAGCTATTAATTATAACCCTTTAAATAAAATATTACAATGGATAAGATACCCTATTTCTAATAAGCAAGATTTACTCAAAAGACTTCATAGTGTTGTAATTTATTCAAAATTTGATATGAAAATAGGATTTTGGCAAGTTCAAATTAAAGAAGATAGATACAAAACTACTTTTACAGTCCCTTTTGGTCATTATGAATGAAATGTCATGCCTTTTGGTCTCAAAAATGCCCCTTCTGAATTTCAAAATATTATGAATGATATTTTACCCTCATTTTCAATTCATAATTGTATAAATTGATGATGTTTTAATATTTTTCTGATTCATTAGAAAAACATTTTGTTCATTTAAAGAAGTTTTTCACCGTAATTAAAGCAAATGGAATGACATGTTATGCTCCAAAAATGAAATTATTTCAAACAAAGATTAGATTTTTAGGACATTAAATTTTCAAGGAAAAACAAAATCGATTCAAAGGTCAATAGAATTTGCTGATAAATTTTTTGATGAAATAAAAGATAAAAAAACAATTGCAAAGATTTTTAGGTTGTTTAAATTATGTTTCTGATTATTTCAAAGATTTGAGAATCATTTGTGAACCTTTATACAAAAGACTTAGAAAAATGCATTTGCATGGACTGAGCATTATACTAATTTAGTAAAAGAAATTAAACAAATAGTCAAACATTTACCATGCATTAACATCCCTCATCCCAATGCATTGCTTATTGTAGAATCAGATTCATCTAATTTAAGTTATGGAGGCATATTGAAACAAAAATATAACAATCAAGTGCATATAGTTAGATATCATTCAGGGATCTGGTTGGACGTTCAAATAAATTATTCAACTATCAAAAAAGAAGTTTTATCTATAATTTTATGTATCTCAAAATTTCAAAGTGATTTGATAAACAAAAAATTTCTTTTAAAAATTGATTGTAAAGCTGCAAAATATTTTACAAAATGATGTAAAAAATTTAGTTTCAAAACAAATTTTTGCAAGATGGCAAGCTTTACTTTTAAATTTTGATTTTGATATTGAATTTATCAAAAGAGAGTTGAATTCCCTTCCTAACTTCCTTACTCGGGAGTTTTTGTAGGGTAAAGATCCTCTTCCATCCTAATGGGTACTCCCGTTAGACCCCAACTTCCTTCATCATTCAAGAAAACCAAAGTTTCATGTGCAATGATTTCAAATTTTCCAAATATTCATCATACTTTTCCAATACAAACGTCAAATTCCTTTCAAGTCCTAAGTCCAGATTTTCCTCTTTTTCAACCTTCCAAAAGTTTCATTCAAGCTTCTAAATCAATCTAAAAAAATATTCCTGTTTAGAGTCAATCCAGCCCTAGCACTATTTCAACTTTACCTTCTCCTACTTCTTTTTTTCCAACTAGTCAATATATCAAAAAACCCAAAACCTTAGAAATTGCTTTCATTGAGCCAGAGTTCAATTATGAAGAAATTCCTAAAATTTTTCCTTATATCTTTCCTCAAAGAGTCAACTTCAATTCCAATGATCATTTGAAAACTCGTCAATTTTATGAGAATTAGTCTAAAGTATTTTATATATAATTAAATACTAAATATCTACATATAATGAAAAACTTAACTTATTTACATGACAAAAATTGTTTGATTTAAATTCATTTTAAAGAAAATATATTAATCACTATTCTAAATTACTATAATTTATTTTTAACAAATAAAATCAATTATGTTTTTAAGAAGATGTTAATATCTGATTTTTTATAATACAAGGTAAAATAGTATCATTATTTTAAAAAATATATATAAATTATGATTTTATCACTATTTATATATTTATTTTTTAAAACTTATTTGTAAACATAAAACTATTTTAATTTTTAATAAAAATTTAATTTAATTTAATTACTATTATATAAATTCAAATTCTAGTTTTTTTTATAAAATCCAAATAAAAAGTTATTTTTAAAAACAACTTATACTTTTTTATTTTTTAAAAGGTGATTTTAAAAATAACCTGCTAAATGCCCTTAACTTGAAATTTTTTAAAAGCAACCTTAGAAAACATTTTCAGTGTTTGATAATATTTTTAAAAAATGGTTCTCCAAAAATAATTTTTGTGCACAATTTGTATGAAGATTTTTTAAAAATAAAATTCTATTTAAAAACTTAAATATGGAAAACAATTTAATTATATATCGACCTAATGCATATTTATATATAACTTAAAAGTTTTTAAAATATTCTATATATTTTTCATTATTCTAAAAATTGTTACAAAAACTACCTAAATTGAAATTTATTCTAAAAAAAAATACAATTTTTTTTTAAATATTAAATTATTTTTAGAACATAGGTAAATTCATGAAAAATGTTAGTTATTGATTCAATATCTGTCATATTTATATATATATATATATATTTTTTTTTTAAATGGCATTTTTGTCAAAATCACTCTGCTCAATGAAGAAATCTCGATGAGGATAAGTGGGCCAGTCAAGAGGGTGCATCTTCTCCGTAGATCTAGGAGAGTCAACCAATCAGTGCTGCAGGAGCTAATGTGAGATTTGTGTACTTATGCGGCACGTCGTTTCTGATTGGATTTGATCTCCTCGACAAGCACGAATAATATCCCACGGATTGCTGTCCAATAAACACATAAGTAAACCTTTGATTTTGTAAATATTTATCTTTTATTATTATAAAATTCTTAATTTATAATTATTTTTTATACTAAGAAAACAAAGTGAATATTTAATAACTTTTTGAAAACAATTCTAAAAAACAGTTTACACAATTTTTAAGAATAATTTTTGAAATTTATTTTTTAATATTTTGTAAAATAAAAATATGTCAAAGAACTTAAAATATTTTTAACATATTTTTAATATTTTAAAAATAATTTTTATATTCAATATTTTATTTTTAATAATTTCACATATTTATATAATTATTTTTTGAAAACAATCCTAAAAAATAAATAAAAATAATAAAAAATAGTTAAAATATATTTTATGAAAATATCATATATTTTTTAAAATAAAAAACAGTTTTTAGTTATTAAACGTGTTTTTTTTTTTATTTCAATTATAAAGTAGGCCTAAAGTTATTCATACTCAGTTGGGAATGGTTTTTTTCAAAAGAAATATTATTTAAAAAATGTTATTTTTGTAAAATATTAGAAATTTTAATTGTGACAAAGAATGAATAAAAAAAAATATTAAAATAAAATGTGATAGTTTTAAGAATATTTTTGGAGGGGGTATATAATTTTTTTTTTTTTTTTCTAAAAGACTGCTCGTGCAAGAAAAGCAGCCCTTCGAAGATTATACAAAGAAAAGCAGCCCGCCCCACATTTGTGGCAACAAAATTCCTTAACCATGGTTGAATCAGCAACACGGTTTCTAACCAGGGTTATCGAAACCCTATCTCTGGATAACGCGTTAGGCGCATTTTTGCTCTTCTTTGTGGCCATCCCACGTGGCAAACAAACCATTCAGTCGTGCTTTCACGTTCTCCGCCGGCCACCGCCACGTGGCGGTAATCGCCTTTCCCGCCATTCACTTGCTTTACGGGCTACCGGCAGCGCCCGTCAACATCACCGAAACTTCCACTGGTGTGCAACAAGGGAGGGGCACTTTGGTAATTAGAACATCTATTTATTTACATAGATAATGAATAATAAATATTTATTCTTTTGTATTTTTTGGTCGGGGGAAGCTGGCATGATTGCTGAGAGTGTAGACCGCAATTGACGAACTACAGTTGTCTCTCTCTCTACGATCTCTGCAATTAGGTACTTCTTATGCATTTTCTTTTCTTTTCTGCTTCTCATTTTTCCGACTCTTGTTTTTGAAACGAAATTATTGGCATAAAAGAGGAAAGTGTTCTTGAAATTTATGTTTATTCTTGTGATTTCAACAATCTTTTTTTTTGGGGAAAATAGGCATGTTTTAGTAGAAGGGTGGCAATTTTGGAGTTGAATTTCAGTTGAAAATTCTGTTATCTCAAACTTTTGTTGTTTAATTTGGGGAATTTTTCTTTTAAGAGTTTTTTATTTATTTATTTATTTATTTATTTTTATTTGTAAGTCTTTTTATTTTTTTATTTTTTCATTTGGGATTGCTTTCAAATTCCTAGCTTTGGTGTTGAATTGCAACTTGTTTTAATTTCTGGATTTTTCTGTGATTGTTTGCCGAGAAAAACTGCGGAATATTGAAGGAAAATGGATGTGAAGTTTTACCTTTCTTTTGTTCCTTCCTTTCTACTTGTTACTAAAATGAAGCATTCAAGCTAAAGTATTTTTAATAGATTGATATTTAGTTAACTTTTTTAAGCTAAACTATGTAATATATGAGGTTTGAATTTTTCTCATCTTTTAAAACAGCTATTAGGGCCGGGACGAGAATACCAAACGGATTTGAAAGTAAAATCTTACATCATGTTAAAATTTTTAATTTTGCTCTGTGGGCGTTTTTATTTTTATTTTTTGAATTTATTTTTATTTTATTAATTTTAATGTTTTATGAAATACTCAGTCAGACTGAGTATGTGAGATAAGGCTTCATTGTTCAATGCGCTGACATTTTCTTTTTGAGTTCAGAATGGGTGGTATTGTTTCAAAATATAAATGAGTATTTTACTCATTCCAATTTGATTAGGTCATTTGAGTATGATTGTTCTTTTTCTTTTTGATTTTGGACAATGTCATACCAAATGAATAATATGGTTGTGGGTGTCTGATGAATGGATATGGAACTAATGAAGATATAATGGTTTTGTCTCTTATAGAACTGCGGTGAAGTTTGTCGAGTTGTGATTAGAATTGCACTATTCTGATCACTTAATAATGGATTCTGCAAGGAGCTGGTTTAAAAAATTTCATCCTAAAAAGGATAAAATGAGTTCTAACAAAGAGACAGACAATATGAAGGATTTGTATAAGCCTCCAGTGGATGAGGCTCCTTCAAATTCCACAAAAGAGAAGGTTGCTGCCGCAAAGCATTATATCGAGAATCATTACAAAGCACAAATGAAAAATCTGCAAGACAGAAAGGAGAGGTAATTTAGAGAAATTTTAAATCCTTGGGATCATTTCTCTGCATTTGATTATTTTATAAGTTTGGCCAAATGATTACCATTGTGTGCTTATCTGTCAATGCTAATATCCTAAGAAAGACCATGTTGTTCCTTTTGTTGGTACAGTTATCAAATGCTCCCATTTTCACTTTATATTTCCAAAAAGCTTTTGTGTTGTTATGTAAAATGTAGATCATAAATTGTCTAATACCTGAAGAGGCTTGAGAGTGAACATGTGTGTGTGAGAGAGTTGTATGCAAGATAAAAAAGAGCAATGAGCAGTACAAAATTGAGAATCCTTAGTTCACAGATGGTAAAACCATGTTGTTGCCTTTACACATTGTTATGAAAGAGGTGGATAAAAAATTGTCATCAAAACTCTGAATCATCGAAACTTTGAATCTTGCTAAAGAGAGACAGAGGGAGAGAGGGAGAGAGAGGGAGGGAGGGAGTTTTATGCAAGATAGAAAAGAATGTTGAGCAAAATAAATGTGAGAATTGTTAGTTTTGCAGAGAAAGTAAAAATAGAGAAAATAAAAAAATTGTCTTTATTGAAACTTTGAATCTTAATGATACCTGAAAGGTTTCCAAATCATTTGACTGGCAAGGTGGATTATGCTTCAGGAAGCACCTCTATTATATGGCTAGAGGGACTACTAAATTCCATTTTGAACCTTTATCATTATGAGTAAGAGCACTGCATGTACTGCTAGGAATACAGGAAGGGTTACTTGTGAAGGAAGCTTTAAAATGGGCTCCAGTCCCCCAAAAAGGGGGATCTGTGCTATATACATAATCATTAGAGTTTGGAGACCAAGTAGGAGACCAAACTGGCGAGTCACTGACTTATGACATAGGCTGGGATTAGGTTTGGTGAATAATATGGATTTTGATTTATTGTTTCATCATTTTATGCTTTAGAAACCATTTCAGGGTTTTCTTAAGGGACTACTAATTTCATTTTCCTTATTTGGTATCACTGTTCAGAACTATGGGCCATTGGCAGGCCAAGTTTGTTCTGCTAGCTGTCTGGCTGACACTGCACATTTTGTCTTGTAGTTATGTTATGTTCTTGTCTTAGTAATGATTTTTAGGTTTCAATTTTATTTTTGTTTTTTTATTCTATTTTTTATTATTTGGGAGGATTTGAGCAGTTGGACTTACACATTATGCAATTGCTCAATAATTTTTCATAGATGTTCTCAACTTCACTCCTTGGTTGTCTCTAACTCCACCATTGAATTTGCATTTATTGAGTTTAAATCTTTATTGTGTTTGTGTAGATGCATATATGATTTTATGCCTGCTATGAATTCATGCCTATGGTTGGTAATTGTCCATCTATACAAAAGCATTCTTGTTCAAGTTAAGAATGCTAGGTTCCTTCTATAACTGGTTAAATCTCTTGTGAGTATGTCCAAAACCACAAAGTTCCTTTTCATTTTTAATTGAATTTTAAGAGATCTCTTAATTTTTCCATCAGGTTTGGCTGACTGTAGGTGTCTTTAGCCTTTAGTTTGTTACTATCAGAATATTTATTTAGTTCTTTATTTTCAACATTTCAGTTCCACTGAATGTTTCCAGCATTTCCATTCTTTCTCTCTTAGAGTGCTAAAAATTTATTGAATTTTTATTTTTTTTTGTTGACTAAATGCAGACGCTGGGTCTTGGAGAGGAAACTTGCTGATGCTGATGTATCTGAGGAAGAGCAAATCAATCTTCTGAAATATTTTGAGAGAAAGGAGACAGAGTATATGCGTATCCAAAGACATAAGATGGGTGTTGATGACTTTGAACTTTTGACCATTATAGGAAGAGGTGCCTTTGGAGAGGTTTTTATCTACTTACCTTGTACTATTTTATGTTATGCACCTTTTCTTAACATTCTCAGTTGAGATGACATTTGTCTAGTCTAATTTTGGGGTTGTTGTGGAGTATACTTTTTGTTCTGGTTGTATTAAATACTTAATTTGTTGCTTGTTTCTTTGTCGGGTGCACAAATCATTAATTGGGGATTATAGATAAATGGATAGGGAACTTGAACTTGAGACCTCAATTTTGAGCTACCGGTTTAACCCAAAAGCTTAAGCTATTAGGTATTGGATAGAGAACTTGAACTTGAGACCTCAATTTTGAGCTACCAATCTATCCCAAAAGCTTAAGCTATTAGGTAGTGAACCAAAAATGTACACAAACCAACATAAGATATGCGTTGGTAATCTTGAACTTTTGATCATTATAGGAGTGATGCATTTTGGGGATTTTATTTTATTTTTTAATTTTATACTATTTTTAAGGAGTTATTTTTTCTACAATCTTTTGTACTTTTTCTTGATATCCGAAATGATCTGACATTTGTCTAATCTATTCTCAAGATTGTAATGGAGTTTGTGTTGTGTTATTCTTTACACTATATACTTAACAGGTTAATTGATTCTTTTGAACTATTACCTTTCTCATGGATCTTTATATATTTTTTTTCTTCTTTCATGAGGACTAGTGTAGTTTTCCTCATTTTTTGTGGTGAGGTTCACTAAAATAAAAGACTTTACTTACATCATTAGATTATGACATTTACCTTTGATGCAAAAGCTTTTGTTTCCTTGGTTTGAAATTTCATCCCTATTATGTTGACCCACTATCAACTCGAATACTACCTGCAATTCTGATAATTCCGCTGACACCTTGTAAGATATATAATTGACCTCTCCTATTGATGTTTGTCAATTAACAATGTTAAACATGTGGGTGAAATGTCTAAATGCCCCTTTACTTTTTAAAAGCAAAATAGTGTTTTTTCTGCACTACAACAACCTATCTCTGTTGCCAAACAAATGAAAAAGCACAATTAGCCCCATTTTAGTCCTAATCCCTAAAATTATAAAATTATTTATTTGTTAAATTTCTTAGTAACCAAATATGGAGTAATTCCTTCATCTTCCTCATTCTTTTTCATCCTATTAGCCCTAATCACCAAAATCATAAATGCCTTCATTTATTAAATTTATCAACATACAAATGGGGGTAAATTAAATCCACTAGTAGTCATATTCAGATTTTTTCTTAGCAATTTAATATAAGTACATTGAATGATCAAGTCTTTTCTTAGAAGCCAAACAGGGAGTGAATTGAATGTCAAGTATAATCCCTTGAAACAATCCAAAATTTCTAATCACAAACAGATTGAGGTGGATTTAATTCTTTTTTACTAAAATTTCTCATGAATTGAAAGTCTTCTGAAAAGATTCTAGGGGGTTACAAATAAAATGGGGTGCTCAAATCGGATCAGAGGAGTTTGTGAGTAGTTTTTGTTGAATATATGTACTTGAGGATGCTTCATTGGGTGGAGAAGAAGACAACGGCTTGGAACTTTCCCAATAAACCTTTCCCATGCCCAAGCTACAACAAATAGGTTCACAGTGTCTTGAATTTCCCCCAAAATTGAAGATTGGGTTGGGCATTGCTTGAGGTTTTTGCTAGGAATCAAAACAAATTAGACAAACAACGAGGGCTTCGATGCAAAAAAATTTCTTGAGGAAGGTTTGGGTGAGAAAATTAGGGTGAAATTTCAAGGGTTGTAATAAAAAATAATGGGGGATATGTTTAATATTCTCATTTCTATTTGTTTGAAAAGAAATAGCTTTATGCCTTGGTTGTGTGTGCCATGGGCATGCACATGACTATGGTTTGTGCATGAGCTGCTGTGGATTTTGGAAAATAATTAAAAAATGAAAGTATGAGGAAGATATGTATTTAGGAAGAAGAATGTGCAGATCCTGAGGTTCTGGGTAAGGGTTTGTATAGAGTTTTGAGGAGGAAGGAGAAAATTTATGGTTTAAGGTTAATTTAGAGTTAATTTATGATTTGGGGTTAATGTAATTTGTTTGGTTGCTTTTTTTTTATTCTTGTTTGGTTGCTTTTTTTTTATTCTTGTTTGGTTGCCAGTTGAAATGAGTCTCATTTGGAGTTAAATGGTAAACCTGGAATTTTTAGAAAGAATTTTGGTTGATGTTTGCAAAAATGCTGACTCTGTAAACAAAGTGGTAAGGGAAGAGTGGTTGCTTTATTTGATCAAAACTTGAGGGGAGGACTTCATAATATTTGACACCAAATGGGCTGTTAGTGTAAATGTCAGACACCTTAGAGGAGGTGGTTATAATTTTGTCAAGGTTTCAGTAATTTTTTAGGTTTCTTTAATTTCCCATGTATATATAACAGGAAATAATTAAACATTAAACAACAAGAATTCCATGAAACCTGCTGTCAACATGTCCCCTAAAAGGATAGTATGTGGAAAATCCTTTCTAGCCAATAAATCAATATCTGCTGGTTGGATGATCTAAACATGCATCTTCATTCCACCCCTTTGACAATATTAAGAGAATTTATTTATTTTTGTATCATGAAAAGTATGCTAGCCGTAATACAAAGTCTAGAACATGCTTACTCATCAATATTACTATTTCCTGACCATTCTTTTTGTTAGATTAATTCTACATAGTCCAGTTTCTTACATGTCTTGGCCTTGCCCCTTTACATCTCTGTTACTGTTGATCTATTAGGCATCATTGTGTCTAGTTTCATGTTCGGTCATCTTATTCAATTTTAGAATATACATACGTACAAATAACTGTGTTATATCTGTATATAATATCACTCTCATTCAACCCACTATTTATCTTTCTCAAGTGGGCTACATGATTCCTGGCTTACCATTTTATCTATTCAAAATCTTTGTATTCAGTTTAAGCCTAGAGATTGTTGAATCTACCTAGTAGTTCCACCCATCTTAATCTTTGCTTTCCCCTCTCCTTATTCTGTATCCAATTCTTTTTACTTCTCTTATTTGTAGTTATTAGTAGAAATACAAATGGCGTATTCAATAGCTGTTAAACTCTTAGTTATAGGGACTTTAATGTGAATGTATTTGCTGTAACCATGCAGGTGAGACTTTGCAGAGAAAAAACTACTGGCCATGTGTATGCCATGAAAAAGCTCAAGAAATCAGAGATGCTTCGGAGGGGCCAGGTACCTTCTGGGTCATTTGTGCTGCTTTTTTCCTTTGTGAATAAATATGATCTATAAATAAATAACAAGTGATTTACTGAATTGTACTCAACAAAGCTTTACCCATACTGTTGCTGGTCGGCTGCATGAATTCTGTTTTGCCATATTGCTCTGTCGAGGGACACATTTTTGTTTGTGAATGTATTAACATTTGTTGAAAACATCTAGGTTTCATAGTGGTAAAGGTTATACTGGCGGTGGACTTATGCAATCCTCTCCCCCCCCTCTTCCCCTTCCTTTTTTTTGTGCTTGGAACTGGCTGTATAAAAGATAAAAGTCCCACCATTGCATAGGCTTTGTTGAAAAGATTTTGTATTGAAAACAAAAATATTTAAATTTTTTATTAGATACTTGATAAAGAAAAGACCATTACAAGTCTATCAGGAGACATTTGATATAAAAAGGAAACGCATACAGAAAAGCCATGCTGAAAACAATTAGAGATTTCATCAACATATGGCTAAAGAACTTTGGGTTTCATCTACTTAAGCCTAAATCAAACATACACTTATCTTATTAGCTCTGATCACTACTGTTTTTGTATTTCTTTTCTTCTTTTTTGAAGGTGGAACATGTTAAAGCTGAACGGAATCTTCTTGCTGAGGTTGACAGTGCTTGCATTGTCAAGCTTTATTGCTCCTTTCAAGATCAAGAATTTTTATATCTTATAATGGAATATCTTCCGGGGGGTGACATGATGACGTTACTAATGCGCAAGGATACCTTGACTGAGGATGAGGCAAGGTTTTATGTTGGGCAGACAGTCCTTGCCATTGAGTCTATTCACAAGCACAACTACATCCACAGGTTTACTTCACATCTTTTTGTCCCCTTTGTTTATGAGATACGTGTTACCAATTGGTTAGAGCTGTTAGACTACTATGGTGATATTCCTACAGCATGGTTGGCATGTGGTACATACCTTGTGGATGTTATCCATCTATCAATGAGTCTAACCTTGCTATCCTGCTTTGGAAAATAATCACTTCAGTTAACCCTATATTTCTAATGTAGTGACCTTTTTATTTAGATTTCCTCATGGTATCAAATTGATTCAATATATGTCTTGTCTGGCCTTGCATGTTACAGGTAGTTGAGATGAGATATCCATTTACATTTATTCTGTAACAAATCTAATTGTAATCTAATGCTTGATTCCAACCCTGGGGCATGCATACCATTTATGCATACCTCTTTTATTTTATTTTACTTATTTTTAACTTGTATACATCTTTAGCATGCATGCATACATATACCTTAAAGTCCTTGGTAAATGAATTTGTTTTCCTTCACAGGGATATCAAGCCTGACAATTTATTGCTTGATCGTTATGGCCATATGAAACTTTCAGATTTTGGGTTGTGCAAACCCTTGGACTGTAGTAGTTTTCCCAATCTTAGTGAGAATGACTATGGAGTGGGAAAAAATATCAAACCTACATTAGACAGTGACAAACATTCTAACATGCCTTCTGCACCGAGGCGGACTCAGCAGGAACAATTATTACACTGGCAAAAGAACAGAAGAATGTTGGTATGTTTCTCTTATCTCTTCTGGAATTTATTCATCCTTTGAACCAAAGATGCAAACAAAATCATTGAAATGTTGAATTGAAAGATGTTGGAATTTTTGGCATTCTGATTATGGGTTAGACATGCCTTGTAAAAAAGCAAGCAACCTGGAGATGATTGCCTGCCATGTTGGTAAAAAAGCTGCCTACCTAACTGTCACTTCCCTTGCCTTTAAATTCAGTTACAGAGCATTCATTCAAGGATAATTGTCATAACCAAACAGGAGAACCTGAATAGAAATGAACTTAGTTTTGCTCATGCAATGGACTGGAGTAGTATTAAACGTGGTTAAACTTGCTGATTTTGACATGTTTTGCTGAGAAAGGGTCCTCGGCGAGATGCTCTAGGAATTCCAACCAATAAGCTACATCAGGCTGTGTGAAGTTTGTTGCCATTTTGTATTCTCGTTTACTTAAGCAAAAAACATAAAAAGCCTTTCAATCACATAATTTTTTTTTGATAGGTAATAAAAGGGGCTTGTATCAAAACCGCCTAAAAGATGGCGAAACAATTACACTAGAAGTATACAAACAAAGCCCAAAAAAAGCTAGGAAGTAAGGAGACAAAAAGAACCCCGCCCCTTACTTGACAAACAACCAATCTACAAAATCTATCAAAGACAACGCGTGATCCTCTATATACACCTTAGCCCAATTTACTAAAGTATACATAAAAATAGATTTAATTGCTTGGTTGGACCACTCGATGTCATTGAAAACTCTTCTATTTCTTTCATTCCAAATAGTCCACCATAAGCATAAGGAGGGGGGGGGGGGGGGGGGGGGGGGGGGGCAGCCCTCCACACTTTCTCCTGTTATATAACTACAAATGTAAATATAACCACAAATAATCAAATATTTGGAATACTTAACATGTACAAGGAGTGTGTATATAATTTTTTTTTTCTAGTGCCTATTTCCTTTTAAGATGATATATTGGATTTTTATGATATGATGGTCTGATTGTGCAATCAAACAGTGTAAATCAGTGATTTGGCTCCTTAACGAGTTAATGTCTGTCTGGTCCAGAGTAGATAGTGATGCATATAGGCTGTGTTCTGTTCATGGAATTAGGAGATTGGGTTAGATTATACTAGTCTTGAGAAGTAGCATCTCTTGGGAACATGATGTAGGAATTTGTTGCTCCCCATTTTATTCAGAAACTGCAGATTCTACTCTTGGAATGGACTTTGAATATATATGTATGTATGTATGTATGTATGTATGTATGTATGCATGCAGGTATGGTGACATTATTGGTGGGCCATGGTAGGGAAATTTTATGGTTTCTTGTGAGGTTGGAACCATCATGGTTATATATATAATGCTGACTTTATTGGTGGGCCTTGGTAGGGAAATTTTATGGTTTTAAGCCTTATGAGGTTGGAACCATCATGGTTTTAGGGTTTATTAATGGAATTTATGGCAGAATGGGATGAACTTTGAAGATGCCCTTGAGACTTGGTTCAAGTGGTAAAGGCTTGAGGTTGGTTTGTGGGAGGTTCCGGGTTCAAGTCCTAATGAGGACAAAAAGGGAAAAAATAAAAAATAAAAATGAGGTTGCTGAAATTTCTACAGCAGCTGGCCTAAGGTTTTGGGGGTGTTTGGGGGCTAAACTGAAGATAAAAACAGGTTAGGGTTATGAAAGTGGAGTCCTCTTGGTTTAAAAATAGAGAAAACCATGGCTGGTTTTGCAAAATGTTTGCCCATCAATGTGAGAAAACCTTCAATGTTTAAAAGCCTACTAAATCCCCTATAAATTTTATTATTCAAAGTCCGATCCCTAGGGGCCATAGTAATAGATTCTTGAAAATTTTTGAGGAGACCAAAAACCTTCCAAAACAAGAATAATCAACATAAATGACTCAAATTCTTCAATGTTGAAAGCAAACAGATGATGTGCTGGTTTGCTACTTGTTACCATGATTGGGTTCAAAATAGAAACAAATAAATAGGAATTTTTGGAAGATAAGGTTGATTGAACTAGTTGCTGGGCAGACCACCTTTTGCCTTGGTTTTCTGAGGGGAGTTACATTAGGACAAGTGTCTAATCTGACTTTACATGTATCACACAGTCATTACTCAGTTGATTGCTGTTTGTACCTGGAATAAATATAGTGAATAGCATTCTCCCCATCCAAGTATAAACATCAATACTGAAAGAGTAAGTATCTTTCATCACCATAAATTATTATGCTCCCTCAAAGAACAATCGTAAATCCTTGAGAGAACTATTGTGAGGAGAGCTTCATGGCTCTTAACAGAGAATGATAAGAGACTGTCAGCCACCCAAAAGACAATTCATATGGCTTTCCATAGTCCTATCTGTATTTTCATCCTAGATTATACTTCTCCTTGATGCCTTGCCTTTCCCTCAAAATAAAAATTCTCTCCCCATCCTGATTCCATTGATAGCAGACCGATTTGTTCATCTTTTGCAACTTAAAGAGAATGGAGAGGTTTGGATAGATATTTTTTATTTTGGGAAAATTATGCTTTGACAACCTGCAAAAATAATGAATGAATGCAACCCCCCCCTTTTCACCCTTACCTATCAAGTACCTTACTTAAAAATAATCCCTTCCACATGCCCTTTAACCATAATTTGCTCTTTGTTCTAAAAGTGTAGTTCTCATTTACTTTATGAATCCCTCTACTTCAATGCACCCACCTTAATGCACCGAATTTCACTTTTTTCTACCTTTCATAATTTTTTCCCCTAATTGTCAATTTTTTAATGATGAATATTAATTCTTCTTTGGTAAAAAATGAATAACATTTTAAAAATTTATGAATATTTTAAATATTCACACAAATTTTGTAAAGAATAAAGACATAATTTTTTAATGAATAATATAAATGGTAATAATAATAAAAATAACAATCACGGAATTTTGTTAGAATTAATCATATTTTAGTAGATTATAAAATATGGTTTTAATAAGGTCATAAATTGTATTTTTTTTTATAAAAATAAATAATAGTATTTTAGAAACTCATGATGATTAAGAATTTTTTGTTTAAAATGAATTATAAAAAAAGCATAACAAATTTTAATAAATATGTAAAAAAACCACTTTTTTTCATTACGCATATAGATTTACTCATCAATTATAGATAGGGTATTACCAACTAGTTTGGTTTGAAAAATTCTCATAATAATAATTTTTGGGTTTTAAATTATTCTAAAAATTATTAGGCTTGTTAAATTATCCATGCACAAGTCTCGTGTGATTAGTAATATGTTTGCCTATAAATAAAATTCCTAAAGTTATGTTATGTGTAGAGGAGCACCTAGCATAATCATTTTTTACTAGTTTTATTGTAGGAAATTTTGGAATTATTGGCTTAAATTTTTAATTCCAAATTATTTCTAAAATTTTTTAGGTTTGTTAACAAATTCAATACATTAAATCTTGTTTGATTTGGAGTTTGTTTGCCTAATGAAAAATTTAAAGAAGTATGGTTATGTGTAGAAGAGAAACCAATAGTCATTTTGGTCCTGCCCTTGAGGCTTGACTCAAGTGTTAAAGGGTTGGGGAGGGTTTGTGGAAGGTTCTAGGTTCAAGTCCCAGTGAGGACAAAAAATTTACCTATATATATTGTTAGAAATTTGAGGCTAATCCAACCTATGGTAATCACCCTAGAGGGAGGGTGAATAGGGTGATGGTTTCTTTTTGCAAATTTAAACAAGTGAATGCAAGAGACAATTATATGCAAGTATATAATAATCAATATATAGACAATTGCATATAAATTAAAGAGTAGGGAAGAGAGAATGCAAACACAAGAGTTTATAGTGGTTTGGCGCAACCCGGCCTACATCCACTCTCCTCTAGCTTCAATCCCGAGCTTGAGGTTCCACTAATCCAAGGCTTCCAAATCAAGCCTTCAAGCAATACAATTGGATTATGGTTCCAATTCACCTTCTTGGACTTTTGGCTCTAAGCACCCTTTACACTTCTCAAAAGATATCCCACTCTTGAACAATCCCTCAAGTGATACCCCATACTTGAGGAACTTCCTCTCAAAGATTTACAAATGAATGATCTTTCAAAAATCCTAGCACAAGAACTTTAAGCTCAAATGATACAAGAAAAACTAAGATTAAATAGTGTACTAAAGATATGCAAGTTTTGAAATCATGGTGCACTAAAAAATACTCTTCCAAGACTCAAATATAATCAAGAAAGATTTGGGAAGGTTAAACTTTTTAAACAATGAAGATTGGAGCCTTTTTATAGAAGAGAAAAGCCAAACTAGCTGTTTGGGGTTCGACCGGTTGAGTTAGGGGTCGACCGGTTGACTAGCCGTTAGCATTAAATGCTTGGCAGGTGACCGTTGGGCCTCAACCGGACCTCGATCGGACCTCAACCGGTTGAGGTTCAACCTTGACCGGGAAGAGAAGGCCACTGGGGGAGAGAGAAACCGGTTGAGGTTCAACCTTGACCGGGAAGAGAAGGCCACTGGGGGAGAGAGAAACTTTTTGGCCTCCCTCAACCGGTCCTCGACCGGACGATCACAACCGGTCGACCGGTTGAACCGGCTGAGCCATTTTTTGGCTCAACACCCAACCTTTTTCAACTTAAAACCTTTTAACACAAGTTTGAAAATCATTTAACACAAGGTTTTAATTGAAAACATGAAATCATCCAATTCTTAAGATATTTAAAACAATATTACTCTTGGATGATTTTGGTGCATAAATAAAGAATGAAATGCATGAAATTCCTAGTGCACCAACAACCTTACAAAGAGATCTTATGAAGCTTTGGTCTTGAAAAACTCTTCTCTTTGAGGTGGTCTTCTTCTTCATGATTTCTCCTTGGCTTGATTTGTCTTTGTGATTGCCACTTTGGAAATCGTCTTGCCTAATCACACTTGAAATATGATCATTAGTTCTAAACCTTGTTTTGTTATCATCAAAATCAAGATTAACCAAACCTTGGTTTCACATATATATATGAACCGATAGTCATTTTGGTCCAATTTTGGCCAAGGAAATTCTAGTGTTAATTCACCTAATTTTTGAGTTCCAAATTATTTTTAAAAATTCATCGACTTGTTAACGAATTTAACACATTAAGTCCTTTTGATTTGGAGTTCGTTTGCTTAGTAAACAAATTTGAGGAAGTTATGGGAAATACAGTGGAAGTTGGGCAAAGAAGTGTGTACTATTTGTTTATGCATGTACTACCCTATGTGTAGACATGTACTACTTTGGCTATTGAGCAAAGACTTCAAGCCCCCTCAATGAGTTTGCTAACTTCTTCAAATTTTCTCACTAAGTAAAAGAACTCCAAATAATATGAAACTTGATGCGTTGAATTCATTATCAAATTAATTTTGAAAAATAATTTGAAGCTAAAAAATTAAGTCAAATAACTAGTTTAAAATAATTCTATCAAATTTTCCTTTGCATATAACTATACTTTTTTGAATTTTCTTATTACACAAATGGACCTAGAATTGAATGAGGCTTAATGTGTTAGATTCCTTCACTAGCTAGTAATTTTTGAAAATAATTTGGAACTCGGAAATTTTGTTAATTATTGTAAGAATTCTAAGCAAATTTGTTTAGATTTCTTGACAGTAATTGGCAAGTAAATGTATACGAGTGATGAAAAAATTTAGTTTATTCACATATATAGAAATAAGTAAATTGTATTTGTTTTATAATTCATTTGAAATAAAATATTATTAACTATTATCATGTTTTAAAAGATTATTATTTATTTTTAAGAAAAAGTAGTTTATCGATTTATTAAAATATCATTATTTATATTTTATAATTTCTATTCAAATATTATTATTTTTAACCAAAAAAACATAATTTGTGTTTTTATTATTCATGTTATTATTTATAAAATTTATCAATATATTATTTATTTAAAAAATTATTATGAATTTGTTTTGTATTTATTTCTTATATTTAAGATTTATTTAAAATAAATAAACATTTCCATGAATTTATAAATATTAGAATTCATTGTTAAAATTTTTAAAATGTTATTATTTATTTTTAGTGGAAAAAAAATACAATATTAATATTTCTTTAAAAAATTGATAAAGGGAGAAATTTTTTTATAGAAGGTGAAAAGAAAAAAGAAAGAAAAAGAAAATGAGTGCATGTAGCAAGGTGGATGGGTTTGTAAAGTAGGTGAGAAAGATACTTTTATTATAAAAGCAAAGTTATTGTTCAAGGGCATGTGGGAGAGATTAGTTTTAAAATAAGGTACGGGATAGGTAAAAGTGAAAAGTGGGAGCTTCATTTATTCAATATTTTCAAAAAAGGCCCCAACATATAATTTTCCCTACTTTTTTTTTCCTTATTACCTGATATAAACATGATGATAGTAGAGGTGAATGTCATTGCTGATAATTTTTAGAGGACTGGGTTTTACTTTCCCTATTACCTTTTCCCAAAATCAGTTTTGGTTTATTTTGGTGATCATTCCGTGCTTTTGCTCTGATGCATGTATGTATGTGATCTTTTGTGAACATTTTATATTACAAACTTAAGCTCAAGTTGATTTTACTTGTTTCAATGACTGTGTTTCGGTGATTGCTGTGTAATGACTATGATTCAGCAGAAAATGGTTTAGGTGCATGCTTTTTGCCACTCTGGACTACACTTCTTTTATTTGAATAAAAATCTCAGGTATTGGATATATTTTGAGTCTGTTTTGTATTTATAGTTCTGTCATATGCTATCTAGGCTTATTCAACAGTTGGGACTCCCGACTACATTGCCCCAGAAGTACTGCTGAAGAAAGGATATGGAATGGAGTGTGATTGGTTAGTTAATTTGACCTTATTAGATGCTTTAATTCTTGTAATCATTTTAAACTTGCAACTAGACATTGCTTACAGGTGGTCTCTTGGGGCAATTATGTATGAGATGCTTGTGGGATATCCACCTTTTTATTCTGAGGAACCAATGTCAACATGCAGAAAGGTATATGTGTTGACTTTGTTATTCCAATTTTTTATCATTTTATTTTATTTTATTTTTGAAAATCTGGGAAAAATATCACACCAGAGGTTTATCACTATGACTGAAACAAAATAGTATGAAATATGTGAGGGGTGTCTTTGTTTAAAATCAACCATTATTTTTTCTTTATCTATTGATTAACTGCTTAGTAAGAATTTTTAAATTGTATAAAAGCATAACCATATCTTTTAATCTGCATAACAAGGGTGCTCCCTGGACTCAGACTTGAGATGAGGTTGCAAATAAATGTGGGAGCAACTTGAGCATGATGCATGTTTCTCAGAGGGGTGATTGTGCAATAAAAATCATCCAGAATATAGGTTAATTGGTAAATAGAAAAAGAATTAGCTTAGCAAGAAAACTTTTACTCCTATTGCATACTGACAGGATTAAAAGTTATCTATCTAGAGAATCTAAAAAACAGTGTCCAATGAGAGGGAACTTTTACTCTAAAGTTTTCATGATAATGAAGCAATTGATTAGGGCATATTCTGATTAATGAAAAGGATAAAATCTGATACAAGCCAAATGGTGCTCCAACAAGATTGTACTTCATTTTTGTATGTGCCTGGCCTGCTAAAACTTCATAATCAAACCTAGTTTGCTTTTCTTATTGGAAAACTGAAAAAGCTCGTAATGTAGGATAAAAAAGTGGAAAGATCACAAATTCAATAGGCATCCTACCAATTGATTAATCCATTGAAAATATTGAAAGTATTTATTATGATTCAGATAAAAATATTTTTAAAAAGTAAAGTTACATCCTCTTATAATGAATAAAAAAGTATCCACCACCAAATAGATAGTTTGCCTTCTAAGTGTGATGCTTGAATGCTAATATGCTTGTTGTGAGCATAGATAAAGCCATAAGTCTTTTGATGATAGCCCTTTTGTCGATTGAATTTCCCAAGAGGAGCTGTGGTTGGAAATGTTCTTATCTTATTTTGGGTTCCATCAGGCTTGATATTCTAGAATTTGAAAAATTTCTTGATTGGGTTTGTGCAATCAAGAAGTTTTTTACTACTGAGACTGAAAGAAAATGTGAAAGTTTGTAGCAATGACTAATAAGACTTTGTGGTTCTAAATAGGCTGTATGGGAAAAGGTATGTAAGCAGGATGTATTTTGCTAATTGGTAACGAGGGGGTGATGCATATCTTGTGGAGGGTTGGTGATGTTCACCTGCTACCATCCAAAGTTGAGGCTAAACTTGCTTTGGTATTCCTGTCCCTCTTTGAAGGGGAATCTGTGTGGAGGAATTCTGAAGTTCCAACGGGAAGCTATCAAAGTCAGCACCTAGGAACCAGTTAAGCCTGCATGCTTAGAATGCGAAACTAGGTGTACCAATTTCTCTTTTTGGGAACCTATTCTGCATTAATCATATTAATTTCTCCCTGTTAAATACCTGACCCTTGTTCTTGAGACCAAGATCTTTCATACGTGTGTTTGTGTGCATGTGCATTTCAAGTGTTGCTTTCTTTAGTTATATGTTTTAACCTTGAAACCACCCCATCTGTGCTATTGGTTATGATCATAGTTAAGTACTTAATATAGTGTTAGCATGCATTTTTCCTTTTGGTATGGTTCATAAAGTTATTGATGATGGCATTGTGTTTGTATATCCTGATCAAACAATTGTTCAGCTAATGCTGTGCAGATAGTAAATTGGAGAACACACTTGAAATTCCCTGAAGAGGCGAAGCTTTCTGCAGAGGCTAAAGATCTCATAAGCAGACTCCTGTGCAATGTGGCACACAGGCTAGGGACTAAAGGAGCACATGAAATCAAAGTCAGCATACTTCAACTTTCTCAAGTTTCTATTGATCCATTATTTTGGTAATGCATCTTTGTTAAAATTTAGTGGCTGGTTTTTATATCAGGCACACCCATGGTTTAAAGGTATCCAATGGGAAAGCTTATATCAGATGGAAGCTGCTTTTGTACCAGAGGTTAATGATGAGTTAGACACACAGAACTTTGAGAAATTTGAAGAGGTAAGAATGGTGGGTTTTCTATAATTTATTAATATATCTAAGAGGTATTGTCTGGTGCCTATTTGATGTTTTTAATCACATAAAGGTGAATATCAGAACCCATGTCTGTTAGTTTGAATATTTGTTTTTGTTCTTTTTAAAATTTAGAGAAATATTCAACCCTATGACATGTCACAGGTTATGTTGTTAGCAGTTTAGATGAGAAAACTCAGAAGCATTGTTGTAACGTGGCTTTGTTCTTTCCAACATGCTTGCTGATGGTTCCCTATGTGCATTCTTTTCCCCCTGATATATTTTAAGTGACAGTGTGCTTCACCATATGCGTTGATTATCTATTCCAATTTAACTATGAAAGTCGTGTATGTTTGTGATTTTACATCAATTTTACATCCATAGCACACAAAATAAAGTATTTGAGTTAGTGAATCCTTTGAGTTTATGAATGGAACAAGTGTTCATATACTTGTTTCCTGTTTTCACAAATTGAAGATTGTGTGTTAGATAGGTTGCATGATTTACTCAATAAGTCAAGCTGTTAACCATTTTTTTTTTCTGGTTCTTTAGAAAGTGACTCGCATTTTGAATTCTTGGATATCCAGTCATGTTTGTGGTTGTTTGACTTCTTCATTGTTCAGTCGACTGTGTGTTGACATTTATGTCGCTTGATTTGTGTATATCTTGTTCAATATAGTAATTATTTTTTAACTTGTTCATGTGTCAATTGAAATATGTAAGGATAGATTGTCATGAAGACAGCTCTTGGGACCTCCAAATATTTGTTTCTGGACTAGATATGCTGCAGTCAATTTCATTGGATGATGCTATTCATCAGAAAATTTGCGGTCTTGTTGAGATTGTTGCTAGCATTCATGTGATGCATTATTTTAAACAACTGCACAATTTGGAATCCATTATTTTAAACAACTGCACTATTTGGACTAAGTTCTAAGTTGGCAGTTTCATCAATGAAGAAAATGACCAGGTTGTAGCCAGTGTTCAAAAGCAGAAGACTAGGTGTTAGGATTTGTGAATGCTTGGTGTTGTAAGCCTTGAGGTTTACTGCCTCTTTGCATTATGGGTGTTCATTGGGTAATGTAGGGCTGCTAAGTGTTGAAGGAGTGATTAGAAATCATAATAATGGCAT
Organism: Vitis vinifera; assembly: GCF_030704535.1. Classification (NCBI taxonomy): domain Eukaryota; kingdom Viridiplantae; phylum Streptophyta; class Magnoliopsida; order Vitales; family Vitaceae; genus Vitis; species Vitis vinifera. The sequence goes on from NC_081814.1 coordinate 15,719,939, forward strand.
AGTGTTGAGAGCTTTCTTTGAACTTGCTAGAGAGGGATTGACCATTAAGAGAAATTCTCACTTTTTGGCCTCACAATGGTATAGCACTTTATATTTACATATATACTACTTTACCTAGAAGCTCAAGTTGAAGCTACATTGTGGAATTCACTTTATTTTTTTGTTTCTTTTTGGGCTTACTGCACAGACTTTTTTAAACCCTACCCTTTGAGTGTAATTCAGCTTAGTTGGCTCTCGATTTGTAGATGTTAGGGTTGGGTTATAGGGGCTGCTGTTGGTTTACTTGTATAGGCCTTTTTGTTCTTTTTGTATAACCTTCTTTGTTTTGTGGAGGTTTGCTTAGTTACTTTTGATCAGGTTTGTTTTTCATGAGGAGGACCTCTCATCCTTCTTTTGTTTTTCTATTAATACATATGTTTGTTTCTGATCAAAAAAATAAAAATAAAAATGGCAATACTAGTATTGTGAAAGTTTCATTAAATATGAGATGATAGAAACCTCATTCAGCTTAAAAAAGGGCTTCAATGTGAAGTAACATTGCCCTTGGTTTTGAGCACTTTTTTAAGCCATAAGATCTTTTAATGAAATTACCTAAATGTGCTCGAGAGCTTTTGATCCAGCTAAGGCTCTGGGTTTTCTAACCTCTTGTTCAAGGGGGATTCTGATATTGTTATCTTTTGAGTGTCTAAAAGGGAAAGAGGTCCATGAAGATATGACGACTCCAAATTATTAATGCTTCTATAGACTAAAGATGCTCTTTTTCTTGGATCCATGCTTAGCTAATCATGTTCCAGATGTTTCAGCAAAACAAGGAGAATACCCGGTTTCCTTTGTAGGGTTATTTTATTTTATTTTCTGTTTTTTTAATTTTATTTATACATTTGCATGTTTTGTCTTTGTTTTTTTTTTTTTCTTTTTTTTTGTTTTTGTTTTCTACCACACTGATTTTTGTAGAGATTTTTTGTCTATACATTGTTTTGTTACCTCTTTCAGTTGTGCAGTTAGTTTTACTATTCTTTTGCAGTCTTTCATTTTTACTTATTTTTCTTTATCAGTGTTTGTATCAAAAGTAATTCATAAAGTCTTTATCTATTTTGATGTCCAAAGTTGTGGCTTGAATGTGTATTAAATGAGATGTATAATTCTTCTTGGAGTTGTCCAAAACTGATTCTACTTCTGAACAGTTATATTTTCATTCAACAAAAGTTAAGGATGTTGGGTATGGGTTCATTGTTGATAAGTTGATTTCATCAATGGCTCTTTCTTGCCTCTGAGCTTTAAAGTATATGCACATATTCCACAGGTCCACCAAAAGTGCATATCTCTATGTGTCCATGCAGTCTATTTTTTGTGATATGATTTCTTGAACTATCATACTGAAGGTTATCTGACCACAGAAATTAAATGATTTATCTTCTTGGTATTACTCCCCCACCTTTTCTAATGTCTTGTTGAATTCCTTTGTATTTTATAAAAAGTCTGATTGTTGCGAAGAGTTAGCTGGCATTTTCCCTGTAGTTTATGGGGTTAGATAGTATGCATCTAGTTCAAAAGGCTGTGAAAAGATGCTCTCACTTGAAGTTTATACACAAAGATATGCCTTGTCTGTATATATTTTACTTTCCTAACTTCTTCCACACTTGGGTATTGGCAGAATGCATGTTTCAATTCTCTTTGACATCTTTTGTTGTTATCATTTTTGCATTTATGAATTATGATGATATACCTTTTGCTACTGTGTGCACAGTTGGGGACTACAGCTCAATCGTCATCAAGGTCAGGTCCCTGGAAGAAGGTAAGTTTCAGACCTTGTATTAATCTTTTGCATTTATGAATTGGTTTCAATCTTGTTTCTCATCATTGGTGGCTGGGGATTTTAGGCATTGCCATTTAATTGCAATATGTTGAAACGAACACTTTGTTTTTGTTCAAAAATAAAGGATGTCACATGGAATGTGTGTACTTATCTTTGTAGGACAAAAATATTAAGCCATTATCAAACAAGATGGGAAAGGAAAAATAAAATCCTGTAAAAGGAAATTGAAAGTGCAAACAAAATAAAAAGAGGGAGAAGAGAATGGATACAAAATTCTGTATGCTAACAGTAAGTTTGTACAAAAAGGGTACATGACTGTAAGAGTGTTGAGTGAATGGAAGCTCAGAAATCTTTGTTGGTTTTAATTTCAGGGTTTTGGGATTTGCTTGTGTATATCCCTTTCTATGGACAGGGAATTACTACTATGTTTTGTGGCAGGCCCAATAAGGGATGACTTGAACCACAAGACATCATGGAGATAAAATCCTGGTGGGTTGTGGAAACGTAGTGTATTATGGAAGAGGATAGAAGATAATAAAGTCCTGATACATTAGGAATTTAAGTCCTGAATATTCAGAAATTAATTATCTATTAAAAAAATATATAAATTGAAAGATCATAAACTATGATGTGAAATCACTGGCTTTTTTATAGAAGAGGTGAAGGAAAAAGGCCAAAAAATTCTGATTTCTCATAAGGTGAGTTTTCCACATGAAAAACCTAGAATGCTGTTTTACTACTCGACATATGGTGTGTTCCTCTAATCATAATTTTATGGGGATCGTATCTTGATACACTTTTACTTATGGCTGTTTTAGAAAATACTGCATGATTGTGGCAGGGTCAATTGATAGTTCACTCATTGTCTTCAAAATTCAACAGTCCATTTGTATGATTTTATAGATGCATTGAAGGTTTAGTAACAAGCAGTAGGTGTGGCATAATAGATGCCTGTTTTAGTTTTGTATAAATGTGGGAAGTATGCAAAGTACAGGATCCATTTAATTTTATATCTGATATATGTATTGGATATCGTCCATCGTTGTTGATCAGTGGTCTTTGTACATCATCATGGCTATCTTTTTTATTTCCTGGTAATTAACTTTGTGCTTATTTGATTCAAATTAGGCATCGACATTTTTTATAGCTTAAAGCTACACTAAGTTTCTTTTTCAAGAGTCAAGATATTGGAACAATGAAATTGTTTATTTTAACAGGATGGCTGGACTTGTATAAAATCTGAGAAGTTCAAAGCTGGATCCAAGCTTTCCTGTTAAGATTCATAAAATTTATAAATCTTTTTTTTTTTTTTTAGGATATGTAAATTGTGAACATTTAGCCATGACTTCGCTGTTTAATAGATATATATGTTTATATATATTGGGTTCCTATTTTTTTGTATCTCTAAGTGCAATGTTGCATGGACAAGTAAGATGGATTGACAGAAATTTGAGTTTTGCTAAAATAGAAGATTTCAAAGAGCATGATTATATAGTTTTACAAATATGCAAATGGTTATGTTGAATTTTTGAGTTCCCTCTCTATAGTCTTTTCTGAAATGAAACATATTTCCAAGGTTGAGTATTTTAAATTTGATTTTTTGTTGGTATAACTGTCAATAAAAGCCCAGATTTTTTAAATTTGATCTTTGTTTCATCCTTGTTCTAATAGATTTTGATTAGTAATAGGTGTCTTGCCTTGTCTAGGCATGTTTGCCCTTGTCTTTCCTGTGTTTAAAATTGCACCATCTTTTCATCCCATGAGTGTTTGTTTCCTTGTGTTTGTGTTTTGAAAATTTTCTTGACATACAGCCTTTTGGTGAGTTTTTGCTACTTAGCTCATCTTTTATTTCTAGTAGTCTGTATCTAGAATTTGAGAATTCTTTGATTCCTTATTTCATTGCAGATGCTTCCATCCAAGGATGTAAATTTCGTTGGTTATACATACAAGAATTTTGAAATTGTCAACGAGCATCATGTGCCTGGCATTGGTTAGTATTGACCTATAAAAATTTGTAATCAGTAGCTTGTTATGATTCAAAAACCCAAACTTTTCTATGATAGACCCATAATTCTATATTTTATTACGAAGTTTCCCTTTTACATGGCCATGTCATGCACATTTGTGACTGTGGGATTATCTCTACCCTTATATGCACCGGATGTTTGAAATTTTTTCTTAGAGATTTACCGACTGTTGAATATGTATGAGTGCAGCTGAGTTAAAGAAAAAGACGAATAAACCGAGGAGGCCATCTATCAAGACACTGTTTGGTATTTTTCTGATAGCTGTTTTCATTTTCTTTCGAGTTATTTTCTGCATATGAATTCTCATTCACTGACACCTCTACTTGTTTCTACCTATTTCCATAGATACCCCTGATCCTCCTGATCAGCCTGTTCAGGGAAGCTTTATTAACCTTTTGCCTACTCAAGTGGAGGTCTCTGAAAGCCCTGAGCAATCACCTCAATCTAACAGACCGCCGAAATACCCACAAAGACCTATGCAAAGATGAAAGACAAGGTGGGCTTCACAAGTAAATTGTCCATAGTCAAAGCAAACAATAGGAAAGCAATTTTTTCAAATGTAAAGCCAGGCAGTAAAATGGGTTTTTGGGTTTCTATATTCTTTATGTTCTGCAATATAAGAACTCACTGTCTCATAGTCTCTTCTTTGTTGTTGTGTCAATAGCACAAATGATGATCCCCCGTATAATCACCTTGATTTTAGAAGGTAAGTGAAGAAGTATTGCAGCTTAGTTTTCTACATGTAATTTATTGTTTGTTTTCCTGTTATGCAGTTGATGTAACACACTTGTGGTTGATAACATCTCATTTAAAGTGATTGTGTAGTTGGTCCTCATAAAATATAAGATAAAACATGCATCCTGTTGCAATATTGGTTGCTCCAATGGAGATCATTCTGTCTTACATTTATGGTTGGAGTAAATATCGACACACCCGAGGTGTTCATGGTTAGACTTGCACAATTATCTTATCTCATAGTGAGTAGGGGTTGATGCAGGAACGTAGCCTGTGGGATGGTAGTGTCCGCAATTAGGTCCGAGGCTCATCTTGTGATTTTGGTTGTTAATGATGGAGAATATTTCTAGTCTTTGTGGATGAAATAAGGCTAAAATGTTCTTTAGGTTCAAAAGCCTGGATCACTTACTCTACCAAGAAGACCAGCGAAGTGAGCAGTGGGATCCCATTTTCTTTGTTTGCGAAGCCTCGGAGCTATGGTTTTTTGATTCTTTTGGTGAATCTGAGCTCTTCATGCCATGAAGACTAGGAAGCTGAACTAAGCTCCACAACCCGTTTTTCCCGTTTAGTCCTCTTCCTGACTTGCTTTCAATGGACCCCATTTGTATCTTGCTTGTGTGAACGAGTCAAGTAAATGTGATTCTCTATCTCTTTCGTTCCTATTATCACGGACATTAGGGTTAACTCTCTCTCCTTGCTTTTTTCACCTTTCCACGAAAGAGCACACTAGGCACCAAGTTGAAGTGACAACACTGTCCAGTGGAAGTCCTCAATAAAGCAAGAGCAAAAAATCATTCATAGGATCCTTTGAGACCTTTGATTATTGCTCTTTGAATGGGCAGACATGAACACAATTCCAATGGTAGTAGGAGGAAGAGAGACTTTCAAACCCGATAGTTGATATATACCGCACGACCCTTCGGAGTCAGGAGCCACAGTTTTGGGATTGAATTCAGAGGGAGAAGAAATATGCTTTGAAGCTCAACAAAGCTAAAAACCTGTGTACCGTTGACCTATGAACGATCCAAGAAGTTGTTTCTGTCCCTCTGCTTGAATTTGGACTTTTCTGAAAAGGTGCTTTGCCGTATATGTTAGCTCATCTGGTCAAGATCTTCCCTAACAAAAGAAGATTTGAAGATAGGTTACTGAACTTGACTTTCAATAGCATTTGCGTGAAGCTATGGGAGTAGCCTTGCTTTCGTCACAATTTCTTGCGTAACTTGACTGACCTGTAATGGCCTTTATGCTCTCCATAGAAATAGAAGCACGAGCCTTACACCGGATTCTGGGTCTTTCAAGGGGTCCTGTCAATTTTTTGTCCCATTCTCGTACCATAGCCAAACCTAGTGAACCAGTAGATCCAGCTATGTAGTCGCAGGAATCTTTTTTTTTAACAAGTTGGACTTTGCCTACCGCTTTCTATTTTGTCTAATTCCGTCAAAGAAGCTATTAAAGGAGCATTTGGAAAGAGCATAAAGGAGGGTGGTTGTTAAGCAGGCTACTACCATGACATTATTTTTTGAAATGAATATGCAGACCTTCTGAAATAGACGGGCCTTCCCCTTTCCCAGACTGGGGCTCCACTCCAATAACAAACAGGACGTTCTGGATGGGAATTCTACTTTGATGGGGGTTTCCAAATCCGAGATATTTAATTTAAACCCAATCTAACTTCATTTCTTTAAGTTTGGTTATTTAGGTTAGTCTCGGATTGATCATGTTAAATTTAAATTGATTAATTTGAATTTGAGTTAGTCAGGTTGAGTATGTTTGATAATTTTAAATTCATTTCCAATATTTTTTTTCTATCTATTTATATGAAAAATTAAATATTAAATAAGACAAAATTTTAAGATAGCCAAATATATATATATATATATATATATATATATATATTTCTAAAAAAAATGAAAAAGTAAATGATATAATATAATTTGATTTTTTTTTGTCAAAAATATAAAAAGGAAATAAATATTATTATATAGAATAATATAAATTATAAATATTATTGTAGACCCTAGGGAGACAAAAGAAAAAAAAAGAGGATTTTTCTTTTTCTTCTTCTTCTAACCACCTTGAAAGTGAGCTGCTTTGGGAGGCCATGAGATGGGACTGGATGAGCTGGTTGTGGCGGCCAGACAGGATGACTTGAAAGGAAAACTAGTAAGGAGATTTTGGGTTTGGAAGGAAGGGACGTGAGGGGGAACATCGAGAGAAGGGGAGCTTGAGGGGCAAACTAGAGAGAGAGATAACCAGAGAGGGAGCCGGATGTTTGCTAGGAGCCAGTTTTGGGTGATAGCTTGAAAAGAAACAGGGAGGCAATAGTAGAGTGGGATTTTTCTAGGAGGAAAATATGGAGAGTGGGTGCAAGGTTTTTATGGCAGCTGAACGAAAAGGAAAAAGATGAGCAAGGAAGGTTGAGAGGGGAGAACCAGGGAACTCTGTGGGGATTTTTATTTATTTTTTTTGAGAAAAAGGAGACAACTCACTCAAAGCAAAGGTAGCACGGATTGGGAGGAGGCTCTCCAGGTGAGATTTCTGTAATCTCCATATCCTTAATTTCTTTTAAACTGTTTTACTCTCATTTTTAGTCGATTCTCTCAGCATTATTTGTTGTTTGGGTAGATTACAAGAGATTCTATGACTCCTTGCTGATTTGGGATTGATTGTAAATTCCAAACTGTTTTGTTCTCCTATCTTTTTTAGCTTCAATCTGATTCAGATGTACATATCTCTCTCAAATTTCTACAATTTTTTTTTGCTGAATTCCCGATTAAATCTCATTCATCTTTCTCTTATTTTCTTTTCACTTTTTTTTTTCTTCTGATTCTCTGTTCCAACAAGCGATAAACCATTCCTTGCTTCCATGAAGATCTAGGGTTTCTTCCACTTTGTCAGCTTCAAATCTGAACCTTTTCGCCTCAAATTTATGATTTTCAATGTTCTTGATTCAATGCATTGAGCAATAGCATTGTGGTTCATCTAGGTTGCTTTGGGTGATCGACGCTTGTTTGTTGTCCTTTTTGTGATCTAGGATTATTTTGATTTTGTTATGTGGATGAGAGATTCAATTTGGCTACGATGAATATGGAGATAGTTGGCGATGTGGTGTCTTCGGACGCCGAATTGTTGCAGCTGTCGGAGGTATCGCCTTTTGCTCTCAAGTCGAACCCTAGATTCTCCGAGGAGCTTTTTGATCAGTGGCTTTCACTTCCTGAGATTAACCTTCTGGGTTTGACGTACACTAGGATTGCATCTTGGCTACCTAGTAGTCAGAGTCAGCCTTGCCAATAAAGATGGAATTGTTTTCTTATGATTCAGTCCTAAGTTGAACTTAATGAGGCTATATTTGATTTCTCTTTTGAATTTAATCAATTGCAATTGTTGAATTTGGAAACGTGTAGCCAATTCTCGAAGAAACTAAAATGGGCATTGATGGAAGTTAGATGTAACGCCCAAGCATTTTCTTTTAAGGGTAATTTAGGAAATTGTTATTAATAATTAAATTAGTTAATTAATTAATTTAATAAAAAAAAGAGGGGTAAAAGAGTAATTTTACGATTAATACCCTAGGTATAAATTAGAAATTTTATTCTTTCCCTTCTTTTCTGAATAGAGTTCCTGCTCGCAGAATTCCAGAGAACGTAAAGTTGGAGTCAGATTTCAGGGTTGAAGAACAGATCTCTATAGGTAAGATTCTAACCCCTAGTTTAATATTTTAGATTCATTGATTAATTTCAAACACATTAGATATATTTTTTTGGAAAACCCCAAATCTAGATTAGGGTTAGATTATTTTTTTAATTCATTTTAATATCAAATAGTGAAAACTTAATATTTTGATTTTAGTATTGGAATTTGGGAGATCTTAAGTTTTATTAGAAAAAAAAAATTCCTTGGAATATTTCGATTTTAGGTTAGGGTTAATTAAAAAAAAAAAAAAAAGGGAGAACGCGTGTGCACAGCATTGGAAGGAAGGAAAATAAAAAAAATAAAAATTTGGGCGTGTGCCCGGATGGAAGCAGACTTATATTATATATATATATATATATATAATGATTCATTATTATGATGATGGCAATGGAAAAAAAAAAATTGCTTTGTTTTACTTGTTTGGTGTGTACCCCCAAACAAGTAAGAGATTTAGCAAAATATATAATAATATATTTTTTGTAATAATGATTTAGCCTCAAATTAGATAATTATTAAAATAATAATATTTAGTTTTAGATTTATAATTAAGATAATAGTAATAATAGATTTAGCAAAATATATATATATATATAGAATTTTATAATGAAATAAAATTGTAATTTAATTAAATTAGTAATGTGTTATTAGAAACAAATTGGGAATTTATTAGTTTTATTTAAATAAGGAATAGATTAGTTAAATTATAAATAAATAGTAATAATTGTTTCTCTTATGTTATATTAGGTGAAGAGTAGATTATATTTTTTTTTCAGAATTATTCTTCTCCCAAGCTTTCAAGGACTTCTTTTGAGGTAAGGGAAGTTAATGCAATATTTATAAAATTAAATTATTTTATATGTTATTTTGAATTGTGGAAAAGAAAATGATATTTTGTTACCATGCATGGATCAAATTGTTTTGCACTAAATAATATGTTTGAATATTTTGTTTTACTTATGACACAAAATGTGGAGATATTATGTTGTGTAAATTTGAATACTCGAACAAAAACATCACTTTGGTTTATTTGGCCCTTGTCAACGGGATATAATAGTTGACTATTCGGCCCTGTCAACGGGATATAATAGTTGACCTTTACATTTCATGGTGGGAATGTAATTGATTTGGACCCCAGCCTCTAGGGGTTTGGTTAAAGGTTACTAGTACTAGTAGTGTTTGGTTCCGTCCACCAGGAACAATTTGAGGCTAACCACCCATTTGAAAAGTCCCACCTAACTGGGCATTTGATATTTGATAACCAGAGTAATGAAAATTGAATGGATTTGATTGAATCTTATGTGAAAGTGTTTGAATTTGATACGAAAATGGTTGGTTGAAATTTGAATATATTGGTATTTTTGAAACTCTGATATTTGATGAGAAAAAAAAATGATATCTCCTATTTGAAATGAAAATATTTGATCCATGAATTGCATTAATATTTCTTATTGGGTTGTGAGCTCATTCCCAATTGTTGAAAATTTTTCAGGTACTCTTAGTTCGGGTGAGGAGTGATGGCTAGGCTGAGGAATGGTCATCATTAGGATTTGACTTAGGATTTTATGTTGGATTTTGTTTAACTGTTAGTTATGTTCATTTGAATCATTTGGTATTTGGAAGTTATTTGGAAATTGAATTTTGAGGATTTTAGATTTTGTTCCGCTACTCTGAACAGATATTTGGTAATTGGTAACATCCAGTTACAATATGATTGTTTGGGTCAGATTATACTTTAAGCCTTCGGGTTTGAGGTGTGAAATGACCGTCACGCCCTTGGAGTGGGTCTTGGGGCGTGACATTAGATGTTTGGTGGTCACTAGTGGAGACTTATTCATAGGGTTTGCATTTGATGGTGATAGTGATTCTAGTGGAGGTGGTAGAAAATTGGTGGCAGTTGGCTTATGTTGGTGGTAACGAATTAATGGTGGGCCACTCATAAAGTTCAAGTGCCTTTTTCCTCATCCATCTCCATGCCTGCTTTTAAAAAATTGGTTTTCAAAGAAATCTTCTTTTGACTCCACAATTTTTTCATCTTTTAGGTTTTTTTTTGGTCCCAAATTTCATTTTTCAATAATTTTCCAAAGTTCCAAATTTATTTATTTATTCATTTATTTATTTATTTAAATTCCCCTTCCGAAATAATATTCTAAAATTTGATTTTAAATTTAGTTTACAAAACTTTAGTTCTCGAAATAATTTTCTAAGGTTCTAATTTTAAATTTAATTTTCCAAGATTCAAATTTTTAAATTTACTTTTTCCGTAAATCTCAAAATTCCAAATTTAATTTTTTTAAATGTCACCTTCAAATAAGTTTTCAAAACTCCAATTCCTTTCAAATCTAATTTTCAAAAATTCCATTCTCAAACAATTCTTCAAAATTCCCTTATCTTAAATTTAATTTTCAAATTTATATTTTCAAATAATTTTTCGAAATCCCAATTCTCAAATTTAATTTTTTTTTTAAAAAAGCTTCCATCTTTAAATAATTGTTCAAAATTCCGACTTCCAAATTTAATTCTCAATTTCCAAAATTCCAATTTCCACATTTATTTATTTAATCATTGTTATCTTCGTTATTATTATTATTCTATTTATTTATTTATTTATTTTAAAATTTTATCTTTAAATAATTCTTCAAAATTCTGACTTCCAAATTTAATTTCCAATTTTCAAAATTCCAAATTTCACATTTATTTATTTAATCATTATTATTTTCATTATTATTGTTTTATTCATTTATTTTTAAAATTTCATCTTTAAATAATTCTTCAAAATTCCAATTTCCTAATTTAATTTCCAATTTCAAAAATTTCAATTTTCACATTTATTTATTTAATCATTATTATTTTCGTTATTATTATTCTATTTATTTATTTATTTTTATTCGATATCCATGGCAGCACAGAGTCAAATTTAACTCAAAATTGAGACTACCTCCCATGTGTTTCTTAGGGCAAACCACATATGGTTTTGAAGCTTAGGAATTCAGTGGTTCAAATGTTTCATAATTTAGAGTTGAAGTTAGAGAGATATGATTGATTGAAGCAAGATTGTGCAAAAAACATGTTTTGGGATTGAGTTCGGGCCAAAATGCTTTTGATTGTTTGAGCTTGATTTTGGGCCTTTTTTTTGGCACATTTTTCTTTTGGCAACAATTAGGCTTTTTAGGGTGTTTCAACTTTTACTAACCCTAATATTTGGTTACAGGCCTATTTTGTTAGTTTGGATTTTATCCATTTTTAATTACCAAATATACAATAGGATCCCTAAAAGTCATGGTAAATATTTATTTAATTGTTTCATTATTTATTCCCTATGCTTTTATTAATTGAACATATGGCCTAAAATAAATTATTTTGGTATTCTTAATTGGAAATAAATGTTTTTCAAAATTGGAAAACTTATTTCAATAAGAATGCGCATGGTTAGGAAATTTTATTTTGAGAAAAGATAAGTTGGAAAATGATTAAGAGTTTTCTTTCCTTTTTAAAATTAATTCTTAGAGATTTTTTTTTATTTATTTAAAATCTTTTCAAATCTTTGAGATCTCTAAGAATAAAATCTTTATTTTAAAGAAAAGCTCTTGTTTTTACAAATCTTTATAAAATAATATTTTTCCTATTTTGCAAGAGATTCCTATTTAAAGAAAATAAGTTAATTTTGGAAATTCATGATAGATAATTTATAATTAAGAAGGTTACCAAAATAAGTATTGATGTTTAAAGAAAAATGTTTTGCTATTCTTTATAAATTTTTATGAAAAGATTTTTCCAAGATTATTTATTTAAACTGGTTGTTGCTAATGAGAATGCTATTCCTTTTGGAACTATTCTTTTGGTTATAGAGAGCTAGTTTTCTAGGCTCTCCTCGGGAGAAGGAGGAATCCATTCAGTTTGGAGATGGATAATTTAAGGATAAGGAATAAGTGATAAATTCTTTTTTAGCATGAGTTCCAATTTAAAAGATAAATAATAGATTTAGAAAATCTCATGATAAATAATTTATGATAAGAAGGATTGTCAAAATATTTTTGGAAACCTTTAGTAATTTAATGGAGATATAAAATATTTTGAAAATACTTTCCAAATGAATTTTTTAATTCCTTTTAAGAAATAAATATTTTTGGAAGTTTTTCATAGAGAATATTTTATCCATTAAGGAATTACTATAAAGTTATGTTTTTTTTTAGTATTTAATGGAATAAATTATTATAAAGTTTCTATGGTAATATTCATTAAATTGGAAAGGTGTAGGGATAAGAAAAGTAAATTTGTGAGGAATTTTAAATATGAGAAGCTAAAGTTTCTTTCTCGAATAAGGTGCTCTCAAGATTTTCAAAATCTCATAAATTGGTAATTTCCTTATTACACTAATATTTCTAATTTGGAAAATAAATATAATGGAAATTTTCATTAGAGATAATTTATCATTAAAAGGTTATTACCAAAAAGTTTCGTAATTTGATAGAGGTAAATTTCTTTGAAAATATTTTCTAAATAAAATATTTATTAATTGGATTAATTGTGTATAGAAGGAGAATTTTATGAAAATAGATTTTGAAATTTGAGAGTGGATATTTTATCAAAATTATTTTTGAAAAATATTCTTATGGAAAATTTAAAATTTTCAAGTTGATATTTTCCTATTACACTAGGTATCCAATTAGGAAATAAATATTTTTGGAAATTCTCAAATTAAATAATTTATTCATCAAGAAAATTACTAAGGATTTAAAATGCACTTATCAATCTCAAATGATAAAGTGGGAGAGGGCCCTAGGCAAGCCTACGACCTCCATTGTCAAGCCCATCTTGATTTCGGTTCATCATCACCCCACCGATGGGTTGGGCCCTAGGAATCAAGGGATATAGACTTTCCATTAGGATGAAACTAGACATGTTTGTAGTAGGAATCAAGGTATGCAATCACAAAAAAGAAAAAAAGAAAAAAAAGAAATCTAAATAGAATAGAAAAAAGGGAGTCATGTTACAGGGGAAGACTTGTTTATCATGCACAAGATGTCTATACAAGGTATACAAAAGTTTAACAACAAGCCAATACTTACAAAATAAATCCAAATAAAATAATAAATAAATAAATAAAATTAGATCATATTCAATGTCTAAAATGTAATAAAAAAAGTCCAAAGTTTCTAAACATTCATCAATTATCTCATATTTAACAAAAAATATTATTACTCGGAAATTTAAAAAAATAGAAAATCATGGAAAAACAAAATTATTTGACAAGCTTAAAGGTAAGAAAAAATAAAAAAGAAACTTACATAGTATAGTCAAAGTGTTTAGAATACAAGTAAAATTTATATGAAGCTCAAACATCCACTAATTATCTCATATTTCAAAGAACATTTCAAAACTCCAAATTGAGGTCAATGCAAAATCAAGGAAAGATGGAATTAATTTTTAATCTTGGAAAATTGATTTTTGAATTAAACTAAAGCTCAAAATCTTATAATATAGGAAAAATATTAAAAAGAATCCATGAGCTAAGACTAATTTACAAAAACATTTTTGGTGTAAAAAACAGGAAAGAATTTAGACACTAGAAAAAACAAATTTATTCAACAAGCTTTGAGAAGACTTTTTAAACAAAACAAAAATTATTTGATGCATTTAAAAAGTCTAAGACACTTTTCAATCCTATATATTTTAGAGCAAGCCAAAAAGTCCAAAATTAGAAAAACATTTTAGGGGTTAAAAAAAAAAAAAAAACAGGTTTGCAAGTGAGTGAATTTTGAAAATCAAAGAATGTGGGCTTTAACATAAGCCTAAATTAATTTCCATGAATTAAATCACATCCCAACCTTCTAATGATCATGAAAAGCAGCTCAAGAGGGTTGGAGATAATCCAATTAAATTTAGATTTTTGAGATTTATCCATGTTTCCAAAATCATAGGTTTGAAAAATGAGCGATGTAGGGAAAACAAAGTGAGCCATGGACCAATCCAAAGGGCATTTACTCCTTTTCAACCCATAAATGAGTATGAATTTGAACTCACAAGAGGCATGGAGGGCTAAATTTACACTCACACATGGAAAATGGGGATGAAATGAACAAAGAAATACTTATAGATGTGGATCTTCTCATGTGAAATCATGCATTATGTACCAATGAACATGATAATTATTATTGAACTTAAAATGACCATAATTTCAAACCCCAAATGTCCATGAAAAGAGATTCAAAAGGGATGAGAATGGTTAATTAAAAATCAATTTAATTTTTTTTTCAAAAATCACAAAAACAAAGAGAGCAACTACTGATCTTCTCAAGCATAAAGATAATATCAAAGCCTATGGAAGGAGGCTTGACCTAGGGTCATGAAATTGACCATTAAAATTTTCTTGAAACTCGACCAAAGAGGGTTTAAAAATGGGTTTTATAACCAAATTTGAAAACAAAATCCAAAAGGGGTCAAAAGAAGCTTTAAAAGGTATTTTGGATTGGAAAATAAACAAACACTTGTGGCTTTCAAAATTTATTTTAAAATTAATTAAAAAAATTTCAAAAACCATTAAAATAAAGGGGAAAACTGAAATCCCTAAAAGGTAAAATAAAAAGATTGAAGACATTGTGCAACAAAATAAAACAAAGATTAAGGGTTTGTTTGGCACTATTTTTAAGAACAGTTTTTTGTTCTCTAGAATAAAAAAATAAAAAATACCAAGAAAACACATTTGACAATTGAAAACTGTTTTCTATTTTATGATTAAAAATAAAACAATGGATATAAAAATTATTTTTAAAACATATTTTAAAATATTAAAAACGTGTTAAAAATATTTCAGGTTTTCAAACAAATTTTTGTTCTGTAAAACATTAGAGAACAATTTTTAAAAATTGTTTTCCACAAATATTTTTGAAAATAACTACTAGATAGGGTCTACGCATTCTCTTAAGCAAACAAGATGAATTAAAAGAAGAAAAGAAGAAAAACAACCATAGATTATGAACAAATAACCAACAAACAAGTATGTGGCCTCTAATATCCACACCTAACATGCAAGTTAACCCGCGAATTAAAAGAAAATGAAAATGAATAGAGAATGAGATGCAAAAAACGAATCAAAGGGACTTACCAAAATTTCTTTTCATAAGTAAGCACTTACTTTCTAAAAATTCCTAAATCTTCCTTTAAACCAAGACTTCTCCTAAGAAAAAACTATTCATTTTTCTCTTTCTAAAGATTGACAAAGTCTCCTTTACCAAAAACATTCATATAATCCCCTTAAAATTGAGCTCCTAAGGTCCCTTTTTTATAGGACAATGAATGATGGAGATTTGAACACTTTCTCATCTCCTCCAAAACTTAAAACCCCAAAAAACCAAAACTAAATCCAAAGGGTCTCTAACCCATGGCTAAGCTAACAAAAACTAGCCTAAAACACCACTGGAAGGCTAAAATAATAATAATAATAATAATAATAATAATAATAATAATAATAATAATAATGAGCCCAAAACACCCAAAATCTTATCAACTAATTGAACTAGTTCCCTCAATCGGTTGACCCAGTTCCCTCAACCTAAACTTTATTATTTCCTAGTATATTATTTTATGTTATTGTTGTTTATTGCATGTGTAGCATGACATAAAAAAAATTTGGATTTCTCAATTAAAAAAAAAATTCATGAGAAGATTTTATTTCAAGTTTATTTATTTAAATTAGATGTTGCTAATCATAAATTGTTTTTCCCTTTGGAACTTTTCTTTTCTTTTAAGAAAGGTTGTTCTCAAGGCTTTTCCCCCATGAGAGAAAGAGAACAACACCTTTAGTGGTCTTCTAGGCTATTCTACCTTGAGAGAAAGAGGATAACGCCAAGTTCGTTAGGCTCTTCCCCCCTAAGAGAAGGAATATGTTTGGATAAGGAAAGTTCAAGGACAAGGAAAATGAGAGCAATTTTATTTTAGCACAAGCTTTCTAATTTAGAAAATAAATAAAAGATTTGAAATTTTCATGATAGAGAATTTATTTTAAAAGAGGTTACCAAAATATTTTTGAAGGTTTTAGTAATTTAATGAGAATAAAATGTTTTGAAAATACTTTCCAAAATGAAATATTTGATTTCGTTTAGGAAATAAACATTTTTCAAAGTTTTTCATAGAGAATAATCCATTAAGAATTTACTAAAGGTTGTGTTCTTAGAAATATTTAATGAACTAACTTATTATGGAAATTAGTTTCATATCAAAGAATATTTTTTAATTTGGAAAGATGTAGGACTAAGGAAAGTAAATTTATGAGAAATTTTGAATATGAGAATTAAAGTTCCTTTATTAAGATAAGGTGCTCTCAAAGTTTCAAAATCTCATAAATTGGAAGTTCTCTAACAGTAATCACCCTAGAGGGGGGAGGGGGGGGGGGGGGGGGGTGAATAGGGTAATGGTCTCTTTTTTATAAATTTAAAATATGTGAATGCAAAAGATAATTATATGCAAGTATATAATAAAACAATATAAAGACAATTGCATATAAAGTAAAAGAATAGGGAAGAGAGAATGCGAACACAAGATTTTATAGTGGTTCGGTGCAACTCGACCTATATCCACTCTCCTCTAACTTCAATCACAATCTTGAGGTTCCACTAATTTAAGGCTTCCAAACCAAGCCTTCAAGCAATACAATTGAATTATGATTCCAATCCATCCTCTTGGATTTTTTGCTCCAAGCACCTTTTACACTTCTCAAGAGATACCCCACTCTTAAACAACCTCTTAAGTGATACCCCATACTTGAGAATCCCTAAGTGATACCTCACACTTAGATTCTTCCTCTCAAAGATATACAAATAATTTCACAAAATCCTAGTACAAAACTTTAGGCTCAAAGATACAAGAAAACTAGGATTGAATGATGCACTAAAGATATGCAAGTTTTAAAACAATGGTACACTAAAAAACACTCTTCTAAGGCTCAAATATATTCAAGAAAGGTTTTAGAAAGTTAAGCTCCTAAAACAATGAAGATTGAAGGTTTTTTATAGAGGAAAAAAAAAATCCAAACTAGTCATTAGAGATTTGACCGGTCGAGCTGGGAGTCGATCGATTGACTAACCGTTAGCATTTAATGATTGGTAGGTGACCGTTGGACCTCGACCGATTATTGTTCACACCTTGACCGATTGAGGTGGGGGTCGACCGATTACTGTTCACACCTTGACCAGTTGAACAACCGTTCTGCAAGAGAGAAAAGGTTTTTTGCACCTCTCAACCGGTTGAGTTGGTGGTTGACCGATTGAGTTAGGGGGTCGACCGGTTCCTTATCCAGTTCAACCGATTGAGCCGTTTTTGGCTTAACAACCAACTTTTTCAACTTAAAATCTTTTAAAAAAGTTTGAAAAATATTTGACACAAAATTTTAGTTGAAAACATGAAATCATCAAATTTTAAAAAATTTAAAACAAAATAACTCTTGGATGATTTTGATACATAAGTAAAGAATGTAATGCATGAAAATCCTAGTGCACATGTGGACCCACATATTTCACGATGCATTCCCACTCGATTGGCGAGACTCGCTTTTGATTAAAGTGAAAAACTGATTTTTATAAAAAATTGGAGTTGCCACTTACTTTTATTTATTTTTAAAAAGGAAAACAAGTAAGAACAAAACCCTTAAAAGGACTCATGATTTTTTTGGAAAAGTTGTCTACGAAAAACCTGAGTTTGGGTCTGGGGATCAGGTTACCTATCAGGAAGGTACCTCCAAAGAGATAACACCCCTCTAAGCCCTAACAAGGTCTCTACTAGCTTAGTTGAGGGAAATATGACAATTAATCAGTTGATTACGAATACCTAGATAAGTTAAGGTGATTTCAAAAACTCTACTAATTCTAACATGCCAAACAAGGATTTAAACCACTATCATAAAGAAAGGATAATATGCATACCTAGACCTATAACTTAAATGCTATCATAAAACACCAAAGTTAGTTCAAGTATTATATTACTCAACATGCATTTTATCAAAGGAAGCCATATGAACATCAAGGCACCCAAAGTCAATATCAAACAAGGATATAGTTCTTAATGACATACATATTCATGGAACTTTAAAATGGGAAGATAGAGAGCGTACCTGTGTAGCAAGCGTCAGGAATTCTATAAAAATGAGGTTAATTCACCAATAATAATGATAAGATTAAAGAATAATAAATAAAAAATAACTAAACCTATATATATACACTTAGCATGTCTCAAGTCAAGGAAAGTTCACAAGTATGATAAAAAGTGACTAAATTATCAAAAGCCAAGGAAATCTCATTAAAAAGGTAGAATATTGGTTCACTAAATAAAATCCAAATAAATATAAAGAAAGGTTATCTCACCAAAATAAAAATTAGGTAACATCTTTAACATGTTTAGATAAACATCCAATAGGCCAAATAAATCGATTATATTCCAAACAATAACAAATTTATGCACAAAGGAGTTACTTCACAGAAAAAAGTCAACAAACGATTAGAATAGAAAACTGTACAAAATAATCTAAAACAAATACCCAGAAGTTAAGTTTTATCAAGAAAATTTTTAGATAACATCTCCTACATGGTCTAGTTTATCATCTAAGTGACTAAATTAATTAACCAACCCTCATTTAGTACCAGATTTCATGATGATGATAATAGGTCTAGAACATAGCATCTTTTAAAGGTATTCAACAATTGATTTTTACAATTAACTTATAGATGTCTTAAAATCATATGAAAAGTCACACAACTATCTTAATATGTTTTAAAATAATCTCAGGAAATAACACATTCATAACATATTTAAAAATAAATAAACATATTTCAACTCTAGAAGAGCATTTATGCAATGGGTGCAAGAGTAAAAAATTCTATCTTTTATTTTAGAAATTATTTATTAATATTTTATTAATTAAAATTTAAATTCAAGAAGTCTAGATTAAAATAAAAATGTTCAAAGAAATTAAAGAGATCGTTTAGTAATTTAATTTTGTAAAACAAAATTGAGTGTAAAAAACAAAGTGAAAACTAAACTTTCTGAAAAATTGATTTATATCTCCTAATTGGAAAACCATATGTGACCCAAGAAAGATTCCAAAATCAAGTTCAAGGAGTCTATATCATAGAATAGTTAGAAAAATTTAAAAGAGTTTCTAAGTTATCAGATTCCAATTTACAGATGCAAAAGTATAGTGCACTATAATGAAAAATTCTAAACTAACTAAAATGAATTAAGGTAAATGAAGAAAAATTTCAAAATAAAAACTGCATCACTTAGAAACCAATTTACCAAAAATATAAGAAATACTCAAACTAAAAGAATGAGATCAAACCAGATCAAATCATGAACTATAACACCAAGGATTGATTAAATTAATGATGAAAAATCATAAATGGGCCCAAACTAATAGAATAAATTAAACTAAACTAAAACAAGAATTTAAAAAGAGAACTTACCTTTCTATTGTGTAAGAGAGACTGCTGTTAGAACGCTCTTAATCCTTCCAATCTGATGCTTTATATGCTGCATGTTATAAAAGAAAATCCTGAGACGTCCTCAAAGTGGTAGCTTGTTGTCATATTCTTTGCATGGTATGGTTGCTCTCCAAATTCATCAAAACGTGTGGATGCCTTTCACAAAATCTGGTGGTGCCATATTCTTAAAGTGACAGCCTTTTTTTTTTTTTTTACAAAAAAATAAACTGATGTGTAGTGGAGGTTCTAAGTGGCAGCCTAATTCTCATCCTAGTAGTGCCTGGTGGTTACCTCTCATAAAATCTAGTGGTGCAAAAATCTGTGTGTGGAGGGGCTTTTTAAGTGGCAACCTATTGTGTAAAATCCACAAATACAGCCTTGACGGAAATCTCTCAATGAAGTTGATTGTGAGCAAAATGGTGCTATCCTCCAAAGACCATGCAGGATGATGATCAGATTTCCTTCTCATGAACTCACAATCTTGTTAATCATGTGATACATGTATAGTTTCTGTTCTCAAAACGGAGACCTTTACACACCCCAAAGTGGAGTTCCAAATTTTGTGTGATAGTGGAATCCCCCCTACAACCTGAATTGATCTTCCCTCCAAAACTCAAGAACTGTCCCTAGTCTTCTCAAAGTGGATGTTAGAAATCATGTGGGACCCCTCCAGAATTTTCATATCAAAATTTGAATCAAACCCACAAAAACCCATTTGCCAACTATTGTAATCAATGGTGAATATGATGATGGTGATCGAAGGCGGAGATGATAATAAAAAGAGAAGTCTTCAGAGATACGAATATTTAAATAATTTGTGAAATGGGTCAACACCACAAGGCAGTCTCCTCCATTTTTCACCAGTCCATGATTCCCCTTATCCAAGATGTTCATCCCTTTCTTCGTTTCAGACCCTCCTTATGCTGCTCCAAAATTCTGCCAAAAGCCCTTGTGATCTCTTTAACTTCTCCTTAGAAAATTCTGGTGTTAATCTCCACCTAGAAAATTTTGATGCTTGTGTTATTTCCCAAAAATATAATATAATGATCTTTATTTTCTAAAATCATGTCTTCAATCTTCAAGAGAAAATTTGGTTCTCAAATCTGATGTGTGTTGTTATTCAAAGACAAATTTGATGGCATTCTCTCACCTCCCATGGCGCGTGTTGATGCTTCAAAAATCCTCAGATGGTTGGCCTCTTCATTGTCTATCCTCTACTCTCTCCCATGTAGCAACCCCTATTTTTAATGGTGTTCTACCCCACAACAAAATTTGTTCCTCCTCTTGAAAGTTCCCATAACGTCTCCTAAAAAAATCCCGCATGTGTTGACCTTTCTCATCCATTTTCTTCTCAATTCTCATGTCTTGTAATCTCCCAGCCTCCCCTTCCCAATGGAGGCTCCTTTCCACTTCCTAACTATTTTTTTTTTTTTACCTAAATAAACTAGTAAATAAAATAAAAATAAATAAAAAGATATTTTGAAAATAGAAATGAAAAAATAATAATAATATAATAGTAAGAATAATATTAATAATATCAATAAAATAATAATAATTTTAATAATAATAATGATAATAGAAACAGTGGTAACAAAAACAATTCTAATGATGATAATTAAAAAATAAAATAAAATAAAATAAAATGAAAATAATAATAATAAAAATATACAATGACTATATATATATATATATATATATATATATATATATATATATATAAGTAGATATGAAAATGAACAAATAAATAAATAAATAACTAGATATAAGTGCGCAACACATATTTATAAAGAAAACATGCAAGCTACATAGGCCGTGTAAGCCACGTAAGCCATACAAATGACTTGGGGGTTCTAGAGCAAGCCTTAAAGGACTAGGCATAGCTAAATGGGCCAGGTGTGCCTAATGGGCCTAAATAAGTCTAAACAAATTGTTGTAAATGTGTATCTAGAATCCAAAATGACTCAAAGAGGTAAGATATGTGAGTAACAATAGGCTTCCAAGAATTGCTATAAAGTATTGAAAGAGTACTTAATCAAAGTATGTGCCAAAGAGACAAAATGGAGGGTCTACAACACCAACAACCTTACAAAGAGATCTTATGAAGCTTGGGTCTTGAAAAACACTTCTCTTTGAGGTCTTCTTTTTCTTTTTCATGATTTCTCTTTGACTTGATTTGTCTTTATGAATGCCACTTTGGAAATCGTCTTGCCTAAACACACTTGAAATATAATCATTAGTTCTAAATCTTGTTTTGTTATCATCAAAACCGAGATTAACCAAACCTTGGTTTCACACTCTTATTGCACTAGAGTTTCCAATTTGGAAAGTAAATATCTTTTGAAAATTTTCATTAAAAATATTTTATTATTACCAAAAGATGCTTAGTTGGTGGAAATAAAATTTCTTTGAAAATGTTTCCTACATCAAATATTTATTAATTGGAATTGTGTGAATGAAGAGAATTTTTATGAAAATAGATTTAAAAATTTGAGAGTAGAGATTTTATCCAAATTTATTTTGGATAAAATACTCTCATAGAAATTTTAAATTCTTCATGTTGACATTCTCATGTTACACTAAGTTTCTAAATGGGAAATAAATCTTTTTGTACATTTTCAAAGAAAATAATTTATTCATCAAAGTAAATACCAATGTTTTAAAAGCTCTTAATTATTTCAAAATATTAAGTGGGAGAAGGTCATAGGTAAATCCATAGCTTCCAAGATAAATCCCATCTTGATTTTGGGCACATCAACATTCTAAAGATGGGGTGACCCAAGGAATCAAAGGATATGAATTATCTTAATTGGATGAGACTATGTTTGTAGTGGGAATGACTAATCCTAAAAATGGAACTCTTTACTTGGTAACATTGATGTCAAAGGTCTTGGTTATACACTTAACTTAAACAGGAAGTGATAGAATCACGTAAAGTGATCTCACTTACATGGCTAAGGGCTAAACATAAAGGTTTGTTAATCAATGTCTTAGGATAAACTTTTTAGGTTTAAGGTGGGTTGATTAATTAGAGAGTCTCTACTACTTAAAGTAGGCTGGATTCTTATGATACTAGAGGATACCTTGCATAGATATATGTAGTTTGAGAACTCTACTTTTTTGCTAAATTAATTACCATTTTCTCTTGAATGCTTAGTTTATTTTATTAATTCATTGAATTTTGTTTTTTGTTATGGATATCACATCTTTAACTTGATCACCTCATATTTTCTTTCAAGTTGGACCTAATTATAGGCTGAAAAATGATTTGGATATATTATCAGTTGCATGGAAGCTAATGAAGATACAACTTATTATTTCCTTTGAACATACCTAGTAGAAAGAAATAAAGGCATAAAAAAGATGGTATAAGACAAATTAGAAGACTAAGTGTTTTCTACTTGGGTCTATGGATAATGTGTTGCAATAACAACACATGTCTATTGTCATGGTCTATGCCATTCTCCTTAAAGTAGCAACAATTATTTGGTAATAAGGGCAAGTCAACTAGGCAAGCCCTTATGACTATTATGACCACTAAGATGCTTGTGTTTCTTAAAGATTGAAAGGGTGTTCATACGGAAGTCATAGGTTCTTCAAGCTTTTCCATTAAAGAGAAAGAGCAACACAAAATAAGGAAAGTTCAAGAAAAGGAATGAGAAAACAAGTTTAGGGGTGGTGATTCCTTTGTAACCTTTTGGAATACTAAAAAATGAATGCCTAGTTTATGAGAGAAAAAAAAAAAGAAAAAAAAAAGTACACATCATATTCTCATTATTGAATATATAGTGATCAATTTCACCAATCGTGATGGATAGATTTCAGAACTATTATCTATAGTTCTTTACAGGTTTTTCAACAAATGTGAAGGTTACATGATAGGATTGTGCTTACCTTAGCTTTAGTTGTAAGGTTAGTCATGCAGGCTAGTGGAAGCTATTACCTTTCTTTTATGTGTTACTTTATTATTACTTTGTCAAGTAATGAGAATTGTCAAATTCCACAAGTAGGGAAGAACCTAGTATTAATTAAACATTTGGATTCTAAAACCTAGGTCATGTTAATCTAAATAGGATACAAAGATTGGCTAACTCTAGACACTTTGGTTCTAGAGGATTTTCAATCTACGAATCTTATATAAGTGGTAAAATGACCAAAAGGCTCTTTATTGCTAGAAGACATAGAATTAAGGAATGTTTGGAATTGGTGCATATTGACGTGTGTGAACCTTTTAGTGCTCATATATTGGGAGGATATGGGTACTTTATCAATTTTATTGATGAATATTCTCGATTTTGATATGTGTACCTATTGCATAGGATATTTGATGTCTTAGATAAATTCATTGAATTTAAGGTGGAATTGATAACGTATTGGGTGCACATATCAATGCACTTTGAGTTGATCAAGGTGATTTGTCTAGGTTCGATCTTCTCATAGGAGCATGAGATTATACCCTAGTTGTATGTACCAAAGACTCCATTACATAATAGAATAATGGAAACAAGAAATCAAACTTTGATAGACATAGTGAAATCAATGACAAGTTTCTCATCATTTTCCATATCTTTTTAAGGATATTCTTGGGAATCATTGCCTTTATGTTTAGAATCATCATAAAGTATTTGTTGGTATAAATAATAGATTTATAATAAAGGCTATTTGACAAGGAATCGGGCAAAGAGTGGTATAGACTAGAGAACACTAGAAGATAGTCCCACATTACACAAGATACTATGGGTTTAGGGGTATAGAGACATACAATTCTCATTACTTCTAAGGACACAAATGTTTCATCATAGTGGGAGTGTATCCCACAGATTTTGATGAAGTAATGAGTGTTATGCTCATACTTGGCAAGGAGTTATGAAGAAATAGTTAGAATTTTTATATTCTAACATAGTTTGGGTTCTTATACAAGCCCCTAAATGGATAAAACTCATATGTGTAAATTGGTCTATAAGAGGAACAAAGAATTAGATGGAAGGGTTGAAATTTATATAGCTAGGTTGTAGCTAAAGGTTATAGTTCGAAACATGTTTTTGACTATGGGAAACCTTTTCACCAATAAGCTTACTCCAATCAATCGGAGTACTCCTATTCATTGTTGTGCATCTCAATTATAAGATATGGAAATAGGATATCAAGATAACGTTCTTGAACAATTATCTTGATATTAGAATCTATATGATGCAACCAAACATTTTAATAGCAAAGGGTCTTGTGTGTATAAGAATGTATAGGGAAGCATGGTAGTGCTATAAAATCTTATAGGTAGATGACAATCTACTATTGGGTATGATGTAGGGATATCGTCATTAGTCAAGATCAGTTTATCTACTTAGTTCTAGATAGAAATCTAGATGGAGCGCAATATATTTTTAGGTTTAAGGTCCTTAGGGATTGTAAGATTTTTAAAATTATGATATGCTATGTCTCCTACACCAACAAACATTTAGTTAACTACATGATACAGGACTCCAGAAAGGATTTGCTACCCTTTTAAGTTTGGAGTTGCTTTTTCTCATAATAGGTATCCTCGGACATATGAGCCAATAAATTGCATTAAGATAGTACCCTATGCCTTTACAATGGGTAGTCTTATGTATGTAATGCTATGTTAAATAAAAAATTTCCTTTACTATAGGTATGAAGAGTAGATATTATTCAAATACAAGTCTAAAACACTAAAAAATTGTCAATCATGTATTCAAGTATCTTTAGAGTATGTGATTGTGTTCTAGAGTGTTGAGATAGTTCAAAAAAAGTGATGTAACATTTGATAAGATACCGTCTATGGAGAACTTGGTGAATCCCTTCACTAAGACATTAATGAGAGAGTCTTTATTGGTCATAGGGATAACATAGGTTTTAGATGAGTATCCATTATGCTTTGATGTTTTGAGGGCTAGTGGCAGATTGTTTTGATAAAGCCCTTAAAAGTATGACAACATGTAGCAGTTTTGAAATTTATTATTTATTTAATGATATTCCAATTTCATTTTTATCTATTCTAATTCCATGTGTTATACTTTATGAACATTCTAACCTAACATCTTTTGCATTGTACATGACTTGGGTGCATTAGGGGTTGCATAAAAGATCAAAGTCATGGGTTCCTTGCAAGTAAATGATTTGTTCACAATCAGTTTGTGGACTTAGGCAATCCCTTTAAGGTTGCAATATTGTACCACCTCCTCATTGGAGGGATGATTAGTCTTAGCTATTGAGATGAGATTCTCATAGTGAGTGCACTCATGTGTATGGTTACACATTGGACAAGACTCACGATGAGTCATAACGTAAGGCTATTAGGTAGTCGTAACTTTACCAAGCTACTATATCATTGTACTATTATGGACTTGCATTTTTCACATGTGTTTCTACTCAATGATGAGACTCATTTTTTTTTAGTAAAAAACTTATTTTTATAAAAATTGGAGTCGCCACTTATTTAATTTTTTAAAAAGGAAAAAAAACCTTAAAAAAATGACTACTTATTTTGAAAAAGCATGTATTTGAAAACTCAAGTCTAAGTCTGAATATCAGGTTACCTATTGGGAAGATACCAAAAGGTAGCATCCCCTCTAAGCTCTAAAATAGGTTTCTACTAATAACTTGATGTAATTATGGTAATTGATAAGTGAATCACTGGATAACATAAAATCAAGGAATATAACAAAGCATAAGTGAAAATATAATCAAGGATCACTCAAACAAATCAAGCATACCTAATGATCAAGGAAAGGAACGTACCTTATTAGCATGCTAAGCGCTTCCATGTAACAAAAGAATTAGTTCGCAAGCAACAATTTCATAATATATATAATTATGTATTTCACCCAAATCAAGAGGCAAAGATACAACAATATAGAAATCAAACATAGCAAGACAAATCGATCATGTGAATTAATCATACATACTAATTGACTCTTTAAGCTTGACTTCCCCAGCCGGATCTTTTAATCAAAAACATTTATAAAACCTATGACCTTATACTGGCGTAGCAAAGCTACTGTAGTATAGCAGTTCTAGGGTCGAACTCAGGGATGGGTTTTCACTCTACCAATGATAGACTCTAAATTAGAAATTGATTTTGATGATTTCCTTTAGCACAAACTTGAAATTTAAAAGAAATTAAAATTGTTTTGAAAGTGGTGATTTAAACTAAACTCACATAGAACTAAGTAAAAAGTGGAAGAAAGAAAGTCTCTCGGAGATAAAGGTTGCTAGGTTCAAGTTCCAGATGCAAAGTGGAAAATTCCAGATTTTTCTCCTCGCATTGGGGATTTAACCTATAGTTATTTCCCGAACCGGTATAGGTTTGACAATGAAGTTTTAATCCATAAAAAGTCACTAGAGATGGTAGTTAAGATCCATTAATGGCTTAAGACACTATGGGCTATCACCTTGAATCACTTTCCAATGGCTCGTACATGATAACTAATGGACTGATATGGATCTAGCATTAAGCATCCACAGAGACCTTAAGCTTACCATGTATTGGCCAGTCAAAGTGATCCTAAGGGATTTAAGGCAAAACCTTGGCTTTAAAAACCATTTATGGACTTCAACCACCTGAATTCAATGCACGGGAACTTTCCACCTTTTAATCTGGACTTTTCACCTAGCTTCCTTTACTCCAAGAAACTATTGGTTTAGCCTCTCATCCTCTGGGAAAACATCCTCAGAGGGTGTTTGGCTTGCAAGAAAATAGAAAATAGAAGAGAGAAAATAAACAAAAGAGATCTCTGTATAACAAAGTTACAAAAGTTGGTCTCCTGGAGAAAACTCCCCGACGAAGATATCTTTTCAGTGATTACAAGAGATAGGAAGGTAGTTTTACCCTTCCTTGGATACTTCCTAGCTAAGGAATTACATGGTTGGTTGAATACAAGGAGAAAATGGAACTTTAAACACAAAAATATCAGAAGAGAAAGAGTCGGCAAAAATATCCAATTTTCGCACGCTGAGTTCCAATTTCGCATGTTGGTTTGAGGTGTGCGAAATTCTCGCACAGTGGACTGAGGATTTCGCACCTTAAACAGTGGTGTGCGAAATTGTCCCTCAGCTTGATGCTGTTGTCTTCCGAAGTCCATAACTTCCTCATTTCAGCTCCAAATCATACGTGGTTTGAACCATTGGATTCTTGACTTTCTGAGCTTCGAAATGGTATATAGAATGTAAAGAATGGACTTTGGGAAGTGCTCCAAAAGTGCACTAAAAGACTGCAGCTGTGTCCCCTGTTTTCATCCCCTGTTTTCTTCTTCTCCATTGTTTCTCCCTTGTAAACTTTGAACGATTAAGGCAAAGGATTATGAGGCTCCATAGCTTGATTTCTTCATAAATTTAAGCTTTCAAAAGCTTCGCCCTGAACTACAAATAGCTCTCCTTCATTCTTAAATTGCTTTGGTGAGCATAAAGCTATCAAAAAGCAACAAAACTTAACACAATTGTTAGAAACGATTGCAAGGGCTCCTAACATGCTAATTGGGTTAAAAGGTAATAATTACTACTCAATGGTGTTTAAAAGAGCTAATTACAAGCTACAAAATAGCATGTTTTGAGTAGTAATCACTCCCCCCAACCGACATATTGCTAGTCCCTTAGCAATTAAGGAGAGGAAAACTAAGCAAACGTAATAATATATATAAAAGAGGTCATGCAATTCATTCCAAAAAATAATTGAGTGGCATGACTGATATCAAAACACATCTCACATGGTGAACTAAAGATATGAAGATTCAAAATGCAATAGGAGTTGTCCAAGCTAAAAACTTAAACAAAAAGTACAAAGAGTGGAGATTATGCAATTAAGTATCAAAAGAATCTCTACTCTCAAGGTTCCAAATCAAACTCTTCCATAATAAGCTAAGTGTTAATGAAATTAGCTTCCGGATATAGTATATACAACTATCCTCACCCTCCAACCTAAGCTTTTCTCGGATATTGGTAACATTAACCAACTCTTAATAGGTTAAGAACGCACCTTCTTATTCACAATTCTTTTTACTTACTAAACTTAACCAATTCACCCATGTAGCAAGCAGAGGATCGATGACTCCCAACCAATCAAGGTTTAGGGCATCGGGTTTTAAAGGCTTTCGCCACCCCTTCGGATCATGCTTAGGTTTCAAGGAAAGAATAGAAGCTTATTCTCTTTTTCTTTTTCTAAGACTCATTGGTCTTTTTCTAAGACTCATTGGTCTTTATGAGGTGTCCCAACACTATTAAAAAGAGGTTAAGTAATAAACCAAGTCAAAATTTTCCTAAGCTTAGAAAGTGAGAAAGTTTTACATTTTATATCCGGGATCTAATGTGCACAGTGTGTGTAAAGCTCGAAATGGAAGAAGAAAGTTCAAAATCAAAGAGGCTTCAATAGATTATCAACTTTGAAAGCATAAAACAAACTCTAAGACTTAAATAATTAAGTTAAAACTCGACTTATCCTATTTTATTTTTGAGAAATTATCTTTAACAACCAGAGAGAATGATTCAAAAAACTTTAAAAAATTTTAAAATTTAAGCAAAAATTAACTAAAATACCAAAATAACTTAATATTGACAACAAAACTTCCTTTCTCAATTCTCCCCCCCCAACCAAGTTGAACATTGTCCCCAATGTTTCAAAAGCGATTAAAAATAAAGGGAGGAAGTGGTACCTCCTGAGTGAGAAAAAGTCTGAGTGTAAAGGAGGTATGCAGTACCTTAAACCACATGTTCCAAGGACAAAAGAGTAATGAGAAAAGGGAATATAATCAAAAAGGATATATATATATATATATATATATATATTACTTGGAAAAGAAATATACAATGTATGATTTCAAGTAATACTTCCAATCCCAATTTATAACACATGCAAAAGATGGGATTTACAAGTCTAAAATAAAAAGTAAAACATAAAAATATCAGATATGAGTGGGGTCATGTGATGACTCTGCTCTGATCTCCTCCTCTGGTATAGGCTGCTCAGCTGGCAAGCTCTCCTCATCTGGCACTAGAGGCTCGGATGGTGCAGGCCTATCATGCCCAAGAGGGGTCTGCAAACTCAGATGCTGCTGAATCTGATGAAGGATCGTGGTATGCTGGGCCTGAGTAGCGATGATCTGATCCTGGTGTGCCCGAATAGTGGCCATCTGGTGAATAATAGAATCCTGAGCAGTGCTCAGGATTCGCAATGAACGCTCTAAGCCTCTGAATTCTGTAAGAGAAATGGTGACAGTGGGCTCAGATGGAGGAGGAGGTGCTGGGGTAGCTGGCGCTGCTGGTGGAGCACCCTGAGTGATAGGGGAGGTAGAATGTATAGCCTCGGGCATGTGCACTGAAGGATGTGCTGCAGGGGCAGGAGGTGGTGTCTCTGTGAGAATCTCATCCTGCTGGGCCTGAGGTATCTGCTCATCTCGGGGTAGCTCTGGAGGTGCATGTACAGCTGGGGCTCCCTGAGGTGCAAAGTAGGCTACCAAGTGATGCCATTTGTCGAGAGAGAAATCCTCTCGGCAATGGCGGCGCCTCTCAAGACGGGGCTCTTCAGGATAGCCCAAGTGCTCTAAAATCTGGCAGAGGAGCCTCGGAAATAGTAATGGGATGCCATCTGCCCTCTGAAGCTTCTTCTGATGGACTTTCTCTTCAAAATGAAGAAGAGAAGTCATAATCAAATGATGAGGGCCGAAGAAATAGCCCTCAGAAATCCTGAATAATGCCTCAAGTATAGCTCCTCTCCTCTGAACCTTATGCTGAAGGGGGAATAGGTTGGCACGCAGGAGCACATCAATGAGGAGCATCCCAGATGGAAGCTCTCTCCTGGTCAATACCGAGGCTGTAGAAGTCCCCCTGGACAAAATGCGGACCATGTCACTTTGAGAGAATGAGGACCACTCTCTGAAATCTGCCTGAAATACGGGCTCATAAGGTATATGGAGGGCCTCAGCAATGTGACGAGCTCCAATGGCACCCTGACGTCCGTCTATAGTAAACTGGATGAGGGTAGGATTGCGGAGACCTCGAGTAGTCATAGATTGATAAAAATCTATAACTACTCTGGGATAGTAGAATTGCCTAGGAGTAAGAAAAGACTCCATGTGATACCTTTGCAGCAGTCGGAATGAATCTCTGAGCTCTGGCCGCTGTCTAAGGGCCTCTATATCAAAATAGGTCTCGGAATGGAATGGTCGATCTCTGCAATCCAGGTTGCCCTCAATCGGTGGTCCGGCTATCATGGGACGCCTGATAATGGCCTCGGGAGGCATGTCGACTGGAATCCGAGGTTCCTCTGTAGCTGGTTGTGGCTGAGGTACGTGGGATGGCTCTCCAGGACCCGAGAACCTGGACCTTTTCGCAGGGGGCCGAGAAATAGGGCTCGTGGCCTGTTCAACTGGTGGCACAGGGTCCGCGGGTGGCCTCCGAGTGGGGTAACGGCGCTGAGAAGGAACTTCCCCCTCAGTTGGGGGAATGGCCGGGGCCTGAACAGGAGGTGAAGGCGCGGCTCCCATGGCGGCTCGCTGTGGTCGAGGTGTCGGTGAGGACGGGGAGGCGGAATGGCCTCCTCTGGTCTTTGCCATGGCCGAAATGAAGGGAGGTGGGTGTTCGGGATTCCAGAGGTGTCTTAGCTTGTGCGCGGGAGAGACTGTTAAGTTCCTGGGCTTCAAGGGCTTATATATGAATGAGGTTTGGGGGGTTTTTTATGTTTAAAATTTTCCAAGGCAACCGAAAAGTCGTTTTTAGACGTTAGGCACAATTTCGAGGGTAAAATTGTAATTTAAAAGTCCGTTTTAAATTTTTAGAGCTGAAAATTTTACCGTGCGAAATTTTCGCACCTTGAACTGGAATTTTCGCACCTTGAATTTAGGTGTGCGAAAATTGCCCCCTTTGGACAATAAAATTCGCACCTTGAAATGAGGTGTGCGAAATTTTCGCATCTTGAACAGTGGTGTGCGAAATTTTCGCACACCGTTTCGCACAGTGCGAAAATGAGCTTGGGGTGTGCGAAATTGGCACACGTGTGCCTGGAGATGATTTCGCACAGTGCGAAAATTTTCGCACCTTCCACAGTGGTGTGCGAAATTGGATTTTAGGAAATTCGTACCTTGAAAATGGATTTCGCACCTTGAGGTAGGGGTGTGCGAAATTGACTTGTTTTGGCCCAAGGATTTCGCACCTTGGTTTTGGGGTGTGCGAAATTTTCGCACCTTGAAATCAGGTGTGCGAAAATTTTGGCACCTTGAAATTGGGTGCTCTGCTTCCTTGGTTTTACTCCCCTGTTCAGCTTTTGAAGAGCTCTCCTCACCTTTCATGATTTTTTTCTGAAATTTATCATGAAAATTGACTTGAATTAAGACAAAATAAACTAAGATTAAAGAAAAATTAAAATATAAAGAAATAAAAATACTAATATAACTATAAAACTATAACAAAAAATTCATGGACTTCTTTAGCCCATGATACCCTGCTTTCCCTCAGAGTTGTGGTGGCTGTTGTGAGGAATTGCTTCAATTCCTCAAAACTTCTCTGACACTTCTCATCCCACACAAACTTGGCATCCTTTACCAAAAGCTCACACAGAGGTTTTGAAATTTTTGAGAAATCCTTAATGAACCTCCTATAGAATCCTGCATGTCCAAGGAATTGCCTAATTCCTTTAACATTTGTGGGAGGTGGCAACTTAACAATAAGTTCCACCTTTGCCTTATCTACCTCAATGCCATTTTTGGAGATGATATGTCCTAAGACAATTCCTTTTTGTACCATAAAATGGCACTTCTCCCAATTTAGCACTAGGTCTTTCTCAATACATCTATGGAGAACAGCTTCTAAATGCAACAAACACTCCTCATAAGAACTTCCATAAACAGTGATGTCATCCATGAAAACTTCCATGATACGTTCAACCATATCACTGAAGATGCTTAGCATGCATCTTTGGAAAGTTGCAGGAGCATTACATAGACCAAAGGGCATTCTCCTATATGCAAAAGTACCAAAGGGACAAGTGAAGGTTGTTTTCTCTTGATCTTCCAAATCAATTTCTATTTGGAAGTACCCTGAATAACCATCTAGAAAACAATAGAAAGGATGTCCTGAGACTCTCTCAAGGACTTGGTCCATGAAAGGCAGTGGAAAATGGTCCTTCCTAGTTACTGAATTCAACCTCCTATAGTCTATACACACCCTCCATCCTGAAGTAGGACGTGTAGAGACTTCTTTCCCTTTCTCATTCTGGATCACAGTGATTCCAGATTTCTTTGGGACTACTTGGGTGGGACTCACCCACAAGCTGTCTGAAATGGGATAGATGATCCCAGCTTGAAGTAGCTTCAAAACTTCATTCCTCACCACCTCTTGCATGTGAGGATTCAGTCTCCTTTGGGGTTGCCTCACTGGTTTTGCATCATCCTCCATATAAATATGATGGGTGCAAACCAAAGGGCTAATCCCTTTCAAATCAGAAATTTGCCATCCAATGGCTTTCTTACATTTTCTGAGGACTCCTAAAAGACTATCCTCTTGATCACTAGTGAGGGTTGAGGCAACCACCACTGGACATTTTTCATCATCCTCCAAGTATGCATACTTCAACTCCACAGGAAGTGGCTTTAAAATAAGCTTTGGAGGGTCCTCCACAGCAACTCCTTGTGAGTCATCCTGGTTGAAAAGTGGTAAGATCTCTTCCCGTCTCCTCCAAGGAGACATAATGGCTAGCACATCAGAGGGTTCAGGGAACCCATCTTCAAGGACTTCCAAGTTTTCATTCAAGCTCTCCTCTAAACTCTTGTCACAGTGCTCTTCAACCAAAGTGTTGATCAAGCATACTTCCTCAAATCCTTCTTCCTCTTCAGGGTAAAGATGCCTCTTACATAAGTGGAATATGTTTACTTCCAAAGTCATGTTTCCAAATGTGAGCTGCATCACCCCATTCCTACAGTTAACAATGGCATTTGAGGTAGCTAGAAAAGGCCTCCCTAGGATGATTGGCACATAATTTTCTTCTTTGACAGAGGAATCAGTATCAAGCACCACAAAATCCACAGGATAGTAGAATTTGTCCACTTGAACTAGAACATCCTCTATCACACCCCTTGGGATTTTGACTGACCTATCAGCTAAAGAGAGGGTCATGGCTGTAGGCTTTAATCCTCCAAGTCCCAGTTGTTTATAAACAGAGTATGGGAGCAAATTCACACTTGCTCCCAAGTCTAATAAAGCTTTTTCCACATGTGTCCCTCCAATGTTGACTGATATGGTGGGACATCCCGGATCTTTATACTTAACTGGGGACTTACTTTGAATGATAGCACTCACTTGCTCAGTGAGGAATGCATTCTTTGTCACCTGTAAACCTCTCTTGACTGTGCACAAGTCCTTTAGAAACTTTGCATATGTGGGGACTTGCTTGATCATATCAAGTAAAGGTATATTCACCTTCACTTGCCTCAGCACTTCAAGAATTTCTGATGAATTCTTGATTTCTTTCTTTCCATGTAAAGCTTGAGGAAAAGGGGGAGGCATATGTTTCTTCATCATATCCTCCTTAATCACTATCCTTGGTTCTTCCTTAATGCTTGATTTGGATGCACTTTTCTTCCCACTCTGCTCTTCTTGGTTTTTATTCTCTTTAACCAAGGGTCTCTTTGTCATGAGCTCTTCATCTTGCTTCACCTTAGGCAAAGGTTGATCAACCTCCTTTCCACTCCTCAAGGTTATCACAGCTTTGACCTCCCTCAACTTTGAAGAATCCCCCTCTTGGGTTTCAACTTCATGAACACCCTTAGGATTTTGGCTTGGTTGAGAGGGGAATTTTCCTTTCTCATTCACTGTGTTGAGGTTGGTAAGTCTAGAGATGGAGTACTGAATATTATCTATCTTATGATATAGATCATTTTGCATCCCATCCATTCTCTTATTTAGAGAACTCTCAACATTCTCTATCTTTTGGTGCAATTGGGAGTTGATTGCCCTTTGTTCACCCACAAAGTCATTCATGACTTTACTTAGGTTTGCAATGGCTTGCTCCACTGAAGATGGTTGTTGAGGTGCTTGGGTTTGGCCTTGTGGTTGGTATGGAGGTGGTCTTGGTTTCCAAGAAAAATTTGGGTGGTTTCTCCAGCTTGAATTATAGGTGTTACCATATGGTGCATTGGTGTTAGGCCTAAATTGCCCCACAACATTCACTTGATCACCTAACATCTCTCTCACAGCTGGCATGGTTGGGCACTCATCTACCACATGATCACATGATTGGCAAATGGTGCATGGCATGGCATGGGCTTGAGTTTCGGAAATAACTTGGACATCATGCATCTTTTTCAACTCAAGTTCTTCCAACCTCCTTGCTATTGTTGCCACCTTAGCTTTCATGTCCACGTCTTCACTCAACATGTACATTCCAGCCTTTGGATTTTGGGTTTGTTGAGAGGGGAATTTTCCTTTCTCTCTTGAGTTGGGCTCATCCCATCCTTTTGACACCTCAGCCACATAACTTAAAAAGTCCATGGCTTCATCAGGATTCTTACTCATAAAATCTCCCCCACACATGGTCTCAAGAATTTGCTTCATGGAAGAGGACATTCCATCATAAAAATAGCTCACTAGGAGCCATGTATCGAAACCATGATGAGGACAAGCATTGATAGCCTCCATATACCTTTCCCAACACTCATGGAACTTCTCATTTTCTTTTGCAGAAAAGTTTGAGATTTGTCTCTTCAACCCATTAGTCCTATGGGTAGGGAAATATTTCTTCAGAAATTCAGCTTGAAGATCAACCCAATTCCTTATGCTCCTTGGCCTTAAAGAATTAAGCCATATTTTTGCCTTGTCCTTTAAAGTAAAAGGGAATAGCTTGAGTCTCATCAAGTCTATTGAAGCTCCTTCCTCTCTAAAAGTATTACATACTTCCTCAAACTCCTTAATGTGAGCATATGGATTCTCACTCTCCATTCCATGGAAAGTTGGCAGGAGGGGTACAATATGGGGTCTTATAACTAACTGCTCAAGAGGGGGCAGGATGCATGAGGGTGCACTCATCCTTGGGGGATGCATTCTATCCCTCATGGATAGGTATGCATTAGGATTACCCCCTTGACCTTGTTGAGAATTCTGATCCTCTGGTGGAGGGTCCATGATATTTACACAGATATCCAACTCTGTGTCTTGAGGATTCTCAATCCTTACTAATCTTCCCTCTTGGTCCCTAATCCAATAGGGCATGCACAAGTTACAATACCTGAAATAAGACAAAAACAACAAAAACAAAAGGAATCTAGAAAAAAAGGTTAAAGTTAGGAAGAAAATGAAAATAAAATTAACAACAGGGAAATGAAAGAAAATGAAATTAATGAAAAAGGAATTCACCTAACTTGTGATAAAAATCACAAGTAGCCTCTAAAAGGTTGTATCACTGTATTGTGGCACCATCCCCGGCAACGGCGCCATTTGACTCTTTAAGCTTGACTTCCCCAGCCGGATCTTTTAATCAAAAACATTTATAAAACCTATGACCTTATACTGGCGTAGCAAAGCTACTGTAGTATAGCAGTTCTAGGGTCGAACTCAGGGATGGGTTTTCACTCTACCAATGATAGACTCTAAATTAGAAATTGATTTTGATGATTTCCTTTAGCACAAACTTGAAATTTAAAAGAAATTAAAATTGTTTTGAAAGTGGTGATTTAAACTAAACTCACATAGAACTAAGTAAAAAGTGGAAGAAAGAAAGTCTCTCGGAGATAAAGGTTGCTAGGTTCAAGTTCCAGATGCAAAGTGGAAAATTCCAGATTTTTCTCCTCGCATTGGGGATTTAACCTATAGTTATTTCCCGAACCGGTATAGGTTTGACAATGAAGTTTTAATCCATAAAAAGTCACTAGAGATGGTAGTTAAGATCCATTAATGGCTTAAGACACTATGGGCTATCACCTTGAATCACTTTCCAATGGCTCGTACATGATAACTAATGGACTGATATGGATCTAGCATTAAGCATCCACAGAGACCTTAAGCTTACC
Source organism: Vitis vinifera (assembly GCF_030704535.1). Taxonomy (NCBI): domain Eukaryota; kingdom Viridiplantae; phylum Streptophyta; class Magnoliopsida; order Vitales; family Vitaceae; genus Vitis; species Vitis vinifera. Next base: position 15,756,678 of record NC_081814.1, read on the forward strand.
ATGTATTGGCCAGTCAAAGTGATCCTAAGGGATTTAAGGCAAAACCTTGGCTTTAAAAACCATTTATGGACTTCAACCACCTGAATTCAATGCACGGGAACTTTCCACCTTTTAATCTGGACTTTTCACCTAGCTTCCTTTACTCCAAGAAACTATTGGTTTAGCCTCTCATCCTCTGGGAAAACATCCTCAGAGGGTGTTTGGCTTGCAAGAAAATAGAAAATAGAAGAGAGAAAATAAACAAAAGAGATCTCTGTATAACAAAGTTACAAAAGTTGGTCTCCTGGAGAAAACTCCCCGACGAAGATATCTTTTCAGTGATTACAAGAGATAGGAAGGTAGTTTTACCCTTCCTTGGATACTTCCTAGCTAAGGAATTACATGGTTGGTTGAATACAAGGAGAAAATGGAACTTTAAACACAAAAATATCAGAAGAGAAAGAGTCGGCAAAAATATCCAATTTTCGCACGCTGAGTTCCAATTTCGCATGTTGGTTTGAGGTGTGCGAAATTCTCGCACAGTGGACTGAGGATTTCGCACCTTAAACAGTGGTGTGCGAAATTGTCCCTCAGCTTGATGTTGTTGTCTTCCGAAGTCTATAACTTCCTCATTTCAGCTCCAAATCATACGTGGTTTGAACCATTGGATTCTTGACTTTCTGAGCTTCGAAATGGTATATAGAATGTAAAGAATGGACTTTGGGAAGTGCTCCAAAAGTGCACTAAAAGACTGCAGCTGTGTCCCCTGTTTTCATCCCCTGTTTTCTTCTTCACCATTGTTTCTCCCTTGTAAACTTTGAACGATTAAGGCAAAGGATTATGAGGCTCCATAGCTTGATTTCTTCATAAATTTAAGCTTTCAAAAGCTTCGCCCTGAACTACAAATAGCTCTCCTTCATTCTTAAATTGCTTTGGTGAGCATAAAGCTATCAAAAAGCAACAAAACTTAACACAATTGTTAGAAACGATTGCAAGGGCTCCTAACATGCTAATTGGGTTAAAAGGTAATAATTACTACTCAATGGTGTTTAAAAGAGCTAATTACAAGCTACAAAATAGCATGTTTTGAGTAGTAATCACTAATAGAAACAAATAGATAAGAAAAGGAAGAAGTGTACCTTGTTAGCATATAAAATGCTTTAATAGAAATGAGGTTAATTCACAAGTAATAATAATGAGCTTAAAGACTAAATCTATATACATATCATGTCTCTAATCCAGGAAGGAAAGATGACTATGCATAATTCAAGAGAATAAGATATATTAATCATGTCTTCAATTTCAAAATTTACTAATTCATATGCTTCTATAAATTCACATAAAATGTCAAATGACTAACTTTAATTTGAAGAAAAGTCCAATTAATACGTATAATTCATCTTCAATGTGAATCGACATTCATGAGAGGTCATAAGAATATTCAAAAGGTATGCAAATTATTGGAGCGTATAAATTAACATTAACTAGGCAAAACAGTAGTCTCTACAAAATAATTCACAAATAAATACTTAAAGAGATTATTTCATCAAAATATAAAAATTAACTGACTTCCTTAACATGTCTAAATGACTTTCCAAAATTCCAAATTAATTAACTATGCCTCAATTAATTCTAAATTAAATCACAATTGTATCCTTGTATAAAAATAACCAACATATGACCGGAATAGGAAACCTTACAAAATAAATCCTAAAAAATTATTTAGAGATGAAATTTTATCATAAATTTTTTTTGTCAGCCTCTGTACATGTCTATATTACAATCCAACAGGTCAAATTTATTAAAGAGGTTACAATTAGTTTCAATAAATATGAAATTGCAATAAGTCCAGAATAGGACATATTTTCATTATAGGTTTTGATTAATTTATTTGATTAGTTTAGATATGTTCTAAAATTCTACCAAAATTCATACAGCTTACTAATATGTTAATATATAGAAAAAAAATATTCAAGGCATTATTACACACATAGCATATTGAAAATCAAACAAATATTTTAAAGTTCCAAAATAGAGCCTACGTAGTGAGTTTCAAAAAGAAAAGTTATAAATCATGTTTGGAAAATTATTTTTCAATATTTGATATTTCTAAAATCAAATTAGGAAGTCTAATTTATGGGAAAAATATTAAAATAAATTAAGGAATTCTTTGATAATTTAATTTTGTGAAACAAATTCGGGTGTCAGAAACAAAGTGAGAAATAAGCATGTTGAAAGAATGATTTTTGTCTCTTATTTGAAAAATTATTTTTGACTTAAACAAAATCCTACTGACATATTTAAAGAGTTTAGGAAAATATTCAAGCATTGAAATAATTTTTGGGAGTCTCTAAGTGGTTGGATTTTAATTTTTCATTCCAAACTAAGCCTAATTTAACTAATCTAAAATCATAAAAATAAAAATAAAGGAATGAAGATGAAAAATAATTGAATTAACAAAAAAAATCAATTGACAACTGACCTGAATATATCACCTAAATCTGGTGGTTATGAAATAATCCTCAAGCCCCTGATCTCTACACGACCACTAAAAATATGCAGTTGATGATTGAGTGCTATGTAAGTGTGATCTCTTCTGATAAGTATGATGTTAGTGCACGTTGATGATCAATTAGTGAATTGCTTGTGCGTGATGGAGATGATAGATCCAACATGATGCAACAGTGGTAGCTATGTGTGCTAATGGTGCACAAGAGAAAAAGCTCTCCTGTAATATGGAAGTGACCTGAATGAATTAATGTTGTGGGGGCCTTATCCCACATGTCCACCCACAAGTACTTCCACGCGTCTGTCCACGTGGCATCACCCTAATTGGGCCACGTGTTAGTTCTTCATCATTACCTGGGCAACCTCCAAGGCATCCAGAGACATCCTGTCCGAACTATTTGCGCTATTGAAGCGACCCACATCTCCTTGATAGCCTTAAATCTTCTCTGATATACAAGACCATGGCTAGTTGACACCAAATTGACTAATGAGACTTTTCTCATTCTCACGTCTGCTTCAGTAGATAAACATGCTCAATCGTAGGCCATCAACAAGGTTGAAGAGACGACAAGCTGTGTTATGACGCGTCATTTGACATAGCCCCCAGCCGCCTGCAGATGTGATGATTGCTCTGTCACTACTGCGCAATCATTATTGCAAGAACCAGCTCAGCACTACGGAGCTTGGCTCCATATTTGAACATTATAAAAATCCTACTGAAAGAAAACAGAAAGAGGACACTGTGAGTTCTCTCAACCACTTTCTCTCTTCCCAAGGGTCTCTATTCACTCCAAAAATCTAACTTGTGCTTCGGAGGGTGTGTCCAGACAACTCGTTTGGACATCTTTGTGCAGGGAAGCATAAAGCCCAGATTTCAGTACCAGAGCGGGAGCTTTCTTTGCCACGTTTAAGGGAGGAATCCATCCTCAGTTGACCAGGTATCAACATTGGTGCCGCTTATGGGAATCGAAATAAAAATGTCAGCGCCTTCCAGGAGTCGATCATCGACCATGGGTAGTGAAGACTGCTTCAATTGGTGTGGGAGTATGGAAAGACACCAACGCGAGAGCGAGAGATAGATGCAAGCCCTGCTCCACAAGATAAGGAGACTCAAGGAAGAGAATGAAGTATTGTGTATTAAGGTATCCTCATTAGCTCCCCCTCGTAGTTAACAGCCTAAAATTCAACGCGCTAATTCCAGGAAAAATGAAGAGGCGACATATCCTAGGAATGTAGAATTCTTCCATAATGAACAAGGAATGCAACCTGGACAAAGATCCTCGCCAGCCTGCCATGTGCAGCCAGATAAGAGCTTTGACTCCACTCGCATCTCAGCAGAAAGGAGACGCGACAGGAAGTCTCAGCTATCGGATGCAATGCACGCAAGACTAGGGCTTTAAATGCCTGGCATGGGGGGGGAACCGCATATAGCGACGACCCAAGAGGCATGTCCTGGTCCCTTAGCTTCATCAGCTATAACTGATTGACCCTCTCATTCGCTAGTACAACTAGTGAGGGATCTGGTCAGTAGAGGTCCCTCTGGTTCTATCAATAGGCAATTGGACGACATGCTCTCCATGCCTTTCAGCCCTCATATCATAAACTACGAACCTCCAAGGGGGTTCATGGTTCCAAAATTATCTACATATGATGGAACCAACGATCCATTCGACTATATCATGCACTACAGGCAATTCATGATCCTTGACATAGAGAATGATGCGCTACTGTGCAAGGTCTTTCCAACTAGCCTATAAGGCTAGGCTCTTTCATGGTTCCATTGCCTCCCGATGAACTCCATGAATAACTTTTGGGATCTTCTGAAGGCCTTTATAGGACAATATTTGTGCTCAGAACGGTATAAGCAAAACATCAGTACCTTGTAGAACATAAGAATGCAAGAAAATGAATCATTGAGAGAATTCGTGAAACGATTCAGGTATACTGTACTCCAAGTGGAATCTTACAGCATGGACGACGTCCTACAAATTTTTAAAAGGAGTATCTACCCGGGTACACCATTTTTTGTATCCCTCACCAAGAAGCCTCCAACGACTATGAACGATTTGTTTAAATGAGCAAACAAATATTCCATGCTTGAGGATGACGTTCGCATAGCTACTCAGCAGGTCCTGGTTACCAGTCGACCTTCTAAAAATGACTTAGCCAGGAGCTCCAAGGCCGCTAGCCAATAGAGGCAGATGAGTAGGGGGCAAGACAGGCAACAACAATCAAACCAGGCTAGCCTCACCCCCCTTAACATTTCATATGAAAAGCTCTTCCCCATGATTCGCGAACTATCTCAATTCAGATGGCCAGAGCCAATAAAAATGGATCCGGCTAAAAGGAACGGGAGTAGAAAATGTGCTTATCACAAGGAACATGGCCACACCACGAAGCAATGTAGAAGCTTCCACTACTTGGTGGAAAAATTAATAAGAGTCGGGCATCTGAAGCAGTACATCCGATCAAAGGAAAAACGTGGGAAGGTAGCCCGAAATCTGGCTACCACGATCCTTACAACTTCAGCGGCTCCTAAAGCCGTAATCAACTACATTCATGGGGGGTCCATTGATGATAAATACAACTCTAAACGGAAAAGGCAAAGATTGCTTCGAGTGGCCTCCATACGAGAACAAGTTAGTTCCATCCAGCCTGAATTGGCCGATAGGGGCATGCGCCCAATAGATGGAGTAATCACATTTCTCCCAATAGACCCCAACTTGGTGTTACAGCCACATCAAGACGTCCTCATCCTAACACTAGGGATCAACGATTTCGATGTAAGACGGATTTTAGTTGATCCAGGAAGTTCAGCTAACTTGTTACGGATGTTTGCATTTAAATAGATGGGGTTCACACCATCAGCTTTGGAAAATCTCGGACGAATACTATCAGAATTCAACGGAGCTTCTACCATTTCTCTGGGCGATATTGTGCTGCCCATCCAAGCTGGGTCAATTATCTTGAACGTACAATTTTCGATGGTAGAAAACTTGTCCCTGTTCAACGCCATCATGGGGCGCACATGGCTAGGAATGGCAACGGGCGGGTTTGGGACGGGTCACCCCTATCACATTCCCGTCCCAAACCCGGGGTGGGGTGGGGTGGGGTGGGATGGGGCATTCCCATCCTCATTAGGGAGTTAAAATTAAAATCCCATCCCCGACTCGACCTGACCCGGGTATGTGTTGTCAGGGTGGCGTGGGCATGGGTTGGGCTGGGCAACTCTACGTGCCTCATAATCAATTGTCAGTTTCTTACTCTCGAGCACAAGACAAATTGGGCTTGTCACTTTTGGAGCAGGCCCAAGTGACCCGGCTTATACATCATTGTACAAGATCGAACAGAAGCGTTCATTTCAATTATTAGTTTTGTACCCTATGGGCCTAATATCAAGCCAGATTATGGACATCCACTCGTGTTCTTGTGATTTTCAATCCTATGGTCACTCGACTCACTCCTCAACTGATTTGACATCCAACATCTGGCAAAATTTCTCTTGATAATTCATGCAATAGAAGCACCATAGAGAACCCATAACAGTAGGTTCATCATAAAACATATTATCTACAAACATTAATCAACTTATATGAGCTTGGAATAAAGGATGTCTAGAAATGATTGAGAATATGCTCACAGTTCTCTTGGTATCAAACTAACACTATGACAAGGACTTTATTACATACAAAAAAAAGTGGAGCACGTCATAGCCATGGCCTTCACCTCTTCAAATCTTGCATTCTTAGGCAAACCTAGTTGAAATATGCTTTATGTTTTGGACATCCACCACCTTGCTCGCCTCTTCAACAAATTGAAATACAAACAAGTTAATTAGATAAGTGAAACTATACTATTTCAAGAACACTTGTATTGTCCAGTAAACTATGATATTGGGGTTTCAACAATATTTTTATTATTTGGAGTTAATGGTTCAGATTTAAGGATTAATTGTGGAAATACTCTTGAGTTCAGAAGACAGGGTTGGTCAGAGAAAAATAGCAAAATCCATAAAATTACAAATAAAAGAGCAACAATGTTCATTGATGATAAGTTGTATAGGTCATTTTTGTTTTGGTTTTTTGTGTTTTTCCCAAGCACTTGCTCCCTTTGAGTACTTCCAGTGTACTGGGTTGCACCCCATTTTTGTTGGGAGCTCTTACTCTAATTTCCTGTTTGCCTATTAAACAATCATAATAATGGAACTTATTTTGGGAAACTTATTTATGCTAGGTGAAAATGATGTCATTTTGCAAACTTGGCATGAATTAGAACAAAGGAATTCCATAAATCATTTGGATAATTATTTGCATTATTCCTGATATTCATTACTCAATCACACAAGATGGATGGTATTTGAAAAAAATATTTGGGTTTAGTTTAGGACTTCTTCAACAATGTAGCATTCCCATTGTTTAATAAACTAACCAAGATGGTCCGGACATGAACAGAGCAAGTGCAGTAACTTGTTATAGTAATGTTAAAATAACTAAATAAAGCTTCCTAAAAACCTATCAATATGGACTTCAAATCAACTACTTAAATTAAGTCACCCTGATTTAGGCTAATGCAAAGAATCTTCTGTGAAAATTCAATTCCTCTTTCCTGTCGTCATGCTTTGCATTGGCGAAGGAAAAGTTTTTTAGGGAATTAACTAGAGGAGTTGGCTAACAACGACCAGGAACTATGATGGTTAGATAATGATATTTTAGATCTACTAATCCATTTCTCTTGAATTATGAAAATGAGCAGCACTTGGTAGTATGAAGGTTTTTTTTTTCAATTGATTAGTGATCTTTGATAAAGTTTGGAATTATTCAAAAATATATGAAATAAATTTGTACTTTTATGACACTATTTTTGTAGTCTAAATGAGAGGTGGAAGCATAAAGGAAGGTACCTTCAATTGCTAGTTTCTTGGCCTTTGCATATTCTGTTGAGATTTTATTGAGCCCTTTCAGGTCAAATTCCACACCCTGGTGTATTTGACAACATGTTTAGTTCTCTAAGATAGAAAATATAAACCATATGTAGTTTAAAGCACAAACTGCATTTTGAAGAGAAATAATAAAAGGAAACCCAATGTGTGTGCTGTGTAAATTGTAAGATCATTCTAGCAATAGGTCAAATACTGGAGCAGGCAAAAGTAGCCCAAACATTGCATGCAGCTTCGTGTGTTGACTGGCAGTTTTCCCTAATGAATTGTGTTGATAATGTAATTCTCAAAAGACAAGTTAGAGTTGACTCTTGCAAGCCAAATAACTTATTGATTTATTTTAAGCAACTTTTTTTAGCATTTGATAATAGATATCAGAGCTATATCAAAGTAGCTAACCCTTTCAAAATGGGTTGGCTTGATTTGCTTGTGAAATTCATATGAAAAATGAGTGTTAGACAATTGCCTAATTATCATCACGTATGCAACTTAATGAAAACAACCTAACCTGCTTGATTGCTAGCTATACAAAAAATGTAAACATTAATGTGACATGGAATCTGGTACCTCTATTGGCTAAGGTGGTATCAAATAAAATGTGCCAAAGTGATAAGGCATCAGGATAGGTGGGATATCAATTCTACAATTTATTTTAAACAACGTTTTCAAGTATTTAGTAACCTATATCAGAACTGTATCAAAGTAGCTAACCCATACAAAATGGTTTGGCTTGATTTTATTATCAAATTCATTTGAAAAACAGGTGTTAGACAATTACCTAATTATCATCAAATATGCAACTTAATTGAAAACAACCTGACCTACTCTATTTCCAACTATACAAGAAATACACAGTAATGTGACATGGAATCTGGTACCTGTGTTGGGTAAGATGCGTATCCAATAAAATGTGCTAAGAGTGATAAAGACATCTACATAGGTGGGGTGTCTCTGGGCTCAATTTTTATTGTGAACACATAAAATTTGGTTCATTTCATACCTTAATGATGCATTACATTCTATACAGCAGGGATGGTTAAAATTACAATAATTTGTAAAAAGATTGTCAGAAAAGAAAAAAGACACGAGTACCCCATAAATTTAGACATAAGACTCAAGAGTCATTTCAGTAATAGTAATTAAATAGTAAATATAAATAGTATGCACCTAACCATTATGAATTATTTTAAGAAAATATTCTTAAAAATTTCCTCAATTCTTTAATAAATTGCCCTGATTAATCAGAGATCCTAAATTCCAAATTACTATGAAGAAATTTCTTGAACCCCAAATTACTTGCTAAAATTAGGATCCTGTCATGGGTTTCACTAATTAATATTAACTTCCATGCATTTGGTATGCATTTAATAACTAACATCAGAGCACACGTTGAACTCTATGTCGCTTACTTAATAACTAACAATTTACTTCATCATTCATTGCTTTACAAACTTGTATTCGATACTTTAAAACTAATATATAAGTTTTTTGTAATAGAAATCAATAAAACACATCTCTGTTTGACTTTGTATAGAACTAGCATAAGTCTTCAATCTAACTCACGAAGGCTATAATGCAATTCATGTTGAGTTCTGCGTTCATAAGCTATATACCCTAAGGCAAAGCAGTTCAACTAAAAACCCAACCTTCATTTCAGTTTCCTATGTTGCTTGTACCATTACTTAAACCTTTAGCCCAAAGAAGGAAAACAAACTCCCTTCAAGGCCAATGAAGAGCTAGCATATAAACATGCTTTTTTATTTTTTTATAGGTAAGGATCTGAACTTGGATAAATTTTAACTAATATATAATATGAATGCTATAAGAATTACCTTAGTTCCCTATTGATTTAAGCCTCCACTGGTAGCAATCATCAAGAATTGATTGGGAACTATGATAGCTACAACTTCTGTAACATGAAAAGCATGGTTAGATCAAGACTCAAATTATTAAATTGAAAACACAATGCAAGTGCAGAAAGATAAAATAATTGCTACACATTACAAAGCCAAAGGTTAACAAGCAACAATTAAAGAAACCCTAGAAACAATATGAATGGAGTGGAAACATTTGACGATAAGATTTGTTTTGTCCCTATTAAGATTAGCAAGAAATGGATTCAAAACCTTAAATAGCAACCCTAAAACTAATAGAAAAAAAAATCCTTCACTAATCTGAAACTGGAAATGGAAAAATCCTAAATCTCGTATCTCTTTCTCGAATTAGAAACGGACTACAACGCCAAATCAAGGCATCATTCAACAAAAAAATCAACAAAAAATCATACCAGTTTGTAGATACGTGAAAATATGATTCCTATGGCGAAAATGGCAGTAGCATAAACTCATGAGACTACTAATAGTTATGATTCTTGTGAATATGGGATAAACAAGGATGAATCGAGAGGAGATGGAAGAAATGAGATTATTGAATGGATTTTCGAATGGATTACCTGATGGATTTCTGCATTGAGTGGGAGGAACAACCCTAGCGTCGATAGGAACGAGAACCCTAAAATGAGAGAAGAAGACGTGAAATGAGAAGAGAAAGTAAAGATTTATAGGTGGGGATAAAGTTGTAATTTCATATTCGGGGCGGGGCGGGGCGGGTCAAATTATAACTAAACCAGATCCCTCCCCGAAACCAATTCGGGTTTTTTTAAAAAAAACTTGAACCCGGCCCATCCCCGATTTCCATGTTCCTATGCCCATTCCATTAGGGACGGGTCGAGGCAGGTGACCCGAAAAATCCTCGAAATTACCATTCCTACACATGGCTACATGGCATGAAAGTCATTCCCTCCACATATCACCAAATGGTGAGTTACCTAACCTAAGACGGACATATCAACTTCCATGGAAACCAACTGGCAGCACGCTAGTGCTATAAGATAACATGCGAGTCCGGGACCGTTAGAGATAACGAACCACCCACGGAACCAACGGGTGCGGTGGAACAATAGCAATTACTAAGCCCGACAGAGAGAGATCCGCCGATGGCTAACCCCATATAGTCCATTCATCTCTCAGAGAAAAGTGATCACTTTACCTATGTCAGCTTCCTCATAGAACCGGAAAAGTTGCAAGCTTTTGAAGGAGTACTTCAACAAAATAAAGATGTCTTCGCATGGACCCATTCGGACATGCTCGGAATCCACCCATCAGTGGCCTCACATTGGCTTAATGTTATGCCATCCTCAAGACCTGTCCGTCAGAAGTTCCGACGCTTCCATCTGGATAGGCAAAAGATCATTCAAGCTAAAGTAAACAAGTTATTGGCAGGTGGATTTATCAGAGAAGTTGAGTATCCCGATTGGTAGGCAAACGTGGTCGTGGTCCCAAAAAAAGGAGGAAAATGACAAGTCTGTGTCAATTACACTAACTTGAATGACGCCTACCCAAAGGATAGTTTTCTCTTGCCCTAGATAGATTAGATAGTAGATTCCATCATCGGACATGGAATGCTCTCATTCCTAAATGCTTTTTCCGGGTACCACCAAATTCCTATGTACCAACTAGATGAAGAAAAAATTTCCTTTATAACACCACATGAACTCTACTACTACAGAGTCATGTCATTTGGGCTCAAGAACGCTGAAACCACTTATTAAAGGCTGATGACAAAGATCTTCAAACCTCTAATCGGACATACTGTGGAGGTGTATATTGACGATATTGTGGTGAAGAGGAGAACTAAGAGTGAGGACGCTCGTCATTTAGAAGAAAACTTTCGTTTGATGAAGGCATACAACATGAAACTAAGTCCAGCCAAGTGTGCCTTTGGAGTTAGCATAGGCAAGTTCTGGAGATTTTTGGTTACACAAAGGAGAATAGAAGTCAATCCAGACCAGATCAAAGCCATCATGGAGACATTCCCCCAGAGTTCCAAAAAAAGAGTTGTAGTGCCTCACAGGTTGTCTGGTTGCATTGGGACACTTTATAACCCGTTTCATAAACAAGCTAAGGCATTTTTTCCTCACACTAAGAGAAGCCAACACGACCGAATGGACAAGTGACTGCGAGCAAGCATTTGAAGAGATTAAATGCTATCTTACACATCCACGCATTCTGAGTAGCCCTCAGCTCGGCGAAGAACTATACATGTATCTAGCAGTATCTGATTGTGCTGTCAGCGTTGTACTTTTTCGCCATGAGAAAGATAAAGAACAAAGGCCCATCTACTATGTAAGCAAGGCCATGGTTGATGCGGAAATATGATATTCCAAGATGGAGTAGACAACTTTAGCCTTAAAGAGTGATGCACAAAAGCTCTGTCTTTACTTTCAGGCCTATGAGGTAACTGTACTCACAAATCAACCACTTAGAAGTATTTTGCATAAACCTGACCTGTCTAGAAGAATGTTGAAGTGGACCATATAATTAAGTGAGTATGAAATCAAATATCAGCCTAGGTTGGCCATAAAAGGGCAAGTCATGGTTGATTTCGTAGCTAAAATCCCTTAGAATTCGTCTTAACTCATAAGACCTAGTAAAGAGGGATGGTGGATTTTCTACGTTGACGGAGCGTCCCAGGTCTCGAGGTCCGGAGTGGGCCTCCTCTTACAATCACCAATCGAAGAACAGTTGGAATAGGCTATTCGGCTCGGGTTCCCAACCTTTAATAATGAAGTTGAGTATGAGGCCATCCTATCCGGATTGGACCTTGCTCTTGCTTTGTCAACATCTAAGCTCGAAATATGTAGTGGCTCCCAACTAGTTGTTGACCAGATTGAAAGAGAGTACAAAGCCAATGACGAACGTATGACTCAGTACCTTTCCAAGGTACAAAATACCCTGGATAAATTAAGCAAGTGGGCCATCAAGAGAATCTCCCGCACAGAAAACGTACAAGTCGATGCCTTGGCTGGAATAGCTGCTACACTCCCTATGAAGGAAGCAGTACTATTGTCCGTCCACCTTCAAACTACTTCATCAATTGTAGGTGCACTTATATGCAACACCAGTGAAACGAGTGTTGGCTGGATGCACGAGATCAAAACCTACCTCCAAACAGGGGATCTAACTCAAGAAAGCAAACAAACACATAAGATCTGGGTATAAGTTGCCTGTTTCACTCTGATCAGGAACAACCTCTACAAACGATCCTTTGGAGGTCCGTACCTCAGGAGCTTAAACAATGCGGAAGCTCAATACGTGTTGGCAGAACTACATGAAGGTGTGTGTGGCAATCACATAGGGGAACGAACTCTAGCACATCATGCTCATTCGCAAGAGTACTATTGGCCCACCATGAAACAAGACGCTGAAAACTACATCAAGAGGTGTGACCGATGCCAAAGGCACACACCCATTCCTCGCATGCTATCTGAGGTCCTTAAGCTGGTCACAAGCCCTTGGCCATTCCCGCAGTGGGAAATGTGCATAGTTGGCCTCCTACCCGTCACTACCGCACAAAAGAAATTTCTGCTTGTAGCCACTGGCTACTTTAGCAAATGGGTGGAAGTGGAAGCTTATGCCAACATCAAAGACAAAGACGTTTCCAAGTTTGTTTGGAAGAACATCATCTGTCGGTTTGGAATCCCATAAGCGATCATAGTTGATAACGGATCACAATTTGATAGCATTGCCTTTAGAACCTTTTGTTCAGAGTTAAAAATCAAAATTTTGGATTCCACCCCTCGTTACTCTCAAAGCAATGGGCAAGCAAAGGTCACAAACAAAACCCTGCTTTCTACACTAAAGAAAAGACTGGAAAAAACCAAAGGAAGGTGGGTAGATGAACTGCCCAGAGTCCTGTGGGCTTATCGAATGATACCCACACGACCAACAGGAACTACTCTCTTTGCTCTCGCTTACAGGATGGAAGTAGTTATCCCAACAAAGATAGACATGCCCACAGCCCGGACTATTGTCCAAGGCTAGAGAGACGAGAATCTAGAACTTGGAAGACACCTAGATTGAACGGACGAAGTAAGAGGAAATGTGGCTATCCGGATGACATCCTACCAACAGAAAGCCAGTGCCCATTACAACCATAAAGCTTGGTCACACACATTCAAAGTTGGGACCCTGGTCCTTATAAGGTTCTTTGAAAACAAGGTGTAAAAAAAAACCGAAAAACTCTAAGCAAATTGGGAAGGACCCTATGTTGTATCTAAGGCTGGAAGTTCAGGGGCTTACCACCTACAAACATTAGATGGGACACCCCTACTCCGCCCATGGAATGATCTAACTTGAAGCAGTACTATCAATAAATTGAGCGAATAGAAAAAAGCTTCAACGAGAAAACACAAGTAAAATTAAAAATGTATATTAATAAGTAAAATGTCATTACAATTTGGACAAAGCTAGATGGAAGAAGGGAAAGTACAAAAATACAAGTCACTGTCCATTAGAGGGACTGGGAGCTTCTAGATATTTGTCTCCTTGAGCGGGGCCATTGACTGTCACATCTCCTTCTTCGTTGAAAGGGTAGTGAGGAATATCATGTGTGATGTCGTTCTTCCTCATGCAACATTGGTAGCCAAAGAAGAACATCTCATCAACTTGTTTTTGATAGTCTTCCTCCAGTTCCTTCTTTTCAATAGTAAACCTAGACCAGAGCTCCTCAAGCTTTTTTTTTTTAGCCTCGGATGATACCCGGAGCTCTTCCAGCTCTTTCTTCGGTTGGTCACTCTCTTGGTCAGCATCCTTACACTTAGCCTCTATAGTCTCCTTTTCCTTTTCATTCTGGTAAGCCTCAACCTTCGTTGCCTCCATCCTCTTTTCCAACTTCTTCAACAGCTTCTCCGCATCCGCGACGACTTTTCGGACAACGGTCAGTTCGCTCTCTACCCGTACAAGTTGAGCATGGAGTTCTTCATTGTTATCTATTTGCTTGGTAAGAAATGCCGGCATGCTCTCTGCGACCTCCAATCATTTGAGGAGGGAGCTTCGTTGCCGCATCAAGTTCTGGATAGCAGCCACCCCCTGAAACAACATTGAACCAGATGTTAGAGCCGGATATTAAGTAGACTTAGGCATAGAAGGAGCAACCCTTACCACTTTCGTCGTCTCCTCAGTAGTGTACTTCTGCATTGGATAAGTACACCTAAGTACGGACTTCGAAGTGCCATGGGAGGGGCGAACCACGCTAGCAAGGCAAGGCTCATCGAGCAACTCAACAAAGTGACGTTGGGTCATAGAAAAAAAGGCATTTACGCTTGAGGCTTGAGGCTCGAGCGTGGTAAAGCAAGGAACCGACTTCAATAGCGTCACTATATCCTCCCAACTTGAAGGATTGACTAAAGTCTCTTTCTCATTAGCAATGCCGCCCAGAGTGGCTGAAGAAGTCTCATCTTCCGTCGGGCAAGTGTCCTCAATAGATAGAATCACAGCTAGTACTTGCCCGAACCCAACGACATCAATAGGGACACCTACACCATAGGAGCGTCCGAAGTCGGTTCCTCATAGGGAGTCGATTCCTCACGAGGAGCCTCCGGACGACTCTTCTTGGCAGTCAAAGGAGCAACAAGAAGTGCCTCGAAGAGATGTTTGTGATGCCTCTCCTTGAAGTCGACCTTCAGTCTCAGCGCAATTTTTTCTTCTTTTTCAGGCTCAAGGTTGATGTAAGACACCTAGCTCAGGATCCTGGTTCAAGCTATCCTCCTAGGAAGGCAAATCGGTGCCAACCTTTGTAGAGAGTGAAAGAGACGGAGATAAGTCCAAGGCTTTCTCAATAGGTCGGGGAATAGACTTCTTCTTAATAAGGGGATGGGCAGTAGAGCTAGCGGCTGGACGATCAGCATTCTAAGCCTATCTCAAAGTCTCCTCTTAGCGTTTTTTCTCTCTTTTCTAAAACCGGTCTTGCCTTGCCTTCGCATATGCTACTCAGACTTCTGCATAGAAAGGGAGATCATTCAACACGAAGTGTTCGTCGGGCACTAACATTCTAAGCGCAAAACGAGAAAGGGTGGGAACAATGTACGACTCTGAGTCCCACACCAATGCTAACAAATTTTGATCGGTTAGTAGGGTCTCATGATTCCGCTCACCAGCAGAAATCACAAATAATTTGTTCAGCGAATCAAAAGAAATTTTGTCCACCCACTCTACCGGTTGACCTCTCCTCCTCTTTCCTATAATACACATAAGGCGCGTCGACGACAATCCTATAATTATAAATGAGAAAACAAGAGAACAACAATTTCTCTACCCAGAATCCCCAACGAATTATGTGGTTCAAAAGCATGAGTCAGATGCTCATATGAACCAGCCCAAGGGCCCGAAACAACAATGTGTTCTTTTGACGCGACTTTGGTGGAATCTGGAAGTCCAATCACCAATTGTAGTGACAGAATATGAGCAGACAAACTGAAAAATTCTTTCTTACTCATCTTGACTGTATAGACGAATAGAACCTCTAGCAAAGAAAGGTCCAAGTGGTATAGCATATTCAGGATGTTATACCCCATCAGTATCCTTACCGCGTTCATATGGAGGAAGGCTAGGGGAATCTTTGTAAAGTGGAGAAACTGCTTGAAGAGGGAAGGGAGAGGAAAGCAGAGCTCGACATTATACTGCTCCTTACTGAAAACGATAGCATTAAAGGACTCCTCTTCGGTTGACACGGGACCGCCATTCATCAAACGAATAACAATCCTGCCTAGCATGCGGAAATGCTCCCTAAACTCCTGTGCAGTAAGGAGTTCGATGAACTTTTCCTTATTTGTCCGTTCGACGTCTTCTCTTGGTCAAACGCTTTTCTTCCTTTATCAGCCTCACTGGTAGAAGCAACACCCCCTCGTGATGACATGCTGAAGTGATGGGCCGAGTAAGACCTGCACGACTATCAAATGTTAAAAAGCTGTCACCCGACCCTCCTGCTTGTAAGCAATACTTCAACTGTGCAAGGACCAACCTACATTGGCTCAAAGCCCATATTCGGACAAAGCCCTAGCTCAACCTGCAGGGCAAACCCCATCCAAGGGTCTCCTCCTTTAACCATACTCCATAAGGGTTTTGACCCAACTAGAAACCAAACTACAAAAGCCCTGGTCCTATTAAGACCTCTTCAAACCTATCACCAACAACGACCGTCCTGCCCAGAAAATAACCAAAAGTGTTTTACATTCTGTATGCCACAACTAAACAAAAGGTCCAAACTCCAAAAAATCCCCAATAGCAATCAAGCAGTAAAAATACAGAACCAATATGGGGAATGAAGGCTTACCAAAGTTCAGAAGAAACGCTGCTGGTAGAAGCTAAGCCATCCTAAGCCAAAACTAGGAAAAGTGGTGGAGTCACTGGAAAAATGGACGGCCATCGGAGTTGCAGTGGTGCAAAATGCAAGAACCGTCAGAGAAAATGAACCGTAAGGCAACGCAAGAACGGTGACTGGAGATTGCAGAATATAGAGAGATAATGGCGAGAGAATAGAAAACCTTAAAGACAAGAAACGTCCAAATGAATCCCAAAAGGTCTGGGGTCCCATATTTATAGGGGGCCAAAAGCCTAGAGATCCCAAAAAATAGTCGTCAGGGGACACACCCTAAAGCGACACGCCGCTTGACAAAACACCTTGGTGGAAGTAACCCTCCTGTAAACATCTGACACGTGTCTCACCCACACTAAGGGACTCCAATGGACAATTTTAGCTTGTTCACCCCTACCCGGACAAAGGCGCACGTGCTAAAGAAGGCATTGTGGGGGCCTTATCCCACGTGTCTACCCACAAGTACTTCCATGCGTCTGTCCACGTGGCATCACCCCAGTTGGGCCACGTGTCAATTCTTTATAACTACCTAGACAACCTCAAAGGCATCTAGAGACATCCTGTCTGGACTATTTGCGCTGCCGAAGTGACCCACATCTCCTTGACAACCTCAAATATTCTCTAATATATGAGACCATGGCTAGTTGACACTAGATTGACTGATGGGACTCTTCCCATCCTCATGTCTGTTTCAGTAGATAGGCATGCTCAGTCTCAAGCCATCAACAAGGTTGAAGGGACGACAAGCTGTGTTATGACACGTCATCTGACACAGCCCCCAACCGCCTACAAATATGATGATTGCCTTGTTACTACTGCGCAATCATCACTACAAGAGCCAGCTCAGCACTATAGAGCCTAGCTCCATATTTGAACATTATAAAAACCCTAATGAAAGAGAACAAAATGAGGACACTGTGAGTTCTCTCAACCACTTTCTCTCTCCCCAAGGGTTTCTATTCACTCCAAAAATCTAACTTGAGCTTCGGAGGGTATGTCCGGACAACCTGTCTAGACATCTTTGTGTAGGGAAGCATAAAGCCTAGATTCCAATACTGGAGCAGGAGCTTTCTTTGCCATGTCTAAGGGAGGAATCCATCCTTAGTTGACCAAGTATCAACAAATGTGTGCTTGAAACTAATGACAGATGAGACAATTTGCTGATCTTGGAGAATTCTCTAGATGAATAATGGGTGCATGATCTGGAGGTGTAGAACTGATGGAGATGACGATTAACGGAAACACACAACTTCGAAGGTAATGAAACTTTGAGTTGCAGCAGCTTGATGAAAATATGCTAGCGGATGAAATGCTGGTGGTGGTCAGGTGATGAAGCTTCCCAGTTGTCTATGGAGTGATATGAAAGTAAAGATCTCTGGTCTTATGTTGTAGATACTAGTGTGATGCCAACGGAGATCATGGAGCTTTGAGGCTGCCTGTATGTGATAAGAAGATGTGGAATGGTGCACACCAAAATATGATGACAATCCAACTGTGATAGTTCTCTCGAATGAAGACGTCCACGATGGTGAGAATCACCTCATCCAGGCATGAATACGTCATCCCTTTATAATAAGATATATTAAGCCCTTAAATGCATGGTGAAGTTTTTATGAAAAGCTTTATGGATTGTCATTCGGTAATAGATGATGTTAATACCATATTAGAAAATAAAATTTTGATTAAAAGTTTTAAAAGAGTTAACATTATGTCACTAATAATATATGATTCTATATGAATAACACATACAAAATAATTTGACATGACCAACTTGATCCCTTAGGGTAAAAAAAATGATGCATCATTTCACTGCAAAGTCACATGAATATAAATCATAAAATCAAAAGTTTTGAGCTAGCAACTAATTTATCTTTTACCTTGAAGGGTAGTATACAATGTTGTACAAATTGTCATTCTGGTTAAATAAGTTTCTCACTGTTGGGACTTTCTAGAAGAATGACATGAAATTTTGGATTCCAAAAAAATAACGTGAAATTGGTGGAAATATTTTACCAATGAATATAAGTTAATTGATATCTCTAAACGACAATTACTTAATACTACAATTGATAAATCTAAACACACTTGAAGTGTGATAATGTAATGTTTCAATAAGATAATGAGACATGCTCAAAGCATCATAGATGTGTTGGCTAAAAAGATATATTCTCTAAATTAAAGTGGAAAGAACATAAGGACATGTACATGTATGCAAGGATTGACACTCTTGAAGGGGTCATAGCCACTCAAAAAATGATCAAAAGATTTATCAATATATAATTAATTAAATAAATAGCCCCTCAAGAGGCATGAGTAGTCGTCGAACATGCACAAATTGGAAAAATAGCTTTAGAAGAGGAACAACAACTTGAACAATAACTCTTAAAGAGGTAAAGATACCTATAAGCAATAGATCTTTATTAGTTATGTAAATGTTAAGAGGAAAATACTATCAAATAATGTTGTCATGGATTATATATCTTCCTCTGATAACCTTTAACATATAAGGAATAGTGAAGATTCCAAATCATGAATTGCCCAAAAAGTAGACATAGAACTACTTGGTTAAGTATAAAGAATCAATTGAAATGGTACTAACTTGTTTATAGAAGTATTAGGACCATGCTTAAAAATGTAATTAAGTTTGATTGGGGTACAAATAACATGAATTTCAATATTTAAAGATGTAAAGTTTACTAGATATAAATAGCTTAAAATTTGACGCTTGAAGATGCAAAAATTGTTAGATATGAATGAGTTATTATTTGAAAGTGTAAGAAAAAGTAATCACTTTAGGTTTACTGCAGATACCTTGTATCAATTCCTAGATGACTAAATTTGATAGTCGACAATCCCTAAATGATTTGATACATAATTTATGGTATAGATACAATATACTTCCATAAATATATATGTTAAAATTTTTAAAAGATTCAAAATGCTTGCAATCAATTCCATGAAGGATTGAAATATTTGAAGCAATGATTGAAAATATGATGTCATATTCTAGATCAAGCCATGATGATAATGTACTTTATCAAATTATGTCATGGTATATATTGAAATGAAGGTTTGTAATTGCTATAATCTTATTGACTCTTGAAGAGTTTATGATGATTATTTAATGAAAGAATTTGACATGAAGGATATTAGGAAAACAAAATTCTGTCTTGTTTACAAATCGTGGAATGTTAATTCATCAGTCAACATAAACAATGGAAGTCCTAAAGTGCTTTCATATGGATATCCAGTAAATTCTCCAATAGTTCGTCTATTAGAAGTGAAAAATGACCTTTTTCATCCTAAAGAATATATAATCATTCATATTAGTGTAAATCTCTAATAACTTTCTATAAAAAGGGAGACTTACTAATGAAACAAAAATTCACTTGCTTTGTTAGCATTCTATTTTCTTCTTCCTTGATTACTTTTCTTCTTTATTTTCTATAACAAGATATAATATTTTGAAAAATAAGGAATACATTGATAAATTAATAATTTATTAATTAATTGATAAATTAATAAATCATTAATTAACCGATAAATTAAGAAATCATTAATTATTGATTAATCAGTATTCACTTAATAATAGATTTTTGTTGATCTCAAGGCTATTAATTCACGGAGTTTTAACTTTATATATAAATTTGCATCAAATAAGGCCCAGAACTACTTCAGTTCCTTACGAAGAAACGCAAAGATCATACCAATTCTGGCCTCAGTGTAGGGCATGGCTGACCAAAGTCCTGAGTCGGCACTACTTGGGCTTTGTACTAGCAGGCCCCAACACCCTAGCCTGTACATTCCATTCAATTCCGTGGGTACATATCTCCACCCACAATTTATTCTTGGCATCGAGTAAAGGCCCATCCGAGAGCAATGGCTAAATTAATTAAGAGGTTAAAATTTATGCAGTTTTTAATTAGTTTGCATGTTTTTTCGTCTTAATCAAACTCTCCGACATGCATTTATTGATCAACTCTAGGGCCATAGAAACAATATATGCCTAGATGATACATTTTTGTTGCACTCTAAAGGGCCTACCAAGCAAAATACTGCACATCGACAAGCCACCCCGAGCGATGGGGTGCATCCCCGTGGTCCATTTATGTAATGTGCCTCCTCTAACCCATGACACAAGTGATTTTCATGACCCACCACGACAACGCATCTTTATGACCTATCAACACAATCTATACCTCTAGCCTCCAACTCTCTTTTCTCAAGACTCCTTTATCCTATACTCACCTATCTCTAAACCAAAACCGAACGCTATGGCCTAATTCTTGATGTCATGGGAAGTGTAAATTAAACCACTTCTAGTCTATCAACCTTCTAAATTATGTAATTTCCCATGCTTAAAACAAAAAAACTCAAGATCTTTCATCAAATTAAGTTTTGATACCATATTAAACTATCAATTTTTCTAAAAATTTAAACTTGTAAGTCTTGAATTCAATATCCATATTATACTCCTTAATAGAAAAAACAAGTATCCAACGCAATTAGATAAACTATGAAAATAAGGCTCTGTGGATCATATCAAATCAAATCAAGATGGTTTCTTTATCCAAATGTGAGCAAGAGATTTAATTTAGTTATGTTTGAAGTTGAAAGGTACAATGATAAAATGACTCGATACAACTGATGGCTCAGTTGATTGGTCCCATGCAATAATAGTAGGCAGCACATGGGGTAAGGAAATCACTCACTCTTGTTATCCAAAATTTTGGATATTGTTGTGCATGCCTCGTTCAAGCATCCATCCCTCTACTGCTTTTTGGCTTGTCCAAATCCATTGTTTTCTTCCCGATCTTGATTCACAAATGAGGAGGGGAAAAAAACAATGGAAGAGAAAACTTTTTCAATCAAATTACTGAGGGAATATGCATGAGGAACCAAAGAGAAGAAAATGATTAAAGGGCTATGTGTAGAAAGGAGAAAAGGAAGTACAATGATCAGGTAGAGAGCTGGGAAGTCTCAGTATTCGGTAGAAATTGTACAACCAGAGGCGACAACCACCCAAAAAAATTAATACTTGGAGCATCAATCATTTTCGGGGGTTTGAAACAGAAGTGGTTTATCTGAGCAAAGGAAATAAATTTTGTACTCAGGGTGAGAATGATTGAGACAGCTTATTTACTCGTAGACTGAGGAAAAAGATTGTGAAGACCTAAGAAAACCCATCATGTGAACTCCTCAGAACTCTATTCAAAATCCAACTTTATAGCTCACTCATTTTGTTTAAGCACACCCATTATCAATCATATAAGGCATTTCAGGATTTTATATCACTCTTATGGATTTATTTGATTAGTATGATCAATGTTATAAATTAACTTTGTCAATTAATGTGTTACCAAGTGTAGTGACATCTTAATTTGTTCCCAGAGTTTAAATGTAATAGTCATGGGAATAATGTCTTAGAGATGAGCACCATAAAAAAGTGCTCATTTGAGGAGGGAAAGTTAGCATATTGCAACTCAACAAGGACAGTGACACATGATACCTTCACATATGACACTTTGTGTATTTGGGTAAACAAAAGTATAAGAGAAAGATAACACTGTCAAGAGTTTGGTGTTTAGTTATACTATAAGAAAATTAGAAAAAATAAATATAATTCAAATTAATATGTAAAAATAATTTATTAATTTTAAATTTTTTTTCCCTTCGGATTTTTTTACTTATAATTTTTTTCTTTCTTTCCTTGATTTTTTCAGCTCCAAACATATTCTTGCCTTCCTGCAAGCCTATCTTTTACTTATAAGATAAGAATATGAAACAATAACAAGATATTAAAAAAAGTAATACTTATTTATTTGTTTACTTTTGGTCTTCTTCTTAATGTTATTGGTTGGCCTAAGACAAAAAGGGAAAATATTTCAAACACACACATAGTGTGGAGGACCTTATAGATCGTGCTACTGTTAGAGGGTGGAAGGCTAGGAAGTTAATGATGGCATTTGATTCTTCAAACAGGAGTCTTAGTTGAGAGTGGGAAAGAGACATAGTGTGATTACCAGGCGACAAATATTAGAAAGAATTTGATGTGATGGATTTTGGAGCTGAGTGAGGCCTTTGGTTTCTTTTTTATTTTTTTATACCAAATCCCAGATGTCCTTTGTTTCTTTATGAAATATAAGCACTTGGATAAAAATCTAGAAAAGAAAATAATAATAATAATAATAATAATAATAACATTGAGAACTTTTACTAATGATATGATAACACTGGAATTATGATTATTTTTTTGACCAAACATGAATAAAAGAAAACATCAAAAATGATGGCTGATGCTTATGATTTTAAGGAGGTTGAGAATTGAGATGGGAAAGACGGGAAGGCATGCGATGGGATTTAGCACCAAAGGTTTTCAAAAGACTAGATGGGTAGTCATGGAGCTTTATGTATGTCATTGATTAACTCCATTTCTTTCTTTTCAAAATCATGACTACTACAGTCTCTTCCAATAAACCCATTTGCACCAGAATTTCCTCTAAACACATAATGGTTCTTACCCCCATCAATCACAAAAATGAGGAAAACCCATTTCACTAGAACTTTAGACTGTTCTTTTTCTCCAACGAAGTGACTTCAATTGAAAGGGGTATGAAAATTTCATTGAAGTTGATGGATTTGACAGAACTTTAGGTCACTATCTCTCAATAAATTAAACAATGAAATTGCTTTCACCACCAAGGGAGGCATCACTTGTCCATGATTCTGATGCTGGATTTTGACATGTGTAGAAATCAAACCTGAAAACCTAGCTCTCACTTCAGCTTTTGATAACACTCGAGGGAAAAGGGCCCAGGTGCCTAGAAAATCCATGCAATCCTTATGTTGAATTTGTGGATCCAAAAATGACTTTTTTTTCCCTCTGAAAATGAAAAAGAAAGAAAAATAGTAAGCGTACTTGTGTGTGAAAAATGAAAATAGTGGTTGAAGCACACCCTATGCACTTGATAAATTATGGATTAGTTTATTAGTTTTGGTTTTCAATTTCATTTCTCATGCCATTTTTTTTGGCGCAAGTTTTCTTGAGATATCCAAACTGACTTTTAAGTTTTGTGTAGTACCCTAGGCTTTGAATTACTACAACAACGATGGCTTTCAATCATGATCGGATCAATATGATAGGTGTTTTCCTAGGCGGGAACTCTAATCTGTCAGAAGCGCACTCTACATGGTCAACTTTCCAATGACAAAGTCTTCAATATTTTAACAACTTGATTTAACTAATTTGTCAAAACTTACTACAATTTTCAGCAAAATTATGTGAAAGATATTTGAACTGCAGAATTTTCTTGGCCTTTCCTCAGTACTTCCTGTTATGGCCAGTTTTCAGGAAAAAGAAAACACAAAAAACAAGAGAAGTAATGGATCTTTTCATCCAATTTTTGTTATCAATATTTCACCCTACACATCCCACATGATTAACTAAATCCTTATGTGGTCTACCTTTCGCACTAAATTGTGGAATTCAAACCATGAAAATATTCAGCTTTCGAGTAACCATATAATTATCATGGAAGCATGTGCTCAAAGTAGATGGGTCATTCACATGAACTAATACCTAAACTCGCTGGAATATATTCTTTTTAATTGGCAAGCTGGTTTAGAGAGAGAGAGAGAGAGAGGAAGGGACAGTAACATCTTTTTTCATAAACATGATCAATAGCTAAAACATTTGCAAAATCCAAAAGTAAACACAGGTTGAATGGATTGAAGAACAGAAAGCTGAGGAACCAAAAGCTTTGCAGTTTCTCTTTCTATAACACATCCCTAGAGAGGCGAGATTGATAAGAAAAGTCAAGAGGTATCCTAATACTTTCTTTCTATCTTACATATCCCTATTATCGCTCTTGTCATCTTTCATTTATTTCTTCTGATCACAACAAAGCAATTAAAGCATGGTTTTCTTTTTAGAATACCCACATGATCAAAGTTCGCTTGAATAATTTTTTCCACTTTGAAAGATGAGAGAAAGGGCGAGAGTCCCATCTTCTATCAATCTCCTCACTGAGCTTTCCAGTCATGTCTGATAAATGTACTTATTTTAACTGTTCAAACCTTCTGTTCCTCAGCTTTCTGTCCCATCCACCAATATTCCAAAAGGAATGTGGGACTCATGGTTCTGCTCCCAATCAACCAGCACTCTCTTTCACTTTTTTCCTAATCTCCTGACTGTTCTGGTAAATAACAAGAAAAAAGGCAGAAAGTAGAAATCTCCCCCCCACCCCACTCCCCCCACATGAAATCCAAACTAGTGTAGCCAAGTTTATGCCAGGACCCTTGAATGAAATTGCACCACAAACTAACTAAAGAGTATTTTTTTAGCAGGGGCTGAGTTTTGTTTCAAGCTATAGGTCTTTTGTTATAAACCCCTCTTATCTTCTCCAAATGATGTATTGCTGTTGTTCCCTGTCCAATCAAACAGACTGAATGGATCCAAGGCCTTGCTTTCTCTCTCTTCATGATCTCCTGATGAGAATCCCTGTGCGAACAATAGATTTAGAGGGTCAGCCTCTATTTCTCCTAAATCTGCGAAGAAGTCCTCCGACTGGTTGGAGTCCGGCATTGCAGGCTTGTAGCTTCTTGGAAACCCTTCACTGAATTCACTATCATCCATCTCTAGCTGCTTCTCAACGTTTCCCATCTCCTCTTTCACAGACGCACCTGTTGTGGAACTCCCACCAACAATAGGAGACATGTCATCGTTGTTATAGCTCTCTTTGTTTTCTTCCTTCAACCCTGTTGCCTTCTGGGTCGACTGACAGCTCCCCGAGTTCTTTGAAGCTCCATTGTTTTTTGATGGCTGAGATCTGGTTGAGCCTGCAAGGGCATTTCTCTGCGTTGGCCACGGATGATTGTGTTCAGAAGTGTAGGTGATGACCAACATGTTTGGATCAGTTCGGCTTCGTTCCACTTGTTTCCTGGCCGAGCAACCCTTTGAGCTACTGCATCTGTAATAGCCCCTGGATAGTTTTACACGACATTGATTAACAAAGATTTCATCACTGGAATCAAATCGTCCCAATAACCTACATCATTTTACTGCATGAACTATCCGAAATTATAACTGACAGATAAAAAAAAAAAAAAAACACTGATGTCACGAGTAGAAAACGAATGTGATAGTCTTCATCCATATCATCTGATTTCCCAACATGCTCCATAATGATTACTTATGTAAATTTAGATTTCCCAAAATGCGTCATGATGATTAGTTGTGTAAATCAAATATGCTACTTTGTTTTCAAGAAAATTTTGATGGGTTAAGCGGCATTTTCCCACCCTGAAAAGGAAATATCAATGAGCCTCCATTTTCCTGCCACAAAACGAAGAAAAACATCTCCATGAAATTCATCTTTATTTAGCATGATAATAGTACCGACAATAATTCCTCCTTTTTGTTCAGGTTCACAGGCAACCTTCAATTAATTTTGCTTGTCCCTGAACCATGTTCATTAATAGTCGAACTGTTAATACTCAGAAAGGCTTTAGCAGTTGGTTTTAAGGAACTTTCTTTGTTTGGAATTACTTTCCCCCCTCTAAAAGCAGTCAAATTAAAGCTAAAAGTTGGCTGTAAGAAGAAAACAAGTAGTTAACTTAATCTGTTATTGTTTTTCTGAACATATGATCAATCAGGTATATCATCAAATCGGCAATAATTCTTGTCAGAAGAAAACACACGAAATGCAGCCTTTGTTTCTTAGGAACTTTTTTTCTTGTCAAGAGTGATAATACCTGGAACAAACTTACCTTGGGTAAGGAGAACCTTTGATGGGCTTCTGACCGTACTTCCTCCACGCCCAGAGATCAGATGGAACTACTTCTCCACTTGGCCTGCTGTTTGCTGCTGCTGGAGCTGGAATACAAACCACCTTCTTTGCCTGGCTCTTCCTGGATGTTTCAATATCAAAGCATATAATTGGTTATGCCTTAAGAATTCCAAATCCAGAAACAAGAAGAAGGAGGAGCAGGATAGGAAGCTCTATGTCTGGGATATGTCTTTGCTAAATTGCTAATCTCCCTCCGGCTAGAAAATCAAAGCAGTTTGACAAATGATCAAACAAGTTGATTCTATTTCTTAATTTGGAGTAAATATTGTAAAGAGTCTTCTTTTTTGGCAGGCAGAGAGAAGGCTTATCTCTGGAATAAATATGTAGTTAATTTGTTAATCCTTGTTCAACTATTGATGGAGCTCAGAACTTTATCTGACTTGAGAATTTATTGTGTTAGCTTATGAGAAATAATGCATATATAATTGAAGTTTATTTATTTATGTTTTCTTTGGCAGAAGAAGAAGAAAACTATAAATGCAAGTTTGTTGATCATTAGTTTTGAAGCTAATTCTCTCTACATAGTAAACAACTTTTAAGATTTAATCCAACTTGATAATCTTCACTGGAGCAAAAATGTTCCATCTCAGCTTTTCGATGGAGATACTATTTTTTGGCTTATTTTCTTTAAGAAAGCTGAAAGTGATGGCATATTCTTCAGGCCAACACTAGTGATGAAAACACACCGATCCTTTCAGGTGGGCTTTTGGAAGAAAAGAAGTTCCAGATAAGTAAATGAAAGCTAAGTTTGTGACTACTATTGTGACAACAGTTTGGAACCTTTCATGTTGATTAAACCCCAGCAAAATATTATGTTGGTTTGATATATTATTGACACACAGAACAATAATCTCATCTGAAATATGCCATAGAGCACCTGATATATATGTAACCCTCCCATCAAATTACTTATTGTGTGTACTTGTACATAATTTAAACCAAACCCTATCTCAATTCCCAGATCCTCACAATGATTTTGTGGAGACTCAAGTTGTATAAAAGCCATTAGTTTCCTAAAATCAAACATCACATGTTGTTCATTTATGAAGCCAACTGGCGAATTCTAAACTCCTAGAACTGCATAAATTAGGATATTTCGACTAATAAAACATTAAAATGAATTTAATGTCCATGTTCCAAAGGTTCTCACCTTCTCTTGATACCCGGATTTCGTGGAGACGAGATCTGCAAAGCAGTACTGTCCATCAAGCAACCTTTGGAGCTGTTGCCACTAATCATGTCATTAGGAGCCAAGGCGGAAGTCTTAATTCCCGTCGGCGAAGCTGCAACTATCTGGGACTCGCATGGAGAGATCGGCATCCTAGCATTGGGCGAGATCTGAAGCATCCTTGAGAAGATATTGCAAGGCCTTTTCATGTCCTCGTCAAGAATTTTCTGACCAAACATACCGCCGCCTCCAACAAGGTTGCTACTTGTGTCCTCCCCACTGGTTTGTGTAAGCTCACTTGAATTTGAGCTGCCGAAGAAGCCTGAACCAGCTATGCCAAGCTCATGAAGAAGCGGATCTCGCATATTTGAGAAGGGATCGCCAAAGTCATCCAAGGGTTCATCTACCACCGGCGAAAAAATCATGGGCTCGCTTGGAAATTGCCAGTCAGCAACAGGCTCATCGGAGGTGCGCGCCCCACCGCTGCCGCTAGCTCGAACTATGTCAGCCAAATCTCCTTGATAATTCTCCATCCTTTGCCTAAAGTAACTGCACATACTTCTTTATATGGGAAACCAGCTGAAGGATCACAAAACCAATATCATTTGACCAGAGTTTGGCACCTGTTATACCGAACAGACGTGAAAGACATGCACTTTGGTATGTGAATTTGGTGCTTGGATAAGCTATGAGACACCTTTGGGGGAGAAGATTTCTGCTGGGGAAGCAAAAGGCAAAGAGGCTGTGAAGCTAATTGGAAGTCATGTTCTTCTCATAAACAAACAAAGAGAGCGGCTTTGAAGAGAGAGAAAGAGAGTCGCTGACTTTTCATACAAAACACCTCTTCTCCCTTCTCCATACGCAACAAGGAAGAGAAGAGGGAAGAAGAAAAAGAGAGAGAGAAAGAGTTTTAAACTAAAGTTGATTTAATCTATAAGGGTTTATAATATCATATCATATAATAAGCATCAAAGGGTCAAATTTCTGCAACAGTTATCGTTTATTTTAATTTATTTATTTTAAGTCATTTTTTTCAAAACCAAGTGATGGGAAAGTAAAAGAGGCGGCATGTAGCCGCATTTCTCGGCAAACGTTTCGAAACGGGTGGGCGTTTCTCTCAACATACTCGCATAGAGGGAATGACACTACTGTTTTGCCTGTCAAATACAAAACCGCAAGTCTCCTTGAGCACCTCTCAACGTGATGCACTATCTCCCCCTTTTATTTATTTATTAAAAGAAAAAAACAATGTGAAAAAACACAACACACAACCACCTTTGAACGTGCAACATTGTCTATGGGAATGCACCCCCGGTCCCCCACTTGCTCCCACATTAGTGAAGCTCTGTGAGCGTGCGGCATGCATAGGGCTAGAGACTCAGTTATTGCAGCTGCGGAACTTTATGGGTTACTCTTCTTCTTTCTCCATCTATGATTTACCTAACCATACAAGTCTACTCCCGTTAAAGCATTTTATATATAAGAGATATGAACTTCCCCCAAAATAAAATAAAATAAAATAAAACTCCTTTTCCCACTCTAGTCATCAATACCAAATCTTAAGACTTTGTTTGGTGAAAATTTGAAAAAACAAAAAAAAAAATCAAAAGAAAGAATGATGGTTCCTTGGTCAAACATTACATAGTTCTATGGAATGCTCCACTATTCATTGTCACTCCTGCTTCATTGCAAATCACACCTTTGCCGTCGTTCACAAATATCGTGGATATGAGCTTTGAGTCCATATTAATGTGTCCCGCGTGTCCGACACAGCTTTGCATAGAGAATTGAAAAAGAAAAAAACAAAAAAATATATATATAAAAAAACTTTGGTGTATTTTGTAATTATTTTTACTAATAATTTTATATTCTTTAAAATAAAAAATTTTAAAAATATGTATAATAATAAAAAATTGTTTTTATTTTTTATTTTTAAAAATAAAAAATAAAATATTTTCGAATATTTTTTTATATATATTTTACACGGTTTTTACTTATTTGTTTTAAGGATCATTTAAAAAAATAATAAAATAATTAAAAAATATTAAATATAAAAGGTTATTTTTAAAATATATTTAAAAATATTAAAAATATATATTTTATTCTTAAATAAACTTTTATTTTATAAAATATCAAATAATAATTTTAAAAGTTGTTTTTAAAAATATTTTTTTTTTAGAAATATTTTTAAAAATAGTTACCGTATATATCCTATTCTTTTATGCAAAATGAACGACAGAATGCTGTAATAGTGTGAACCAAAAATTGTGGGCCCTTCCATAATTTGAATTTAATGGAATTAAATTGGTTATTTTGCCAATAATTTTATTTGAGCTGTTTTTGGATTTTAATTATTTGCTTGCACTTGTAGAACAGTTGATTGGACCGGCTTAGCCTTTAGGCCCCAAGGCCCCACAAGGATTCTAATTTGAGTGAAACAGGAAAATTGGAGCAGCCGACCATGGTCAAGACCATCTTATCTCTCTCTCTCTCTCTCTTTTTTTTTTTTTCTTTTTTTTTTTGGGTTTTGAAATTGAAATTTTTTTGACAAAAAGAAAAAGAAAAAGAAAAAAAAGTTGCAATAAAAGATAGGATTAAGAGTTGATCAAGAAAAGAAAATGAGATGAAGTGGGATTAACTGAGGGAAAAAAAGAGAAAAAGAAAAAGAAATAAAGTTGCACAAAACAACAATGCAAGTTGTAAGGAAATAAAAAGAGAAAGAAAGAGACATCTTGGGCTGATTGATCAACATGGTTGCAAGAAGAAAGCTTCACTGAACTTTTTCAAAGAATGGCTGGCACAAAATCTTGGTTAGGTATGATAAACAACTAAGAGGTCAGGTCGATCGATTGGACTTGGATAATCATAAAATCTTGGTTGATGAATTGGCACCTTTTGTCCAATCAATCAAGCATGCACTTAGATCCATCAGTTGAGTGAGGATTGATTTTCTTTGTTCCCAGCCATGTTGCTCTAGATTTTGACACTTTTTTTTCTTAAATATAACATTTGAAGGATTAAACGTGCATGGACTTTTGGCTTTTCAATCATGGAGTTTTTGTGGGGGGACATGTAAAGAATAATTATGATCTTTAAAATGGGATTAGGGGAAAAGTAACAATGAATTTGTAGAATAGATACTTTGTACAAATTAATCACATGCTATGAACTAGAATTGGACTAGTGACATGGGGATTTTCAATCTTCTATTCGATCAATTGAGCTATTCTAGCTATTCCTGATGCATTATCCTCATTTTACTAGATGATTTGGTCTATGTCAACTAAAAATAGAAAGACAAAAAGGTATTACAAAACAAATGTGAAATTTCTTGATTTAGTTGAACCAAATCTTGGATCAATCATCTACACATGCATTCTAAGCTAGTTAACTAAGAATTTTAGTTTCCATATTTATCTTTCATTAAACTAAGGTAAGGGTTGATAGTATTGCACATAACTTTTACAAAATATATTCTATCTCGTCTAATTTTAAAAAATGATTTAATGAAGTTTATTCTTATGCAAGTAATTCCATTAAAATTATATTTTCTTTCATTTTGATATTTGGAATATATACAAATGAAAATATCTTGTATTAAGATTTCTACTCTGGTTGAAAAAATGATGATTGAATCAACTTTTATATCCTTTTGATATGATATGAGGAATGAGCCTATACCCATTGTGTGAGATGCTATTGGTACTAGTAAGTTCTAATTCCATCATTAAGGACGAGAATTCCTTAATATTAACTAATGATAGTATGTATATGCACGCAAAATGTGTTAAGAGTTACAAAAAGAATCATTTTCTATAATCTCCCCCTTCAAAATCGGACATGAAACTTTCCTTTTGTTCGGCTCAAATAGTAAATTCAAGTTCCACCATCAAGGATAAGAATTCCTTACCGTTAACGAGCCTTTATTAACTCCAACAAGTTTGGCTACTATTTATATAACTAGAGAAAAACATTTGTAAATTTTTTAGTATAATTCACATAAGTATTTATTTGGATTTGAGATCATTTAAAATGTAAGCCATTGACAAGAAATCTTTCATATTCTAAAAGTTTTGGAAGCTTTTTAATTTTACCAATATTTTTATATTTGAGAATTTTTGTTATTTACCATTTCATTCCATAAATTAAATATCTTATTATGTCTTATACTTAATTCCACAACTATATATCTCATTATCGCAATTAATGTGCTATCAATATATGTCATTCTTCTTTGTTATCCTCTTTTTAGGTACCTCTATCGCAAACAAGGAATGTATGGAGTTGGGTGAAGGTGGACCTTCAAGACTAGTTCATCTCCTAGTCCTATAATTTTTTTATTGAACATTTTGGCTTTGTCATCACTAATTACCTTATTATTACTTAATTTTTGAAAAGGTTATTTAGATTCTTCAAGATATTTATATTTGTTAATTTTTGGACATTGTGTCTAGTTTATTTGATTTATTGAATATATGTTTCTTTTATTTAAAGTTCCATACTTTGGCTTTGTTTATTGTTCTGAATTATTCAAAGTAGTACAAAGACTTGAATGACAATTTGAAGAGCCCTTTTTAGCCTTCAATAAAACTACGTAGCTAAAGACTCCGAAAGATAATTTATAGAGCTCTACATGTCCCTCTAAATGGAGATAGCCAAAGATTATAATCTAGCTAAGTCCTTGCACATTTTTACCAAGGATGATCTTGTTAGTTACCTCATTTTCCTCTCAAGTTAAGAATAATTAGCTAACCTCCATCTATATTGAGGAGCTATATCACTGGTCCATCACTTATTATATTGATAATTTACTTTTACATTGACTATTTCCATCATCTTTCCTGTTAAACAAACTCTTAGCGTACATTTGAATAATTGAATAGTCTCATTTGAAGAAAAACAAGTTTGGTTAAAAATCCTTAAGGACATCAATTAGGGATATAGCTCAAATGATAGTGTTTGCTTTACATGCGAGAGGCACAGGGGTTTTTTTTTACTGAAAAAGATGAACATGCGATGATAATGACCAAGAAGGGTCACCCATTTTGATAATTTTTGTGAAGAATAAGATAAAAGATGAAAAATCCTTCAAAGGCTATTTAGCAAAATAATAGGCCAACCCATGTGAAGTTTTTTCAAAGCATTTAAAGCACCTTAAGGGACGTTAAATTTTTTGTAAGCATTTAAAACATATAGCCCCCACATTAGCTTCACATAATCGATAAAAACTTAATTTTTACCAAAATTTTGGCTTTTAACCCTTATAAATTAGAATGTATGATTTTAACATTATGTGACGATAATGATCGAGAAGGGTCACCTATTTTGATATTTCTTGTGAAGAACAAGACCAAAAATGAAAAATTCCTTCAAAGGCCATTTAGTAAAATAATAGGTTGAAATTCCATAAAATAATTTTTAACTAAAAATGGGTGAAATTTTTTCGAGACATTTAAAATGCCTTACAACGCGTGAAAATTTTTAGGGCATCTAAATCATATGGTCTCCATATTAGCTTTATGCAATCAATAAATACTTAATTTTTAACCAAAATTTTGGCTTTTGGCCCTTATAAATTATAATGCATGATGATGATGGTATAATTTGGTATCTTAAACCAAAATATTTCTAAAATATATTTTTAAAACATCTAATGGTTTTTTGAAGCATTTCTACTTTTATAATTTTTATTTTTATTTAAAAAACAAGTTCTTGTAATAAGAATGATGATTTTTTTTATAATGTTTTTCTAATTTTAAATTGGTGAATCATGTTTTTGTATTGAGCTTAACGAAGATGAAATGTCTAATTTTTTTATGGGGGTTGTCTAAAAGACTACAAAATGATGTAGAATGATTAATGGTCTTTAGTTTTTTATAATAAAATATTTTTTAAAAATTATATGAATTTTATATTTGTTTTTCTTTTTTTCTTTGCACAATGTTTTGATCTTAATTTTTATATATTCTTTTTCTTTCTTTCAATGAATTGAGTGGACAATGTTAATACACTAGTATAATTTGTTGAATGTCAATGAGGTATAAAAGGTTTACTTAATACTATTATTTTTGTCATAAAATATTGAAGTTTTTCATGAAAGTAACAATTTTATATGATCATACTATACTCTCTAACATACTTATATTATAAACCATTTTTTAAATCAAATGAGGTAAAAATTTGAATTCACAAAACTTGTAACTTTTTTTATATATATATAAAATGATTAAACTATTTCAATGCATTGAGTTAATGATATTAATATATTGGTATAATGTGTTATTACCAATGTCATTAGAATATAAATAGGTATTTCTAAAATTATTAATTTTGTCATAAAATATAGGTACGATATAAATGCATTACACTTAGAACACGAATACATTAACATTAGCATACATTACACCATAATCCGACTTAGAAAATTTTGAATTTTTTCATGTGTTATACTACCAAGATATTTGGGTGTTTTTCGATTGATAAGTACTCATGAAAAATAACTATTCATTCTATTAAAATAACAAAGTTTTTAATTAGTCATAAGCTAGCAATTGCTAAAGTTTATTGTTACATGTATAAAATGATATAGTAACCTTAGAATTTGATTTTTATTCAAGAGATATTAAAAATTAATTTTTTTATTGTCTTCTCTACAAAAATCTCAAATTTTTGGAAAAAAAAATGAGAAAATTATATTTCATATAATTAAATTTCTTATTATTATTCTTTGACTTAATTTTTTTATTTTTCTTATTTATTTTTTTATTTTTCCTAATTTTCACTTTGCCAATTTTTTTTAACCTCACATAAGCAAAAAAAGTAATGGGAAAAAAGGATGAATTAAAGGGTAAAGTTGTAATCTCATTATTCACTTTTTCAATTATTATTATTATTTTTTAATACCCTTTAGAAGCAAAGGAATAGAAGAAAAACGTTGAGTTAACATCATATAAGTTGGGTCATTCATAGGGATTTAATAAATAAGTAATCCTTTAAGGTTAATATCACATCCAACCCACCATAATTTTTCCTATATTCAATATCCATTCAATACAAAATATGACAAAATTATAAATTTGAATGACATTGTATGTGGTGGAATATGAAAAAATTATAATTTCTTTCTCTCTTTTTTTAACCAAAAAAATACCCCAAATGATAGAAAGTTGACAATTTTATATTTTTTCATTTTTAATAGGAAATTTGAAATGCATTTCATTATGGAAAAACAAATTTCAGATGTTAAGGTGTCAGTGGTTTAATGGAAAGTGGAGCAAAGTAAGAGGAGTACTAGAGAGAGTCTTAAGAGGATCAAATGAGAGAATTATAGGAGAGCACAATTTTATTTTTTTCCCTATTTCATTTGACAAGAAATGATTTCTTTTTATTGTGTTGAATAGAAACCTTTCAAATTTGAACCTCAACAACGACTTTGAAGCTTTAGGAGACGACATGTGTTATGAAAATACAGTAGTTTCCCGCCCTCTCATTATGGATAAAAGAGGTTTAATCCATGTTAATCTTGTCTTTATGACCCTTCAAGTCTAGCAACCAAATTAGGACCCTCAAACAAATCCTAAAATGCTTTATATCAAGAGTAACCCCATCACCAAGATGCATCAAATCTATTTCAGAATCCCAAAGTTCTACTCCTTACTTAGGCTAACTAGTGGCAGTGCAAAAATAATTTGGTTAAGGGGGGTTAAGTGAAAAATTTGTGAATTATGATAAAAATAGGTGAATTTCCTATTTTATAAAAATATACAATATATTAATTATGAAATAAAATAAAAATATACAATATATAAAATTAGACAATAAAAATATAAAAAAATGGTAATTTTTTAAAAATTTTATCAAAAATTTCAAAAGCATTTAAAAAAATAAAAATAAAAATAAAATTCACTATTTTATTTATCAATTTTAGTAAGTTTTTGCTATAAGAATTTTAGAAAATTCAATTATTTCACTAATAATTTTTTTGGATTTTAAAATAACTAAACATGGATCATTTAACAGCAATAAAATTTTATTAAACAATTCTATATAATATATGGTAATATAAATATCGCAATAGGTTTGATAGCATAAGTCTACTCAAATAAAACATAATTACTAATAAAAATTATCGTTATTGTCTATAATTAAAATATCCTATTAAGCTATATGATTCTTATAATAAAAGTTAAATATAAACTCCGCATGAATCATTAAATAAAATTAAATTTACTAATGGTTCAATAATATATAATTTAAATTATTATATAATTAATTTAAAATTAGTAATTATTTTATTAAATATAAAAATCTAAACACTTAAAAAAATTCAAATTCAAATTGAAGACAATCTACTACTAAAACAATACTTAATAAAATATAAAATACAAAATTATAAAAAATTATTAAAATTTATTTTATGATGTATATTAGAATTTAGGTAAAAATTAATTTTATAGATTTAAGTAAAATTGAAATAAAAACAAATATCTTATAAAATCTATTTAGGTTCTATATTTGTCTATTTTCTTTCCTTTTTAATTCTATCTAATCTTGGTTTTTTCTCATATAAAGTGTTGTTTAGGTAGAGCAAACCTGTGATTTTTATTTTTATTTATTTTTAATTCTTAATCAATAAAAGGAATTAAAAAAGAAATTAACAGGAAAAGATTTGGGGAAGAGGGGGTGGTTTATTGGTGAAGGTTGTGGATGGTGGCTCTAGCACTTATGTTAGCGTTGGAGTGTTATGCCAAGGGTGACAACTTCAAAGGGATGTAAGAAATTATTTGACTATAACATTCTCTTTCTTTATGACATGAACAATGAATCAACTCTCAATTTTAGGAAAACTAGGAGAGGCCTTCTTGACATCCACCATACATAAACATTCATATATTTCATGGGCACGCATATGACTTAGGGATGTACTTATAGTTAATAATTCATTTATAAATGTTATAGCAGTATGAAATTAGAGAGAGATGAACCTATCCATGTATTGAGGGTTTTTTTAACTTTTGTAGCAATTTTTAAAAATAATTATTAAAAAATGGTATTTGGGAAAATATTGATAGATCTACGACAGTTTTGACCATGTGGGAGATGTCTTTTGAAGAGACACCTTCCATAATTTTCAAAATCATGATACATATTTAAAAAAAATTGAATTTAAGTTAAATGTATCTCTTCTACAATTTTAGAAAATTGGATTTATATTAAAGGTATCTCTTGAAAAGACACTTTACACGTGGCAAAAAATCCAATATGCATTAAAGGTGTCTCTTGAAGAGACACCTTCCACAATTTGACAAATTTGAATGTCAAGGTGTCTCTTGAAGAGACACCTTCCACAATTTGACAAATTTGAATGTCTTATGAATTTGATTTTAAAGTTAAAGATGTCTCTTGAAGAGACACCTTCTACAATTCCTAAAAATTTTAATTAATATAAAAAGTGTTACTTGAAGAGACACTTCCACAATTCCACAATTCCACAAATTCCAATATATGTTAAAGGTGTCTCTTGAAGAGACACCTTCTACAATTCCAAAAAATTGGATTTATACTAAAGGTGTCTCTTGAAAAAACACTTTCCACAATTCCATAAAATCCAATATGTATTAAAAATTGTGGAAATTATTTTAAAGCTAAAAATGTCTCTCTTCAACATAAATTCAAAATTTTCTATTGTGTATGAAAATTGTGGAAAGTCAGTATAAACCCAATTTTTTTAAAATTATGGAAAGTGTCTCTTCAAGAGACACATTCAGTATAATTCCATTTTTTTTGGGAATTGTGAAAAGTGTCTCTTGACACCTTCCACAATTTTAAAAAAATTGGGTTTATACTGAAAGTGTCTCTTCAAGAGACATTTTCTACAACGTAGCCTCTATCGATGATGACCTTTCAGTATAAATCCAATTTTTTGGAATTGTAGAAGGTGTCTCTCCAAAAGACACCTTTAGTATATATTGGAATTTATGGAATTGTGGAAAGTGTCTCTTCAAGTGACACCTTTTGCATAAATTAAAATTTTTAAGAATTGTAAAAGGTGTCTCTTTAAGAGACATATTTAGCTTTAAAATCAAATTCATGAGGCATTCAAATTTGTCAAATTGTGGAAGGTGTCTCTTTGAGAGACACCTTTAATGCATATTGGATTTTTTGCCATGTGGAAAGTGTCTTTCCAAGAGACACCTTTAATATAAATCCAATTTTCTAGAATTGTAGAAAAGACACATTTAGATTAAATTCAAATTTTTTTAAATATGTATCATGATTTTGAAAATTGTAGAAGGTGTCTCTTCAAAAGACACCTTCCACGTGGCCAAAACTGTCGTAGATCTATCAATATTTTCCCAACTACCATTTTTTAATAATTATTTTTAAAAATTGCTGCAAAAGTTAAAAAAACCCCATGTATTGAAGCCTCAAACCAAAGTAAATTGTTAGGTTTTTGTTAGTGGAGAAGTGTATGTGACATTTCATCGAGAGGAACGTGACACTCTATAATTAGTCTTGCCATGATAGAGTTTACATGTTACAAATTGAACATATGACATGAAATTATTAGTTAGGGTGGACTTTTCAAAATAAGACATCAATAAGTGAAAAAAGTGAACTAGTTCACATATTTTGTTTCAACAACAAAATAAGGCTTCAAAATTTTTATACCATGTTTTGCTTTAAATGATTAATCTAGTTTAATATGATGTATTAGGTGACCTTTAATTAGTGAAATTGACTTTTAAGTGCATATTATTTGTGTTATCAATTAAACTTGATTATTGAGACCCACAAACTATTTTTAAACTTTTCAATTCTTAATTTTTTTATATCAATTGTTGCATAATTAAAAGGTTGAATTTTTGGCTTTAAGTGAAATAAAAAATAATCCATACTCAATGTTTGGTTAATCTTGATTTTGATGAAAACAAAACAAAGTTTGAAACTAATGATTATATTTTAAGTGTGACTAGACAAGATGATTTCTAAAGTGGTGATCACAAAGATAAAATCAAGCCAAAGGGAAATAAATAAGGAGAAGAAGACCTCAAAGAGAAGTGCCTTTCAAAACCTAAGTTTCATAGGATCTCTCTGTAAGGTTGTTGGTGCACTAAGTTTTTCATGCATTGCATTATTTACTTATGCATCAACATCATCCAAGAGTTATTTTGTTTTAAATATTTTAAAATTGGATGATTTCATCTTTTCAATTAAAACTTTGTGTCAAATATTTTCTAGACTTGTTTAAAAGGTTTTAAGTTGAAAAAGTTAGTTGTGGAGCCAAAAACAACTCAATCGATTGAACCGGATGAAGAACTGGTCGATCTGTTTAGCTCAATCAATCAAATGGTGCAAAAACCTTCTCTCTCTTCCAAAACCCTTGTTCAACCGGTCAAGGTTAGACCTCAATTGGTCAAAAATCAGTTGAGGGACGGTCAAGGGGTGGTCAAGGTCCAACGATCACCTATCATGCATTAAATGTTAATGACTAGTGAATCAGTTGAATCGAAGCTCGACTGAACAAACCCTCAATGACTAGTTTGACTTTTTTCCTCAATAAAAAATGCTCTAATCTTCATTGTTTCAAGAGTTTAACCTTTGTAAACCTTTCTTGAATTGATTTGAGCCTTGGGAGAGTGTTTTTGAGTGCACCATTATTTTAAAACTTGCATATCATTAGTGTATCATTCAATCCTAGTTTATCTTCTATCGTTTCAGCTTAAAATTTTGTACTAAAATTTTGTGAGAATATTTCATATCCTTATTTGTAAATATTTGAGAAGAAAAAAACTAAGTGTGAGGTATCACTTAGGGATTTTTAAATGTGGGGTATCAGTTGAGGGGTTGTTCAAAAGTGAGATATCTCTTAGGGATTGTAAAAGGTGCTTGGAGCCAAAAGTCCAAGATGGTGAATTTGAATCAAAATCTAATTGTATTGCTTGAAGGTTTGGTTTGGAAGCCTTGAATTAATGGAACCTTAAGCATGAGATTAAAGTTAGAGGAGAGTGGACATTTGCATATAATTGTCTCTCGCATTTACATAATTCAAATTTGCAAAAAGATATCATCACCCTATTCACTCCCTCTTTAGGATGATTATCTTAGGTTGAATTAGCCCAATTTTTCTAACATAACCATTGTAAGGTATAAAGCCAAAAATGATAACAAGAAGCCATAATCTTGTGTTTACAATATGGCCATTTTTGGGTTTATCATTGTTGGAGGCCTTTAACGTTCACATTTACAATCCAACAATATTAACCTAAGATGACCCCTTTCGAGTAGTGCTTATTGGTCAACAATAGGTTTTCTAGCCATCAACATTGCCTTGGATTTACTATTTTTTTAATTACCAATATGAAACTAAGATGACCATTTAGTCATCATTGATCGTTATATTTGATATATAATTATTTTTTAAAATTTGTATTTTATTTATTAACCATTACTTAACCATAAAAAATGCTAAATTGTTAAAAAAAAAAAAATATTTATTGTCACTAGAGATAGAGTTTAATGTGGTAACCTATATAGATTCTTAACAATTAGTCATAGTCAAGACTTGATTTTAATATATAATTAGTTTAACTAAACTTAAGGCTTATTCAAACTAAAAATATAAAAATAGAGAACTTATCTTTAAGTTCCAAAACTTAGAAAAACCATGAACAAATTGTTGTACTTTTATGTACAAGCTTTTAGATAAGATCAAGAAGGTAAATCTCCAAGTTTGCATTGATGTCATTTTTTAATTTCAAATATGTATTAGGATAATATAGATGAGAAATAATGTGTATAAGAGTCTTAAATTGTTTGACATTAACAATCATATAATATTTTCCAATTTATAAGATATACCCTTATAAGAGAAAATTCTTAATATTTCAAGAAAAGAATATAATGAAGTCAAATGTGAAACCAAGCAAGATGCCACTTAAATTCAAGATAGAACCAAGGATGAAAATATTAGTAATCACGGATATATCGATACTTCGATTTTACGGATATATCAGATATATCGAAGATATATCAACGGATATTTTGGAAAAAAATATCGATAAGCCTAAAATTGATCAAAATTTATAAAAATATAAGAAAAACTTCATAAAAATGTAATTAGAAGTATAATGATATTTTTAAATTATTTTATTAAATAATTTGATATATGTATAATATGATTTATCATATTTGATAATAATATTATATGTGATAATAAAAAAAAACTATAAATTTCATAAGTATATATTTATTATTAAATTATATCAAATATTATTCATAATAATATTTGTGATATTTGATTACAATATGTCTAATTTTAAAATATATTTAATATTAAAATTATAATTCATTTAATTTAATTATATTAAATGATATAAAATAAATGATGATATATGTATAATTTTTAATACTTAATTAATATATTAATAATATTAAAAACACTATAAAGAAAATTATCACAATAATTTTTATATTTTTGGTATTCAAATAGATGAAAAATTTTTATTTAATTATAAAATAATTATAATTAATTTGTTCTTTAAAACATTTTTTTAAATTATGTTTAAATGATGAATTTGACTTTATATATACTTGGTGCACATTATATATCAAGGGGTAAACTTGCCCTAGCAGTTGGCTTGCTGCCAGCCAAACCTTTTGGCTGGGGTTCGAGCCCCCGTGACGGTCCTGAGGCATTTTAAAAAGCTTGACCGCATTGATCCTCATTTAACCGTCCAAAATATCGCGATATATTGAAGATAAAAATGATAAAATGCCAATAAATCACGAGAAATAGATGAAAATCACGATAAATTGATAAAATATCGTGGAACTGATATATATCTCTAACATATATCGTGTCGAGATGGTCCGATACACGATATTTCGGAGATATATCTCCGAAATATCGCGACATTTTCCTCCTTGGATAGAACAACTTCATATATATATAAAAAAAAAAGATAGACTACAACTTTAATATACAAATTTTATCATTTTTTGCTTGAGTTATTAAAATCTAAAAGGCGGTTGTCTCAAAGGGTGAGATTGATTAACTTAAAAAGAATAATATGTGTGTGTATACACACACACACATACACACATATGTATACACATGTGTATGTAT
Organism: Vitis vinifera; assembly: GCF_030704535.1. Lineage (NCBI taxonomy): Eukaryota > Viridiplantae > Streptophyta > Magnoliopsida > Vitales > Vitaceae > Vitis > Vitis vinifera. The sequence goes on from NC_081814.1 coordinate 15,798,458, forward strand.
GATTCATGCATACACTCCTATAATCATTTATATATATATATATAAATAGTTATAGAAATATCATTTAACTTTACTTTGCTAAAATTGCCAAGATGACACTTTGCATAGATGACTAGCTTTATGTCTTCTTTTAACTAGTCGATGAAACACATTTCAATTCGTTGTATGCAAAAGGTTATAGCTCTTTTACTTGTTAAAATTAAGATTCATAACTATACTTACGAAGGGTACAAAAGTAGTGAAACTAGAAGTTTATCCCTTACTAACCACAACCACAAATAACAAAAGTTTCAAATCATTTTTGAGAATTTAACAATTGGTTTACTCTCCAGAAAACAATAAACTTTCATTTACACAACAACTCTACAAATTTTAGAAAATATGTAATTGATCAATTTTTAGATAATGTTATAATATGTCCTTCAAATGACAATATATATATATTAAAAAATGTATGCATTGCATACAACCCCTAACTTAGGTACTAGTTTATAACTTTTTCCAAAACAAGGTGAATATCCCAAACAATTTCTACTCCAACTAAAGCTAAAGAATTAAGTTTTTTACTTTTTTTTTTCTTATCTTTTCTAACTACAAAGTCTTATTTGGTTTTGTCAATTTGACCTTGACCTTGGCTTCTCTTCTAGGGGTAGATTTCTAAAACTTGCCTAGGGTGTTTTGAACATGTTTTTTAAGAAACCTTAATTTAAACCTAAAATTCAAAATTAATCATTGTAAAACCTTGATCCGCTATCCTTAGACATTTTAAAAAGGATTATCTTTTGATTAGAAAATTTAAAACTTTGTTAATTTTCTTAACAATTTCTTTCAAAGGTTTCTAGATTTTTATCACATATTTCTAGGTTGGATAAATTTACAAACAATAACAATTAGTTATTAATTACCTTTGATACTCTATAACCTTAAGAGAAAATCTTCTTTTCCTTTTACTTTCTCTTTCTCTATTTTTTAAACCCTAAGCATGTATTTTTATTTTTTTTTAAAAGGAAAGCAAAAAAGCCTTTAGGTTTTTTCAAGTTTCTTAGTTGGTTTTAAAATGTCTAAAATGGTCCTTAAATCTTTTAATTACAAGCCTTAGCAAAAGCAACTCCATAAATGTCTCTCTAATAAATTAGAAACATTTTACTAGCCATTTGTTTAATTAATTTCTTATAATTAAAATAGTTATATGTTAATTTAGCCTTATTCCAAAATTAAATTAACTTGAAGAGACCACAAATTGTAGAAGTAATAAAAATTTTATAAGTTTTGATATAAAGTATTACAAAATACTTCAAATTGGATTTCAAGAGAAAAAAATTCTAACTATTGAATACTAGATGATGAAAAAAAAAAATTACCTTCTTTTATCTTAAAGGGGATGTAAAATCATAGTTGGCTCCATGGAAAAAAAAAAGGTTCACCTAATCATTGATGTTAGCACTACTTGATTTAGACAAACATTTATGGAAATTTTCACGAATTGTCCTATAAATATCAACAATAGGAATCTATCATAGATTGTCAAACACAAATTTGAGAGTTGACTTATGAAGCTTATAATTGGGTCAAGGAGCAATTGAGATTAACTTGATAAACTAATCACATGAGCAATTGAAAGGTGACTTTATTAGTGACTTAAAAGATGATATCAATCACTAAGTCATCCAATCTTTAGCTAGTTACACTTAGAGGGTGTTTGTTTTTTTAGCTTTTTGCTTAAAACAATTTGCTTTCTGACTTTAAGTTGTTTGTTTTTCTACATTTTTTCATGACTTATTACAAAATTTTTACTGAACAGAAAAAGTCAAAATATTTGGTTTTTTTTTAAATGGAAAAAGCAACATGTTAATTTTTTTTTATACTTTTTAATGCTTAATAGAAATAAAATATTACAAAAACAAACAATCTAATACTAAACTATTAAGCATTAAAGTTCTAGTTAGAGTTAAGTGAAAAAACAAACAACACCTTAGTCTTGTTAGAATATAAGTATCTTTTAATTTTTCCTTTTCATCAAGTACCAATATTTCATCTTAATTTTCATCACTAATTCATCAATTAACTTTAATTGAGATTTAGAAAAATATGAACAAGGTATTTGCTTCATTTGTAATAGTATGTTTTCACCTATTCATATATCAAAGAACATCAATCTTATTTAAGAAAGCAATTAGTTTGGACATGAGGAAGTCAAACACACTTCCATTATAATCAATCTACAAACAATGTTGACAAACCTACAATTCTTTTTCAAAAAAAAGAAAAAAATAGCAATGTTGACATCCTCAAACTCCAAAGACCTTGTAAGTCCAAAAGAATGATTAACATTTCACTCTTTGAACTTAAACCCCTACATAGAATCCTAAAAGTAAATGTAGGTAGCTAGAAGTTGACTACCAAACATAAAACAATGGAACAATTTTTCGGATAGATCTCTTAAACACAAGATATGATGTAAAAAAGTTACACCTTGACCTTCCACTTAATATCCACTTTTTCATTGGTATTGACTTAAGCATTCATGCTCATATCACTTGCATTGTACATGATTTGAATTCATTAGGAGTTGCACATATGCTACAAGTCATGGGCTCCTTACTAGATTATAAGTTGTTTACATTCAGTTAATGGATTTGGGCAATTTAGTAGAGACTATAGAACACTACCTCCTAATTAGAGGGATGTCTTGTCTTGGCTTTTAGAATGAATCTCCTATGGTGAGTGTACTAGTGTATACAATTACACATTGGACAAGACTTAGTGAATTATGATGTAAAACTATCTGTTGTCATGATTCATCAAGATACTACATTGCATGGATTCTCAACATTAAGAGAATATTGAGCATGTGCTAAAATCAACAGGAAGCTTTGACCTATGAGTAAGATCTTAAAGGGGTTATATATTCTTTACAAATTGGGTCACTATTGATGAAGGCTAGTAGGAACAATTATTTTCAATAAAGGCACCATAACATCTCATGGGATTGAGACACTGTGTCCCCTTGGGTCATTCGAAGGATATCAATTAATAATACTACTTTATTAGATTATGGGCACAATTCACAGGAAGTTTACATGAAATGAATAGTGGGTTATAGACTCAAGTTTTGTCTCATTGTAATTTCATAGGATATAGAAGTACATATGACTATCTTTAGTGGAATGTTGAGTCAAGTTCAAAATTAAATTATAACGGAGTCAATATTTTCCTATGGAACCTAGTGGTTCTCATTAGAGCTTCTAGTTCATCGTGGTGATGAGAATCCTAGATTGCTCCATTCCCTGGCCTTGGATCTTGTAGGGTGCATGTTATCTATCCCTAAGGCTCTCTAACACAAAGGAAAAGAATGGTTTCAAATCTCATCCTATGAAGATACCAAAATTGTATTAGTCATTGTAGATCTCATCTATCCAAGAGTTTTCCACTCAATCTCTCTTTTCTTGGTTGACGACATGAGAAAATGGTGGGCTTTTCTTTCTCTCATGAGAGTGACTAGGGTTTTTCTCTCTAGAATCTAAAAAATTTGAGCAAAAAGACTGAAATCCTAACCCTTACTGGGGTTTATAAAGGTTTTCTTGTCGACTTAAGTGAGTTGAGCCCAAGTTGGGCTTAATTCACTTAATTTAGTCTACTTGGGTCCTAATTAATTAATTACCCCTAATAGACTCCTATTAATTAATTAGCTCAATCCAGAAAGATAATTCATAATATATAGTGCAACCTTGCATGCGATTGCTAATTAACTTTCTTTCAAATAAGATCTATCCCAGTGGTTAGTTTCATCATAAATGCCCTTATGCATCTTATAAATTATATACCCAAAATACCCTCAAATTGTGAGCCATTATGAGGTAGGAGCTCAAGCGGGGACTACTAGAGCTCATAGGAAAATATTGACTCCCTCATAATCTAATTCTAAAGTTGATTTAACACTCCACTAAAGAAAGTCAATTGCATTCTAGAATCTTATGAAATTACAATGAGACAAAGCTTAAGTTTGTAATGTACTATCCATTGTATCTAGACTTCCCATGAACTAGTGTTCGTAATCTAACAAGGTAGTACTATCAACCCATCAAGATTACCGGTCCAATCCTTGAGTCACATATTCTTTTATTATGTGATCAATTGACATACTCTAACTTCAAGGAGCATATGTCAAATTCTATTAAGGGAATTACTACGACCATATATTTCATGATTGTATGTCCTTTGAATCACCTAAGGGGACACATTGTCTCAATCCCATGAGATATCATGGTGCCTCTATTGACAATATCTGTTGCCACTAGCCTCCATCAATGGTAACCTAATATATAGGAAAGATATGAACACTTTAAAGTCTCATCCATGGGTCAAAGCCACCTATTGATTTCAACACAAATTGAATATCCTCTCAAGGTTGAGAGTCTACACAACATAATAGCTTGGTAAATCATGATAACTTAATAACCTTACGTTATGATTCATCATAGGTCATATCCAATGTGTAACCATACCATTAGTGCACTCCACCAATATATTTTTGACATATTCATAAAATCAAGATACCAATATTTTCATCCTTGATCCTAACAAGTATCCTCCCAAGGTATATGTTTTGGGTCTCACCCTAGGTTACTTAACCTTTCTTCCAACTTTAAAGGCTCTTATGGGAATAACCCTATAAAATAAGATTTTTTGAGATTCAATTCATTTTACTTAATAATTTATTTCAATTGTTTTTGCATGCATACATTTTAATGAATGCTTGTTGCATTATCACTATGAATACCCATCTTAATCAACCACACTATAGATAGTATGAATGTAGGTAGATACATAAAACACACGATTGTGTGCTCCTTGTGGTTTGATAAGTATGTTTACAATAGTTCATGAGTTTGAGGAACTCTAATTGTAATACGTGACCTCCCTAATGGGTGAGATGACTTTTATTGGTCATTAGAGTGAGATTGATTGTGCTAGTGTGCATCCATTGCATAGTGAATATAATTTATGGAGATAATGCCCCTTATGCTATCAAGTTGACATATTACATTTCCAAGCTACTATCTTGTTTGAATATTGCTTAACCTTAAGATATATATATGTGAATTGGTAGCACTTTTGAGTATATATACTCATGTTTTTAGATTGTTGCTTATTATTTTTAGTAAGATGATGCAATATTCCAATGTTACAAACCAAAGACAAGACTTGGAATCTCGAAATATAAAAAAAAAAAAAAAAAAATCAGATTGAAGTGTTGAGCTTGATTGAGACAAGATCGACTTGCATATTGGTGGTCGGGCATGGAAATTGGTCTTGTAATTCCTATGATATACAAATATAGCGCAATTACATTGATATAGATTACATCTATACACATATGAGACAAACAAAAAATGGACAATAACCAAAAGGGAGAAAGATTTGATTGAAAAATTAGTGATTTTGCTTTTGTAACTCTAGAAACTGTTTTTCTATTTTCTATTCTTAAGAATAGAAAACATAATGTTTTGAAAGAACAACTTTTAATTGTTTTTACTTATTTTCTGAACTCTATTTTAAAAATAATTATACAAACATGTAAAATAATTAAAAATAAAACATTAGACATAAAAATTATTTCTAACTTATATTTAAAAATATTAGAAACATGTTAAAAATATTTAAGGTTTCCAAATAGATTTTTGTTCTATAAAATATTATAAAGTAGTTTTTAAAAACTATTTTTGAAAACAATTATTAAACAAATCCTTAAGTACTATCTAGTTTTTGGGCAAGGGTTTGATAGTTGACTCGAGTCTTGATACTTCATCATTTTAATATTGGAAACTTTTTTTTCTCTCTCTCTTAAAGAATGTGGGTTTAGAATGCTTTTTCTTGACCCTTAACATGTTTGTTGGATTTTGAAGCTAAAAACTTAGTAGTCTAATTATAATTAAATCAATTACAGAAAGACAAAGAATTCGTGATTCTCAAAACCACCAAGAGAATAACATAATCAAACTAAGAGTATGCCACTTAAAATCGTTGTAGGACTGTTCATACAGCAGACAATAATGGTCTAGACTCTATATTCCTTTCAATTTTTTATTTTTTATTTTTAATTATTATTATTTTGAACTTTGTGAACAAAATTCTTAGTGCATTCAACTATTTTGTATTTATGTTCGGAGTTTAATTGTAGAACTTAAAATTTGTAAACTCCTTTAAATGATTGAAAGATGTGAATATTTTTTTAGCCCCTTATGAAATTTGCGGTAGTTTGTTCAATCCCTTAAATGATAGTTCTTCCAAAGTTTGGCAAAAACAATACAAAACATAAGAAAAAGCTTGCTTGATATATCCCTATGTTAATAAGATTTTTGATAATTATACAATAATTTAACAAAATAACTTATGAAACACAATCACGGTGTAGTAGTACCGATTCATTGATGATCATACTATTGAATAAGTTTCCCATGACTCATATATAAATCGATGCAGAGATCATGCTTTCAAGTCAATTCTTGTTGCGGAAGTTAGTGTCTTGTTTTATATTTCCTTATCTTCTATAAATAGTCTTTTTAAAAGATAATTTTAAGTTGAGAAAATTTTAAAGAAATATTTCTTGGGGAGGCTATTTTGAGTTGAGACATTTTTGTGAAAAAAATTGTCATATACCTTTACTTGAAATTGCCTCTCATAGAGACTATTTTTATCAATAGTCTCTCAAAAGAAATATTTATATATATATAAATGTAACGACCTGCTCCCAATCGTGTCGATACTATCCGCTTTGGATCCAAATAGGTCCTCACGATTTTAAAATGCATCTACAAGGTTAAGAGAAGTCCATACTTATATAGCGCTAAAAACTTTCTCCCTTATTCGATATGGGATGCCCACATTGGATAAGGGAAAAAGTTCCTAACACTATATAAATATGAATTTTCTTTTAACCTTGTAAACGCATTTTAAAGCCGTGAGAACCCCTTTGAGTCCAAAATATACAATATTTACAAGGTTGGGGGTTTGTTTGGCCCTGTAGAAGGTGTTTGTTTGTTTGACCCCGTAATTCCATGGGACACAACGAGGATATTGTGTCTGCATGGGGGATGTTTGTGACATCCCACATTGGATAGGGGGAAAAGTTCTTGACGCTATATAAATATGGACTTCTCTTAATCATATACACGCGTTTAAAAACCGTGAGGACCCCTTTGGGTCTAAAACGGACAATATCTACACGATTGGGAGCGGGTTGTTACAATAAAAACATCTCTAAAAACTTTTTATGTTTTAAGTTAAAATTGTCTCTTAATTGTAAAAAGAAAAAGAAAAATTATCAAGGTCTAGTGAAATGGTCTCTTACAAAGATGATTTTTATCAAATTATTTTGGACTGTAACTGTCTGTCCCAAATATGAGTTTTGTTCATCAATGTGACAATTTCTTCTTTTGGTTGCTTTCCTATGTGACTCAACTTATGGCAATCTTGTAAATAATTTTTCGAATACTGTACTTCATTAATTAAATTTTTTTTTAAACTTTCGCACAATTATAAAAAAATCCCAATGTGAACAACGTAACGCCAATAATGTATCAGTTTTAGATTTCCACATTGGATCAAAGCCACAGGTGGTTTCCATCTCGATATCATTACCCAATATTGTGAGGAGGATTAGAAATCGATCATGTGATGTTGACATAACAAGGGAGTGGGCCAAGTACCTTTTGCAAAATATAACTTTATGAGAATGTTCTTTGTTTCTATTCCTTGTCATTAGGTAGGGCACGATACCCTAGTTTGTAGAGTGAAAGATTACAATGATAACAAGGTCATGCGCTAGGTTTGACTTTCTAAATAAATGAAATTTGGTTAAGAAATATAGATCACTAGAGGGGTAATCCGTAGTCGGCTGTTTGCTTTTGAGGTTCGGAAGAGGAATAATAATAATTTATGAAGAGATTATAGTTATGTGTAAACTCCAACTTCGTTCCCGTGAGAATTTGTTTTACAATTCTTTTAAAAAATGTTTATACGAAAAAAAGTTGTTTTCCAAAACAAATTTATTAAAAATTTTAAAAATCAGTTATAATATTAAAAAAATCATTTCTAATGTGTTCTAAAATACACTTAATAGAATTTAAAAAAAAAAACATTTTTAAAAAACATATTTTTATTATAAATATTTTGAATAGAAATACTGTTAAACACACTTTAAACCTTATATAATTTGAGAGATCGGATCAAGTTTCTTCTAACATAAACTTAAGTAGAAACAATGTTACAATAAGGAGGAAACCAATCTTTCTTTTAAATGAGATAATCAAGCTTGCAGATGTTTTTAATTAGAAGCAGAAGACAAAACAAAGTTGATTAGTAATTTTATGAAGACTCAAGTCCTGAATTTAACTATGGCTCGTGATCATTTAACTGTTGAACATAATGAGCATAATGATTTAATTAGTAGTGCATGACATGACCGAGAATTTGAGAATTTTCAACCCATAAACTCAAAGAAGAATTGAATGAAAAAGTAAGAGAAAGCTGTGGTATTTCAATGAACAAAACAAGTAGAAAACAAGAGAGGGAGACACAAAAGTAGAGATAGAAAATAAAAGAAGCCAATTATGTGGCATACCTACTTTGTCTTTAGTTTTAAGGGCATGGTCCACCTTGTAAAGGACCCAGGACGCCTACTCTAAAAGCCCATAAAGCAAAGTTGTATTATTTCCAAGAAGATATATAATATGCATCCATGTATACGTACATGCATGTTATAGGCTTAATTAAAAGACTTCATTAATTATGTCTTACTTTGGTTCAATGGTATAGAGCATTTTCCATTTACAATCTTCTTTAGAAATAGTAGCACATTTAAGTCTGGCAGCATGTAGTGCACTCATAAACAAGGCTTTATCAAGAATTGGGAGCAAAATTGGGAAAAATATTTCAAGATTACAAAGGAAAGGATCTATGATTGTAATATCATCCTCATCCACCAGTTCCGGGGTGTGAGAAGAGGGAGAGAAGCTTTCTAGTTCGCACTAAATTCATTCAAAGTCAATGGGGGTTGACTTCTCTAGCCACAAAATTAGTTTTCCAATCGTAGTTGGAAGTGTATCTTTGCCTCTCATCGACTTGAAAACCCACTTTGGCTTCCACTAAATTGTTGCAGCACTTGCAACCACTTTTCATGATGAGTGCTTTTCTATATAAATATATATATATATATATATATATATATATATATATATATATATATATATATACATATATGAGGGAGTTTGATGTCATAATGATGGTAGAAATATATGTAAGCCATGAAGAGGTCATGTATTTAAGAGAGCATTAGTCCATTGTTTGAATAGGTTAAGTACTTGCCAAGGATGATTAAAGCTTTTAAAAAGAGATTATGATTATGATCATGAGTGTTAGGCGAATATTATGTCTGGATAAACAAGGACAAAGATCAGTTTTACAAGGCCTTAAACTAAGTGTTTTTCTTTCTTTAAGTTTGGTAGGTTCTTTTATAAAGTGGGAATGTTAGAAAGATGAAAAAGGGTACGTTGGTCTAAAAGTTGGGTTTCTTTTCTGAAGTTTGGTGTGACCTGTTCAAAGGTGGTGCTCAAATATGCCAAATCAGATAAAAAAGCTTTTGCCATTATGGGGTTTCTTCTTAGTGTTGTGAAACCTGTAGAAACGTTTCTCTTTCTCTCTCTTTAAAGTCATTAAGTAATGGTTGTTTTGTTGTTGTGGGGAAGGTATATTTGAAATAATGTTTGGGATGTTGTTGAGGTGGCTTTATAATTTGTTTAGTATTTTGGAGGATTGAAGTTTTCAATGGGCCAATGATCATTGAGGGTATCACCGACCTCTTATGTTTGATGAGACATTTTGAGAATCTACTACTGCTAACAACCACACTCTCTCTCTCTCCTCTTTCTCCCCTCTACTCAAGTTTATAATCTTCAAATTTCATTCAAGTTTGTTAATCAAGTACATCATCTTATCGGCTACTTCTCCCTCTATCTCACATGTGAACCATATCTCACTTTATCTCACTACCATAATGGATGGAAATGGAGAATCCAAATATATGCGAAGCTCATGGTTCTTGCAGCCCCAATAATATATATATCCATCCTTGAAATAAATACTGGTATTGTGGCCTGCTGGCCTAGCAGCCAAGAACCCTAATTTAAATTTAGCAAGTTGGTTGGTGGCAACCATTTTTCTATGCATTTTAGAACTGACTTCAATTAATTAGCCAAATTGAATAATATCACTGGGATTTTTTGTGGTCCATCTCCATAAAACTGTCTAATTGTTTTGTTTTATTCATTAGTTTGCGACAACACTTACCCCCACGTTCCTCCATGACAAGCCAAATTATCAATACTCCCACAAGAGAACAAATTAACACTAGGATTCTCTCAATAAAACTATACCATGCTCGTCTTCCCCACCAGAATCAGAAGCATCCCACCATGTGAGGCAGTCGCTTATTTTAACCATTATTATACAATTATCACATCATGACTCACACATACGTATAAGCCTATTTAAATTGTACAGCCCTTCATCGATGCTGCTGACGAATGCCTTGTTCATAAATTAATCCACTGGGGCACTTAAGGTCATGTTTAATGGCCCCATCGCCTTGCTTTGTGACAACTATGTTGATCCGCACGCGAGACACTTGCCTAAGCCTCCGACACCCGCCATTGTCATCCGTCTACCGATCACCTCACCCGTTACCTCCATCCCAGCCATCTAAGCCATCTACATGGACGGCCTGGATGCCTTGGCCAACTGTCTTTTCTTTTTAATTAATTATCCCATTCTAAATCTTACATAAACATGGTCAAAATTGAGGGGTCCCCATCAATTAGGCCATCTTTGATGTGTTTGACAAATTTTTCTCCTCGGCTTCTTCATCCAATCTACACAAGACAGCATCCACGGCGAGAAGGGATCTAGAAAGCTAGCAAACTAGTGGAAAATTGACAAGCCAACATCCATGAGTTCAGTTATATTCTTGTTGCCCATCATCACTAATCTCATGGTCTTCACAGTGCCTATGCCCTCTAGGTTTAGCTGGCAATGGAGACCAAAAAGCCAGCAAGGATTTTTAAACCCTACCACATGGTGTTGATATGCATAATGTAGTTTTCTCCGTAGGCAGTCCAACCCTGATTTGGAGGGAGTGAAATGTGATGAACACCTCGAGAACATAAGACACATCAAGAATATGCAATTACATTAATATATATTGGGAAGTCCAAAACCCATCATCTCTTCCTGATGGTTTAAATTAAGGGTGTGGTATGGTTAATTAAACCCTCGGATTGTGTGGCATGTGGTCCTTTCCCATGTGATTTAAATCACTTTACTTCCAATGGGATGAACTTAAAACTTTTTGCCTTTATTTTGGGGATCATTTAGAGATCCCATGCCCAGCCCTTTAAGTGCATTACAAGTTTAAAAAGAACCACAGTCATCGCTACATCCATCTCTTCTATTTTTATGTTTTTAAATTTCCTTTTGTCGTATCTAAGAACAAGCATAAAGTTTCCATTGCAAAGGAACGTTTATTTTATTTTATGCTTGCGAAGAAATTTGAAAAATCGTTCTCCAATACGGTAACACCCAGAGGGGGAAATTGGTAAATTTAAAAACTATTAAATGGGGAGTTGGAGTTGAATTTGAATTTGTCCTCGCAGACTTATTATGTAATTGTTTGATACAATTTTCATTTTTATTATTTTGTTTAGGATGATGAGAACTGAACTATACCATCTAGGTTTGACCTTGGTTGATAAACTAGTCTAAAGAGATGGACAAGGCCCAAATGTAAAAGCCTGCATGAGGCCCATAAAAGCCTAACCCAATAGCTGTTGTGCCTTTTAAGGGTATGTTCTTGTGTTGCAACACTGCACACTAGGGTTAGTTCCACAGTATACAAGTCATCAAATGTCTAGAGTGGTGGTTTCATATAGGCCTGGGCATATGTCCATGAAGATAGATTATAATTGGGAAGTAGCCTTCTTCTTTCTATACTTACAAACAATCTATATATGGATTATTATGAGATTTAAAGGCGTTTTTTTGCCACAAGGTGTTACAATTTTATTCGAGAATTTATATGCAATATTTTGAAGAATTATTCTATTAAAATAAACTCCTTTAAATTCCTAAATCAAACTTGAATCAATCCAAAATCATTGTTGATAGTGGGATGGAGAAGCTGCCAAGGAGGCCAACCAGATAATGCAATGTTTTAAATATTTTTGGTTCTTGGTTATGAACTTTAAACCACCCTGTTTAATGTCAAATGACTCAAAAAGTGTCTTAATTTGATTTGATATTTTGAAAGAGAGAATATTTCTAAATCTATTGTAGTTTTTGTCTAATAGGAAGGGAGAGTTGCCACATATAATGATTAAAGCAAAATATCGTCTCTTAAACATGTGGGGAATCCCAACCCGTGAGAAACAAAAAAATAGAGAAAACACACGCCAAAGAAAAAATAATCATACACACAAGACAGTATTTACGTGGTTCGACAATTTGCCTACGTCTACGGAGTTGTAGGGATATCACTATTATCAGGGAAGAATACAGAGTACAACCTAGCGGCTATAATATTCTCTATATATATATAGCACGACAACCCCACCATACTAAAAAACCCTAATTACAAAAGGTGGTTCCACAATGGGCTAAACGGGCCCAACAGGCCTCAATAAATCTCCCATTAAAAAAGCCATGCAATATTATTCGGGTCAGGTCGTCAAACCGGATCAAACAAAACTAGACTCCACAAAGCCCAACAAAACACACAATTGTTTTTCTTTTTTAAAAAAAATGATAAGTAAAAAAAATCTCTTGAAGGGATGACTTTTAAAAATCTTCTTCAAGATGATTTCTTAAAATCCAAAAATATAATAAAAATAAAATCATTTTTTCAATAGATAATTTCTAAAAATCTAAAATTATAGCCAAATTCATAAATTCTAAAACTATGGTTTCTTCAAGAGAAGATTTTCCTTTGAAAATTTTTAAAAAACAAAAGTGTTTCTTATGAATTGCTTTCTTAAAGAAAAAATTTGTTTCTCAAAAAAAAAAAAAAAAAAAAAAAATTGATGTTACATGTTTTCTTATTTTTTAAATAATATTTATATTTTAATAATAAAATTATTATAAACATATTTTTCTAAAGTTAATTAATTTTATATAATAAATTCAATATATATAAATAATTATAATTGTTATTGATATAGTATTTATAATTATAATCTCTATACAAATATAACATATGTTTACCATCTCATCTTAAAAAAAATATTATTTTATATTAAAGTAGGTATTGATTAAAAATGTATTTTGGTCTTTATCTAAAATTCTATTTTTCAATTAATTCAATTAATTATTATTACAAATAGAAATTAATTTAATTTTGTACTCTTCTGTTTTTTCTAGGATAAATAATAAATATTTAAATTTTTAAATTTTATTTATCACTTTTTGTTCCTTTCCCTTCCACATTACTTCTTACTATTGTTTTTATTAATAATTTCTAATTGAATTACAATTATTTTCAATCAATTTAAAGTATTGAGAATAAATAACTTTTTAATTTTAAGGAAATCATTCTTTGAAGAAATGATTTTTAAGGGACGTAGCATATATTGTATTATTAGTAAAAAAATATAACTAAAATAAGAAAACACATAGAACTTATATGATAATATATAATATATGTATTATAAAATTAATTAATTTTATCTACTAAATTCAATATATAAAAATAATTATAATTCTTGTGTATATATTATTCATAAATAATAATATTTATAAAATATAAATTATGTATAGCATGGGAAAAAATATTATTTTATATTATATTAAATTAGATATTTAAAAACTATTTATATTAATTAGATATTTATTAAAAAATATTTTGGTCTTTATCTTGAATTTTGTCTTTAAATTAATTTAAATAATTATAATTATAAATAAAAACTAATTTAGTTTTATAGGATTTTTGTTATTTATAAGATAAATAATAAATATTTTGATTTTTAAACTTTATCTATTACTTTCTTTTAAAAAATTAATCCAATTATCAACCTTTGAGTTTATAAAAAATAAATTTATTATTGATTTCTTTTCTTAGTTCATTAAATATTTTTTTTAGAAAATGAATAATTTTATTTCATTTTAATTTTAAAATTACTTTTATTAGATAAACTTAAAATTTTAAAATAATATTATTTAATTGTAAAGGGAATAAAAAATAGAAAAATAAATAAATTTCTTATTTTATAAAGAATTGATATAAATTAATTTTTAATAAAAATTTCAAAGATGAAGAGATATAATTTTTAAGTATTAATCAATTTAAAATAAAATACTAATTATTTGCATGCTAATACTAAAATTTTGTATTTATTAGTTATAAATGATAAAGAAATAATGAAATTTGAAAAAATAACATAAAATATTGATTTGAAAATAATATAATGCACTTAAAATTAGTAATGGTTAATCATTTTTTATCTAGAAAAAAGTTTCTATTTTTATTTTGAAAAACATTTATGGAATCAAATATTTCATTTTTTTTGGTTATTTCAAAAGTTTTTGTCTATTTTCATATTTTTAGCTTGAGAGGCTTCAAGAACATCGTTCAAATAAAAAAGAATAAAAAGAAAATCAAGAAATTATGTTTTCAAAAGGCATAAATCCAACTGATAACATACTTATAATTCAAACATGCTATATCATGAATTTAAAAAACCAGTAATTTTTATTGATATGTTCACTCCTAAATGATCAAATGTTTTTAATACTAAAGAATCAAAATCATCTAGTATGATGAACATAAAAAACTAATAACTTTGTCCATATGAATACTAAAGAACCAACAAACATCCCAACAATCCATTATAAAGTATAAACCAAATAACTTGTATTGATATATTTAATCCTAAACAATTAAATGTTTTAAATACTAAATGATCAAAGACAATGGCAAAGCTGGAAAATAAGTTGAAATGAGGGCAAAAATGATAATTTATTTTTAGGGGGCAAAAAGTAGCAAAAATCAATTGCATAGTTGTGTAGTAAGCTAGGTTGTCCGGAAGGGGTTCAAATCCTCCTAAATGAAGGTTTATTTTTATTTTTATTTTTTTTGTTTCCAAATTTTAGGGGGGCATATGAAGATTTTAAGCCTTAGTTGGTTCCATCCTTTATCAAAGATTGAATACTGTCATGAATACAAAAAACCAATAACCATATGCATATGAATTCTAATAAACTAACAAGCATCCTAGCAACAAATATATATATATATATCAACCAATAACGAATATTAATATATTCAATCCTAAACAATCAAATGTCTTCAAATACTAAAGAATCAAAGATCAACTACTATTATAAATACAAAAAACTAATACCGTGCCCATATAAATAAACTACCAAACCAACAAACATCCTAACAACCAACAAAATTATAAAGATGAATACCAACAAGCATAGAGTCAACATTACTAGATGGTAACTTCAATACTAACAAACTATAGATCAACTTATGTCACCGATATAAATAATCTAATAACCAAAAAAAGTTAACATGTATTACCAATACAAATAAACCAACAAACAACAAAAAGTCAACATGTATCATCAATTTATGTTCAATAAAATGTATAAAAGTCATTAGTGTGTGCCATATGAAGGAGGCTTCCTCTTCCGTTGTGGGCATTGGTAACACATTTCCAACTCCGATTGATTTGAGGGACCATTTAATGTTGCCCCATGTCCTCATTCTCATCCACGTCCTTAATTAACCTTGAACCTGCTCCTCTCCCTATTGTTCAACAAGTGGTGTGGGAAAGTATTGCATTTGTCTCATTCCATCATCTCTAAATGGATGCTCTAATGATTATGGTAAGAAAGCAATTAGTGCAAATGGAATAGACGACACCTCAATACTAGGCGACATAAGTATATGAGAATGCAATAGCTTTTGGATAAATAATTTCCCAGTCTAATTGTATCACACCCTCATCAAGGGATGGAAGTGATGATGAAGGTAGTGGCTAGCTGCTCTAGTGGTGTAGAAAAAGTGAAGGCAATACTTTGTAAATGTGGGGATGCCACTGAAGATAATGATGAAAAATCTAGTGATGCATCATTGATAGGAAAATGTTGATCATGAGAAATATGTCATCCTCCAATTAATTATTTCAAGTGAATTCTCAAAACTCAAGAATCTAGCTCTAGTTTTAGGGATTTGCTACCAAGGATATATGTCTATGACTCATATTAATGCTGATAAGGATCTTCTTAAAGTATGCTTTGAGTTGTTCATCTTAGGGTACTTTACACTTCCTCCTTTAGAGGCTCTTACCCACCTTCAAATTAATTTTCCACAAGGCCACCTAACTTAGGGCCCTTCCTCTTCTTATATATATATATATATATATATATATATATATATTTCCTAAAACACCTTTTCCATGTTGCTCATGCAATATTTCCAAGGCTAGTCCAAAGTATAATAGTTCATATTTTAATAGAGAATGTATCACAATCATCAATACATTACTACAAAACA
The DNA here is from genome assembly GCF_030704535.1 of Vitis vinifera. Classification (NCBI taxonomy): domain Eukaryota; kingdom Viridiplantae; phylum Streptophyta; class Magnoliopsida; order Vitales; family Vitaceae; genus Vitis; species Vitis vinifera. The sequence continues at coordinate 15,815,067 of NC_081814.1, forward strand.
CAAAAACAACAACACTTTAGACAAAATGCCATTATTTAGCTTATTGTGGATAAATGTTGACGCTTGTTTACCATGACACTTCTACATGTATCATTGAATGGGTAATAATTTGGAAATCTTGGTGTTAAAAACTAAGTGTCATCATATACATACTTTTTTGGCATTCTTATCGTTTTTTAAAATAGCCACTGTCTTCTACAATATATATATATATATATATCGCTAAAATTTTCATTCCCTTCCATACAATTTCCCATCCATCTAAACATGAGTTCCCTCCACAAGCCTTGCAATCTCATAATGGTAAGTAGTCAAAGAATAAAAAACTTTAAGCCTTCACTCATTGATGACGTACTAATGGTCAATAATTGCAACTCTTTAGTCTTCCCCTCCATGAAGTAACACGTAGAAAACCAAGATCTAAGGGTTTCATTTCAAAAGGTAAAAAATTGAATCAACATAGTTTGGATTGGAAGACCACCTAAAGAGAGAAGTGTACTTGTTGGAAGAGGGTAAGTTCCGCACAAACATTGACTTTGATAGGTTTCTTCTTGTTCCAAACTAAACTCTATTTTTTTTCCTTTCATCTACCCTTTCGTCTAACCCTATCTTCTTTTGCTATTTATTGATACACTTTTTCTTTTCAGAGGAGGGCATGATCTTTCAATATCCTTAAGCAAGATTGTGTGAAGTGCTGCAGATTTTCAGTAAAATGCTAGGTGTTGTAAAATTCTCTTTTACTTGATTTTTCTCAAGTACATTTTTAGGGTTTGCGAAGTGTTGGTGCTCGAAAGACTATGGGTTTGTTCATCAATCTATTTACCAAGAAATTTTCTAAAATGACATACAATGATAGGCCAAAAGATTATACTTTAGACTTAAGTGTCATATTTTACCTTTCTTGATAGCTAAAAAGTGTCATTGTTTCCCATTTTTCTTTGTAGTGACAACAAATTTCAACATAATAATCAATATTCCTCATGTTTGACACCACATATATTTAAAATTTGGTTTCTCAATAACCAACAAACTACATATTATTTTCTTTTATAGACACAAAAGTTTCATTTAAGCTACTAGTTTCAATTCAAAAAAACCATAAATTCTAAAACAGAAACTACCATACTTAGTGTACAAGTTGATTAACTTTAACCACCCACCCTTCTACTTTAATCACACTTCAATTGCAGCCTTATGTAGATGGAGAAATAGAATAACTCATAATTTTTTCTTAAGTTTTTTAGGTCTTTGTGCATTACATTAAAGGTTGTCTAACAAAGACACAATTATGTCTATCGAATGATTCATTTCCAAGCTAATGCCATGTGTTTTAAAGCAAATTAATCTAGGTGGCCTAAATTCAACTTTTCAATTTACACCTAAATTCGTCCCTCTTCCCTTTCCCCCCTTTTGAGCTAATCTTGTAAAGACAAGTGGTCATACAAAAGCCATTTAAAGAGAGGAAAGTTAGCAAAATCCTTAACCATATGCACAATCAAAGATGCAATTGACTAAATTGTTAGCTTCAATTACTCCTAAAATAAGAAGTTCATTTTCAAAGAAAATCTTACCATATTAGTCTACCATTAAGCCACTTTTTATTTAAAATACAAAGACTTAAATATGTATTTACAAGTATTCAAAGGGTTGGTAAAAGTTAATAAAAAGTTGACAGGAGTTAATGAAATTTTGACTACTTTTTCTTCATTTTCTCGCCTTTTGTTTTTTCTTCATTTCTTCTCATGCGTTACATGTGTAACAAATCTTATGCTGCTTCTTTATATGCTGCTTTAAATTTTTATAGTTAGAGATGCAGTTATTGTTTCAATATCGTCATTGTTGATGTCATCATTCCAACGCATTTTGTAGGTTTTGATAACCTTTTTCATCAAGACTATCCCAGAATGTTGCTTCATCGCTGAGATAGGAAGATGGTTCTGGTAACTCTATAGTAAGCTTAGTTATAAAATCTTCTTCTTCAGGGATTGTAAAAGGTTTTGGAATAAGAATATGTTCTAAAGGTTTATTTCTCAAAATAAACATGGTTTTTATTTCTCCTATAAGATGAAATAATTTATTTCAGGTTGGTCTATGGTCATAAATTTGAAAAGCTTTAAATCGAGTGAAAAATTCTAGAAATTTATTTGAGCGGGTGATTTCCCATTCTGGTTCTTGTTAAGGAATGAGAGGTTCTTTATTATGCTTTATATAAACATGGTGATAAGTTGGTACTATTGATCCATTGGCTTAGAATAAGGGTGGAATGGTTACAAAAGAAATATCGATCTGACTTTCAATTCTAAAAAGATAGGTTAAAATATCTTTTAATTTTTCTGGAAAATTTTCAAGGATTTGAAATATATGTTTGTGAAAATATTTTTAAAAATTCCTTAATCCATGAATTGAGGTGCAAGATAAAATTTTTCTTTATTTACAATAGACATATTGATATAACCAAGATATATAACAAAGAAGAAATCAAGGACATGATATGTTACATACCTTGTCTTTATTTCAATACTTTTGGTTTTAAAATGTTTATACAGAAGCTCTTGATTTTTAAACACTTTGTTATATTGAGTTTGCAAAAAGAAAGTTTCAACCAAAGAGTAATTATTAGACCCAATTATATTTTTTAGCAACATTTTTTTTCATATTGTTTAGAAAGAAATGCTGATTTCTTGATTAAATTAAGCATTCGAGTTAACTATCTAAACTTGTTCAACTAATTGATACTATGCTACTTGTCAATTCTTTTATCAAAATTTCTTGGTTTTCTTGAATTTTGAGGTTTTGAAATTTTTGGGTTTCTAAGGCAATAAGTTGATTTTGAAGATTTTTTAGATGTTGGGTTAAAGTTGACATGGTTTTCCATAAGCATATTCTAGATTTTGGTTTGAAAAACTTTGCGGTTTTAAAGACCAAAAATTATCTACAATGACCTTATGCTCTTCAAAAGGTTTTGGGAATATAAAGAGTTAAACATCAAATTCGGATTTAACACTTCGTTTAAGCATATGATTCCATATTGAAAGGTTCTAACTTTAGTTGGTTTCCTTTGAGCCATGTTCTTATAAAATAACATCAATCATTAACAATTATTTGCCTACTTAACCAATCTGCTAATATATTATCTTTTCCCTTAATATGCTCAAAATTAGGTTTAAAACCAATTAAAGAGTTTTGTAACTTTATCCATCTTTTTGTAGATAATTTTGAAGAGTTTTTATTTTCAAAGAATTTTTTAATATTTTCACAGTCAATTCTTAAGGTAAACTGTTATTGGTTTAAAAATAATTGAAATTTTCTAAGATTAAAATTATTACTTATATTTCTAAGTCTGTAGAACTAAGGTTCTTTTGGTAGCCATGAAAAGTTCCACCACAATATCTACAAAGTTTTTCTTCTCCATTGTTAGTTATTGTTAAAAGTATACTTTCCCATCTTGTTTGACTAGCATCAATTTGGACTATTTTGTATTCATTTTCTAAATGTAAATGTAAAGTTGGAAGATGCTTTATAAGCTCCTTTATTTTCTGTATGAGTTTAAAATCTTCTTGGTTAAATATTTCTGGCCTATACTTTTAGTTTTACTATAAAGGGGTCCAGCTAATCTACTAAAGTTTTTGATATAAGGTTTATCCTAGTTTAATAATCTTAAAAGGCTTTGAAGGGTTTTTAAATCTTTTAATTTGTTCATAAAATTATTTATTTTTTTAACTATATGGTCTTGTAGTTTTATTTGTCCATTTTTTTTTTATTCTAATCCTAAGAATTCTATTTGGCTTTTAAATAATTTCAGTTTCTTTCTACTTACTATTAATCCATGACTAATGAATTCTTCAAAAATAAATTCTAAGTGCTTTATATGTTCTTGAAAAGTATGTGAAAAAAAAAAAATCATCAATATATACAAGAACAAAAGAATATTTACTAAAAATATTATCCATCATTCGTTGAAATATCTGTGAAGCATTTTTTTTTTTAGTCCAAATGGCATTACATTCCATTCATATAACCCACAAGGACATGAAAACACTATCCATGGTTTGTTATCTTCATCTAATCTAATTTGCCAAAATCTACTTTTACAATCTAACTATATATATATATATATATATTATTGAATAAAATTAATTAAAGAATCTTTGTTTGGTATTTTATAGACACCATCGTATATATTGTCATTTAATCTTTTGTAATTAATAACCATCCTAGTTTTACCTCTTTTTTCTTCATTATGTTTCTAACTAAAAAAACTGATGATCTATGAGGACCATGGAGGAAAATATCGCGAAATATCGCCGATATATCTTGTATCGGGAGGCGGCGACACGGCATTTCCAGGAGAAAAATCGGGGGACGATTTTTCGCAAAAAAATCGCCAATAAATCGCCGATAAATCGGCGATATATTGGTGAAAATCGATAAATCGGCGATTTCTCCAAATAATCGCCGATAAATCGGCGATATTTTGGCGATAAATCGCCGACTTTTTGGGGATATTTCGCTCCTCTCTCCAACGCGATCTAACGGCCCAGATCACGCCCGCGTTGATCCAACGGCCCAGATGCGATTCCAACGTTAATAATGTGATCCAACGGCCAGATTTGTCCTAGTTTGTGATCCAACGGCCAGATTTGAATTTCAACGGTAAATTGGTGTTCCAACGGCTATTGTGGCCCAAATTTCTTCTATAAATAGCCATTTTCCCATCAATTTCACCCATTTTTGCTTTCATTCTTCATTTGCTCTCTCATTACTCCAATTTTAAGGTATGTTTATTTTAAATTGTAATTAATTTTGTTTGCAATTGTAATTAATATGGATGATTTAATGTTATTTTTATATTCAATAGTAATTAATTTGTATATTTTTATTGAATTGACTTAGGTTAATTTGATTATTTAATTATAAATTGATATGTTTATTTTAGATGATTATTTGTGATTTAGTTTCACATTTAATTAATTTAATTAACATGCTAAATTATTTAATTAATTTAATTAACATGAACTAGTATATTTTGAATATGAAATATGTTCATTTTTATGATTATTGGGATTTTTTTTCATATGCAATTATGATTAGTTTTTAATTTAGTAAATTTATCATAGAATTAGATATAGATTTAAAAAATTAACTTAGCTAAATTATTTAATTAGTTTAATTAACATGAACTACTATATATGGAATATTAAATATGTTCAATTTTTATGATTATCATGATTTAGTTTCATATCCAATTATGATTAATTTTTAATTTAGTAAATTTTTCATAAAATTAGATTTAGATTCAAAAAATTAACTTAGCTAAATTATTTAATTAGTTTAATTAACATGAACTACTATATATGGAATATTAAATATGTTCAATTTTTATGATTATCATGATTTAGTTTCATATCCAATTATGATTAATTTTTAATTTAGTAAATTTTTCATAAAATTAGATTTAGATTCAAAAAATTAACTTAGCTAAATTATTTAATTAGTTTAATTAAATATATGGAATATCAACTATGTTCATTCTTTATCATTATTTTGTACATTTCTCATATATTTAAATTTAAATATTGACTTGATTTTTGTTTACATTGAAATCACATTCAAGTGTATTTTTATTGCAATAGATTTAGCATGGCTAGTGAAGGTGGTTCTGCCCTGCCAGGGCGAGATCCGGCTTGGAAGTATTGTTTACCGATTGAGGGTAACTGAAATGGAACAATTTGTAATTTTTGTGGGTTGGTGATGAAAAGTGGAGGCATCACGCGATTCAAGTTTCATTTAATGCAAAAAGACCCGCATAACAACACCAAAAAGTGTCCGAGAGTGCCGCCCGAAGTGAAAGAAGAGATACGATTCCTAGTGCATGACAAAACAAAAGCAAAAGCAAAGAAAAATGCAGATATTGAAGAAATTCGTGCTCAATTACGTGGCACAATGGGGACTCATCATACACATTTGGTAGACGAAGATGATGATGATGAAGATGTTGAGAATGAAGATGTGTATATGTATCCGGCAGATATGCACCCAGATGAGCGAGATGCATATCGATCTGCAGTTCGTGCCTCGAAAGCATCAGAATGGGAACGTGAACAATATGAGAATATTGTAGGAAGCAAACGCAAAATGGGGGAGTCTTCACAGTCTATTGGATTACCGTCGATGATGCGAAAATCACATAGTATGCGACATTCGCAACAATCACCCCCTATTGCCCCTTCGCTTTACAAGTCTTCTGCAGCAAAACAAAAAAATATCAAAGATATATTCAAGGGTGGTGCAATTAAAGAAACAATGGGACGCTTAATTAGCAAATTCTTCATTTATGAGAGCGTCGCACCTGCAAAAGCAAAGTCTCATCACTTCAAGAATATGATTATTGGTGCACAACAAGCTGGTAAGTACTAATTTTTGAAATGTTATATTGTGCTATACTTTTAGTAAGTATAGTCTTTTGTGACATGTTTTACATTTTTTTTTATATGAAGTGCAGGAATGGGAATCGAACCTCCATCTCCATTTGACATAAAGAACAAGTACTTGGAAATGGAGTACAGAGAAATGAAAGCTTATGTGAACCAACAAAGAGAAAAATGGAAGACATATGGGTGCACAATAATGTCAGATGGATGGACAGGGCCCACGAAATTAAGTATTATTAATTTCATGGTTTATTCTAAAGGGAGCACAGTCTTCCTTAAGTCAGTTGATGCATCAAACTATATCAAAGACCACAAGTATATATACGACCTATTGAAGACTGTTATCAAAGAAGTCGGTAAAGAAAATGTGGTCCAAATTGTCACAGATAATGGGTTGGCGTTCATGAAAGCAGGGAAACAATTGATGAAGAAGTATAACTTATACTGGACTCCGTGTGCGGCGCACTGCATCGACTTAATCTTTGAAGACATTGGTAAAAGACCCAGTGTTATCGAGGTGATAAACAATGCTCGCAAGATAACTAACTTCATTTACAATCATGGTTGGTTACTAGCACAAATGAGACTGTATTGTGGTGGAGACATTGTTCGACCAAGAGCTACAAGGTTTGCTACCAATTATATTGCTCTTGACAGTCTTCTTAAAAAAAGGGTCGATTTGAAAAAATTGTTTATGAGTGATGATTGGGCACAACACAAGCCGAGTCGAACAAAACATGGACGAGAGTTGGAGCAATTATTGTTTGACCATGCGTATTGGGACAGAATGACAAATATAGTTTCATTATATGAGCCATTATACGTGGTGCTTCGACTTATGGATTCTGAAGTTGTTCCCACAATGCCATTTGTGTATGAGCTTATGCACGTGATGAAAAAGAACCTTACGCGTCAAGGAGCTGGAGATTGGATGTTCAAAATAATACAAGATCGTTGGGAGAAAACACTAAAACATCCACTTCATGCAGCAGGTACTTAAGTACTATATATCTTTATAAGTTTTTACTCTGTATTTAATTTTGTTTAAAAAAATACTAACTCTACTTAATTTTATTGTAGCATACTTCTTGAATCCAAGATTTCAATATAGGCGTGGAGTTGGTAGTGATCCGGAACTACTTCAAGCGGTCCATGATGTTTTTGCAAAATTAGATCCAACTACTGAATCACTTGGTCAATTTGGAAATGAGGTAAATAAAAAACTGTTATTTGTCTATAAAACAATAATTTCATTCATCAATTTATTTGAACGTTTACTAACAAATATGATATTAACAAATTAAATGTTGAATACATAGCTTGTGCTTTTTCGAGATGCAAAAAGAGGATTCGGTGATCGAGCGGAAATTGCAGCAAGGTCAACCATGGTGCCCGGTGAGTCTTTGTAGGAAAAAATTGATTATCATTATTGTAAATTCACCACATAAGTATTTATATGATTATCAAATTGGTTGCAGCTGAATGGTGGTTTATGTATGGGAATCAAACACCTACATTGAGAAAGTTAGCCATCAAAGTTCTCTCACAAACTGCATCATCTACTGCCTGTGAGAGAAATTGGAGCACGTTTGCTCTCATCCACACAAAGCAACGAAATCGTTTGGCTTACTCTCGATTGGAGCAATTAGTTTTTTGTTACTATAATATGAGGCTAAAGTTACACGATATGGAGGCAGAAAATGATCGAGTTGCTGAAAAAGATTATCTTGATCTTCTTGACATTTCAACCGAGGTGGGTGAAGAAGAAGATAATCAGTTGTTCCAATGGGTGAGGCCTATACACTTGGATGACGAAGTTGGAAATCTCGATCCACGAATTGCTGCTCATGCTCGAGAATTTGGAGTTAATGTTGAACGTGTGTTGTCTGAAGAAGTTCACTCTGAAAGTTTTAGCAAAGATACTGATGATTCCCACCAAGAGATTGACTCCACAAGTGCTGGCCATAGTAGTAGACCTAGTGCTGTAGGTACTTCTGCTTCTGGTTACGATGGTTCAAGAGGTGGAACTGATGATGGAGGTGATAATGCGGGAGGAGATATTAATGAACGTCAATATAGTCAATATCCAGTCAGCCAATTCACCTGTGAAAATACTTTCACACACTGCACACAGGATGAAGACCATGGCTCTAGAAGAGCTGGTCCAGGCATAGGAGCTATTGGGAAGCCTTATAGAGGAAGAGAACGAATGATGGAACCATATAATGAGGAGTTACTTTCAGGGAGTTTTGAATCTATGAGTATAGGAACTCAATTTAGTGACTCCTCGAATGAGGCTAATGTCTACCCTCCTCATGTGATGAGTTATGGTCAACCTTCAAGTTCAACAGATGAAGAGTATGGTATGTCGCGTTATTCACCTTCTAGACAAATGCCTTACCAAGTTCCATATCAGATGGAAGGAGGATTGGGCATTAACACATGGGTGAACTTTGAGTATCCTATCCATGTAGAGGCAGTGGACAGGACTCAAGAGATATATGCATGGCATGTTAGAATTTTTAACCAATATTATCGAGGCTCATTGAGTTGGTACCAATATTGTCTCCAACAGCAAGACGGCGTTCCTTCATCTATCAATCCCATTGAACCACATCGATCCTCATTTTGGTATTAAAGGGACATTGTAATGTAATGTGTACAAATTATTGCTATTTAATGAAATGAAGTATTTTATGTGACTTTATAATGAGAACAATTACAAAATTAACATTTCTTATAGATCGACATGATATAATTACATTTAATATCGCAAATTATATCATATGTATATCAATTTTTTCTACAAAACAATTTTAAAATGTCTATTATACTTCTAATTATATTATTATGAAGTTTTCTTTACATTTCCATGAGTTTTTAACAATTTTAAGCCTACCGATATTTTTTTCCAAAATATCCGCCGATATATCTCCGATATATCCGATATATCCGTAAAATCGAAGTACCGATATATCCGTGATTACCGATATATCCGTGATTACCGATATTTTCTTCCATGTTGAGGACTAAAGCTTGGTCTGATGAGGTTGTTTCGCAATAGTTCTTCTATTTGAATTTTAAATTCTTTTGTATCTATAAAGTTACATGCTATATTTTCTATTTTTATTGTTAAATTTGGGTTCTTAATTGGTATTTTACAAGTTGTTTTATTCTTACTCCAATATTTTTTAGGGTGTTCTCCTATAATTCCCTTTTTTTTTTTTGCTTGTGATTTAAGGTTTTTTTTTTTTGTTTTTTTTTTTTAACTTAGATGCATTCTTTAGTTGCTCTAAATAATAATTTATTATACTATCCTTTTGTTTTTCTATTTTGTTAATGTGGTAAGAGGTTATATTATGAGATTTATTTGATATGTCATTTGTATTTGTATAAACAATTTTTGCAGTTTTAGGGTGAAAATTAACTTGATTGTTTTGTATTATTATGCCCCCTTGTAAGGAATGTACAAAATTTAAGTCTAAAATAAAAGCTTATAGTGGGGACAAGATAGGTTTGGGGTAATACTAAGGTTGTATTATTAATTATGATTGGTACACTTGAAATATACTTAGTTAATATTAATTTTTCTTGGTTATATTGGACTAATTCTACTGGTTGGATTAATGTTTGTTGGTCCTCTTGAGGTACCGAGGTTTTAAATAAAATATTTTTGTTGGCTTCAGTATCTAGCATTGCATATACTTTTAATTCTATGGTTTTTAATTTAATTATTGTTGGAAATATAATAGATTTGACTTTATTCGCCGTATTCACTTGTTCTTTTGTTTGCATGTATATATGTATGTATGGAAGAAGCTCTTCAAAAAAAAAAAAAAAAAAAAGTTTTTGTTTACCAATTCATCAAATTTTCAATGAAAATCAATTTTTATAAGTACAATCTTTCTTTTAAAATCATTTATTTAAAACAATATTTCATAGAATTGATTTTCAAAAATGTTTTTTCATTCCAAATCATTTTCCAAACATGATTTATACTTAAGTTTATTTGCTTATATATGTTGTGTTAGTGAAACCTTTAATACAAATAATGTTGGTTGAAAAATATAAAGATAAAACAATCTACACAAAGGTATATAAGGTTTTGACATTGTTCAACCAATATGTCTACATCCATGGATGAGAGAATCATTTTACTATACCATAGAGAATATTACAGATGAAAAAAATCAAATACAATTATTGGGTTCCCAAAACATCTCATATTTTCTCATGCCTTATATCTACATCTTGAATCACAAGCCTCTCTTGCTCTACTGGATGTTTTCTCACTCCTTTTGATACCATTTATTTCAAACAATATTTTATAGAATGATTTTTCAAAAATGTTGTTTCATTCTAAATCATTTTCCAAATAGGATTTATATTCAAGTTTATTTGTTTATATATGTTATGTCAGTGGAAGCTTTAATGCAAATAATATTAGTTGAAAAACATTAAGATAAAATAATCTATGCAAATGTACGTAGGGTTTTAATATTGTTAAGCTAACATGCATACATCCATGGATGCAAGAGAATCATTTTACTATATGATAGAGAATATTACAAATGATAGAAACCAAATATATCATAGGGAATTATTAGGTTCCCAAAACATCCTATGTTTCCTCATTCCTTATATTTACATCTTGAACCATGAGTTCTCTTGCTCCACTGGATATCTCCTATTCATTCTCACATCTCTATCCATTTTTGTATAATCTTTATGAACTCATCTTCATCTCATAACTTTTTCCCCTCATGACCTAGAATATTTATAGAAATATTCCTAATAACTTTCTTTATTCTATAAAGAAATTTACTATTACAAATATAAGAATATAGGAAATATTCTCTACAATATTCTTTACAAAAAGAATCTATATTTAGGAATTTGGAATATTTTTCAACAATCTCCAGATTGAATCAAATTTGATTAAGTCAATCTTCTATCTCTCTATAATACATAGTTTTTGTATCACATCCCAATGAGAGAACAATCGACTCCACCTTCAATTAAAATTCCTTTTGCCATCATTTTGTATGTTATGTTCTCTTCAAATAATAATAGCTAGTATGAAGAAAATAAGAGAACAAAAACATAAAACACATCTGAGATCGCCAAATGTTCGGGAGTTCCTCTATTCAATCCTTTTCCTTCTTCTTGTTGCCGGATATCTCGTTTGTACACATCTTCTCTTTGTTTCCTTAGCCTCTTGAGTTACAGACAGAGTTTGAGAGAGGCTCGGTGAAATAGACATGTCTGTGAAGATGCAGACTACCTGCACCTAGACAGAAAGACCCTATGAAGCACACAAAACACAACAATTTATATGGTTCAACCTGAAACCTACATCCATAGGCGAAGACGAAGAAGAACTTCCACTATTGTTGAAGGAGATTACAAACCTAAAACTTTCAAATCTCAAAGTCCTAATTACAACCAAAAATATACTCTCACTCCAAGTCAAGACATTTTCCTATATAATTTTCTAATTACAAAGGAAGATTCCATATAGGAAACTAATTGAATAATTGTCAAATATACCTATTTCTAAAAGAAAATCTCATATAGGATATTTCCTTTGTTATAATAGGAAACTCCCTTACATGAATGTAACACCCCAAAATAAACTTTAGGGGCAAAATAGTAAATTAAAAATTAATTAATTAATTAATTAAACTCATTAAAGGTAAAAGAGTCCTTTTATAATTAAAAATCCTAGGTATAAAATAGATTTTCCTCTTATCTTCTTCATTCAGAAAACTCTATTAACCAAAAATCAAAGAATTGGAGAACGTAGGGCTAAAGGTTTGGAGGTCTATAGTTTGAAGTTCAGATTTTTTCAGGTAAGATTCTAACCCTAGTTAATATTTTATATTCGCTAATTAGTTTTGAACACTTTAGATATTCTTTGGAATATCTCAATTTTTATTAGAGTTCGTTTAATTAATTTCTAGGTCAAAAAGATTAAAAATTTATTAACACAGTTTGATTTATTAATGGAGATCGATAAATTTTGAATACTCAAATGAATAGATCTAGATAAAAAAAAATATATATAGTTTCGGATGTGAAAATTACATAAAATTTGTGAGTATGGAGGTTAAAAGTTTTGACTTTAGAGAAAAATAAATAAATAAATAAAAATATAGAAAGATGTGTAGGAAGGATTTGAGATGTTGAAAAAAAAAAAGAATTGCATGGGGTATTTGTTAAGTTTTAGTAGGAGATTTAAATAATAGTAATAATAGTTTAATACAAATAAATATTCTTAAAAGATTTAATTTAGATAAGTTAGAAAAAAGAAATAAATTAAATAGTAATAATAGTTTAATGCAAATAAATATTCTTAAAATATTTAATTTAGATAAGTTAGAAAAAAAAAATTATTTAGGAAGTTGAAAATAATATTGAATGGTAATAATATTAATATGAGAAATTAATTAGGATCCCTAATACTAAATAAAATATTTTTTAAGATTGTCAAATTTATATATTTAGATAAATAATCAATAATCAATGTTGTGTATGATATTATGTTAGGTGAGGAGTAAATTTGTCAAGCTAAATACTTCAAGTTTTTTAGTGCTTCTTTGAGGCAAGGGAAATTAATGCAAATTTTTATAAAAGAAAATAATTTTCTTTTTATATTGTATTTTGAAATGCGTACAAATACTATTGTTATCTTTTCGCATGGATCAAATATGTGTTTCGTATGGAAATTATATTTGAGAAATTTCTTTGTTTATGAAAAGTGAAAATTTTTGAAGATATGATATTTTGTTTTGCAAGTTTGAATTAATAAAATAAAGTGTTTGACTCTGGTTTCTATGGCCCTAGTCAACGAGTTATAATTCTTGACATATTCGGCCCTAATCAACAGGTTATAATAGTTGATATTATATGACCCTAGTTAACGGGTTATAATAGTTGACTTTATGACCTTAGTCAATGGGTTATAATTGTTGACATTTGGTTTTCTTCACCTTAATTAGAACAAATTTGAAACTAGCCACTCATTTGTGAAGTCCCACCTAATTGAGCATCATTTGTTATTTGATAACCAGAGTAAAGATATTTTGAATGCATTTGATTTGGTTTTGATGAGAAATTATTTTGAAATGGATATGAGAAAGTTTGTTGAAAAGTTTGAATGTATTAGTATTTTAAACTCAAAAGTTTTTATGAAAATAAGTATATGTTATATCTCCTATTTGCAAGCATGATTGAAAATGTTTGATCCATGAAACTGTATTGATGTTCCTTATTGAGTTTTAAGCTCATGCCCCTTTGTTGATAATTTTTTTCAAGTACTCTTAGTTCAGGCGAGGAGTGATGACTAGGTTAGGGAATTTTTTCTTTATTAGCATTTTGGTTCAAACTTTATTTTGGACATTGTTTAGATGTTAAAATTTAATTCCCCATTTAAATTATTTGAATTTGGAGTTATTTGGACAATAACACTTTGGTTGATGTGTTAGTTTTTTTTAAAGTTGATACTTGGAAATTTTAGAATTTTGACCTACTACTCTGAACAGGAATTTGGTAATTGGAAAATTTTCAATTACAATATGAATGTTTGTGTCGTTTCCACTTTAAGCCTTTGGGTTTGAGGTGTGAAATGACCGTCATGCCCTTGAAGTGGGTTTTGGGGCGTGACAATGAATCTATCTTATTAGAAAACGATCAATGACTTTCCAATAGACTTAAATTAGAATTTGAAACTTTTTCTAACAATCTCCACCTTTGCTCAAATTCTTAAGATTAAAAAAAAACTTAAAATTTCCATGTTATTTCACTCATGTACCCCTAAGGAGCCTTCAGATACTACCAACACCAATTAAGTCTAATAAATGGCTAAACTTAATTGTAGGAATGAATTTAGTCATCATAACTATGTGATTGTCCACTATGGGGATGTTTTTCACTACAATATCACTCTATGTAATCACATCCCTAATTAAATTCATTCTAACATCAATATGTTTGTTCTCTCATGGAACATCTTATTTTTAGTCAAATGTATGACATTTTGGCAATTACAATACATTTTAATCAAATCTTATTGTAAGCCTAAATTGTCAACCAAACCTTTAAGCTAAATAGTTTTTTTTCACCACTTTTTCTAGCTACCATGTATTTTGCTTTAGTTGTTGACCAAACAATTGTAGATTACAAGGTTGCTTTCCAACTAATAACACTACTACATGAAGTGAATACATACCTTGTTAGAAAACCTTCTTCTATCCAAATCTCTAGCATAATTAGCATGATCAACATAAGCAACAATTGCCCCAATGACATCACTACCTTTATCATATGCTAAACCAACATGTGATGTTCTGTTAAGCATCTCTTTCACTACTTGCTAATGGATCTTTTCAAGCTGATCCATATATCTATTCAGCATGCTAATTACATGTGAAATATCTGGCCTAGTGTAAACCATAACATACATAATGCTTCTGACTATACTAGTATAAGGAACATATGACATGTGCTCTCTCTTATCCTTGGTTTTTGGAGATGAAACACTAGAAAGTTTGAAGTAAGCTACTAGTAAAATACTCACTAGTTTTACCCCTTGCATTCCAAAGTGTTCTAACACTTTCTCAATGTAATTTTTCTATGATAAGTATAATTTCTCAACTTTTCAATCCCTATGAATCTCCATTCCCTGTATTCTTCATATTTTATGGTTTTTCATTCAAACTCTGCCCTAAGTTAAGTTTTCAACCTATTGATCTCAGATCTATTCTTGCAAGCAATTAACATGTCATCAAGATATAATAATAAATAAAGGAAATACCCATAAAAAAAAAAATTCCTTGCGATAAACCTAATTGACATACTCACTCCTATGGTAGTCACTACCAATCATAAAAGTATTAAACCTTTTATATCACTGCATAGGAGAACAAAGCAACCATAGCAAGTAACACTATGATTGAGCTATGCTTCATACCTAGATAAAACACTTCATTAAAGTTCACACCCTTCTTTTGTGTGTAGCCTTTTTCCATTAAGCATGCTTTGAACCTAGCATCCTTTACTACTAGAATTCCTTCTTTTTTTTTGTTTTTGTTTTTGTTTTGTTTTGTTTTTTGAAGGCTCATTTGTAACTAACAATCTTTTGATCTTTAGGCTTCTCAATTAGTTGCCAAGTATGGTTCTTTTAAATAGATTCAATCCCCTTATTCATAGCAACAATTCATTATGTAGACTCTCTAATAGTGATAGCTTCATGATAAGTATGAGGTTCCTCATTTTCAATGCTCTCTACCAAACTAATTGCATAAGCATATTTTTGAGGTGGTTTAATCTGCCTCATTATTCTATCTTTAGCTAAACTAGATTGTTGTTCTTGTGGTGCATTTTCCTTATCATCAAAATGTTGGACCTTTTTTTCCTTTGGCTTTATTGAAATCATACTTTCTATGGTTTCCAAAGCTTTAGGCATAAACCCTATTTTTTTTTATCTCACACCAAGCTTGTTTTTTACATCAAATTACTCCTTTCTACAACTCAAAATTGCAAACTCATTAAAAGTCACATCCCCACTAATAATAAATTTGGAGAATTTTGAATTTGGGCACCACAACCTATACCCTTTCACTCCATTTGCATATCTTAAAAATATGCACTTCCTTACCCTTGGTTACAACTTATTTTCATTCACATAAGTATAAGCAAGACACAAAAAATTCTTAAATTAGCAAAACTAAAAAAAGAATTAGACCATACCTCTTTAAGAGTCCTACAATTAATAGGAATTGAAGAAGATTTTCACAAGATAACAAGTTGAATTTACTACTTCAACCCAAAATTCCTTTGACAACCCTACATTTGAAAGCATCCACCATGCTCTTTAAAAGAGTTCTATTCCTCTATTCCGCAACACTATTTTGTTGTGGAGTATGCCTAACTATGTGGTGTCTCACAATACATTTAATCTTTAAAAACTCATTGAACTCATTCCTATGACCATACTTCTATGTAATGTATAAAAACCATTAATTTTCTTTCATTTCATTATAACAAGAGCACCCTTTGAAATTCTCAAGACTTCATCTTCAACCTTTTATGTGCATCCATTAGAGTCAATTATCCCTAAAAAAATCAAAATTTTCTTCAACTCTAAAACATGTCTTACATCAGTTAATGTCCTTACAATATCATCATGCATCTTAATTCAAATTATGTTTATCCCCACAACTTTACAAGCTACACTATTTACCAAGAGAGCCTTCCCACCATCTATTTGTTGGTAGGTACTAAACCAATCCTTATTAGGAATATATAATAGGAGTACTTTGAATTCAAAATCCACTTATCACCTAATTTATTAATAATAACTGAAAGGACATATGTAATGTTCGAATTTTCTTTTACAATTTTTGTATCACCATCATTAAAAACATTCTCTTTTTCATTTTCTTTACAATCTGGACAATTTCTCATATAATGCCCTTCTTTATTGCAATTGAAACACTTGTTGTTTCTCCTTGGACAACCTCTATTAAATTAATAAGGCACACGTCTTAATGCACCATAAATTGAAAATATTTCTTCCATCAAGCTTCTCAACCTCAAACTTTGTTGTCATTTTAGGTCTAATAACTTGTACTTTGATACCAATTTGTTGTGTCAATGAAAGTTTTAATACAAACAATGTTAGTTGAAAAATATAAAAATAAAATCATTCACACAAAGGTACACAAGGTGTTAACATGATTAAACCAATATGTCTACATTCACAGATGAAAAATAATTATCTCACTATACCATAGAGGATACTACAAAGGATAGAAATCAAATACAACTTTCATGAAAGATTCCTTATTTCCCTAGTCTTTGTATTTGTACTCCGAACCATGAGCCTTTTTATTCCACCAAGTGTCTTACGTTCTTTCTCATATCTCTATCCACCTCACATAGTTTTTACGAGTCTATATTTATCTTATAATTTTTTTTTTCTAAAAAAAATACTTATACTTAGGAATTTGAGAATATTTTTTAACAATATAATTTAAATTTAATTATTTAATTGACATCAAAAGTTTTGCTAATGGAAGCTTATCCTTCTGTGGCATTGGGGAAAGTCGAAAAGCAGGAAACTGGGGAAGGTAGGTGTAGTGTAGAAAGATTGGTTATTGTATGGATTGGAAGCCAGTATGGTGCAAGCCCCACCACTAAAAACACAAGGAAAAATAAAAGCAAAAAGGGCAGCTTAATGGTGCAAACCCCACCACTAAAAACACAAGAAAAAAATAAAAGCAAAAGGACGGTCTAAATGTCTTAATTGGTCAGGACCTTTCTCGGGCTGAATGATGGGTTTAGAGGTGATGTTTTGTTGCATTGGGGAGAATTCCATGCAAATGGAAACACATGCCATGCAATTTGAAGCTCAAAACTATTGAGAATGGTGGTTCACCTCATTCTCCATTCACTTTTACTCTCTTTGTGTGCTCAGTGCTTGTCCTTTTCCCATCATTTCTGCTTCATACAATGATTAAATTCATGTCCTTTTCTTATTTCCTTTAACCTGTGCACCCACGTAGGGATGGTGAGGGTGCATGAAATGACTCCAATCATGACTCTGGGGGCTTATTTGTGATGCCAAATTCATTGACGTTTTGACTCTAATGCTATCTCACCTAAATTTTTCCAAAAATCAGTTATTTTTTAAAAAGAAAGTATTTTATTATATTCTGCTATCCCAATTGTTTCCCCTTTTCTAATTTTAATCTTTTAAAATAATTTTTATTTCTTATTATTTATTTTCTTAAAAATATATTTATTTAAGAGAGGTGAAAATTATTTTTATAAAATAAGATTTATAAAATTTTATTTGATTTTAAATTTTTATTAACTCCTTCATCACTAGTACAATCAATTAAGAAATGATGGGGAAATTAGTTTTTATAAAACTTCTTCTTATAAAATATATTAAAATTTTGTTTTATTTTTACTTCGTCCAACCAATCACTTGTAGCTTCAACGACCATCTCAAGGTTTAAAGTTTAATTCAATTATGTTTAATAAATTTTAGGAAATATTTTTAAAATAAAAAGAATATTTTTGTTAAATAAAATAAAATTTTAAAAATATTTTTGAAAATTAAAATAAAATTTTAAAAATATTTTTGAAAATTAAAATAATACCTAAAATATTTCTAAAAACGGTATGTGATAAATAATCCTCTTCAAAATGTTGACAAAAAAAAACGTTTTGATTAAAAACGTTTTTAACAAATAGCCCTTGAGGTTGTAAGTCTATCTAATGGTAATTAGATGATGCTATCAAATAAGATAAGAAGGCCTACTACCAAACAGAGAATAAAAAAGAATATGATTAAACCCTTTGAAAGAGATTTTTCTGGGTATCTCTCTTTCTGTCTCTCATTCATCCTCCAAGGATGATCTTTAAACTATAAAAATATTGCTGTTGCTTTAGTGCCATAATCACAAGTCATGAGTTATTTGTGATTGATGTCGTCAACTGCTAATGACTATCGAACTACAATATTTTAGAATTGTTACTTCTGTAAATATTTCTCTATGAATAGTATGTATAATATCTTGTCTCATTGATTTAATATGTATTTTTTCCTCTTTTCTTTCTCCACACCCACGACACAATCGCCTTCTCCACTATCGAAGCCACCACTAGCGCAATGCCATTTCCACAGTCGACAACCACCCCTTTCCTCCTCTTTCTTCCCATCCCTTTCCTTTCTCTCTCACCCTCTTCCCCATTTTCCCTTTCTCTCCACAGTTACCGCCACTACTGCCTATGACCACTGCACACAGATTTGACGACCCCTACCATAGGTGTCACCTCCATTCACCCCACCGCCACCAGATCACTTCAACCCTTGTTTTTATTATTTATTTTTTATGCTAGGGTTTCAAAAATAGATTTAAAACGTGAGGTGGTAAATTTTCTTTGATTCGAATAGTATAGGTTTACTTATTTTTGTGGGTTTGGGTTATTGATTTCGATTGTGGGCCTTGGATTCTATCTTAATACACAGGTCCCCATAATTGAATATTTTAAGGCTACTAACCGGATATCATTTTAGGTTTGAACCTTTGGTTCGCATTTTGTATGGGCTTGTATATATTGGTTTGGGCCTCTGGATTTTTTATTGGGTTTAGGCATGCATTTGGAATTTAATTTCCGATATTGCTTTGGGCCTTTGTTTTGCATGGTTGTTGATTGTTGCTGAGAGTTCAACCTAAAGATTGGAACATGAAGTTGGAGATGAGCACATGTAACGCCCAAATTTTTTCTAGGGATAAGTTAGGAAAATAATAATAATAATAATAATAATTAAATTAGTTAATTAATTAATTTAATAAAATGAAAGAAGGGTACAAATGTAATTTTTTGAATAAATACTCTATGTATAAATTAGAAATTATTGTTTTTCCTATTATTTTTTAAATAGCATTCATGTTCACAGAATTCTAGAGAACGTAAGGTTAGAGTCGAAATTCAAGGTTTCAAGAACAAATCTCTATAGGTAAATTTTTTTTTTTTTTTTTTTCTAATTCTTCAATTTTATTTTCTTAGATCCATCACTTTTTGTGAAAACTTTAGGTAATTTTTGAAGAAACCCCAATCTAAATTAGGGTTTGTTTTTTTTTTTTTTTTTAAAAAAAAAAACGTGGAAGAAGTCTTTGAGGGAGGACTTGAGACGTGATTGGGTATATAAAGGAAAAAAAACTGAAGAAATTCTGAAGATGGTGTTGTTTGGTGTGTGTGATTTGGAAAGTCAAATGACACATAGAATTGGTGTGTGTACTTTGAAAAGTTAAATGACATGTAGAATTTGGGATGGAAAAAAAGAAAAGAATATATATATATAGAGGTTGATATTATTAAAAGAAGAAATAGATTTGGGAAACTTACATAACGATGAGTTTGGATTAAATAAATAAATTCTTGAATAAAGTGATGAGAGAAATTATTTCAAATAAATATTTCTAAGAAATTCAATTTAGTTTAGGAATTAGAAAAAAATTATTGAGGATAAATTTTTGAAAAAAAATAATAATTAATAAATAATAAAATAAATAAAGGGAAACTAATTAATTAAATTGTTATTGGTTAAAAGGTTGGAAAATAATTTTGTGATAATAGTATCTTTTTGTTATGTTAGGTGGGAGTTAGATTCTTGGGGCTAAACTTTACAAGGTTTCTAAGTGCTTTTAAGGTAAGGGAAATTAATGCAGTTGTGTTTTTTTTTTTTTTTTTTTTTTTTAGAAACAATTTTTTATATACATCATTTGGAAACGTTTTGAGTTATTATTCGTTTTATACATAGATCAAATATGTTTTGCATGAAAAGTATGTTAAAACCTTATATTTTGTTTACAATAGAGAAATGTGGAGATATTATGTTTTGCAAATTTGAATAATTGAAATAAGTGTTTGACTTTGGTTTGTTTGACCCTTGTCAACGGGATATAATAGTTGACCTTTACATTTCTTGGTGGGGAATGTAATTGATTTGGACCCTAGCCTCTAGGGGTTTGGTTAGAGGTTACTAGTACTAGTAGTGTTTGGTTCCGTCCACCTTAAAGGAACAATTTGAGGCTAGCCACTTATTTGAAAAGTCCTACCTAATTGGGCACCATTTGATGTTTGATGACTAGAGTAAATAAATGATTTGAATGTTTTGACTGAATTTGATATGAAAATGTTTGAATCAGAAATGAAAGTGTACAGTTAAAAGTTTTGAATGTATTGACAAAATTGACTGAAAGGTTTATGAAAATAATTAGTTATAATATCTCCTATTTTGCAAGTGAACTTGAAATATTTGATCCATGGACTGCATTAATGTTCCTTATTGGGCTTTGAGTTCATTCCTATTTGTTGATTACTTTCAAGTACCCTTAGTTCGGGAGAGGAGTGATGGCTAGGTCGGGGAATGGTCATCATTAGTATTTTGCTTAGAATGTTATTTTTGGACATTGTTAGCTTATAAGTTTATGTTCATTTGGATTATTTGGTTTTTGGAAGCTATTTAGATATTGAACTTTTTTTTTTTTTTTTTTTATGATAGTTTGAAGTTGAGATTTGGAGATTATGAAAATTTTGTTAGCTCTTGAATTTTTTGAGTTTGCAATCTATTTGGATAATGGATTTTGGTTGATGGATGCTTAGTTTTAAAGTTAAGTTTTGAAGATTTTAGAATTTTTGTTTCGCTACTCTAAACAGGCATTTGGTAATTGGTAATTTTCAGTTACAAGATAATTGTTTGGGTCAGGTTACACTTTAAGCCTTCGGGTTTGAGGTGTGAAATGATCGTCACACCCTTGGAGTAGGTCTTGGAATGTGACAGAGTGGTATCAAAGCACTAGGTTGTGATCTTGATGGGAATTTGTTTAGTTTACCTTTGGGAATAGATGAGTGACGCATTAGTTTAAGTTTCAACTTCATCTAATCCGATTCCTTTTATTCCTTACAATTCTGATTTGCTTACTTGGCTTCTTAGTGACTAATTTAGTTATACCTTTTGCTTTATAGGACACCATGCCACCAAGGAGACTTGCATCTTCCCAAAACAGTCAAGCTAATGATGGTATACCTCCTCCACCTGAGGCTTTGCCCCCTATGAGTATTGAAAGGCTTTATAAATATTTAGGGATTTTGGTTGGCTTGGTTGAGTGTCAGGCTAAAGCTACTGGAATTAATGGTCAAGGACAATCCTCATCTACTAGGGGTAACTCCTTTGACGACTTTAAGAAGTTGGGTCCCCCTTACTTTTCTGGTACTTCAAATACAACAGAGGTAAAGGCTTGGATTATGAAGATAGAGAAATTCTTTGATGTCATTGATTGTTCTAAGGAGCAAAAAGCCTCTTATACAGTATCTATGTTAGACAAAGAGGCAAACCATTAGTGGTGTATGACTAAGAGGCTTTTGGAGGATCAAGGGCCTATTGTTTGGAGTCAGTTTAGGGAGGCTTTTTATAAGAAGTATTTTCCTAACAGTGTTCGACAACAAAAACTGGGAGAGTTTGTCCGTTTGGAACATGGGAATTTGACTATGGCCTAGTATAAGGCTAAGTTTACCAAACTATCACATTTTGCCTCACAGTTGATTGCTACAAAGGAGGAAAAAACATTAAAGTTTCAGGATGGACTGAAGCCTTATTTGAAGAATAAGATATCAATTTTGAAGCTTAGTGTTTATTCAGAGATGGTAGACAGAGGCCTTATTGCAGAGAAGGATAATGAAGAGCTTCACCAGTATAGGGAACAACAAAGGAAGAGGAATAGAAATGATGGTGCTCATGGTAACCAAGCACAAAAAAAGTATGCTTCAAGTAGAAATCAGAATAAAGGAAAAACAACACAAAATTTAGATGGGATTTGTCCTACTTATGGTAAGAAGCATGAGGGTAGGCCATACCATAGAGAGATAGGAACTTGCTTTGGTTGTGGAAAACAGGGACCTATGGTTCGAGATTGTCTAAAAAAATAAGAAGTTTGTATTTGGGAAGCCTAAGGAGAAGAATAAAGAGGATAGACAGAAGCCCAGGGCTCAAGGGCGGGTATTTTCTATGACTCATAGAGATGCTCAGGCTACTTCTGATATGGTGACAGGTACTCTTCGAATTCACACCTTATTTGCTAGAGCCTTAATTGATCCTAGTTTAACGCACTCTTTTGTTTCTGTATCTTTTGTTGGTTTGTTGGGTATGCCGATTGATAACATGGACTTTGATTTATTTGTTGCTACTCCTTTGGGAGATTTTGTTGTGGTTAATAAAATACTTAGAGATTGTTGTGTGATGATTGGGTATAGAAATATGACAATTGACTTAGTACTTCTTGACCTCTAGGATTTTGATGTGATTTTGGGGATGGATTGGTTAGCTTCATACCATGCATCCGTTGATTGTTTAAGGAAAAGAGTGACGTTTAGCATTCCTGGTCAGCTTGATTTTATTTTTGAGGGGAAACATGTGGACAAACCACTACGTATGATCTTAGCCTTGCGAACTAGTTCTTTGCTCAGGAAAGGTTGTCAAGGCTTTTTGGCTTATGTTGTGAATGAGGAAAATGATTTAAAGTTGGAAGACATACCCTTTGTAAGGGACTATCATGATGTCTTTCCAGATGATCCACCTGGCTTACCACCAGAGAGGAAGGTGGAGTTCACCATTGATTTGGCACTAGAGACAACTCCTATCTCTAAGGCCCCTTATAGGATGGCACCTATGGAGCTTAAGGAGTTGAAGATTCAATTTTAGGAGTTGTTAGATAAGGGCTTCATTAGGCCTAGTGTTTCACCTTGGAGAGCTCTTGTTTTATTTGTAAACAAGAAGGATGGATCTGTGAGACTCTGCATTGATTATAGAGAATTGAATAAGGTGACAGTGAGGAACAAGTATCCCCTTCCTCTGATTGATGATTTGTTTGATCAACTTCAAGGTGCATGTGTGTTCTCTAAGATTGATCTTCGGTCTAGTTATCATCAGTTAAGGGTCAGAAGTGAAGATGTACCCAAGACTGCTTTTTGAACTAGATATGGGCATTATGAGTTTTTGGTTATGCCTTTTGGTTTGACTAATGCACCTACGGCTTGGACTTAATGAATAGAGTATTCAAACCCTATCTAGATCAGTTTGTGGTGGTTTTTATAGATGATATTTTGGTGTACTCAAATAGTAGGGAGGAGCATGAGCGCCATTTGAGTATTGTATTGCAAACTCTCAAAGATAAGCAATTGTATGCTAAACTAAAGAAGTGTGAGTTCTGGTTAGACAAAGTCTCTTTCCTTGGGCATGTGGTGACCAAGGATGGCATCTCTGTTGACCATGGAAAGGTAGATGCTGTGTCAAATTGGAGGAGACCTAATATTGTGACCGAGATTTGAAGTTTCTTAGGACTGGCTGGTTATTATAGGCGGTTTATTGAGGGGTTCTCTAAGATCGCCCAACCTCTGACCAGGTTGACTCAGAAAGGGGTTAAGTTTGAGTGGTTTAATGATTTTGAATGCAGTTTCCAAGAGTTAAAGAACATATGGGTGACAACTCCTATTTTGACTATCCCTTCAAGCTCAAGAGGGTTTGTGGTGTATAGTGATGCCTCTCATCAAGGTTTGGGTTGTGTTCTTATGCAACATGGGAAAGTTGTAGCTTATGCTTCTAAATAGTTGAAGCTTTATGAATGAAATTATCCTACTCGTGATTTGGAGTTAGCTGCAATGGTTTTTGCACTTAAGATCTGGAGACATTTTCTTTTTGGTGAAACTTGTGAGATATTCACAGATCATAAGAGTTTGAAGTATTTATTTTCCCAAAAAGAATTGAACATGAGACAGAGGAGGTGGATTGAACTACTTAAAGACTATGACTGCATTATTCAGTATCACCTAGGGAAGATGAATGTTGTGGCTGATGCCTTGAGCAGGAAATCTGTTGGTTCCTTAGCAGTTATTAGAGATTGTTAGAGACAATTATTGGAAAATTTGAGGAGTTTACAAATCCACATAAGAGTTTTGGACTCAGGAGCTCTTGTGGCGAACTTTAGCGTGCAACTAGACTTGGTTGGGAAAATTAAGACCCTATAAAAGAATGATATGCAATTAATGCAGCTTATGGAGGAAGTTAAGAGGGGTAGTAAGCCTGACTTTGTCTTATCAGATGATGGGATTTTGAGATTTGGGACTAGACTTTGTGTCCTAAATGATGGAGATTTAAGGAGGGAGCTATTGGAGAAAGCTCATTGTTCTAAGTTTGCGATCCATCCAGGAGGGACAAAGATGTATAGAGATTTGAAGCAAAATTATTGGTGGCCAAGTATGAAGCGGGATTGTGGACCCTCCCCCAATCCACCGACCAGCGCGACTCACGATTTAAAACAATAATGGTGTAGAGAAAAAGTGGTTTTCAAGTTTTGGGAAAATCCGTCCCCGATGAGGAACGGTTTTTGTTTGGAGTCGCCACTTACTTTTTATTTTATTTTTGAAATGGGGAAAATTAAGTAAGAACCAAAAACCCCTCAATGACTCCAGTTAGGAAAAAACGGTCCGCGAAACTAGATTTCTAGGTCCGAGGATCAGAAGAATAACATAATAATAAAAAGAACATACGACATATGAATACTAATAATAATAATGATACTACCTGATTCGTCCCTAGTAGCGGCAGTGGCAACGACACCATTTGATTCAGGGTTCGATCCCCGGCAACGGCGCCATTTGATTCGTGTCCAGCTGGTGCTCCTTGATTGAGGGAGTAATCAACAAAATTTATAACCTATTACACCATGAACTAGGGTAGCAAAGACAAAGCTACTATAGCATAGTGGCTCTAGGACCGTTCACTGGGATGGGTTTTCACTTTGCAAATGATATTAATTCAAAGCTGAATTGGTGTCTTTTCATTTCAAGGTTAGCTTTAAAAGAAAACATAAAGATGTTTGAATGAAAAAGGTTTAGATTTAAACTAACCAAAAATAGTAATTGATTTTACTTACAAAGAAAAATGTTTCTTGGAGT
This sequence comes from Vitis vinifera, assembly GCF_030704535.1. Taxonomy (NCBI): domain Eukaryota; kingdom Viridiplantae; phylum Streptophyta; class Magnoliopsida; order Vitales; family Vitaceae; genus Vitis; species Vitis vinifera. The sequence goes on from NC_081814.1 coordinate 15,841,028, forward strand.
TCAGATCACTAGGCTCAGGTTCCTCATACAAAAAGGAGAGTTTCGGTCACTTGTTTATTTTCCTCACATTAGAGAATTAACATATAGTTCCTTCTCCAACCGGTGTTGTACAGATGCTTCCCATTAATGGGTTCAAACACTAAATCCCTCTCACTGATGCACCTTGCAATGGCTCATACCTCTCACCTAGCACTTGCCATTCAAGGTGATCTTTAACCTTGGATTACCCGTCAAAAGCTCGCAAGAGATAACTAATGGATGTCTCCTTAGAGTCCAAAAGCTTACCAAGTGTTGGCTATTCTAGAAAATCCTACCTTCAAGTCACCTCCCAAAGGCTCGCAAGGGGTAAACTAGTGCATCTCCATGGACGGAGATCACTTGCCTTACCAAGTGTTGGCCCAGGTGATTTAAAGGCGTTTTAAGTTAACTAAAAAGATAAAAACCATTAACGGGTCACACTTTCTCTTCATTAAAAGCTAAAACAACAAAACTTCCAAATTATGCATGTGGAAACTTACCCGGCTTTCCTTACTCCAAGAGACAAAAAGATTAGCCTCTCATCTTCTGAGGAAAAATCTTCAGAGTTTGGTTGGCTAGAAAGAAAACTAACGGGAAAACAAGAATATATATGAAAAACAGAGCAAGTGCTCTGTTCGTTGATTCTATATATGATATATCTATATATTGATCGATATGATGGATCTCCTGGAACAAGCTCCTCCGAGAGTCCCCCAAGAGTCCCATTTTTTAGTGTTTACAAGAGAGTTTATATAGGAAGGTAATTTACCCTTCCTTGGATACCTCCTAGCTAAGGAATTACATGAGTGGTTGAATACAAGGAGAAAATGGAAATTTAGACACAAAAATCTGAAGAAAAATATCTCAAAGTGTCGGTCGCAAATATCGGGAAGCACTAAGGACCAATTCGCAGGTGAAAACGAGGTCTGCGAGATTTCGTAGACGCACAAAAAGGGCTGCGAAATCACTTCGCAGCAAAAGGTTATTCTCGCAGGGCTGCGAAGTTGGCTTTCATCTTGAGGTTCTCAGCTTCCAACTTGCGGCATATATCGGGCAACTTCAGGAGGGAATCCACAACACTGTACAAAAAGGCTGCGAAATCATTTCGCAACAAAAGGGTGATTCCGCAACACTTTTGCAAAATGCTTTCTTCAGCTTAGAGTGATTGACTTGCAGTGGCTGTAACTTCTTCATTTCAACTCCAAATTGTGCACCGTTTGAAGCATTGGATTCTTGACTTCCTGAGCTTTGAAATGGTATATAGCATGTACAAAATGGACTTCGGGAAGTACTCCAAAAGTGCACAAGAAGACTGCAGCTGCTGTCCTCTGTTTTCTTCACTCTGTTTTTCCTCTCTCCATTGTTCTTTCCTTGCATACTTTGAACAACTTTGGCAAAGGGCTATGGAGCTCCAAAGCTTTGTTCTTCATGAATTTGAGCTTCCAAAAGCTTTGCCATGAACTATATACAGCTCTCTCTCATTCTTGGATTGCTTTGGTGATCAAAAAGCTATCAAAACACCAAAACTTAACACAATTTGATTAGAATTGATTGTAAGGGTCCTTAACATGTTAATTGGGTTAAAAGGCAATAACTACTACTCAAAAGTGTTTAAAAGAGTTAATTACACGCTATCAAATAGCACTTTTTGAGTAGTAATCACTACCAATAATAATAATACTAACAATAATAATAAGACTAATACTAATAATAATAATAATAACTAATAATACCAGTAATGATAATAATAATAATAATAATAATATAAGATCCCCAATCACTTGCAATTTCCTGAGAATGAATAAGTAGATGGATAAGTGAATAAAGCAAGAAAAATAAATATATGCCCAATGCACGTAACAATAATTTAAATATTAAACTATAACACAAATAAAAAAAATAAAAACAAAAATAAAAGTAAAAAAAAATATATCAAAATGACGCAATCAAAATATCAAAAATTCATCTCAAGCAATCCAAATAAAAAATCAAGCCAAATACTCACCTAATCTAAAAAATAAATCAATCAAGAAATTAGTCTTAGGGAATTAAGCCCAAAAAAAAAACATCTAAGTGACCTAGGTGACCTAAGTGGAAAGTGTCAAGGTGAATTAGGTGAAAATTAAATTAAGAATGTATCTAAGTGATTGAAGAGAATGTGTTGAGTGAGATAGGAGTGTACCTACTGGGCCAAGTGTATCCAAATGGGCCTATGGTGCCAAGAATGCCAAAAACCAACTGGTCGAGCTAGTTGAGAAAATTTCTCAAATTTTGACAAAATATCCCTTGAAGAATAAGGAATCCAAAAAAAAAAAAAAAAAATGGTGCGCAATTCCGAGCTCGGATGAAGGAGAAATGAATAAAACAAGCTAGAGTGTTCCCGACTTAGATGGGCTTCAGCGAGCTTCAACCGAACTGAAGTCTTTATGAAGACCTTAACCTCTAACCTGTAGTATGATACAAACCAAGGAATTGACCATGACGACATTTCATAATGAACTAAACGCTCACACTAAATTGAACCATAGGTGAACTCACGTGATGTCCGAAAACCGATTAAGCCCAACAAGGGCCCCATGGTCATGACATACAAAGGTCAAGTACGGGCGACACCCCCAAGATACATGCAAGTGTCAAGGAACAAAATTGAGGGTCTACAGGGATATTGCAAGGTTTGTGGCTCAATGTTTGGTATGCCAACAGGTGAAAGCTGAGCATCAACGACCAGCAGGATCATTACAACCACTTTCTATTCCTGAATGGAAATGGGAACATATTACCATGGACTTTGAGACAAGGTTGCCAAGAACCTTAAGGGGTAATAATGCTATTGGGGTAATTGTGGATTGAGTGACAAAGTCTGCTCATTTTCTACCTATGAAAGTCAATTTTTCTATGAACCGTTTGGCTTCTCTTTATATTAAGGAGATTGTGAGAATGCATGGTGTACTTGTTTCTATAGTATCTGACAGAGATCCTCGTTTCACTTTTAGATTTTGGTATAGTTTATAGAAAACATTAGGTACTAAGTTGAGTTTTAGTACTGCTTTTCATCCGTAGACTGATGGTAAATCAAAGAGGGTAATTTAGGTCTTGGAAGATTTGTTGAGAGCTTGTGCTTTGGACCTAAAAGGTAATTAGGATGATTATTTGCCCCTAGTGGAGTTTGCCTATAATAATAGTTTTCAAGCTAGCATTGGGATGACACCTTTTGAGGTGTTATATGGTAGGAGATGTCGATCTCCTGTTTGTTGGGATGATGTTGGAGAGAAGAAACTTTTGGGGCTTAAACTTGTGCAGTTGACTGTTGAAAATATCCCTTTAATTAAAGAAAGATTGAAAGTAGCACAAAGTAGACAGAAGAGTTATGCTGATAATCATATACAAGATTTGGAGTTTGAGGTGGGTGATCATGTTTTCTTGAAATTTTTACCTATGAAGTATATAATGAGATTTGGAAGAAAATGGAAACTCAGTCATTGTTTTGTGGGACCATTTGAGGTATTAGAAAGAGTAGGCACTTTGGCTTATAAAGTGGTCTTGCCTCCAAGTCTATCTAAGATTCATAATGTATTCCATGTTTCGACTTTGAGGAAATATATTTATGATCCCTCTCATGTTGTGGAGTTGGAGCCTATTCAATTTTTTGAGGACTTGACCTATGAAGAGGTGCCCGTTCAAATTGTGGATGTGATGGATAAGGTACTACGACATGATGTTGTCAAGTTGGTAAAGGTCCAGTGGAACAATCATAGTATCCGAGAGACCACTTGGGAATTAGAAGAAGAGATGAGAGAAAAACATCCTCAATTATTTCAAGACTCAGGTATGTCAAGTTTAGACGACTAAACTTTTGTTAAGAAGGGGAGGATGTAAAGCCCAAATTTTTTTTAGGGATAAGTTAGGAAAATAATAATAATAATTAAATTAGTTAATTAATTAATTTAATAAAATGAAAAAGGGGTAAAAATGTAATTTTTTGGATAAATACCCTTGGTATAAATTAGAAATTATTGTTCTTCCTGTTCTTTTCTGAATAACGTTCTTGTTCACAGAATTCCAGAGAACGTAAGGTTGGAGTCGGAATTCAAGGTTTGAAGTATAGATCTCTATAGGTAAGATTTTTTTTTTCTTCTAATTCTTCAATTTTATTTTCTTAGATCCGTCACTTTTTGTGAAAACTTTAGGTAATTTTTGAAGAAACCCCAATATCTAGATTAGGGTTTTTTTTTTAAATAAAAAAAAATAAAGTGGAAGAAGTCTTTGAGGGAGGACTTGAGGCGTGATTGGGTATATTAAAGAAATAAAAAATAAAAAATGAAGAAAATCTGAAAATGGTGTCGTTTGGTGTGTGTGATTTGGAAAGTCAAATGACATTTAGAATTGGTGTGTGTACTTTGAAAAGTTAAGTGGCATGTAGAATCTGGGATGGAAAAAAAAAAAGAATATATATATATGTTGATATTATTAAAAGAAGAAGTAGGTCTAGGAAACCTACATAATGATGGGTTTGGATTAAATAAATAAATTATTGTATAAAGTGATGAGAGAAATTATTTCAAATAAATATTTCTAAGAAATTCTATTTAGTTTAGGAATTAGAAACAAATTATTGAGAATAAATTTTTGAAACAAAAAATTAATTAATAAATAATAAAATAAACAAAGGGAAACTAATTAATTAAATTATTGGTTAAGAAGTTGGAAAATAATTTTGTGATAATAGTATCTTTTTGTTATGTTAGGTGAGAGTTAGATTATTGGGGCTAAACTCTTCAAGGTTTCTAAGTGCTTTTAAGGTAAGAGAAATTAATGCAGTTTTTTTTTTTTTAGAAATAAATTTTTATATACATCATTTGGAAACGTTTTGAGTTATTATTCGTTTTATGCATGGATCAAATATGTTTTGCATGAAAAGTATGTTAGAACCTTATATTTTGTTTACAATAGAGAAATGTGGAGATATTATGTTTTGCAAATTTGAATAATTGAAATAAGTGTTTGACTTTGGTTTGTTTGGCCCTTGTCAACGGGATATAATAGTTGACCTTTACATTTTTTGATGGGGAATGTAATTGATTTGGACCCCAACCTCTAGGGGTTTGGTTAAAGGTTACTAATACTAGTAGTGTTTGGTTCCGTCCACCTTAAAGGAATAATTTGAGGCTAGCCACCTATTTGAAAAGTCCCACCTAACTGGGTACCATTTGATGTTTGATGACCAGAGTAAATAAATGATTTGAATGAATTTGATATGAAAATGTTTGAATCAGAAATGAAAGTGTATAGTTAAAAGTTTTGAATGTATTGACAAAACTGATTGAAAGGTTTATGAAAATAATTAGTTATAATATCTCCTATTTTGCAAGTGAACTTGAAATATTTGATCTATGGACTGCTGTAGACCCTCAATTTTGTCCCTTGACAGTTGCATTTTATCCTATGGGTGTCACATGCACCCATGTTTTCATATGACCTCGCCATGACCCCCTTTTGGCCTTGATCAGTTTCTAAGCCTTATGTAGGTTCATTTGTGGTCCAATGTAGTGCGGGTGTGTAGTTCATTTTGGAGTTCCGTCATGGCCAATTTCCCTAGTTGTTCACATCATGCTATAGGGAAGGAAGTGAGGCCCCCCAAAAATTTCAGTTCAGTATGAATTCATAAGAGCATGTTCGAATTCGGAGCACTTAGGCTTATTTTGATCATATCTCCCTCATTTGAACTCGGAATCGTGCACCTTTTTTTTTATGGACTCCTTATTCTTCAAGGAACATTTTGTCAAAATTTCAAAATTTTTCTCAACCGCCTCAATCGGTTGGAATCTGGTTCAACTGGTTCATCGAGTCAGCTTGTATGGAGCACTAATTTTGGTGATTTTGGAGCCCAATTCCTACATAGCTTGGGCCCATGGGCTCTAGATCAGTTTTGGGCTGTATTTTGGATCCATTTTGGGCCTTATTTCGGATTCCTTGCAGCCCACCATGAATCCATATGGATCTTTGGTGGGAAAGCATGTTGAAAGCTTAAGATAGTCAACTTGCATGGAGAATGAGGAGAGGAGTTAATGGGGAAGTTGATTCCGAGACTAACTGGAGCTCTTTCCAGAGCTTGAAGGAGAGAAAAATGAAGAGGCTTTGATGGCTGGAAGTCTGGGACTATAAAAGAGGAAAAAAAAATTAGATTTGAAGGGACTTCTTCTTTTTCTAAAAGGGGAGACTCTGTGGAATCGTGGAGGAGGAATTTTATAAGAGGTTTTTGGAGGGTTTCTTTTCGTGAGTGGTCTGAGGGAGTGAAGTGAAGAGGTCCTCAGACTTTTGGGGGTCTCGGATACGTTTGGAGAAGCTTTGCAAGCTGAGGGAGCAGATCCTCTGTTTTTAGAAGAAAAGTAGAGTAAGGAAACGCTGCTCGTGTATAGATTGAGGCTGCCTCTCTAGGCCCCGCTTGAAAGTGGGAATCTTCTGACATTTGAAAGGCTTTGCACGTGAAGGAAAGAAGGAGAAGGAGGTCTGAGTTTGGATCTTTACCAGGTAAGATTCATGAGGAAATTTCAGGAATTTCATCTATTTGATTCAATTGTCTTTTTTTATGCTCAGCCAATCTTTGGATATCATCTTCTGATTTAAGTAGATTATTCCAGCTACGTGGATTATTTTAGACTTGCTGTGTATGCACTCATGCTCCCATTCATGGATTTCAATATTCTTTGTGTTTAGTTGATGCATGGGTGTCGGTTTCTTTAGAATCTGATGCATGCTATGTAAGGGTTGGGCTCACTGCCACTCTTAACTATTGTCATCCCTCAAAGTATTGCATGAAATAAGGATAGGGATGAAGGCAGTTTGGTTACTTTTTTTGGCACACTCGTTCTGTTGTGTTTTCTTATCTTTCCTCTGTCTGGGAATGCATGAGAATTTGGTATGACAGTTGTGGTTTCCTTTAGATTATCTCTCTATTCATATGTTGGTGAATATGTCTCTCCCATTGGTTGATTGATGCTTGATGTTATTGGGTAAGGAGAGGAAGCCCGAACTGTGAGACCCTTTTGTTTTTTATTATTCAAATGTTTTATGGGTTCAATACATTTTGGATTTAGGTGGGATTTAAGCCCACCCCTGAGTGTTGTTTTGGTAAGATATCTCAATTGAAATGTGAGAGGGTCTTGATATCATTGGTTTGCTTGTTGGGAAAATAGGCCACCATGGCCACTTAGTGTGCTAAGGGTAGTGACCTTTGGGCCGTTCAGATCTCAGTTCCAGATTTGCCCACTTGGGGCCTAGTCTTTACTTGAGCATGAATGAGTGGTTAAAGCCTAGATTGTGCATTTGAGGAAATATTGAATAAAATTCTGATTGCATGTTTGTTTTGAATTTGGGAAATGGGAAGGGTATTGATAATTGATTTGGGGAACTCAAGCCATTCCTGTCACATTTCAGTTGATTAAAATCAAAAGACAAAGTAAAGCTTAGGCTTGGCTTGCTTGAAGTCAAAGTTCTCCTTAGCTTAGGATTTGGGTGGAGGACTTTCACCCTCCTTGTTTTGTCAATGGATGAGGTCTCCATGGCATTCTTTGTGTTGGGTTTAGGGGCTGCCCATCTTGGACGCCCGATTTAGACTTGAAGTCAGGGGCACTTGGTTGTGTATGGGAGGGTGCCCTCAGTCATCATTGCCTCCTAGGGTCATTAGTTTAGTTTGAGAGGGTGGCCTTCATTTTAGTATGATAGGGTGGCTCTGTGGCAGCCTCGGTTTTGAAGCGCTTTGCATTGTCTTGGCCGGTTCTCCCTCATCCAGGCTCAGAATTGAGCGCCGTTTTTTTGTTAGATTTCTTATTCTTCAAGGAATCTTCTGGTAAAGTTTCAGATTTTTTTCTCAATCCAACTGGTTCATCCGGTGGCTTGGTGGCAGCCCCGTTTTATAAACGTTTTGCATTGTTTCAGCCGGTTCTCCCTCATCCGAGCTCGAAATTGAGCGCCGTTTTTTTTTTTTTTTGTTGGATTCCTTATTCTCTGAGGAATCTTCTAATAAAGTTTCAGATTTTTTTCTCAATCGGATGAACCAATTGGGAACCGGTTCAACAGGTGGCTTGGTGGCAGCCCCGTTTTATAAACGCTTTGCATTGTTTTGGCCGATTCTCCCTCATCTGGGCTCCGAATTGAGCGTCGTTTGTTTTGTTGGATTCCTTATTCTCTGAGGAATCTTTTGGTAAAGTTTTAGATTTCTTTTCTCAACCAGTTGGGCTGGTTGGGAACCGATTCAACCGGTTCTGCTAAGTAGCTCCAGTGTCAGCGTGTTTTGCCCCCCATTTTTGTTGTGGCTTGGGCCCTTAGGCTCCAAGGCACTTGTAGGCCACCTTTAGGGTCTGAATCCAGATTTGGTTTGACTTAATGTGGGCCCACCTATGAGTTGAGGGTATTATTGGCTAGAAAGGTTGGGGGCTTATTATGAATGTTTGGCTTGGGCATATTTTTATGTTTGATTAAAAGTGCTTATGTCTATTGATTTGCCCCTGTTTGCAGCGCTTGGCTAGGGACCCAAGGTACGTACTTGACTTGTTGGGAATTGGATTCATTTGCATGCGTGTGGTTTGGATATGTTTGCTCGTTGTGTGTTTATATTGCTTGACTAACCTCTTATGTAACGCTTGGCTAGGAACCTTAGGTACGCACCTTTTAGCTTTGATTTGTGGAGACTAAGTGCACGCTAGATACTGAGCAGGTTCGTGTGATTTATGTCATTTGTTTAGCCTGATTGATCGATTGATCTTTGACCCAGATGCTCCCATGTACCCAATTCATTAGTAGAGACCGAGTTCCAGGCCTAGAGGGGTGCTACCTCGCATGAGGTACCTTCCCAATAGGTAACCTGATCCCCGGACCCAGAATCTAGTTTTCGTAGATTGCTTTTTCCATACTGGAGTCATTAAGGGTTTTTGTTCTTACTTGATTTTCCCCTTTATAAAATAAAAATAAAAAGTAAGTGGTGACTCCAAACAAAACCGTTCCTCACCGGGGAAACCGAAAAACACACTTACTTTCTTATTCTTTTAAAAAGCGAGTCATGTTGGCCCATGGATCGGGTGAGGGTCCACAAATTGGCAACTCCACTAGGGATCGAACCCAGAATCTCTAGTTTCATAAGAGGATCAAGCTTGAACTTGAATTGGGTATATTGGAGCACATGGTTCTCTGATCAGTAGACTCTTAGGCTACATAGATGACTAATGATCACGTACTTGATTGGTATTTGGCTTGCACCTGTGATGTGTTGATGCTTGTGTGTCCATTTGATTGGTTTTAGCATGCTTGCTCATTGTTGATTGGTACTTGGTTATGAGATTTGGGATTAGCATAGATGGTTAGATTGTGTGTAGATTTTGTGGTAGGTCTTGCCCTTTGCGCATGATTGTTTGCTGCATGGCTACCATTTCTCTTGCATGACTATTTGCCGCTTATGTTTGTGAGGCGCCCTTGTATCCCCTTATTTTCGAATTACTAGTCTTGGTCGACTATTCCTCATTGATTGCTTGAGTTGTTTGGGAGTCATTCCCAACTGTTTGCTTTCAACCAAGCTAGGGGTTTGGGAGTAGGGTCTAGCATAGGGACTATATCGATGTTTGGGAGCATTATGGAGATGATGGATATCCAAGCAATGAAGACCTATATAGCCCTGTGGATTTCATTGGAAACATTTTGTGGCTTCAAAAATCATTCTCAGGACTCGAATCCATCATTCCAGATCTACTCGCTAAGTATGGACCGATCATCACCCTCCAAATTGGCTCTCACCCGACCATATTCATCTCCATCAAATCTCTTATCCACCAAGCCCTAGTCTAGAATAGCGCAGGCTTCGCCGACCGCTTTCCCGCACGGCTCACTCATAGTGTTATCAGTTGCAACCAACAGAACATTAACCCCGAGTTCTATGACCCAAACTGGCGCCTCTTCCGCTGCAACCTCATCTATGAAATCCTTAGTCCCTTGCACATCAAATTGTATTCTCGCGCACACAAGTGGGTCTTGGACATTCTCCTCTCTTGCCTTCAAAACCATTCCAAACCGAACCATGTGTTTGATCACTTCGGATATGCCATGTTTTGCTTACTGGTTCTTATGTGCTTTGGTGACCAGTTGGGAGATAAGCATATTCAAGAGATTGAAGTGATTAAGCGGAAAGCTTTGTTCAACTATGCTCTCTTCAATTCACTTAGTTTCTAGGATAGATTGGGGAAAATTTTGTTCAAAAAAAAAAAAAAACGTTGGGAGGAGTTGCTACAGTTCGCAAGGACTAGGAGGTCCTACTGATTCCCCACATCAGAGCTAGACGACAACTAAGGCAAGAAATGCAAGTAAAACAAGGGTAATCAGAGGACTATGTCTTGTCATATGCTAACACTTTGCTAGACTTGCAACTGCTGGAAGAGAAGTGGAAGCTTACTTATGGAGAGATAGTTAGTTTGTGCTTAGAGTTTCTCAATGCTGCAACTCATTCGATAAACACTACATTGCAATGGATTATGGCGAATCTGACGAAATACCTGCATATTCAAGCCAAGGTATATGAAGAGATTAGTGGGGTCGTGAAGGATGGAGCAGAAATGGTAATGGAGCAAGATTTGTAGAAGATGCCATATTGGAAGGTTGTGATTTCGGAAGGTCTGAGGCATCGTCTTCCAAGACACTTTGTGCTGCCTCATTCAATAACCCAAGATACAGTCTTAGACGGTTACCTCATACCAAAAAATGCTACTATAAATTTCAGGGTTATGGACATCAATCTAAACCCAAAAATATGGGAAGATCCAAAAGAGTTCAAGCTCGAAAGGTTCTTGAAAAGTTTGGAGGGGAAGAGAGGGATATGGACGCTGCTAGAAATCACGACGGTAATGAGAGCTCTCAATTCTATGACTCCAAAATGTTCTGATTAGAGGGATCTTCAGATATGAATCGCAAATAACACATCATCGACCTCATCACGCATGGGATAGAGTTCATTAGAATGATTTGATTTCCAAGTCTCCATACTATCATCAATAAGCATACTACCACCAAGCATGGATTCGTCTACAGTGGCCTGAAGCTACATTGATAAATTGATGAATCTCAAAGGAGAGTCGAGATCTGGTCTAAATCTGGTTGCCATAAAGAAAGGAAACTGTCAGAGCTCTTGGTTTTAGTTTAGATTATAGGATTTTTGCTAGCGGTAAAGGTTGAAACAATGAGTGTGGGATTGGAGTTTGGGATCAGATTACATGGAAACAGATTGATTTCTTCGACAAACCTATTGGTTGGTCTCTTGGTGATGCTGACAAGCTTCAATGGCTGCAAAGAACCAACTGTTTGATGGTGGCAACTCGGTTTCCCAACGGACAGAATTGAGAATGGGAAAGGAAAGGTAGTAGTGGCACACGATTGCATGTGAAGAAAATTCTCTGACATATACAGAAGGACGTCACTCATATATAAAGGATTTTATGCCATTCGATGGAAGAACAACCACCTTTCTCCAGGTTACACAGCCACAAACAGTCCACCTAGAACACCACGCATCCAGTTTTCATCCACACATATGCCACTTTGAGAAAGCCACAATCCACGCCATTGCTCGGAAACGTAAGTTGGAATTCCGTTCTACTTAAATCTTGATTTATTACATAAAAAAAAATTGTTGATTGCAATTGGGTTTGGGTTTTGATTCGTTATGTCAGATTGATAGGGTTTGAATTATTTAGTTCCAGTTTCGAATTCATCAGATTAGATTAGAGAGGTTTGAGTTTAATCAAGTTATGATTTTTATCCATTATATTGATTAGAAAAGTTTGGAACTTCTTGTTTTTGATTTGGCTTTGGTTCATTATGCTAGCTAGGAAAGCTTGAATTTTATTTAATTTCATTTAGATTTTTCACATTAGTTTGAAAAATTAAAATTTTGTTTTGATTTTTTATGATAGTTTGGAAAGTTATGACCTTTGTTTTAATTTAATGTTGATTCATTATTTTAGTTTGAAAGTTATGATTTTGTTTAATTTAGTTACGATTTATTATTTTTAGTTTGACAAGTTAGAATTTTTAAGTATTTGTTTGGATAATTCTTGATGATAATGGAAAAGTTAGAATTTTTAAGTGTTTGGATAATTCTTGGCGATAATGGAAAAGTTAGAATATTTAATAAGTGTTTGGATAATTTTTTATGATAGTGGAAAAGTTAGTATTCTTAAATATTTTTTTTAAAAAAAATAATTCTTGATGATAGTTAAAAATTTAGAATTTTGATTAGTATTAGTTTTGCTTTGTTCTTAGTTGGAAAATTCATAATTTCAGTTAGTTTAGTTTCAATTCATCTTTTAGTTTAGATGTTATTAAAATTCTAGTTTATTAGTTCAATTGATTCCGTGCTACTATTTCCATATCCTAAGTTTGTTAATTTTAATTCATGATTCATCATTTTTTTAGTTTATAAGTTTTAGAATTTAAGTTGGCTAATTTATTTCACTTTGTGTTGATATATTCATGTTTAAAAAAGAAAAAAAACTTGTTGATCACTCTAGTTTTGATTGATCTTGTTTTAGTTGATAGTTTTTTTTTTAGAATTTTAATTAGTTTGTTTGGTCTCATACTATTTGGTTCATGTTTTAAGATTGTTAATTTCAATTTTTTATTAATTCTATGCTTTAGAATTGTAGCCAATTAGTTTAATCTATCCCCATGTTATCATTTCGTCTTTAAAAATAGTTAATTTTAGTTTTTGATTGATTTTATTTAGTTTATGTGTTTGTTTTCTTTTATTTTATTGATTAGTTTAGTCGATTGTATCTTGTTAGATTTATGACTTAAAATCGTCAATATTAGTTGATATGTGTTGTTAGTTTTGTTTTAAAAGTCAAATAATATTTGCGATTGATTTATTTTATCTTAAGTTTAAATGTTTTTAAAGTTCCAGTGCTTGTAAGATCTAAAAGGTTTTGGTTTATCACTTTGGTCATCCTTTTTCAAATTCAATTTCTAGAGGCCATCAGAAAATAATGAAGATTGACCTCCATTCTCACCACTTAAGTTTGCTTGGTTGTCAAAAATTCTACTTTGTGATTTTGTTTATTTTATTTTGCTTGTTTCTTATCTTTGTTGTTTGGAAATTAATTTCTTTTATTTAAAAAAAAATACTTTTCTCAAAAGATCCCTTTGATAATCTGTTTTAAAAATTCATTTAGAGTCATTGGAATCAAAATCTCATTTTCTTAAATAATGTGCAACCATGTTTAGATAGGTTTACATCTTTCTCAGTTTTCAATCAAAGCTATGGTTTTGAGTAAGACACGACTCCAAGCTTGTGGTCCCAAATAAATTGGATAATTCTAGCCTAGATTAGTGTATATCAATTGGGGAATTGGTGGAACCCATACATAAGAAAATTTTTCAAAACTCATCTTTGCTGTCACCTTTGCTATTTGATGAAATCATGTCTATTTATTTTTTAGCAATTATATACAAGATGTATGTGATAATTGATGATTTCGTATACTTTGATCATTTTTGCTATGCTAATTAGATAATAAGCATGCTAGGATTTCTTTATTTTATTATTTATTATCTAACCCCTCATGTATTGTGGAAACATGTTACAAGTTATCTATGCTATCCAGGTACGCCCCCTATCACCCATCTTCTAAATTTTGTGAATATGCTTGTCACTGTGAACCGTGCCTATGTTTAATAGTGCTTGGGTGTCTTGATACATTGTTTTATTGTTCGATTATTTATGATAAAACGCATGCTGGATGATATACTATTTGAACTAACTTTGATGTCTTGTGATAACGCTTAAGAAGCAGTCCAAGTACGCACCCTAAATCTTCTTTATGATTATGATTGGTTTTCATGTTTGGCATGCTTTTTGAAATCACCTAGCCTACTTACGTATCTATAAACAACCAAATTAATTACCACATTTCCCTCAACTTAGTCGGTAGAGCCCTTTGTAGGGCTTGGAGGGGTGCTACCTTTTAGAGGTACCTTCCCAATAGGTAACCTGATCTCCGGACCTAGACTTGGGTTTTTCAAAGACAAGATTTTCCAAAAACTATGGAGTCACTTTTTTTTGGGTTTTCTTTCTTGTTTCATTTTCCCTTTAAAATAAAAATAAAATAAGTGGCGACTCCGACGTTTTCCAAAACTATTTTTTCACCAATAAAAGCGAGTCTCGCCGATTGAGTGGGGGTGCATGTGAAAAATGCGAGTCCACAAATTGGCGAGTCCACTAGGGATCTTGAGGATCAAGCTTGAACACTAGTTGAGGAAAATATTGCGTTTAATTGGTTGATTAGAGGGTATCCCCTCTTTTTAGGCAAGATGATCCGATTTGCTTGCTTGTTTTGTTTGCTATCTTAGCATGTTTGATTATCTTGAATGATCACTTGACTGCTCGCTCACTTCAACATGATTCACTCTCACATATGATAGATAGAACTTTGTTTATATGATATCTATTTGCCTGGTATGATTGCTTGTTGCATGACAACCATTCCACTTGCCTGATGTATGATTGTTTGTTTATGTTTACCTTCTCACTTTAGATCTTAGGTTTTTCGGATTCACCCACATCCTTCACTATGCCCTTTAGATAATCCTTGAGTGTTGAGATATGAGAGAGCCTTCACCATTAAGAAACCCCCTAGGGACACGAGGAAATGCATGTGTGGAGTGATGACCACCTTGTATGGAAGTACCCCGTCTCCTTGGAGGCATGTAGAGGGTTGCGTACCACCGGAGGGTACGATCGCTTCTACTAAGGATCCTTTAACCCACCCATTTTATCTTATAGAGCCACCTTAACCTTATAGATTGGCCTAGATCCAATTAAGATTTCACTTCTACACATGGGTGCATTTGTGGACCTTCAGAGTTGCCTTAGTCACAATTGGGTTCAGTTATCCTTTTCATGGTCTCTTTTGGTGTGCTAAGAGATTGGTACATATTTGAGTTTTAGTTAGGCCACCTTTCTGCATTGTGATTAGTGCGTTTCCACTTCTTTTAAGTTTCTTTCATGTCATATCTCTTTTCATACCTTTGTACCTTATAGGAGTGTTATTCATTTTGGTTCAAAGCAGTCAAGTATGGATCCTCAACATGATATAATAGATCAACTTACAGTCACCATGACTCCATTCAGGAGGCATTAACAGGTTTGAGCTAGAGGATTGATGGACAGTGAGATAGATAACCTCTAGTTCAGGATGGGATGTCGTGTGATTCATTATTGCCCATCCCCACCACCCAATTAGCCAGTGACATTGTTGAGGGTGACATCGTACATATGATGAGTTTAGTGGATTATTGGTCAAAGTTTATCAGATGAGAGTTCTTATAGAGGATGTTAGTTTTTTCTATAAGATGGGTGATTTGATTGACATGGTTTTCTTCATGACGAGCTTGAGATGGATGTATTGGATGACAGTTGGATGGTTAGCACAGATTAGCAAGAGATAGTTCAATCTCTTGATATGTTTAAGATCTTCATCATTGAGAGTTTATAAGATATTCGGTTTATTTATGTTGGGGCATCCTGCTTATGTTGATGACGTGTTTGAGGACGATGCTTAGCCCAGTTATGGTCATGAAGATTCATCTATTCCAGGAGGCCCTAAGGACTTACTTGGAACACCATATGTCCTTATAGAGTTGACCCCAAAGAGGAAATATGATTGTCATATTTGGATAAAGACCAGTTCTTAGACCCTACCAATGTGGATCAGCTAAAGAAGTATTACATTTGAGACTGTGGTCGCAGAATGGGTGACAATCATTTTGGTTAGCCTTACACTTTATCACCTTTATCTATATATTAGATCATTTCTAGCCCATTGAGCCTCACGTGGTACATTAAAGCCTTTTTTTCTTTCTTATAACCTTGATCACCATTTCTACACTTAGGTTGGGGCCCTTTGATGTATAACCGTGCTTTGCTAGGAAAGTCTCATGAGCTTTAGACTTATAGGCCTATCTTCTCATTCTTGTTACCATATCCTTATTATCCCGTTTGTTCTATTTTACTATCATCACATTTTCATTCTCTTTCTTACTTTTATCATTATTTGCTTCATCTTATCTCTTCTCTTCTTTGGGTTGACAATTCTTCACATCTTGGTGTAAAAAGGGCAATCATATCACTCCATTCATCCCATCATTTGGCATTGATTCGAATATTTTAGTTTGAAAGGTTGTCTCGTGGGTTGGGGTTCATGTATTCATTAGTGACTTGAGAGAGTTTATTTATTCCTTATATCTTTCCCATTGGAGTTCGATTTATTGATGATTAGAGTATGTGCATAAAAAAAAATGTAATGATATGTTCGTATATGGTATCTTGCTCCATTAGGCACTTATGTCACCTTTTAAGGTCTATTTATTGGATATATTTGTCATTGTGGATTCTTATGAGATTTTTATATGAGTTTTCACTCCTTGAGTCACTCTTGTTATGCACTTAGAGTGTCGAGGGTTCATGTGAGAGTTCAACGAGATCCTATGCTTCTTGGATCATGGTTGATATGTATTAGGTATGAGAGATGAGTAACCTTTTTACTAGGGTCTTCGGATCATTGTCCTATCCTCCATTCCATCATTGGTGATATGACTTTCCTTTATTGTACTAATATGGGTTGATCATCATTCATTCCACTTTCTTATTGGCTTTTTTTTTGTGTCCCATCACCTTTTTCCAGATCTTCGTTCCATCTTTTATCCATTTCCTACATATTGATACACATTTCTTATTTGATACCTTCTTCACATCATTCACATGTTTCATTGATGGTTTGACCACTTATCCTTTTTCTTGTTCCGCCATAGACATTTCCTTTGGTTACCTTTAGGTCCATGGCTCATGAGATTTTTCTATGCATTACATCTTGTACACGAGGGTATGGGTTTGATCATTGGGTATTTGAGCCTAGTTTCCCTTCATTTCTTTCATCCTATCACCCTGGCCTACATTACGTCCCGTGTCTTAAGACCACCCTAAGGCCATGAGATCATATGCTATCTTTGACAGCCTCTACTTAGGCTGGTGTTTGGGATTTGGTTTACATATAGACGTCATCCCGTTTCTTCTTCTGGGAGATGCTTCTTTGATGCTTGGAGGTGATTTAGCGATGGATGTAGACGATTGCTTCATCTTATGGATGATATTTGACGTTGTCTGGATTTCCATTCTACTGTGTATCAGCTATCATACTGGGGCATATTCCCCTTTCATTTGGTTGAGATGAGCTCCTACTTCAAGCCTGGGCATTTTCACCAATCAGAGATCCCTAGTGGAGTATGTTGAGATGATATCAGTTTTAGTGGAGCATTGTGGGGCTCATTGACGGTTTTCATGATTCTAGGTTCCATTTATGGAGTATTTTTGAGATGGACTAGTGGATTATTGTTGAGCTGGAGATAGTTGATTGATGATGTTAGATAGATCTTTTTATTGTGCATTGGTTACACACACTAGGGCACATTTCCACATTTCTCCAGGGTTCCTAGTTGTTGTTAGACGGTATGGCTATCATTATTCATGGTTATAGAGATGTTTGATTGGTTTTGATAGATTCTTTATTATACATCGAATATCCATACTAGAGCATATTTTCCTCTCCTTGTTAAGATTTTGTTTGCACAGTGGTATGAGGATGGATGATTGGTGTTAGTTATCTACCTCATGACTTTGACATCAGATTTTATACTGGGGCATACTTCCTCATTTTCTTTTAGTATCCTTGAGATTAGGATAGCGGCCAGCTTGGTTTTAGATTGAGTATTAGTATGGGGCTTCCGACGATTGGCTGTATCAAGGCCTCCCTACATGGATGTGTTGAGATAGAGATGGATCGCATCAAGTTTCCCCTAAGGTGCATAGGTGGATCTTTTAGCATGATGTTCATGAGATAGATTGCTTTCATTATTGTTACCTTACAGATTGGGTTATCTAGATGAGCAGTATTTTTGTACACTTCGAGATTTGCTTTTAGATGAGTTATGATATACACACTCCGAGATTTACCTTTAGAGGTTTGTCGCCAGAGCAACTTGTGAGACATAGAGAGTTCTTTAAGTTCAGATTTTTCAGAGGTCTGTCATGATGCATCTGTTTTTGACCCATTGATTTCAGCAAATGATTGGTTTATTGGTTATTTCAGCAGTACAAGCACTCTAGATATTGGGCCATATTTCCTTTTCTAAGTTCAGTAGTCCAACCTTTGGCACTTTAAGCATACGACTTTGAGCCCATTTGCTTCCTATCCACTTTCGAGTTGGTCGTCTTTATCTATGCCTTCTAGACCCTACATCGTGTAGCCCTGAGCTATCCATTCCTTCTAAACCTTGAGTCTTATAGCCTTGATCTATCCATTCCTTCTATACCCTGAGCCATGTAGCCCTGAGCTCACGACCTAGAGTCGTTTTTCTCATTTACGACCTAGAGTTGTTTTTTCTCATTTATGACCCAAAGTCATTTTTTTTCCATTTAGAGCCCAGAGCTCACGACCCAGAGTCATTTTTCTCATTTATGATCCAGAGTCATTTCTTTTCCATTTAGAGCCTAGAGCTCACAACCTAGAGTCGTTTTTTCTCATTTATGACCTAGAGTCATTTCTTTTTCATTTAGAGCCCAGAGCTCATGACCTAGAGTCGTTTTTTCTCATTTATGACCTAGAGTCATTTCTTTTCCATTTAGAGCCTAGAGCTCATGACCTAGAGTCGTTTTTCTCATTTATGACCCAGATTCATTTCTTTTCCATTTAGGGCCCAAAGCTCATGACCTAGAGTCGTTTTTCTCATTTATGGCCCAAAGTCATTTCATTTCCATTTAGAGCCTAGAGCTCACGACCCGGAGTCATTTTTCTCATTTATAACCCAGAGTCATTTTATATTTTTTTTCCATTTAGAGCCTAAAGTCGTTTTTCTCATTTATGACCCAAAGTCATTTTGTTTTTCCATTTAGAGCCTAGAGTCATTTTTCTCATTTATGACCTAGAGTCATTTCTTTTCCATTTAGAGCCTAGAGCTCACGACCCAGAGTCGTTTTTCTCATTTATGACCTATAGTCATTTTTTTTCCATTTAGAGCCCAGAGTCATTTCTTTTCCAGTTAAAGCCTTGAGCTCACAACCTAGAGTCATTTTTTATCATTTATGACCCAGAGTCATTTCTTTTCCATTTAGAGCCTAGAGCTCATGACCTAGAGTCGTTTTTCTCATTTATGACCCAAAGTCATTTCTTTTCCATTTAGAGCTTAGATTCGTTTTTCTCATTTATGACCTAGAGCTCACGACCTAGAGTCGTTTTTTCTCATTTATGACACAGATTCATTTCTTTTCCATTTAGAGCCTAGAGCTTACGACCCATAGTCGTTTTTCTCATTTATGACCTAGAGTCATATTTTTTCCATTCAAAGCCTAGAGTCGTTTTTCTCATTTATGACCCAGAGTAATTTCTTTTCCATTTAGAGCCTAGAGCTCATGACCTAGAGTCGTTTTTTCTCATTTATGACCCAGAGTTATTTCTTTTCCATTTAGAGCCCAGAGCTCACGACCTATAGTTGTTTTTTCTCATTTATGACCTAGAGTCATTTCTTTTCCATTTAGAGCCCAGAGCTCACAACCTAGAGTCATTTTTCTCATTTATGACCTAGAGTCATTTCTTTTCCATTTAGAGCCCAGAGCTCACGACCTAGAGTCGTTTTTCATTTATGACCTAGAGTTATTTCTTTTCCATTTAGAGACCAGAGCTCACAACCTAGAGTCGTTTTTCTCATTTATGACCCAGAGTCATTTCTTTTCCATTTAGAGCCTAAAGCTCATGACCCAAAGTCTTTTTTCTGATTTATGACCCAAAGTCATTTCTTTTCCATTTAGAGCCCAGAGCTCACGACCCATAGTCGTTTTTTCTCATTTATGACCCAGAGTCATTTTTTTTCCATTTAGAGTCCAGAGCTCACAACCTAGAGTCGTTTCTCTCATTTATGAACCAAATTAATTTCTTTTCCATTTAGAGCCCAAAGTTCATGATCCAGAGTCGTTTTTTTCATTTGACTTAGAGTCATTTCTTTTCCATTTAGAGCCCAGAGGTCATGACCTAGAGTTGTTTTTCTCATTTATGACCCGAAGTCATTTCTTTTTCATTTAGAGCCTAGAGCTCACGACCCAAAGTCGTTTTTCTCATTTATTACCTAGAGTCATTCATTTTCATTTAGAGCCCTGAGCTCACAACCTAGAGTCATTTTTCACATTTATGGCCCAGAGTCATTCTTTCCACATAGAGCCTTAAGCGCGCGACATAGAGTTGTTCCATTTTTGTGACTGCGACCCTTTGTTCCGAGCTTACTCTCGTCATGTGCTAGGACAAAATCTTTAGTTATTTTCTTTTAGTTCTTTGGTATAGTTCATTTTGCTCCACTCATTATTCGTATTTTTACTCACATTCCCTCCACTCGTGATCTCTACCGAAAAGGGGCATATTTGTAGACCCTTCATTTTGTCATCCTAGCACATGTCCTATTAGGTATTTGTCTGGTACTTTACGACACTTCCTTGGTGGCCCATTACTACTCATGTAGCCTTTCTTTTCTAAGCCACCTTGGGGATTTTGGTTAAAGGATTTATCT
Source organism: Vitis vinifera (assembly GCF_030704535.1). Lineage (NCBI taxonomy): Eukaryota > Viridiplantae > Streptophyta > Magnoliopsida > Vitales > Vitaceae > Vitis > Vitis vinifera. Next base: position 15,861,686 of record NC_081814.1, read on the forward strand.
AACCCCATTGTGACTCTTAGCAGCCCTAATTTAACCTTAGGCCCACTTGGCCCATTAGGCACCACTGATTACTACTCAAAAAGTGCTATTTGATAGCTTATAATTAATCCTTTTAAACACTTTTGAGTAGTAGTTTTGGCCTTTTAACTCAATTGGCATGTTAAGGACCCTTGAAAGCAATTTTAATCACTTTGTGTAAGTTTTGGTGTTTTTGTTAGTAATTTGATCACCAAAGCAATTCAAGTTTGAGGAGAGTTTTGAGGAATCTTGGGTAAAGCTTAGAAGTCATTTGCCAAGAGTAAATCCGGATGGCAAGGAGAAAAAGTAAAGAGAATCTGCCATGAAGCATATTCTTGATGACAGTCGTAGCAGCCACTTTTGGAGTACTTTCTGAAGTCCAATTGATGCATGCTATATACCATTTCAAAGCTCAGGAAGTCAACAATCCAATGCTTTAAACGGTGCGTAATTTGGAGTTGAAACAAAGAAGTTGAAGCCATTGCAAGCCAATCACTCCAAGCTGAAGGAAGCATTTTCCAAAGTGTTGCGAAATCACCCTTTTGTTGCGAAGTGATTCCGCAGCCTTTTTGTACAGTAGGGTGTATTTCCTTCTGAAGTTGCCCGATATATGCCGCGAGAGGGAAGCTGGGAACCTCAAGGTGGAAGCCATCTTCGCAGCCCTGCGAAGATAGCATGTTGTTGCGAAATGATTTCGCAGCCCTTCTTGAGTGTCTACGAAATCTCGCAGACACCATTTTCTCTTGCGAAATGGTTCCTGGAGCATCCCGATATTTGCTACTGACATTGGGAGATATTTTACATCAGATTTTTGTTGTCTAAATCCCAAAATACTCCTTGTAAGCCACCAATTATAAGATTCCTTAGCTTTTAAGTTAGTAAAAAGAGAAAATATCTATGTAATAATTAGTTTTATATTATGTTCATATAAATACCTCTCGGGAGCCTGTTCTCAGGGGCGATCCTTTTGTAAAGTTTTGGGTAAGCAAGTAAAGTTCAGTTCTTTGTATTGCCTTACCTTCTCACTTTGTATATTTTATTTTCTTACTAAGTTATGAACTCTCTGAGGAGTTTTCCCTAGAGAATGAGTAACTAAACCTCTAATTCCTTGGAGCTAAGGTTGCCGGGGAAGGTTCCAAGTGCAAGAATGCAAAGCTTTGTGGTTTTAGCTAGTAATGAAGAGGAAGTGAAATCCTTTAGTGATTTCTATGCTTTTAGTTAACTTAAAACACCTTAGAGTCATCTGGGCCAACACTTGGTAAGGCAAGTGATTTCCAACCATGGAAATGCACTAGTTTACCCCTTGCGAGCCTCTGGGAGGTGACTTTAAGGTAGGATTTTCTAGAATAGCCAACACTTGGTAAGCTTTTGGACTCCAAGGAGACATCCATTAGTTATCTCTTGCGAGCTTTTGAAGGGAAGTCCAAGGTTAAAGATCATCTTGAATGGTAAGTGCTCGTGAGAGGCATGAACCATTGCAAGTTGCATCAGTGAGAGAATTAAAGCTGAAATCCAATTAAAGGATGTATCTGTACAACACCGGTTAGAGACTTGACTATATGTTGAATCTCTAACGCGAGGAAAGGAACCATCTGACCGGAGCTATGTCTTTTGCATGAGGAACCACCCCAGTGAACCTAACTCTCCAAGGAATGCTTTTCTTCCTAAGTTATTCCGAGTACTTGTTATGTTAGTTAGTTTAAATCTTTACCAATCAAAGTTTGTGTTTTATTTCTTAAGCTAACCTTGAAATGAAACAAGACCAATTCACTTGGAATTGGTATCATTGATAGCTTGCTAATCCTTCCCAGTGAACGATCCTAGAGCCGCTATACTATAGTAGCTTTTTCTTTGCTACCCTAGTATATGGTGTTATAGGTTATAAATTTTATTGATTACTCCCTCAATCAAGGAGCACCAGCTGGACACGAATCAGCTGAGACACCAATTGGGCACGAATCAAATGGCGCCGTTGCCGGGGAAGGTGTCAAGTTTCTAGAGATACCATTTTTGAGCACTTGTGATTTTCATCACAAGTTTGGTAACGTTTCTTTCATTTTACTAATTCTCATTCTTTCTTTACTAATTCATAATCCAAGTTTATCTTTTAAATTCAGCTTAGTTTAATTTTGTTGTTGTTGTAGCCCTGTTTTCTTTTGTTGTCCTTTATTTTCATTTTAGTTGCAGATAGATACTAGTTGTGTATGCCAAAGTGGATACGAGACAGTGGAGGAAGGCTTGTTAAGTGTGATATTCCTCAGAGAAAAGAATTCGAATTAAGCTTGAATATCATGGAAACTACACCTGAAGATCAGCATAGTCACCAAGGTCGTCAAGACAATCTCAATGAATTCAGATCAATGAGGGACCGCATGCATCCACCTCGTATGAGTGCACCATCATGTATAGTGCCCCCTACAGAGCAGCTAGTGATCAGACCGTATCTTGTTCCACTTCTACCAACTTTCCATGGGATGGAAAGTGAGAATCCGTATGCACACATCAAGGAATTTGAAGATGTTTGTAATACATTCCAAGAGGGAGGAGCTTCAATTGATTTGATGAGGCTTAAGTTATTTCCTTTTACTTTAAAGGATAAGGCCAAATTTTGGCTTAATTCTTTAAGGCCAAGGAGTATCCGTACTTGGACTGACTTACAAGCTGAATTCCTCAAGAAATTTTTTCCCACTCATAGAACAAATGGCTTGAAAAGGCAAATTTCAAACTTCTCAGCTAAAGAAAATGAAAAATTCTATGAGTGTTGGGAAAGATACATGGAAGCTATAAATGCTTGCCCTCACCATGGCTTTGATACTTGGCTATTGGTGAGCTATTTTTATGATGGTATGTCCTCCTCAATGAAGCAACTCCTCGAGACAATGTGTGGAGGAGATTTCATGAGCAAAAATCTAGAGGAAGCTATGGATTTCTTAAGCTATGTAGCTGATGTTTCAAGGGGATGGGATGAACCAACCAAAGGAGAAGTGGGTAAGATGAAGTCTCAACTGAATGCTTTCAATGCAAAGGCTGGGATGTATACCTTGAAAGAAGATGATGATATGAAAGCAAAGATGGCAGCTATGACAAGAAGATTGGAGGAGCTGGAGCTGAAAAGAATTCATGAAGTGCAAGCTGTTGCTGAAGCACCAGTGCAAGTGAAGCTGTGTCCTAATTGTCAATCATATGAACATTTGGTGGAGGAATGCCCTACAATTTCAGCTGAAAGGGAGATGTTTAGAGATCAAGCAAATGTTGTTGGACAATTCAGGCCCAATAACAATGCGCCTTATGGAAATACCTACAACTCAAGTTGGAGGAATCATCCAAATTTCTCATGGAAGGCCAGAGCAACTCAATACCAACAGCCGGATCCACCATCTCAACAATCTTCAAGTCTTGAACAAGCAATGGCTAATCTCAGCAAGGTAGTGGGAGATTTTGTTGGAAAGCAAGAAGCCACCAATGCTCAAATCTATCAAAGAATTGATAGAGTAGAGAGTATGTTGAATAAAAGGATGGATGGAATGCAAAATGATATGAACCAAAAGTTTGATAACATCCAATATTCAATTTCAAGGGTCACAAATTTGAACACACTGTAAGAAAAGGGAAGATTTCCTTCTCAACCCCACCAAAACCCTAAAGGTGTCCATGAAGTGGAAAGCCAAGAGGGAGAATCATCACAGATGAAAGATGTCAAAGCCTTGATTACTCTAAGGAGTGGTAAAAAAATTGAGCAGCCAACACCCAAGCCACATGTTGAGAAAGAAGAAGAGATAAAGAAAGGGAAGGAAATGGAAGATAAAGAGAGTGAGATCAGTGAAGAAAAGAAGGACTCTGATTCAATAATGAATGCAATTCCAGAGAAGGAACTTATGAAGGAAGAAATGCTGAAGAAATCAACTTCTCCACCTTTTCCTCAAGCATTACATGGGAAAAAGGGGATTAGAAATGCAGCTGAAATCCTTGAAGTATTGAGACAAGTGAAAGTCAATATTCCACTGCTGGATATGATTAAACAAGTTCCAACGTATGCAAAATTCCTAAAGGATTTATGTACTATCAAAAGAGGGTTGACTGTAAACAAGAAAGCCTTCTTGACTAAGCAAGTAAGTGCAATCTTACAATGTAAGTCTCCTTTGAAGTACAAAGACCCGAGAAGTCCTACCATTTCAGTCATGATTGGAGGAAAGGTAGTGGAGAAAGCCTTGTTAGATTTGGGAGCAAGTGTGAATTTGCTTTCTTATTCCGTCTACAAGCAATTGGGACTTGGAGAGTTGAAGCCAACAGCAATCACTTTATCTCTAGCAGATAGATCAGTGAAAATTCCAAGGGGGGTAATTGAGGATGTATTGGTTCAAGTGGATAATTTCTACTATCCAGTAGATTTTATTGTTCTTGATACAAATCCTACTGTAAAGGAAGGTAATTTAGTTCCTATCATCCTTGGAAGGCCATTTCTTGCTACCTCAAATGCAATCATCAACTGCAGGAATGGGCTGATGCAACTCACTTTTGGCAACATGATACTGGATCTCAATATTTTCTATATGTCTAAAAAGCAAATCACTCCGGAAGAAGAAGAGGGTCCAGAAGAGCTGTGCATTATTGACACTTTGGTGGAGGAGCATTGTAATCAAAATATGCAAGACAAGTTGAATGAAAGTCTTGTGAATTTTGAGGAAGGTTTGTCTGAATCTCCTACTATGCTTGCTACTCTACAAAGTTGGAGAAGGATAGAAGAGATTCTACCTTTGTTCAATAAAGAAGAAGAGGCAGTTGCTGAAACAGAAATTCCAAAACTCAATCTGAAGCCTCTACCTGTGGAGCTGAAATATACATATCTTGAAGAAAATAATCAATGTCCTGTTGTGATATCTTCATCTCTGACCAGTCATCAAGAGAATTGTTTAATGGAAGTTCTCAAGAGGTGTAAGAAGACAATAGGATGGCAAATATCCGACTTGAAAGACATTAGTCCTTTAGTTTGTACTCATCATATATATATGGAGGAGGAGGCAAAGCCAATTCGTCAACTTCAAAGAAGATTGAATCCTCATTTACAAGAGGTGGTGCGAGCTGAGGTGCTGAAGCTACTTCAAGCAGGAATCATTTACCCTATATCTGATAGCCCTTGGGTGAGTCCTACTCAAGTGGTACCAAAGAAGTCAGGGATCACAGTGGTTCAGAATGAAAAAGGAGAAGAAGTTACTACACGCCTCACTTCAGGTTGGAGGGTGTGTATTGATTATAGAAAGTTGAATGCTGTAACCAGGAAGGATCATTTTCCATTGCCATTTATTGACCAAGTGCTGGAGAGAGTCTCTGGACATCCTTTCTATTGTTTTTTGGATGGGTATTCAGGGTATTTTCAGATTGAAATTGATGTGGCAGATCAAGAAAAGACCACTTTTACATGTCCATTTGGAACATATGCTTACAGGAGAATGCCTTTTGGTTTATGCAATGCACCTGCTACATTTCAAAGATGTATGTTGAGTATTTTCAGTGATATGGTGGAGCGAATTATGGAGGTTTTCATGGATGACATCACCGTATATGGAGGTACATTTGAGGAATGCTTAGTTAATTTGGAAGCAGTTCTTCATAGATGCATTGAAAAAGACCTGGTGCTCAATTGGGAGAAATGCCATTTTATGGTACGTCAAGGAATTGTCCTTGGCCATATCATCTCTGAAAAAGGCATTGAAGTTGATAAAGCAAAGGTGGAGCTTATTGTCAAATTGCCATCCCCAACAACTGTAAAAGGAGTAAGGCAGTTCCTTGGCCATGCAGGGTTCTATAGGAGGTTTATAAAAGGGTTTTCAAGTCTTTCAAAACCTCTTTGTGAGCTGTTAGCTAAGGATGCTAAATTTATATGGGATGAAAGGTGTCAAAACAGCTTTGATCAGCTGAAAAAGTTTTTAACAACAACTCCAATAGTGAGAGCCCCTAACTGGCAATTACCTTTTGAACTGATGTGTGATGCCAGTGACTTTGCTATAGGAGCTGTGCTTGGCCAAAGGGAAGATGGGAAGCCCTATGTGATTTACTATGCAAGCAAAACACTGAATGAAGCTCAAAGGAACTACACAACTACAGAGAAAGAATTGTTAGTTGTGGTATTTGCTTTGGACAAATTTCGTGCTTATTTAGTGGGGTCTTTCATCATTGTCTTCACTGACCATTCAGCCTTGAAGTATTTATTGACAAAGCAAGATGCAAAAGCAAGGTTGATTAGATGGATTCTTTTGTTACAAGAATTTGATCTTCAAATCAAAGATAAGAAAGGAGTGGAGAATGTGGTAGCTAACCACCTTTCAAGGTTAGTTATAGCACATAATTCCCATCCCTTGCCTATTAATGATGATTTTCCTGAAGAATCACTCATGTTCCTAGTGAAAACTCCTTGGTATGCTCATATTGCTAATTATTTAGTAACTGGTGAAATTCCAAGTGAGTGGAATGCACAGGACCGGAAGCACTTCTTTGCCAAAATTCATGCTTATTATTGGGAAGAGCCCTTTCTTTTTAAGTATTGTGCAGATCAGATCATAAGGAAGTGTGTTCCTGAAGATGAGCAGCAAGGGATTCTATCTCATTGTCATGAGAATGCATGTGGAGGCCACTTTGCCTCTCAGAAAACAGCTATGAAGGTGTTGCAATCAGGGTTTACTTGGCCATCTCTTTTCAAAGATGCCCACATCATGTGTAGAAGTTGTGATAGATGCCAAAGGCTTGGAAAGCTAACAAAAAGAAATCAAATGCCTATGAACCCCATTCTAATAGTTGAGCTATTTGATGTATGGGGCATTGACTTCATGGGACCTTTTCCAATGTCTTTTGGTAATTCTTACATCTTGGTGGGGGTGGATTATGTTTCTAAATGGGTTGAGGCAATCCCCTGTAAACAAAATGATCACAGGGTGGTTCTCAAGTTTCTTAAAGAGAACATTTTCTCAAGATTTGGGGTGCCCAAAGCCATAATCAGTGATGGAGGTGCTCATTTTTGCAACAAACCTTTTGAAGCTCTGTTATCCAAGTATGGAGTGAAGCATAAGGTGGCTACACCTTATCATCCTCAAACTTCCGGGCAAGTTGAGCTAGCTAACAGGGAAATAAAGAACATATTGATGAAAGTGGTGAATTCCAGCAGAAAGGATTGGTCTATTAGGCTTCATGATTCATTGTGGGCATATAGAACAGCTTATAAGACTATTCTTGGCATGTCTCCCTATCGTCTTGTCTATGGCAAAGCATGTCATCTCCCTGTGGAAGTTGAATACAAAGCTTGGTGGGCAATAAAGAAGCTGAACATGGATTTGATCAGAGGCGGAGAAAAGAGATATCTAAACCTTAATGAGATGGAGGAATTAAGAAATAATGCTTATATCAATTCCAAAGTTGCAAAATAGAGGATGAAAAAGTGGCATGATCAACTCATCTCCAACAAGGAATTTCAGGAAGGGCAAAGAGTTTTATTGTATGACACAAGACTCCATATCTTTCTTGGGAAGCTCAAGTCAAGGTGGATAGGCCCGTTCATAATTCACCGAGTATGTTCCAATGGAGTGGTGGAATTATTGAATTCAAATGGCAAGGACACCTTCAAAGTCAATGGATATCGTCTCAAGCCATTCATGGAGCCATTCAAACCAGAAAAGGAGGAAATCAACCTCCTTGAGCCTCAAAAAGCCTAAGCAAAGAAGGGTTTGCTGGACGTGGTTTACCACAGTCCAAAATTTTTATAAATTTTGTAAATTTTCAAGTTTTTTTCATACATTTGATCTTAGTTTTTTATCTTAAATCATGTTTTTAGGTGTGTTTTAATCTTTTTGAATGATCTTAGGTGGAAGAAATTTCAAGGAAATTGAAAGAAAAAAAAATCGGATCAAAATCGGAGCAAAAACAGAGCAAAAACAGAGCTCTGCGAGATTTCGCAGCCTAAAGAAAACTTCTGCGAAATGAGCATTTTGTTGCCAAATCATTCCGCAACACTTTGAGATTCTTTGCGAGATTTTTCGCAGCTGCGAAGGCGAGTTTGGCACACATGTGCCACTTCGCAGCATAGGAGTCCCCATTTCGCAGCTGCGAAACGTCTGCGAAGCGGTAAAACCCAGATTTCGCAACAAAAGTCCCATTCCGCAGGGTATTTCGCAATTGCGAAAGCGATTTTGGCACACGTGTGCCACTTCGCAGCACAGTAACATTAATTTCGCAGCTGCGAAACGCATTGCGAAGTGGCTGCGAAAATGGCATTTTGCTGCGAAACTCAAACTAACCCTTAGTCTTCTGTTATTCCTATTTATACCGGTCATTTGAGCTGCGAAAAGGGTTTCAAAATCAGAGCGCGCCATTCTCGCAGACCGTCCATCTCCTTCCTCGAGCCTCACCGCGCAAGCCTCCGGTCATCTTCTCCGACCATCAGTTCCGGCCAACTTTCGGCAACCCGAAATGGCGCGAACCAGAGGGGCCAAGTCTTCCTCCCCTTCAAACCGCAAGAGAAGCTTGCGAAAGGAGCCAGTTCCGGATCCCATTTCTGAGCCTTCGCAGCTGAAAGCAATTCCTCCTCCGGTGAAGCCCGCGCCGCCAAAGCCACCGGCGAGACGTTACTTAACCAGGTCAGGAGGTCGGCCACTGCAAAAGAGGCCAAGGGTTGAAAGCTCAGAACCCATTGACCTGACTGAAAAATCTCCAGAGCCTTCGCCGGTTCCATCTCCGGTATCCTCGCCAATTTCCTCTCCAGTATCATCTCCGGTATCCTTGCCAGTTCCGTCATCGGTGCCATCTCCGGCGCCGCAAGCAAAATCTTAGGAGCCTCAAGCGCCATTTCCAGAGCCCCAAATTCCGGCTGAAATAGCTCCGGAAGAAGCAATCAGGAGGCCAATGCTAACTCAGCCCCCCATTGAGGGAAATTTGGATTGTAGAGCTCGGTCATTCCACTCAGAGCTATGCTTTGACATAGCCACATTCCGATTGCAGCCGGAGCTTGCACAGACATTCAACCTGCTGAGGAGATACCACATGGAGCACCTACTGACTCCGAGAGACTTTTTCTACCCAAGGGTAGCCATGGATTTCTATCAATCCATGACAACCAACCAGGTCAGGGATCCATCTTTAATTCATTTCACTATTGATGGGAGGCATGGCATATTGGGAGCATGCCATATAGCTGAAGCCTTGCAAATTCCCTATGAGCCAACCCAATTCGATAATTTTAGAGCTTGGACCAGTCATACTGAGCTGGAGATGGTGCGCACCCTATCCAGAGGGGCTGCCAATCGATCACATCTGTTGAGGGGGGAGCTTCCTCCAATCATGTTTTTGATTGATGCATTTTTGCGTCATAACCTCTACCCATTGCAGCATTGGACTCAAAGAAGAGGAGTCCTCTTAGAAGCCCTGTACAAGATGTCTGAAGGATTTTTCTTTGGGCCTCATCATCTGATTCTGGCAGCCCTTCTCTATTTCGAAGAGAAGGTACACAAAAAGAAGTTTCAGAGAGCTGATTGCATTCCCCTCCTCTTTCCAAGGCTGCTATGCCAAATTCTGGAGCACTTGGGATATCCTTCTGAGCCTCAGTTGGAGCGAAAGCGCATTTGCCGTGAGCTTTTTACTCTCGACAAATGGAACAACATGACAGCTTATCGAGTTGACCAGCCTGAGCGCCCACAGCCGGCTGCAAGGAGAGCATCCCCACGACACATACCTGAGGGTATAACAGTTGCTGCTCCTGCCATTTGTAGAGCTCCACCAGCTGCTCCAGCTTCATCTCAGCCATCCACTTCAACTGAGCCGAGGATGGCCATACCCATTTCTGAATATCGAGAGTTGTGCCGTGCATTGGAGACCCTCACAGCATCTCAGAGCAGTCTTGCTCAAGAGATGGCAGCCATTAGAGCATGCCAAGAGCAGATGTTGGCCACTCAGGCTCAACACACTGCCATCTTAAGGCAGCTCCAGCTTCATTTCGACCTGCCACCAGCTGTTGAGCCCTCCACTTCTACTCCAGCAGAGCCACACTCTCATCCTCCAGAGCCTCAAGCCCCAGCTGAAGCACCAACTGAAGAGGCAGACCCATCTGCCTAGCCCCAGCACCACCCACTCATCATATCATTATATATATATCTACTATCTTTGTTTTATGTATTTCGTTTTTTAGTTTGAAAGAAATCCCATTATTTTGGTACTATATTTGGGATTGCTTGTATTACTTTTCTTTTGCATTGTACTCAAATGGATTCAAAGTAATACAAGTTTAATATTTCTTGTTAACAGTTAGCATTAAGTTATCCTTATTTCCTTTTCTCACATATTCTATTCTTTTTGAAACATGTGGTTTCTCCAATCAGTATTCGAATTTGATATTACTCAGGAGGTACCACTTCCTCCCTTTAATTACAGTCACTCATATCACATTGAGGACAATGCTCAGTTCGGTTGGGGGGAATGAGGAAGGAAGTATGATAAGTCTTTTTGGTAATGTAATTATTTTGGTAAATTAGTTGTAGTTTTTGCTTTTTACTCTTTTTACTCTATTCTCCATGAATCTTGAGAAAAAAATTTCAAATTAAAACAGGAGAAATTGAACTGTTGCTTTTCACTTGACTTAGAGTATGGATTATGCTTACTAAAGTGGTTCAATTGTTGAAACTTCTATTGAAATCAAATTTAGTTATTCCACTTTAAGCTATTCACACACTGTGCACATTAGATTCCGATTATAAGATGAAAAACTATTTCCCTCTTGACTTAGGATAATTTTGGGACTTGGTATATTTGACCTCATTTGATAAAAATTGAAACACCCTGCAAAAGGCCAATGAGCCTTTGAAATAAAGAAAGTTGTTTGCTTGCCTTAAAACCCGAGCAAGGTCTGAGGGGTATATGGTGAAAATCTTTGAAGCTTGGTGCCCTATGCCTTAATTGGTTGGGAGTCACCGACCTCAATGCTTGTTACAAGGGTGGATAGGAGGAGTTAGCATGTGGTAGATGCTTGGGTATTAGAAATTCATTCTCAAAAGTCCGGGGAAAAATCCGAGGAGTTAGTGATTGAAAGATCCTTAAAGCTTGGTGCCCTAAACCTTAATTGGTTGGGAGTCATCGATGGACCCCCATTACATGGACAATTCAGAAAGAGTACCCCATAAAGCCTCTCTAAAAATAAAAAAAAAAAAGTGTGTTATTTTTTTTATTGATTTTGGTCAGTTTGTTGAGTGTTGAAAAGAGATAGGTTGGGGGGAGAGATTAGTTTAGCATATTATTCTCGGAAGCTAAGGAACCAATACACATAGATTTTTGAGGAAGAATAAAGTTTGGTTCTTTGAAAGTGGAAATGATTTTAAAACTTCAGTTTGCATAATGCATTCCCTTGTTTGACAGTGTTTAGCATAGTTTGTTATAACTCTTGTTGAAATTTGCTTTTATATTTCTTTAAGGTTTCATGAGAGAATTAGATCATCATGCCACTTGAGAATTGTTTTTGATCAGCATGATGTTGTAAATTATAGTTTAATTTGTTGTTTATTTTCATTTTTCTCTCCTATATTGCTAAGGGACTAGCAATATGTCGGTTGGGGGGAGTGATTACTACTCAAAAAGTGCTATTTGATAGCTTATAATTAATCCTTTTAAACACTTTTGAGTAGTAGTTTTAGCCTTTTAACTCAATTGGCATGTTAAGGACCCTTGAAAGCAATTTTAATCACTTTGTGTAAGTTTTGGTGTTTTTGTTAGTAATTTGATCACCAAAGCAATTCAAGTTTGAGGAGAGTTTTGAGGAATCTTGGGTAAAGCTTAGAAGTCATTTGCCAAGAGTAAATCCGGATTGCAAGGAGAAAAAGTAAAGAGAATCTGCCATGAAGCATATTCTTGATGACAGTCGTAGCAGCCACTTTTGGAGCACTTTCTGAAGTCGAATTGATGCATTCTATATACCATTTCAAAGATCAGGAAGTCAACAATCCAATGCTTCAAACGGTGCGGATTCGGAGTTGAAACGAAGAAGTTGCAGCCATTGCAAGCCAATCACTCCAAGCTGAAGGAAGCATTTTCCAAAGTGTTGCGAAATCACCCTTTTGCTGCGAAGTGATTCCGCAGGCTTTTTGTATAGTAGGGTGTATTTCCTTCTGAAGTTGCCCGATATATGCCGCGAGAGGGAAGCTGGGAACCTCAAGGTGGAAGCCATCTTCGCAGCCCTGCGAAGATAGCATGTTGTTGCAAAATGACTTCGCAGCCTTTCTTGAGTGTCTGCGAAATCTCGCAGACACCATTTTCTCTTGCGAAATGGTTCCTGGAGCATCCCGATATTTGCTACCGACATTGGGAGATATTTTACATCAAATTTTTGTTGTCTAAATCCCAAAATACTCCTTGTAAGCCACCAATTACAAGATTCCTTAGCTTTTAAGTTAGTTAAAAGAGAAAATATCTATGTAATAATTAGTTTTATATTATGTTCATATAAATACCTCTCGGGAGCCTGTTCTCAGGGGCAATCCTTTTGTAAAGTTTTGGGTAAGCAAGTAAAGTTCAGTTCTTTGTATTGCCTTACCTTCTCACTTTGTATATTTTATTTTCTTACTAAGTTATGAACTCTCTGAGGAGTTTTCCCCAGAGAATGAGTAACTAAACCTCTAATTCCTTGGAGCTAAGGTTGCCGGGGAAGGTTCCAAGTGCAAGAATGCAAAGCTTTGTGGTTTTAGCTAGTAATGAAGAGGAAGTGAAATCCTTTAGTGATTTCTATGTTTTTAGTTAACTTAAAACACCTTAGAGTCATCTGGGCCAACACTTGGTAAGGCAAGTGATTTCCAACCATGGAAATGCACTAGTTTACCCCTTGCGAGCCTCTGGGAGGTGACTTTAGGGTAGGATTTTCTAGAATAGCCAACACTTGGTAAGCTTTTGGACTCCAAGGAGACATCCATTAGTTATCTCTTGCGAGCTTTTGAAGGGAAGTCCAAGGTTAAAGATCATCTTGAATGGTAAGTGCTCGTGAGAGGCATGAACCATTGCAAGTTGCATCAGTGAGAGAATTAAAGCTGAAATCCAATTAAAGGATGTATCTGTACAACACCGGTTAGAGACTTGACTATATGTTGAATCTCTAACGCGAGGAAAGGAACCATCTGACCGGAGCTATGTCTTTTGCATGAGGAACCACCCCAGTGAACCTAACTCTCCAAGGAATGCTTTTCTTCCTAAGTTATTCCGAGTACTTGTTATGTTAGTTAGTTTAAATCTTTACCAATCAAAGTTTGTGTTTTATTTCTTAAGCTAACCTTGAAATGAAACAAGACCAATTCACTTGGAATTGGTATCATTGATAGCTTGCTAATCCTTCCCAGTGAACGATCCTAGAGCCGCTATACTATAGTAGCTTTTTCTTTGCTACCCTAGTATATGGTGTTATAGGTTATAAATTTTGTTGATTACTCCCTCAATCAAGGAGCACCAGCTGGACACGAATCAGCTGAGACACCAATTGGGCACGAATCAACCACCCTAAACCCATTTAGACACACTTGGTCCATTAGGCACCTTAGGCATACTTAGGCACCTTAGGCCCATTCAGATACACTCGGCCCATTAGGTAGCACCTTAGGCCCACTTAGGCACCCTAGGCCCATTTAGGTGCACTTGGCCCATTAGGCACCACCTCAGGCCCACTTATGCACACTAGGCCCACTTAGATGCACCTGGCCCACTTAGGTTTTCCTAGTTTTACTTAGGTTACCTTTTTGGCATATCTTGCATATCTCACATGGTCTGCATGACTTACATGACTCATTTTTGTAAAATCACATGACTTGACTTTTTTACCTTTATATTTTTGTTTATTTTATTTATTATCTTGCCTATTTCCTCTTTTATTTTATTTTCCTATTATTTTGTCACTTTTCCATAATACTTGTCTTTACTTATTTAGTTTAATTTATTATTTTGTTTAAATGTTTTTATTATTATTATTATTATTATTATTCTTACTTTTACTCATTTTTATCATGATTATTATTATTACTTTATTTAATCTATTAACTTTGAAATTTTGTAAGGAAATTCACCAATGGAAAGATAAAAAGGTGCCTACGATCTGAAACTCGAAGAGGGTAGCTACCATATTGATTCCAATAGTAGACATATGGAAGAAATGAATGGAGCCATGTTATGAGGAAGATTCAACTAATGTATGAAAAAGGAAATGATGAGTAGAAAAGAAAAAATGTAAGTCGTCTTTTGGAAAAAGAATCACGTGATGATGGAAGGAGGCTTCAACAGTGTTCTAGGTCAAAGCATACTTTAGACGAAAAAGGAAAAGAGATGTTATATTTTAGGAAGAATTGAGGTGGCATATTGGATATACAAGTTGTATTTTGGAAAGGATGGAGCAGGGGGGAATTCTTGGAAGGAAAAGACATTATTTTTGGAGATTCAACAGCGTTTTGGGAAGGAGGAATCACGCTAGTCTAGAGAAGAAAAATTTTCAACACATCTCGAAGGAGAACGGGAAGAGAAAAAAAAAACAGTAGGAAGAGACCAGAGAGAACTGGAGGCAACTTCCCGGTTAGTTTCTTTTGGAGATGAGCACTTTTAGGATATTGAGCAAATGGTCCTTGGATAATATCTATGCCAACATTATCAGAAATTGTGATCCTTGATGGCCCACTGATGCTCTGTCCCAAAGATGATTCCCGTTTCTGACAATGATAGATTCTTCATTTTTGGACGTGTTTCTGTCTGACAAATTTTCAACCAATTCGAAGGAAGCTTGCGGTTGAGTACAATCCGAGTTAGCCCGAGTATGATCCGCATGCAGTCAAATCTATTCTTAGAAAAGGATTGTCTTCAGGTGTGGATGGGCAACTAGCAAAGGAAGCAACTAAAGCAGTTTCTACTGAGAAGCAGATGAATAGCAAGAGTGTTTCTCCACTTTGAGTTACCTTACTCGCAGGATATTCTCGATTGGTAAATACAGACCCAAATTTTGTTGCATTATGGGAATGCCATGCTTGAATACCCATGATGAGCGGACCATTCACTACCCAAATCCACTTATCAAAGCCAACGACCCTCTAGAACCGTCACAATCTTTTGGTTCTGAATCTCCTACACTGCATGTGTTATCAAGAAACGGCCTTCTAACATTCTTATTGCTGCCGGCATCTCTTGTAAAGCTAGTGGACATAGCTCACAGTAGAACTCCAACTTTCTTACAAGTGCATCCAAATATACCACCAGTGAAAGAAGTTGATGATTCACGGTCGGTTGCATTGATCAAAATGCTTCCTCTAGGACCCATTGCAGTTCCATTCATTGAAAACCTTCCATGGCTTCGGAAATCATTCCCATAACTCGAATCCATCATTCCAGGTCTACACGCTAAGTATGGACCGATTATCACCCTCTGAATGGGCTTTCACTTGACTATCTTCATCTCCACCAAATCTCTTATCCACCAAGGCTGATTACTACTCAAAAAGTGCTCTTTTATAGCTTGTTATAAACTCTTTTAAACACTTTTGAGTAGTATTTATTACCTTTTAACTCAATTGGCACATTAAGGACCCTTGCAAGTATTACTAATCAGTTTTTGGCAAGTTTTGGTGTTTTTGATAACTTTTTTATCATTAAAACAAGCCAAGAATGAGGGAGAACTTGGTATAGTCCATGGCAAAGCAAGATTGAAGCTAAATTACATGAAGAATCCAAGTTTTGGAGAGCTTCGAAGCCTTTGCCAAATCAATCAAGTATGCAAGGAAGAGAATCAGAGAAGGAATCTAACATTAAAAAATTTCACAACCTTTTGCGAAATATTTGCAAGCTTGAGAATTGCCTAAGAGGAGTACAAACTGCAGGACAGAGAGCAAGGCTGTGAAGAATGAATTTCGCACCCTTGCGAAATTTCGCAAGCCTTGCGAAACTGATGAATTTTGCAACCCCTTGCAAAATTTTCGCAAGCATTGTAAAATCTTCTTGTAACCTTCAGATATATTTGCACCAACTTCGTTAGATTTTTATCTCAAGATATTTTGTGTAATTACCTATTCTCTCCTTGTAATTATCTAAAGATCTTTTTAGATATTTAGGATATCTAATTGAGGGGTTAAAAATATCTCTCTATATATGTTTTAAGATATCTCTTTTTGTAATATCTCAATATCAGAATCTCGGAAGAAATTCTTGGGGATCACTTGTAATCTCTTGGAAGAAATTCCAGAAAAGACTTGTGCATTCTTTTTAATAAGAAATATACAGAGCTTTGCTCTGCCTTATCTACTCATTTTGATTTTATTTTCTTTCTAGCCAAACAATCTTTGAGAATGTTCTTCCCCTAGGCTTTTCATTTCTTAGACTGAAGGAAGCTAGGTAAGGGATCCGGATACAAAAGTGGGAGTTTTCCTTGTTTCGGTTTTTAATGAAGATAAGTTGTGACCCGTTAATGGTTTTTATATTTTTAGTTAACTTAAAATCACCTGGACCAACACTTGGTAATCTTTCGGACTCCATCCATTGAGATCCATTAGTTATATCTTGCGAGCCTCTGGGAGGTGGTTTAAAGGTAGGATTACCTAGAATAGCCAACACTTGGTAAGCTTTCGAACTCCCTAGAGACATCCATTAGTTATCTCTTGCGAGCTTTTGAAGGGTAATCCAAGGTTAAGGATCACCTTGAATGGACAATACTAGGTGAGAGGTATGAACCATTGCAAGATGCATCAGTGAGAGGACTTTAGTGTTTGAAACCATTAATGGGAAGCAACTGTAACACACCGGTTCGGGAAATAACTATAGGTTAAATCCCCAATACGAGGAAAAGATCCGAAATCTCCCCTTTTGTATAAGGAACGTGAACCTAGTGACCTGAAACTCCAAGAAACCTTTTCTTTGTAATTAATCTTAGTTACTATTTTTGGTTAGCTTAAAACCAACCCTTTTCAACCAACTTTATGTTTTCTTTTAAAGCTAACTTAGAAAAGAAAAAGCATCATTTCAGTGTTGTAACTAATATCACGTGTGAAATGAAAACCCATCCCTGTGGACGATCCTCGAACCACTATGCTATGCTAGCTATGCTACCCTAGTATATGGTGAATTAGGTTTATAAATTTTATTGATAACTTCTGTCTGAGGATTGAATCAAAGTAGAACACCAATTGGGGATGAATCTCCAAGCCCTAGTCCAGAACAGTGCGGTCTTCGCCGACCGCCTTCCTGCACTGCTCACTCATAGAGTTATCAGTTGCAACCAGCAGATCATTATCACCGAGTTCTATGGCTCGAACTGGCACCTCTTCCCCCGCAACCTTACCTACGAAATCCTTAGTCCCTTACACATCAAATGTATTCTCGCGCATGCAAGTGGGTCTTGGACATTCTCCTCTTTCGCCTTCAAAACCATTCCGGACCTATCCTTGTGTTTCATCACTTCAGATATGCCATGTTTTGCTTACTGGTTCTTATGTGCTTCAATGACCAGCTGGGAGATAAGCAGATTCAAGATATTGAAGCGGTTGAGCGGAAAGTTTTGTTCAACTATGCTCTCTTCAATTCACTTAATTTCTGGGGTAGATTGGGGAAAATTTTGTTCAAAAAAAAAAAACGTTGGAAGAAGTTGCTATAGTTTCGCAAGGATCAGGAGGCTGTATTGATTCCCCACATCAGAGCCAAATGACAGCTAAAGCAAGAAATGCAAGGAAAACAAGGGCAATCAGAGGACTATGTCTTATCGTATGCTGACACTTTGCTAGACTTGCAACTGCTAGAAGAGAAGTGGAAGCTTACTTATGGAGAGATAGTTAGTTTGTGCTCGGAGTTTCTCAATGCTGCAACTCATTTGACAAGCACTACATTGCAGTGGATTATGGAAAATGTGATAAAATACCAGCATATTCAAGCCAATGTGTATGAAGAGATTAGTGGGGTCGTGAAGGATGGAGTGGAAATGGTAAGAGATGAAGATTTGCAGAAGATGCCATACTGGAAGGTCGTGATTTTGGAAGGTCTGAGGCGTTGTTCTCCAAGACACTTTGTGCTGCCTCATTCAGTGACCCAAGATACAGTCTTGGACGGTTACCTCGTACCCAAAAATGCTACTATAAATTTCAGGGTTATGGAGATCAGTCTAGACCCAAAAATATGGGAAAATCTAAGAGAGTTCAGGCCCGAAAGGTTCTTGAACAGTTTTGGAGGGGAAGAGAGGGAGATAGACGCTGCTGAAAATGACGACGGCAATGAGAGCTCTCGATTCTATGACTCCTGAACGTTCTGATTAGAGGGATCTCTGGATATGAATCGCGAATAACACATCATCAACCTCATCATGCATGGGATAAAGTTCATAAGAATCGTTTGATTTCCACATCTCCAGACTATCATCAATAAGCATACTACCACCAAGCATGGATTCGTCTACAGTGGCCTGATTATACATTGATAAATTGCTAAATCTCAAAGAAGAGTCGAGATCTGGTCCAAATCTGGCTGCCATAAAGAAATGAAATTGTCGGAGCTCTGGGTTTTAGTTCAGATTATAGGATTTTTGCTAGTGGTAAAGGTTGAAGCAATGAGTATGGGATTGGAGTTTGGGATCAGATTACATGGAAACAGATTGATTTCTTCTATGAACCTATTGGTTGGTCTCTTGGTAATGCTGACAAGCTTTAGCGGCTGCAAGGAACCAACTGTTTGATGGTGGCAACTCAGTTTCCTAGCGGATAGAATTGAGGATGGGAAAGGGAAGGCAGTAGTGGCACACGATTGCATGTGAAGAAAATTCTCTGACACATACAAAAGGACGTCACTCATATATATATAGAGGACTTTACGCCATTTTGTGGAAGAACAACCACCTTTCTCTAGGTTACACAGCCACAGACAGTCCACCTAGAACACCACGCATCCAATTGTGATTCGCACATCTGCCACTTTGAGAAAGCCACAATCCACTCCATTGTTCGGAAAAGTAAGTTGGAATTCCGTTCTACTTAAATCTTGATTTATTACATAAAAAAAAATTGTTGATTGCAATTGGGTTTAGGCTTTGATTCGTTATGTTAGATTGATAGGGTTTGAATAATTTAGTTCCAGTTTCAAATTCATCAAATTAGATTAGAGAGATTCGAGTTTAATCTAGTTATGATTTTTATCCATTATATTGATTAGAAAAGTTTGGAATTTTTTATTTTTGATTTGGCTTTGGTTCATTATGATAGCTAGGAAAGCTTGAATTTTATTTAATTTCATTTGGATTTTTCATGTTAGTTTGAAAAATTGAAATTTTGTTTTGATCTAGTTTTGATTTTTTATGATAGTTTGGAAAGTTATGACCTTTGTTTTAATTTAATGTTGATTCATTATTTTAGTTTGAAAGTTATGATTTTGTTTAATTTAGTTACGATTTATTATTTTTAGTTTAACAAGTTAGAATTTTTAAGTATTTGTTTGGATAATTCTTGATGATAATGGAAAAGTTAGAATTTTTAAGTGTTTGGATAATTCTTGGCGATAATGGAAAAGTTAGAATATTTAATAAGTGTTTGGATAATTTTTTATGATAGTGGAAAAGTTAGTATTCTTAAATTTTTTTTTTTTAAATAATTCTTGATGATAGTTTAAAAGTTAGAATTTTGATTAGTATTAGTTTTACTTCGTTCTTAGTTGGGAAATTCATAATTTCATTTAGTTTAGTTTCAATTGATCTTTTAGTTTAGATGTTATTAAAATTCTAGTTTATTAGTTCAATTGATTTCGTGCTACTATTTCCATATCCTAAGTTTGTTAATTTTAATTCATGATTCATCATTTTTTTAGTTTATAAGTTTTAGAATTTAAGTTGGCTAATTTATTTCACTGTGTTGATATATTCATGTTTAAAAAAAAAAAAAAAAACTTGTTGACTCTAGTTTTGATTGATCCTGTTTTAGTTGATAGTTTTTTTTTTTTAGAATTTTAATTAGTTTGTTTGGTCTCATACTATTTGGTTCATGTTTTAAGATTGTTAATTTCAATTTTTTATTAATTCTATGCTTTAGAATTGTAGCCAATTAGTTTAATCTATCCCCATGTTATCATTTCGTCTTTAAAAATAGTTAATTTTAGTTTTTGACTTATTTTATTTAGTTTATGTGTTTGTTTTCTTTTATTTAATTGATTAGTTTAGTCGATTGTATTTTGTTAGATTTATGGCTTAAAATCATCAATATTAGTTGATATGTGTTGTTAGTTTTGTTTTAAAAGTCAAATAATATTTGCGCTTGATTGATTTTATCTTAAGTTTAAATGTTTTTAAAGTTCCAGTGCTTATAAGATCTAAAATGTTTTGGTTTATCACTTTTGTCATCCTTTGTCAAATTCAATTTCTAGAGGTCATCAGAAAGTAATGAAGATTGACCTCCATTCTCACCACTTTAGTTTGCTTGGTTGTCAAAAATTCTACTTTGTGATTTTGTTTCTTTTATTTTGCTTGTTTCTTATGTTTGTTGTTTTGAAATTAATTTCTTTTATTTTAAAATAAAATACTTTTCTCAAAAGATCCCTTTGAAAATCTATTTTTAAAATTCATTTAGAGTCCTTGGAATCAAAATCTCATTTTCTTAAATAATGTGCAACCATGTTTTGATTGGTTCGCATCTTTCTCAGTTTTCAATAAAAGCTACGATTTTGAATAAGACACGAATCCAAGCTTGTGGTCCCAAATAAATTGGATAATTCTAGCTTAGATTCGTGTATATCAATTGGGGAATTGGTGGAACCCCTACATAAGAAAATTTTTTAAAACTCATCTTTGCTACCACCTTTTCTATTTGATGAAATCATCTCTATTTATTTTTTTAGGAATTATATACAAGATGTATGTGATAATTGATGATTTCGTATACTTTGATCATTTTTTCTATGCTAATTAAATAACAAGCATGCTAGAATTTCTTTATTTTATTATTTATTATTTATTATCTAACCCCTCATGTCTTGCGGAAGCATGTTACAAGTTATCTATGCTATCTAAATACGCCCCCTATCTCTCACCTTCTAAATTCTGTGATATGTTTGTCACTATGAACCACACCTATGTTTGATAGTGCTTGGGTGTCTTGATATATTGTTTCATTGTTCGATTATTTATGATAAAGCTCATGCTGGATGATATACTATTTGAACTAACTTTGATATCTTGTGATAACGTTTAAGAAGCAGCCTAGGTAAGCACCCTAAATCTTCTTTATGATTGTGATTGGTTTTCTTGTTTGGCATGATATTTTTTTAAATCACCTAGCCTACTTAGGTATCTATAAACAACCAAATTAATTGTCACATTTCCCTCAACTTAGTCAGTAAAGACCTTTGTAGGGCTTGGAGGGGTGCTACCTTTTAGAGGTATCTTTCCAATATATAACCTGATCCCCGGACCTAGACTCAGGTTTTTCAAAGACACGCTTTTCCAAAAACTATGGAGTCACCTTTTTTAAGGTTTTCTTTCTTATTTTATTTTCCCTTTAAAATAAAAATAAAATAAGTGGCAACTCCGACTTTTTCCAAAACTATTTTTTCACCAATAAAAACAAGTCTCGCAGATCAAGTGGGGGCACACGTGAAAAATGCGAGTCCACAGTTGTTGTGTTGTCATCTCTCACATTTGGTCTTCATATACATTTCATCACTAATATCCATGTCACATCACCCATTGTAGTGGTTATGCTATGTCACCTATTATTGCAGTCATGTCACACCATCATCACATAGTTGTACCACGTCATCAATATCAACCATGTGGAGTTTGACCTTTGAAGACCTGTATAGCCTAACACTAGATAAGGATGCATATGTGACCATTGTGTTTAATTTTCCACTATGTTTGCCAAGATGGTTAGATGCACTCATACCCACACATTGTACTACTAGGAATCCTGGATTGCTCTATTCCCAAGCTTAGATGAATAAGGTGCATGTAGTCTATCTTGGGCCTCTTAAGATATATCATAACGGAAACATATGACATCAAAAACCAAAATAAAACATAGATCTAAAGATGAAAAGCTCACACATATGGTTTGGATGTTCCTAGATCAAATCCAAGTTGGTGGAAATGTCGAAAGCTCCATAGAACTGGTCTACCTAGTGTTCTTCCACTTGATCTCTCTTTTCGTGGATGTTTGGCATGAGAGAAGGGTGGACTTATCTCTCTCCTTAAGGGTATCTAGGGTTCCCCTCTTTGGAAATTCAGAAAACTGAATAAGAAGTCCTAACCCTTAAAAGGATTTATATAGGCTTAAGTGAGTTGAGCCCAAATTGGGTTTGTGTCACTTAATCTAGCCCACTTGCATCCTAATAACTTAATTAGTCTAATGGACTTCAATTAATAAATTAGCATATTCTGGAAAGAACATTCATAAGATCTAGTGGAATCTTATATTTTTACTAAAACGCCTTTATGCACACTTATGAATTATTTAAACAAAATACCCTCAAAGTGTGGGAGCTTGAGCAAGGACCATTGGGTCTCATAGAAAAATATTTACTCCCTTAGAATCTAATTTTAAAGTTGACTCAACACTTCATTAAAAAGACTCAACTGCTTTCCAATATCCAACGAAATTACAACGAGTAAAGCTCAATTTCATAATGTACAATCCATTACATACAAACTCCTTATGAACTGGTGTTTATAATCTAACAAAGTAATGCCATCAACCCATCAAGATTACCTCTCCAATTCGTAAGTTACATATTTTCCTATTATGCGATCAACTGACATACTCTATCTCCAAAGAGTATATGTCAAATTTCACTAAATGAATTACTGCAACCATAAAGTTTATGATTACACGTCCTTTATAATTACCCAAGGGGACATGTTGTCTCAATCCTATGAGATATCATGGTGCCTCTATTGACAAAACTTGTTGTCATTAGCCTCTATCAATAATGACTCAATCTATAGGGATATATGAACACATTAAGGTTTCACCTATAGGTCAAAGTCTTTTATTAATTTCAACACAAGCTTAATATCCTCTCAAGATTAAGAGTCCATGCAACATAGTAGCTTGGTGAATCATGACAATTTGATAGCCTTACATCATGATTCACTGTAGTGATTGAACTAATAGATTAAAGTCCCTAAATATCAAAATGTACTAAATCAAAAGGCTTAGAAGCTCGAGAAACCAAGTTTACAAAAGGTAATCTATGTTCTTAGCCATTTGACAAGGAAGATAAAAATCTAAAATGGTTGTGTTTGGAACTTTCAATTTACACAACTTCATAACTTTGTGAACGATGGGGAAGGATGGATGACCTAGATGATGGTGCTAAAGAGTAGGGTCTTGAAGTTGAGTGTGGTAAGCCTGGATTTGAGTGCTTGGACAAGGTTGGGATGATTGGTTGGAGATTATGGTTGGAAGCAATTTGTAAAGACCATCCTCAAGACCATATGTGATAATGATGTTCAACATCTGGGTTTGCAAAAGAAGATAGTTGTTTATGTCAAGCTTGATAGAAATTGGATGATTTAGAAGAGGGAAAGCTTGGAAATGCAGTGTAGGTTGATTTTGAGGGCCTAGAACCAGTTGATTAGGGTTGTTTCATTGAGGATCGATGTTAACTGGAGTTGTAGGTTGATAAGCCATTAGAGAGGAAAGTGAAAACGGAAAAGGAGAAGAATGGAAGAACAAAGAGATTAGGGTTTGCTCAACACATTGCTAGAGCAGGGACGATTCTATTATATACCAAAAATGGAAAATGCAAAAAATGTGTTGTACAAGAGAGTTGTTATCAACATGGTAAGTAATAGCAAAATAGATACAATGTTACACTCTAATTCGCTTGCACTTGGGAACCCAAACTCTCAAACATAGATATCCACTTTTCACACATTAATGGTGGTAAAGAAAAAAAAAACCCAAAAGCACTTAGAAAACTATTTTCAAGAAAAAAAAAATTAGCTATTGATACATTTTTGAAAATGTTGTGTATGCAACTAATTTGTTGTATCTAGGCCTAGATTACAAAGAACATGATAAAATCTTATTTAGCCCTTCTTTTTTATTTCTCTTAATAATTCCTTTTAAGCTCTTCTTTTTTGGTTCCTTGATAAAAATTGTTTTGTATTATTGCCTATTTTCTCTATATACACTTATAGAAATCATCAAATTCCAATCCTTTGTTTTGTTATCATAAATATTCAGTTGATTACCTTCAAACAAAAAACCTTGGGCTAACATAACGCACTTGCAACGACAAGAAAAGGAAAGAAATGCAAAACGTTCCTTATGTAAGTTCAATTGGAAGTCTAATGTATGCTTTATTATGTACTTGACTCGATCAATTGGTTAGCCATCACTAGAGTAAACAAGGACTTGTTCATTGGTGAGTGGTCAAAAGAATTTTTTTCCTATCTCTGAGGCATGTTAGATCTTGTTCTCTACTATTAAAGGGCATATAGTTGAGATTAATGGAGGATGCTATGATGTAAGTTGCTTTAATGACAAAGATAAGCACATATATAGATTTAGTATTGGTTTCTGCTTTTTTGCTCAGTGTAGTAGCTATATCCTAGTGTAATATGGAACAATTTTGTACTGCATTGTTCGCAGTGGACTTCGAGTATGTTACTTGCTCAACATTAGTATAGGAGTTGTTTATTTTAGGAGATTATTTCAGTATCTGTTTCATAGCTCTTATTGTTTATATTGACAAAGTGGCTACTTTGTCTTGTGCCAAGGATCCCAAGTACCATGTAGAACAGAACACATACATCTAATTCCATTACATTCAAGATATTGCTCCACAATGGAGGGTGGTCCTACAACACATCTCAACTAGCAATATGATGGGTGATACTCTCACTAAATCTACTACGAGAAATGTCTTTTTCACTCATGTTAGGAGTATGGGACTTTTTACAATTTGATATATTTTTTGAACACCTTTTATATTAATTGACATTTTCAATTATGAGTATCTTATGCATTTATTCATATAGGCAATCACTGGCGCGTTTTTTTGGAGGCAATCATCTTGTACCTTTGATCTAGACTCTCATTGTCACAACCCAAATTCCGGGCGACCCAAAATTTGGCCCGTGACCCCAGGTCAAAGGTTTGACCCTAAGGGTTTCTCCTATTCCACGTTGGCAGTCAACTAAACACTCTGAATTTTTTTTTTTCTTTTTTTTTTCACATATAAGTCCCACTAGGGTTCTCACCAACTAACAATATTTTAAAACCTTACTCAAACACATCAAGATTTAATAAACATCATTGCATCCCAAAATAAAGTTTCATAAAAAATCCCCTTAATCAAACTAAGGTCTTATTACATTATCCATAATTCACTTATTACAAGGTCTCAATGCCACAAACACAATAAAAAAATAAAACCTTTCCACTAAACCACTTCAGGGGCATCTTGAAGTCCTCCCTGTCCCATCTGTGGATCCTCAGGAGTGATATCTGCATCTAAAAAGATATAAAAATGAAGGAGTGAGCATTTCCACATTGCTCAGTAGGGTGCCTAACACCCAAAGGGTTAATGGGGGATTACTATAATTTGAGAACCCAAACGCAACAGTTCACCAATATAAATCAAGTCACACAATTTAACATATAACATTAAACTCAATTCCACAACATTCAATCATTAAATGAATGCATATAAACGTATGACACACAATCATACAATGCACTATCGTTCTCGGGCTTTCACCGAAGGATACGCGTCCGCACCCAAATATACTCCCCATTCAGAGTCTTCCCGGGGTAAACTTTTGGGTCTTTCACCCTAGGGATCTCTCTCCCTTCTTAGTTCGCCTCACACGGGCTTTCACTTTTCATCACTATTTTATTTTTTTCCATTTCATACACTTTTCACAAAAAAAAATTTTCTTCATACAATCATGATGCAAATGAATGCCACAAATTCCAAAATTCCTTAATAATTTCTACAATTCCAATAATTTCAACATTCTCAATAACCCAATAAAATAAAATTTTCACATTAAAATTCCCGAAAATATACCAACAAATTTTCGGAAATTCAAACATCAATATACTTGAATTTATATCACAATTTCAGAATTTTTCAAAAACTCTAATAATTCCCAATATTTGAAAATAACTAATTTTTCACAATAAAATTATCGCAAATATTCCAATCAATTTTCAAAAATTCATAAGTCACTAGATTTGAAATCTTGCCCTAATTCCGGAATTTTCCTACATTTCTAGCAATTTTTAACAACTTAAAATAATTATTTATCAATTATAAAGAATTCCGAAAATTACAAAAAAATCCAGAACAAATCCCAAAGCATTCCAGAAAATTCACCCAACATCACAATTACCTACTTAACTCATAATTATCAGATTTATAATTTTTTTTTCAAGGGAAAAACATAAAAATTTAAGTTTTAGGGTTAAGGTCCCCTACCACAAATCTGAGAATTTGGCCGTTAAAAACGAAATCAGCCACCGTAGACTTGTTCCTCTACTCGAATAGAGTACTTCCTCCGAATTTGGGCCGAAACAGAGATCGTTTGGCCGTCCAAACGGCCGGTCAAAAATCCGGCGAGTGACCCAATTTAGCCTTTCTCTCTCTCTCTGCCCCGCGTGCTGCAATTCTCCTCCTTTTCCCCCTTTTTTTTTTTAATAGCCCACTTCACATGGCTTTTAAAAAGCCACCAGCCCACTTGCTTTTAAAAGCCACCAGCCCACTTCACATGGCTTTTAAAAGCCACCAACCACTTAAGCCAAGCCCAACTCAATATCTAAGTCCAATCCATTATTATTATTATTATTTTTCTTTTACAACCCATTACAAACTGCCAATATTCAAAGCTCAATGAATATTTTTATTTTATTTCTTTTATTTTCTTTTCTTTTGTTTATTCTAATTGTTTTATTTGATTTCCAATTCATTTTTTTTTCATTTTAACACACAATTTTATTTATTAACACCAATTAAAAACTAATTTTCTCAATATTATTATTCATCAATTTAATTTAATTTTTCTTAATTAATTCTATTTTTTTTATTAATTCTTTTTTTTTCCCGGAAAATTTCAATTTCTAAAATCCTAAGAAATTTTCTACCCTAAGGCTGACATGGCATAAAATTTCAACTCGTTTAATTGACCGACACAATAAAACGAAATTCACCAATCCGAAATTGACACGTGTTCTCCAAACACTTTTCTTTTTAACTTTTCAACCATCACACAAAATAAGACTTTTCAAACTAAAATTACTAACGTGGCATAAAATACCCGGTCATTACACTCATAGGCCTGTGTGTATCTCTATTTCCTATATGCTCATGATTGCTACCAAAATTGAAATCACCCAGCTTTGGCAATGAGCATTTATTATCCGAAGACTAATGGTATTGCTATACTTGTGATGTTTATTACACCAAGCAAAAACTCTAAAATTTTTAACTTCTTTGTTTTCATTTTTATGTACTAAAGCTCTGGTAAAATAAGGTTATCCTCTAGGTGTTTGCAAAGTCATCTGAAGGAATCAGCTGATGGATGAAATCTATTCCATTGAAGAACTCTTTGAAAATTTTCACACTAAAATGTTCATAAAAACCATAAACACATAGGTACAATCAATCCAAATGATCAATTAGTCATGGGTGCATATACCTCCATGAATTTCCTACAAAGAACATGATTGTTTTAATATAAAAAACTCTGGTGCTCAGTGCGGATTATGGGATTTGTTTTCAAGCACACGTGCACATACATGCATGTGGCCTGGTGCACGCTCGAGGACATGGCACAAGTGGACCATATATGCAGCTTTAATGGCGCAAATTCATGCATGAATTATATGGCCAGTAAGGGGCCCATGTGGTGGGATTCAGCTTCAAGACAAAAGAGATGCATGTTCACAATCCTTTTGTCAAGTAACCATCCAAGTGAGGCA
The DNA here is from genome assembly GCF_030704535.1 of Vitis vinifera. Taxonomy (NCBI): domain Eukaryota; kingdom Viridiplantae; phylum Streptophyta; class Magnoliopsida; order Vitales; family Vitaceae; genus Vitis; species Vitis vinifera. The sequence continues at coordinate 15,889,630 of NC_081814.1, forward strand.
GCAGGTCCAAGCCCCACCACTGTGGGTCACCTCCAATTATTTCCAGTCCACCCCAATTAATTTTAATATCATTTTTCTTCTAGTGATTCTATCAGCATTCTATCACAACTGCATGTGACCCTTTTAAACAAATGACAAAATAATGATCATTTCGTATTCAAGTGAAGGAGAAGTTAATTATATATGATTAAACAATGAAGGACAACACAAAAATTGGGAAGTCATTAAATATAGTAGTTGATTTGATAAGAAAAATTAACATCGATCGGGATGTGAATTAACATTGATGTGATGGTCGATCCAAAACACTTCAAGTACTCCTTGTTTAATTAAATTTATTATAATAATTCCATTTTAGGTGGAATATTCTACATCACAATCCGATCCAGTAATTAAACTCAACTTTAATTACATTATCTAGCTACAATTGAGTGATTAGATTAGCTTACTAAACAACTACCAAGATACAGTGCATGAGTGGGAGCCACTAAAATGGCTAAGTACCAAAAGCTGGTGGAACTTTGTTTTCTTAACTTAATTGCTTATGTTATCATCATGGTGGTGCCTCCCACTTCACAAAACTTCTTTTGCTTTTTGCCTTTCTTCTTTTCTTCCCTTTTTTATTTATTGGTTTATGGGTGCATCTGTCCAGTTGAGATCCCTTCCAAGTCCTCAAAGCGCATTCCTCCATGTTTAATTTTGTACACATGCATGAGCAGTGCCTGACTGTGTAACAATGTTACATGCACCATGAAGCTACATGATATGAATGAATGCTTGAGATGTAACCAAGGGTCCCACCCACAGCCTAATCAGTTACCATTTCTTCTGTGGCTGAGTATATATCATATGTTTTATGTTTTATGGATTTTGAGCTAGTTTTCTCCTCCTCTTTGTCTCTCTGGTTTTGAGGATGAAGAAGCTTAACGTCATACTGAACAAGTGCAAGAGCTTCTCAAGGCAGATGAGAAGGTCCTCCTCTTACAATAGTGCTAGTCCAAGATCAAACTCGGCAAGGGAAGAAACATTTGCAGATATGAAAGAGGAAGAAGAACATCAAGAAACGGTGTATGTGGGAAGTAAAAGGAGGCAATATGCAGTTAGTTCGAAGCATCTAAAGCATCCTTTATTGAATGCTTTAATTGAAGAGAAGTCCAAGCAGGGTCCGGGTGGAGTCATCTCTGTGAACTGTGAGGTTGTTCTCTTCGACCACCTATTATGGATGCTGGATAATGCAGATCCCAAGCTCACCAGTGAATCATTGGAGGAGTTAGCTGAGTTTTATTCCCTCTGATACTCAGAGACTTGTTAGCATCATTCATAGGCTTCATCTATATATGTTCCAGTACCAGCAGCAAGTATTGATAATCTCCATGGTTAGGTAGATTCATTGCTCCTTGGATGTTTGATTCATTTTGTTATGACCGTGCTTCTGTATGGCTGTAATCCGTAATTACTTAATGAATAAACTGTAGGATAAATATTCTCATATATTTTGTTCATCTCCATTGTACTTCCAAGTGTTGCCACATTGATTTTTTCAGATGAACCATGAATATGTTGCCTATAGTGGCTGATCTTCTTACCTTGAGAATGCATATGGGAAAAAGGTTTAGAATTACCTTGCTCTTAGGAACATATGGATTCATGAGAGTTCATAGCAAAATGATATAGAAAAATAATCATTTAAATGAAATAAGAATGATGATAAATATCATTGTGACCCAAAATAAGGGTTTTCGTTACCTTTTGAAGTGGGCAAAAATCTCCATTAATTGTTTTATTAACCAATTTTTTCGTCTCAAGTTATGAATAAAATTACGAGAACCATTCTATTTCCGTAATACCCAAGTGCCTTGACCTTTATTTTTACATAAAACATAGAATAAAAGAACTTCAAAAGGAAACCTTTTGTTTTTCAAAAAGAAGAATTATGTTCTTTCTCTTATCAGATTTTAAGGGAGAGAGTAAAAACAATATTCCTTCTCTTATTTTTTCAGAGAGAGTCTTCTCACCGAGGGAGAAAAAAATTTATTATTTTTTAATTTTAATAATGACCATTTTAGGTAGATTTAAAACTGTTAAAAACGTTTCCCATTTTTATTTTGCTTGGGCCGGATCGGCTAGGTGGAGTGAGCCATTTGGGCACCGAAACCCAACTCCAACACATTGCGTTGTTGGTTGGTGGCATTATAAAGAGAAAGACCATCATCAACCCTGATTCCCCATGATTCCTTATCATCAACTCACATGACAACTTTCTCTTTTTAATTTCAGATCATAATGCCAGCATCGATCACTCCCACTTCACAAAGTGAATTATTTTTCCTTTCATACAGGCAATATTGGAACTTGAAATAGGCCTGCCAATTGATCAAATTTTGACCCGACGGCTCAAATTTTCATGGTAAAGGCGTATAGCCACGAACCCCTTAATGGTACATTTTATTAAATTCTTATGCCCCAATAAATTAAATAAAGACACAGAGACCCAAAGCTGATCCAATAATGGTCTGACACGAGAGATAAAATCAGGTTGCATGCTAGTTCTATGCAATATAGATATGGCTACAGTAACAAGTTAAATATCTGAAATATAAGATATGTACAGCCAAGAGAAAGAAACAAGCACTCTAATGGGGCCGATCGTGGGATTTGTATATTTTAAAATTATTTATTCTTTAAGATATCTACTATTTTGATTCTCATATAAAAAGCTTAGAGATCCAGGGTATTTTCCATATCTGGGTGTAACTTGGAGATATTTTGGGTACAAGGAAATTAAGTTGATATAGATAACCATTTAAGATATTGATGTTAAAATTGTATTTGTATGATTGAAGCAAATGCGCTAAGCAACCAGCTAATATTAGAGACACTTGGCAGCTCTGTATGCTGCTGAAGCTTAGTACAAACAGCTAGCAAAGCTGCTGCCCAATTTAAACCAAGCAACAAAAGACTTCGAAAGTCGGCGATCTTTGCATTTTTGGCAGCCCTTTTCTTCTCCGCCACGACTTCGCTAAGCTGCAGCTTCAAGATTATCGGCACACACATGGAAACAACTTAATTAATTAGGATTGGTTGCTCAATTTGCTTTACTTCACCCTAGGTATGGCAGACTTTGTTTTGGGGGTTGTGTGTCAAATTATTTTCTCTATCAATTAACCAAATTTAAAGGACTGAATTTTTATTGTTGAGCTAAATTGTTTGTGCCCATAGATTCAAGGATCTTGCAATAATTTAATTAACAAACTTGCCTTGCTTGTTTTTCTGTTGTTAGTGATAGTTGGGGATGATATGTTTAATCTAGCAATTTTCAAGCTATTTGTTAAAGTTGATTGATGATTTGATAAGTTCTATTTGGTTATGATTTATGTTTTTTTTTTTTTTTCTCTATCAAGGATGCGATGAACAAGGTTGAATTTATGCTTCTTGTTGTCATGAATTGATGGAAGTTAGAGGGATTCATATGTTCATGAGTTGTATGACTTGAATGGGAAAACTATACTTGGAATTGTGCTTTATGACATGGGTGTTAGCTTGGTGACAATGATTGAATTTTAAAACAAAATTGATGGAGAAGTTACCTTAGTGGAAGTGGAAACAATGGATGGTTAGCACTGATGATGGATACCTTTACATACTAAGGGGGGAAAGGGTCCCTAAGTGAGAGCCTTAAAAGGAAGAGGGTATTGTGCACCGGTTGGGAGAAAAAGAAAAAAACGTCTCTATGTGAGAGTGTTAAAAGGAAATAGGCCATTATGTTCAAGAACCCAAAACTACGACAAAAAGATCCCGTAGGGATGTAATAGGAGGCATATACATATATCCCTAGGTGCAAGTCCCTGAATATATATACTTGTTTTTCCATTTTTTGAATAAGATAGGAATTTCCTACTCCATAAAGTTAAAGGTTACTTCCTATTGATATTTGGTATGTTGAAATGTTACTTTTTGTACATAATCTTAGAATTTATATTATTTATTACTTTTAACATAGTGCTTAAAAATAGTCATTAGCTATTAATTAAGCTTTGTTAGCTCACCCTATTACTCATTTTTTAGATTCAGATGTTGAGGCTCCTCATGGGCAAATGCCAGATGATTGATTATGCGCTTTGAAGATCTTTTTGGACAGCTTCTTGATAGAGCTTGAGGCTTATTTTGATGTATTTTGGGTGTGAGAAACCAAACATGATGATCTATGTAACCTTAAGAAGATTTAGACACCTAGTGCTGATTTGGTTGCATGAAGGCCTATTTTTGCATGTATAAAGGAATTTTGATGGTGTGAATGGGAGGTGAAATCTCCAAGGAACATCTAGTTGAATTTTTGCGTTAAAATGGCCATATTTACTATTCCATTGTTTGATCTCTTTTGTTCTAATAATTAATTTTATTTGAGACTAGAATGGATCTACTTTCTTTAGGACCAGGTCCCAAATCAATTCACCCTTGGAAAGTTAAAATATTAATTTCTTCCCGGAAACGAATCAATAGTTCTGAGTGGCAACATGAGTAACCAAGTAGGTGTTGGGTAGTCTACGTGAAGTTATGGCATAATTAGAGACTAATTTCCAATGAATATTATTAGCCCTCTTCTTATTCTGGACTCATGAGCTGGACCTTGAGTTAGGCCGAGCCATGGTTCCATGGGAAATACTCAAACCTATTCCAGCACCTGCGCAAACCTCCCTAAACAGGTTGACACCACGAACTTGCGGAGGCCATCTGAGCAGGGTACCTAAGCAGACATAAGGACTTCTATGCAACCTCTAAGAGCTTCATTTTCAAAGCTCTCTGGGCAGTCCCTGAGCCGACAAGTGATGGCAGCACCTTGAAGCTCACCAACCCTAGGTTACTGCATGAGAATCTAAATGCTACAAGGTGTTTTTTTTTTTTTTTCCAGGCCTTTCTAACGGCGGTATGCCATCTGGAAGTTGTTAGAGGAGAAAATGACGAGGTTGAATCTGGAGCAGCAAGGGCATAAATAATTCTGACAATGATTGGAGAGAGAATGAGAAGAGAACCACTGACAGCACAGCCACAACAAATTCTGATAATGATTGAGAGAAGAGGGAAAGGAGCTAACCCAGGGCTCCAGTGTAGCCCATGGTCCGTGCATCAGTAATCGAGCAGGCTCTCAATCCAGCATTTGGAGTAAATCCATTTCATCCTAGAGGCTAACATTAGACTACAAAAATGGCCCATGAATTGGAGGGCATTCCTTCTGCCAAGAAAAAAAAAAACCCTAGATAAGGGCTCTTTGGCTCTCTGGATGGGAGTCTCTCTCTATTTTCTCTTGGATCTTCTCTTTTCTGAGGAGATATATATATATATATATATACTGACTTGACCAATGGAGAGAGGGACCCTGAGGCCCCCCTCGGGCATCCTTTATTTTGCAGGCATTTCTCGACCAAGCAAAGGATGTTCATCGCTCAACTGAAGTCAGGCAGCATCCAACTAGCAGTATCGCCCCTTTTCTCCACGCTCCAACAATGGGACCATCTATGGGAGCCGAGCGAAAACACAAATTCCAGCTCAAAAATAGATTTGCCCCTCCAAACTCAAATGGAAGCTCTGTCATTGACCATTGGGGATCACCTACATTAATTAGAGCAGTAATAGAGTTAGAAAAAGGGTGGAAAATCTAGAGGAGGTTTTCAAATGCAACCAACCTAAGCTCAAACAAACATGGCAACCCCTTTATTTTCTCTGCACTGCCAAAATCTTCTATTGAAAGAGCCTTTTGTTCCCCAAAGCAGTCAAACCAAGGCGCTGGGCTCTCTCCAAAAACTCTCTCAAAGAAACCATGAAAGCCCTTAGAAGGACCTTGAGTGAGAGCCAAAGAGAATCCCCCCTCTTCTCTGTGAAATCTCCGAAAAACAAAATACCCAAGGAAGCCCTTCACAGCTCTCCTTTGGCATTGAAAAGAAAATTCTGATTTTGTTGTTACTTCATGCTTTAAACTCTATCTTCAGGCATTGAAAATGCTAGGACACACTGAGTGGAGGTAAAAAAATGCTACACAAATCTTAAGGGAGATTGTAGATACGTTTTATAGACCTTCCTTAAATTTCTAAACTTTAAACACCTCAACTTTCTGCTTCTCTTTTGTTATGATTGTTTAGAGTTATATTTGATTACCAATTTGATTTGTAATGCAGCCTGAGAACTATCCCTCTGTTACACATAATGTCGAACATTTCCAAACATGTGTAAGTTGTCCATCTATATCAAACCTTAGAGAAAGAGAAACCCCATGACTTGTGAACATTTTTCTAATAATTTTCTTTAAAGTATGAATATGGAACATATCTATAAGACTATTAATATGAGGTTATTTACTTCCCCCCTAAAGTTATGTAGGCCATTACAGGGCCACAATGATGACACAAGGCTATAGTGCCTATACAAGCAAGGATGAAAATATTGGTAAACAAGTATACATCGGTCCTTGGATTTTATAGATATATATAGAAATATCTTTTGAAAAAAAAAAAATCAATGGAATGGAAGTTGATCCAAACTCATGGAAACATTTGGAAAAACATTAAAAATGATATAAAAAAAATAAGAATAAGCATACTGAAGTTATTTTGTAAGTGTAATTGACATATTATGGTGTAATTTGTGATATTTGACAATAATATCATGTGCATTGATAAGAATATATAAATTTTGTAGGTGCACACTGAATATTAATAAACATTAAATATTTGATTTCATTGAATGTCAATAATTTATACATATTACATTGCAATAGTCCTTTAGTGTCAAAATGAAGATCGATAGGGTTCCATCACATTGTTAGATGAAGGGGATCCCATTTCGTTAGAGACAATATTGGTACCTAGACTTGAAGTTTCGATAATATTGATTATAAGTATGAACATGTCGTGTATAAATTTCTTGAGTCCTACTCACAACCTCTCCATGGATAAGAAAGTTAGGGGGTCTCCCATGTGCTCATTTGAAATTCTCCTTGCATATGATATGAAATTTGGTATGGCATTTATGTAGAAGGAGGATAATTAAACATATCATACTCTTCATCAGTTGAACTTGAATGTAGAGGAGGTTTACCATAGCCCATCAACGTCATCGTATAAGGGGGATAAATATTGACTTCATTTGATGAGTCACTAAATTGAGTCCCTATACTCATTGACTCAAAACTGGCCTAAAATGAGTTCTCGTTGTAAGGTGTCATCCTTCAATGTTTTCCCCTATACAACTTTCTAATGGCTCTAACACTTGAACCAACTCTTCTGGAGTCATGGTATTCATCTTGTGTACAATGCATGAAATTATCTTCACAAATGAATGAGCTCGATGGATGTTTACTCTGGTGTTGTTGTCCAATATTCTTTCCATCACTTCCATAATCATCTCCATCAATGGTTCTCTCACCTGTTGAAGTATCATACCCAAAAGCAGAAGTACCAACACCACTAGGTCTACTACTTTGTTCAATACTTTGGAGTCAAGGGAAAGTCAAGTAGTTACTGTTGCCTAAGAATCGATGGCCTGCTGAAATGAATCTCTCGTGTCTTTGCTAAAACTATCACTATGAACTTCTTCGAACAACACCCTTTCAATATCAACACTTACTTCTCGGGCATGCGCGGCAATATGTAAGTTAAGATTTCCGTTTTCATCATCTAAGTGTAGAAATCTAAACTATTGGAACAATTTATTTTCCTTTTCTTCACCAACTTTGGCTAAAATGTCAAGTAAATCATGGTAATTTATCTCCACAACTTTATCATTCTCTACCTTCATATCATGTATCTTGAGTTTCATGTTATAATAACAAAAAACTAATTGTTGAAGTCTAGGGTAAGCAAGTTGATTTCTTTGTTTTGTATGGATTAAAACGAATGAGCTCCAATGTCTCTCACAAATTGAAGATTATGTAATTTGCGATAGAATCTTGATGGTTAGTTTCCTCAATGTTGGAGTGTGATTGCCATACATGAACCACTATTCAACTACAACCAAATAAATGGTATGAGTAACACTTATGTTGGAAATCTACAATAATATGATAATGAAATTTATTTTCTATACTGGGAACCATTTCTGACCTGGATGCAATTGTTGCTCGATCACCAAATCCTTTCTTTACATCTCAAAAGAACATAAGCTACATTTTGAATAATTAAAAAATCAAAAATTGACTAAATGAAATTGAATGAATGAATTTGTATTATAACCATATTAATTTACTTCATTTTCAAATTGATTAAGGTCTACGGCTATAGGGTGTAATTCAGCATAAACCTCATGGAAAGCTTGAAGTAGGTCAAGATCGTTACCAACTCTAGGTCTATATTGAAACCTTGGATTGAGAAAGTATGCTACAATGTTAAGTATAATTAGTATGTTATGAAAGAAAATTAATATTATTAAATACCAACAACTTTTAAAGATGGATAATACTTAGTTACCTGCCATCTGAAGTGAATATTTGAGTGTTTTATTCCAATGATCTTTAATGATTTGTAACACCCATTCTCTAGCATTAAGTTGAACGAGGTTCTCTTTCATCAATTAACTCATAGACAAATGGCATTATGGGAACAACTTTTGAATCCATGATTCGAAGAACCATGTATGGTGTCGCATAGATTGACACTAGCTTTGCTACTTTCTCCCAATATGGATGGTCAAACATGAGTTTTTTACCTCTTATCTGATTTTTGTGCAACTTAACTTATGTTGTGTTCATTCATCACCGATAAATACTTTCTTCAAATGAACTTTCCTTTTTAGAAGACTGTCAAGGGCAATGTCATTTGTTGCAAATCTTATTACTCTAGGGTGAATTATGTCTCTAGTACACATCTTTCACATCTACGCAAGCAAGCAACCATGGTTGTAAATGAAGATTTTTTATCTTTCAAGCCTTTGTAATTACATCTACAACACTAATCTTTTACTAATGTCTTCAAACATTAATTCGATGTAGTGTGCCGCACATGGAGTCCAATATAAATCGTACTTCATCAATAACTTTTGAACCTTCACAAATGTCAAACCATTATCCGTGACTACTTACACCACATTTTCTCAATCGACTTCATTAATCACCAACTTTAACAAACCATATATGTATTTGTTGTTCTTGATACTATTTAATGCATCCATATATTTGAGAAAGATTGTGATGCCTTTTGAATACCCTATGAAATTAATTATGCTTAATTTCGTCAGCCCTATCCATTCGTTAGACATTATTATGCATCTATAAGTCTTCTAGTTTTCTTTTTGAATATTGACATAAGCTTCTATGTACTTGTACTCCATATCCAAGTAATAGGTGATATTTAAATTGGGTGACACAACCACTCTTAATTGTTAGACCACAATAATTACATGTCATATCATATTTGTTCCCTTCCATATATGTACAATACTTTCAAGCAAGATGTCGCCCCACCATGCCACTTTCACCTGCTCTTGCACTTATACTTCCACTTCCACTAGTCATTTTCTATACATTGTATTTTAAATAGAATATGAAACTAAAATTAAATTTAAGGTAACAAATTAAACTATGCAAATATCTAACATTGAATAGACAAATTACTATAATTTAATTTCAATATGAAACTAATTAAAAATTATTAAAATTAAACATCTAAGTTATTCATAAACTATTTAACATTACTAATTTAAATTGAAATTAAACTATGCAAATATATGATATTTAATAGACAAATCACTATGACTTAATTTCAATATGAAATTAATTTAAAATTATTAAAATTAAACATCTAATTTATCCATACACTTTATAACATTACTAATTGAAATTGAAATTAAACTACGCAAATATATGATATTGAATAGAAAAATCACTATAATTTAATTTTAATATGAAGCTATTTTAAAATTATTAAAATCAAACATCCAAATTAATTTAATATTAATTGAAATTAAAATTAAAATTGAATTATGCGTGTGTGTGTGTGTGTATATATATATATATATATGAAATTATAGTCCAATTCACTATAATTTAACTTCAATATGAAACTAATATTTATTTAAATTTAATATGACATTAATATTAAAATTAATAAAACCAGACCAATAATTTATTTCTTTAAAGCTATTGAAAATATAGTAATTAAGTAATACCAATTAAACTACATGTAAATTCAACTATGCATAATATAATATTAGTAATTAAAAATAAGATTGAACTATGCATATGTAAAAATACAATTTACTAAACGAACTTTAAAGTATTGATTTGCCTTGATTTGAAGTTAATACACAACTTCAACACCAAATTCCCAAAATTAAAGAATTTTGATAGAAATCACAAATAAAAATTGACGCAATAGAAGATCAAGAAGTTTTCAATTGAATTGTATATGAAATTGAATGAAAATTGGGTATTTATAGAAAAAAGCTTGGTCAAACTAGTCGTTAGATGGTCATATAACCATTGTAATTAAATTCTAGTCGTTAAATCAAAGTTTGGTTAAAATATGGTCATTAGATCTTGATCTAGCCATTGGAAACACTTTTGAACCATTAGATCAAGTCAAGATTCATTTTCCACCCTTGGATCACGAATATGACCATTGGATTCCTTTTAAAAATACAAGTGAGATCCTAGTCATTGGATCCTTATCTTTCATTTCTAGTCATTGATCTAATGAAATTAAGTTGGTGGAAATGTCATTGATTTTTTGGCAAAAAATTGTCGATTTTTCGAAAACATTTCACAGATTGTTTGAGACAACAAACACACCTTGATTGCTCTACTTTGCCAATTATTTCGGGGCTCATTGATAAATTAGCAATTTTTCAGTGATATTTATCAAATTTTTCCAAAACTTTCTACATTCAAAGTTTCCATATCTTATTTCATGTTAAGCCTTGTCGATATCTAATATTTTGACGAAAAATCCCAAATTTTCAAACCTTGCATATAATGCCAAATTGCCCACACAAGCTATAAAGCTCATTACAAGGCCACAATACCCACATAAGGCTACAATGCTCATACAAGGCCATAGGACCCACACAAGGCTATAATGCTCATACAAGGCCATAATACCCACACAAGGCTATAATGCCCATATAAGTCCACACTACCCATACAAGGTTATAAAACCCATTACAAAGCCACAATGCCCACACTAAGCTATAGTGCCTATAAAGGTCGCAATACCCACATAAGGCTATAGCGCCCATATAAGGCTATAGCACCCACACAAGCTTATATGGTACACTCAAGGCCCTAAAACTTAAGGCAATTGAGCCCAAATAAAATAATAAAATAAAAATAAAATAAGGCTCAATAAAAGGGAAACCCACTTTTAGTTAAAGTAATCCAAGGTTACGCAAAAGTTGGATTCCATTTCAAGGGTTTGATGGGTAGAAGAAATGCTTCCAAGTCATGGAAATATTTGCTCTTACATATGTTAAAGAGAACCCCAATAGATTTAATCCATTATTGATGCCTTGACCTAAATATATTATGTTGGGTGATTTGATATTGGTTAGGGCTTTAAGGTGCATGTATCTAAGATCCTAGGTATAATAAAAGTGATTAAAAAATCAAAATTTTAGCCTCATAAGGTGTGTTAGAAACCATACCTAGCGTTTAGAAAACCCAAAACCTTTTCTACAAAATATGTCTTCAAACCTCGTGATCTTCCACCCAATGAATCCCTTTGATCCATGGCACTTGTGCATAGCGGCTATAGACTTTTTAAGAAAGAAAAATGAAGGCTAGGTCTTTGAAAGACCAACTCTCTCAAAGATTAGGAAAATTATAGTCTAATCCTAAAATCCATGGGGTTTATATTGACTCTCCTATAGGCTTAAGTGACTTTAACCCAACTTGAGCATGGTTCACTTAATATAGCCCATTAGGTCCTAAGTAATTAATTAGCCCAAATGGACTCCAATTAATTAATTAGCTCATACAAAAATAATTAATCATAAAATCATATGCAATCTTATCCTTTTACAAAATTCCTTTATGCACATAAATGATTAATTTTTCATAAAACCTCAAAATAAATAATCATAAGTTTCATATAAACCTTGCACTTTTACCAAAACACTTTTACCCACATATATAATTAAATTTATAATTTCCCTCAAACCTTTGTGCAAACAAAGACAGTAAGCTCGAGGGGGGACATCTAAAACCCATAGAAAAATATTGGTTCCCTTATAATCCAATTTTAAAGTTGACTTAACGCTCCCTTGAAGAGAGTCAACTGCACTCCAATATCCTATGTCATTACATCAAGATGAGAATTGATTAAATCCAATTTAATTAATTCCTTCAATCCATAACATATTATTCCTTGCATGTAAATTCCCCATGAGATGATGTTTATTATCTAATGAGGTGAATACTATCAACCTCTCAAGATTACCTTTACAATCTTCAAGTTTTATCAATTTTGGATTAAATATTTTGTCTTGTTGTTATTCTAATAACACTACGAAAAAATTAAGTATTATTGATCCACTTGTATTTACTTTTACAATGGATTTAAGTTATCACAAATTTCTAACACATCTATTCTATCGCAAATTGAATTGTTTGTCACTTATATGTAACTATTTACCGACAGTAATTACAACAACAAATATCTGTCGACAAAAATATTATTGTGATGGATTTAAACTGTTTCAAATGTTCAACTATATACTTTGTCATAAAAGCAATTTACCTGTAAAAAAAATGAACTTTCATAAACAATTTTTTCTATAAAAAATGCTACTCACTAAAACAATGTTATTATAATGGATAATAATACCACACAATTTGTTTCAAAAATAATTGTTTTTTTATAAATTTGAAATCTTTCACCATGGTTGTATGATAAATATGATCTAGCCTGTGACAAAATAATTTTATGATTATTTTTTTAGTTTCATAAAATATTTATAAAGAACATATTTTTTAATTATAATAGTTTTAACAATTTATCTTGAAAATAACAAAGTTAGCTTGGTGACATGGTTGCTTTCCTTTCAAACTTGAGGTCATGAGTTCAATCCCCAAAAACAATATTCAAACCAACATCCAAATCTAGCAGTGTTGTGGCTAGCCAACAACCAAGTCAATATCCAAAACTAGCAAGAACTAGCAAAGAGTGTAACAAGATGCTCCATGTGAATGTAACGAAATTGAGATTTCATGACAATCTAAAATATTTTAATATTTACATTTCCCAACCAACTTAACACGTTGGTAATAGTGATGGTTCAAATCTATTGAATAGTTGGTTGCTAATTTTTTTTTATTGGCAACGGAAAATTCTCATCGATAAACTTTTGCTAACACACCTTTCCCCAAATACCATGCATCGGGATTATCTATTGGTAAATGTTTATTCTGACAATGTAAAACAGTCGGGAAAAGTAAAATTTCTTATAGTGTATGATCACATTGATTTTTTTTTTTATGTGACAACATTATTAAATACTAGCAAAAAATGGTGTATAGAATTCTATAGGAAAAAAATTAGAGAACAAATTTAAATGTTCAAACTATAATTTGAAGCAGTTCAACCTTTTTGTGTTGTGGAGGTAATTAACATGAAATTATCAATTAGTTTTATCTAGATTACAATTTAAAGAATTTGAAATATGTAGGGAAATTCTAGATCATATTTGCGACAAGAGATATTGTGATATGTACACATATATTAGAATATCATTTGTTACGAGAATATTATATCTAAAGTAGTTAAGATCATATGATAGATATGTTATGTTATGTTGTTTAGTTTATAAAAAAAATAAAAAAATGTAATAGAAAATATATTATATTCCAATATTTTTTTTTGTTTTTTTATAACAAAAATACATTGTATATCAATGTTTAATATTAAAAATATATAAAATTTTATAATTTTCAGTATCTTTTATAATCTTTTTATGATTTATATTTTAATACCTATTTCACCTATTTTATTTATTTACTAAATGATATTATAAATTGAAGTTTTTATTAATAATGTGCAAAACTTATGCATATGATAGAAATTTCTTTTTTCTTTTTTCTATTTCTCTTTAAATATTGATTGATAATTAAAATATCATAAGCTTTATTTTTTTCTCAACTTTGCATATTTTTAAATTTTTTATTTTTTATTGTAATTAATATTGAAAATTACAATCTAATCTTTCAAATTTAGATCAATCCCTTAACACATGAATGTAATACATGTAATAAATGTACCATAGGTGTGCAACCCATATATACTATAGTGTAATAGGTTGATTGATCTCATAACACACATGAATGTAATACACGTGTAATGAATGTGCAATACTTCTCCAACTAACATACGCCCTAATTCAATAGATTGATTGAACGTATGATAATCGAAATAAACGAAAAAAAAAAAATCAAGCCTTGATAAGAAAAGGAAATAAAAAAATAACAATCATATCATCAAATGAAAACACCTTGTCTGCTTAGCACTCCATTTTAGAATTTGCACATTTTTGTTAGTTTTTTAACTTTTATTTTATTTTACTTTTAAATTAGGAGTCATATTTTATTTATATGTTATATTTGATATTTTGATAATACATTTAGATTTGTAAGTTAAATACTTAACTATTAAATTCATAATTTGTATTATATAAGATATTTCATATTAAAATAGTTTTTTGATTAAACACGTATTGTTGTAAAAAAAAAATTATTAGTTAATTATTTAGTATCTTTTAATTCTTTAAAAAAATTAGTATTTTAAATGTTATGAGTCCACTTTATCTAATATTTTATTTTTGTGACAATTTTACAAGGGTTCAAGGAAAAAGATTCAAAGCAAAAGATATTTTATTTGAGAACATCAAAGTTAATCAAGTAATAATGTTGCATTGAAAAATTCAAAGGATTAGTTCATATTTCATAGATGCAGTTTCATGTCACAACAAGCCTCCATTCATAGTGATAATGTGTGGTAAGAACTCTACTATGATTGTCATATTAATGGTTCACATTACGTGGTTTATGGATAGATGGACATACCTCATTCCAAAAAAGTACTATCCATGTAAATAACTTTGAGCACAACATGAAAGAAGAAGCGGCATAAGAATTGGTGGTAGTTTTGTATTTCATTCATGTACATGTTTTGTTAGCACCCAAAAAGCAATCAATTATTTAGGAGCTCATTCTAGACCTTTTTATTGGATTGTAACTATGCAATCATCCTTAGATTGATTAGTCTTTTAGGATGGTTGGTAGATAACAAAAGTTAGACTAAAATGATCATCCCCTAATTTCCACTTTATCTAAAGTCCCGATGCATCTTTTTTTCACTATTAAAAACTTTTTAAATAGTATTGTTTGGTTGTTATGTAAAGGCATATCTTGTAATTTGGATTTGGTACAAACTCTTATTACTATTTATTGTAATACACGATTGTTATTTTGTGTATTGCAAGATAAATTTCATGAATTAGAATGCTCTATTTTCAATTTAGAATACTTCATTTCCTTTGAATGCTTATGAATGAACTGTAAAATTTCTTTTGCCAAAAAAGGGTTAGGATTTTAGGATAGAGGAAGTTCATGGTTTTTGATAAGTGATAACTTTCCAATTAATGAGATGAGCAAATACTACTACATGTTAAAGGTATATTTCCAATTACCTTATCATTTCTTTGTGAGCAAGTATGTTTGGTTAAATGAGGTATTGTTTGGTTGTTATGTAAAGGCATACCTTGTAATTTGGATTTGGTACGAACTCTTATTACTATTTATTGTAATACATGATTGTTATTTTGTGTATTGCAAGATAAATTTCATGGATTAGAATGCTCTATTTTCAATTTAGAATACTTCATTTCCTTTTGAATGCTCATGAATGAACTATAACATTTCTTTTGCCAAAAAGGGGTTAGGATTTTAGGATAGAGGAAGTTCATGGTTTTTGATAAGTGATAACTTTCCTATTAATGAGATGAGCAAGTACTACTTCATATAATTTTATATCATTTTGTCTGCGTGAGAAAAAAAATGTTTGAATAATACATTATTGGACTCATTAACTAAATAAGTATGTGAAAATATTTCATATATTTGACTTAATAGCACACAAAAAATGATAAGAAAATAATGATTGAATTTTTCTCCTATGAGCTAGGAAAAAATGTGAATATACTAATAAAAAGAAAAAATATATCAAAAGTCTACAACTAAATGTATCCTACCTTGTTGATTACTTATGCTATCATTACCTATCTTTTAGTTGATCAAATTGATAAATACAAGTCTTATTTTAAGTTACTTGGTTACTAAATTAAAGTTCTTATTATGGTTGACCTATATATAGCAATTTTCATTTCTCTATTAATTAAAAATGATTTATTTATCTTCTAATTGTTTAAAGGCCAACATATGTAGAAGAAATGGGAAATTTTTATTCTCTCTATTAACTAGGATGATATATCTAGTTTATTCTATTACTTATTATTTGAGATAATTCCATAATGATCATCTTACAATTAGGTGTGTGTAGGCAGATCAAATTGGAGATGGAAATCAAAAGGATTGACTAATGAGTATCATCTCAAATGTCGTTACCTTTGATATTCACTAACATGCAAAATATTTAGTCATTTATTCTTTTACTTTTCTATTTTTTTTACGTACAATGATGTTAATCACTTTTGCAATGTATTACATATAAACTTAAGTATCATTTCTAGCTTGATTTTTTTATATCTACTCAAACTCAAGCTTCTTCATGAGTTCGATTAGACTAATGAATTAGGTAGTATAGATGTGTATTTCTCACATTTAGTTAACTTCTATTACTTCTTTACTCTCTTGTGCTTCTTTCTTTTTGTTTTATGCCTTTGCATGTGCTGATATTTATATTTGACAACTATATATTATTTCCCTATCTACTATGGAAAATTTTTGTTTGCTTTCCTTAGAGGTTTCTTTAATGCCATATAGAGGACTATGACATGAATGAAAATTGAAACCTAATATGACCTAAATAGTTTAAGAGAAGCAAAATGTGGGGTTCTGATAACCATTAAGTCCATGGCTAGTATCAAAGCCTTCAATTCTCTATTGGAATTTATCTTGTCTTTTATGCTACTATTTTGGATTTTTGGTGTTATATTCTCCCCAAACTTAGTCTATTAACCTATGTACTTTTATTTTTATGGATGATTTATTTTTAAAATAGCTACAACTATTACTCATGTCATTTGTAATATTAAATCTATTATTTATTTTATAATATGTGAAATTTGGCATTTTTCTTTACTATAGTTCTATTGACTTCTATCTAGGAACTAGGGGAAATAGAATGGTCAAATGGTTAATGGTCGGTATGCATCTCATTTTTCTTCAAAGAGTAGTATTTCATAAATCATGACACTCTAAGCAAAAAGTAAATTGGACCCATGCATTATAGGAACCTTATCTTATAAGAATGGTTTGTTATGTAAATTCTTTATTTATCCATTAAATGTCCATAACAAAAAAAAAAATTTTTGTTATAATTGCTTGTATTTGTTGCAAGTTGCTAATGTGATAAGAATTGTTAATTAACATGCTTTGAGAGTTATCTGATTGATATAAATTATTTATCATGTGCATGTGTATGAGATGTAGATATGATTAGGAATCAACTCATGTATCTAAAAATTAGATAGGCTATGATTGCACAACAGGAAAGAAAAAACAACATAAGAATTAGTGGTAGGTTTGTATTTTATTTATATACATTTTCCGCAAGCACCTAAAAAGCAATTAATTACTTAGGGATACATCTAGACCTTTATATTTTATTGTAGTTATGCAATCATCTTTAGAAATATTGATTACTCCTTCAGGATGGTTGGTGGAGAACAAGAACTAGACTAGAACAATGATCCCCTTGTTTCCATCTTATGAAAAGCTTCAATGATGAATTTTCTTATCATTAGACACTTTTTAAATAGTATTACGCTATTATGTAAATACATATCCTGTAATTTGGATTTGGTATGAACTTTAGTTACTAAATGTAATAAAGATTATTAATGTGTATTAGAGTTAGCTTTCATGGATTATAATGCTCTATTTTCAATTTAGAATGCTATGTCATTTCCTTTGAATGTTCACTAATGAACCATTATTGCTGCCAAAATTTAATATAATGTTTTATAGCATAGATTTAATGATTTGTATGTGATCAATTATACACATTATTTTCTGAGAATTGTTGGTGTTCAATACATGAAAATTTGATAAAAATTTAGTGTTTTTTGTTAGATATTATTGTTTTAAAATTTTGTATTTGTTTTAAATCGCTAACTCCAATAGATCATAAGAAAAAACACACACTTTTGCTCCTATTGAGAAATAATGAGATGAGAGATGTCAAAATTAAAAATTATATCCACAAGTCCAACATTAGAACCTATTGAAAAATCAATTCATGAGCTAGAAATAGGTACTACATATTTGGCTTAATGAATACCTGATGTGAAATCTTTTCAATTTTAGATTGAATATTTTGTCTGCATTTGTTGTTATACTAATCTAACTATGTTAATGATTTTATATAGGACAACATTATTGAATGCTAATAGAATATGATATATAACATTTTATAGAAAAAAACTAGAGAAGAAATTCATATGTTCAAATTGTATATAAAGCAATTTAACCTTTTATGTCATTGAGGTAATTAACATTAAATTATCAATTAACTATATCTAAATTCAAATAATTTGGAATATTTGAGGAATTCTACACCAAAGATATATTATATGTTTGGTTTGTGAAAAGAATGAAAAATGTGATAGAAAATATATTATATTCTAATATTTGTTATTTTTTTATAATAAAAATATATCACATTTCAATGTTGATATTAGAAAATATAAAAGAAAAAAATTGTGTTTAGTAATTTTTATAATATTTCTACAATTTATATTTTAATACATATTTTACCTATTTTTATTTATTTACTAATTGATGTAATAAATTTAAATTATTTGTTTATAATGTGCAATACTTGTACATATGATACAATTTTTTTTTTTTTTACTTTTATGTTGATTTATAATTAAAATATTATAAGCTTTATTATTTATCTGCTTTACATACTTTTAAATTATTTCATTTTTATTATAATTCATATCATAAATTATAATCCAATTATAAAAAATTTACTATTTTTCATTTTGTATAATATAAAAATTAGAACAAGTCAAGACATGTGTGAATATCTAAAATACCCCTTAAAAAATCATCAACTTAACATAATGTGCAATAAACGTGCACCCACATGAAATAAAATTCAATAGGTTGATCTCTAAATATATATGTTATGAATGTAACGCACATATAATTAATGTGAAATAAATGTACAACCTACATGCACTATGATGTTTTATATCCATCTATGAATGCAAAAAAAAGTGTGAACATAATAATAGAAAGAAACAAAAAAAAAAATTCACAATCACATCATCAAATGGGAATGTCTTGTCTACTGAGTGTGTCATTCTAAAACTTGCAGTTCTTGATGGGTTTATTAACTTTTACATTATTTTACTTTTAAATTATGAGTCATATTTTATTTTATATCTTGTATTTGATATTTTGATATTACATTTATATTTTTATTTTATATACTTAGCTATTAAATTCATAGTTTATATTATAAAAATGTCATATTAAATACTTAGTTTATGGAGATGAATATGCCCTGTTTCAAGAAAGTACTATCTTCATAAATAACTTTGAGTCAATGATTGAGGTTATGATAGTACTATAGAAATAACATAAAAGTTGGTAATCATTTTATATTTCATTTATCTAAATTTTCCACTAGCACCCAAAAAGCAATCAATTACTTAGGTGCTCGTTCTAAACCTTCATTTTTTATTATAATTATGCAATCATACTTAGATAGATTGATTAATCCTTCATGATGATTAGTGGAGTATGGTACAACTTCTATTTATTTTGGTAAATACTAAAATACAGGTCTAGAAGATAGACTAGAATGATTTACTAATTTCTACCTTATCAAAGCTTTCATCATGTTTTTTTTTTTTACTATTAACTACTTTTAAATAGTACTACTTGGTTGTTAAGTAAAACATTTATTGTAATTTAGATTTAATATGAACTTTAGTTACTACTTGATGTAATAATTATTATTAATATGTATATTAGGGTTAGCTTTCATGGATTAGAATGTTGTGTTTTTGGTTTAGAATATTACGTCATTTCCTTTCAATGCTCACTAATAAATTGTAACATTTCTTTTGTTGTCAAAATTTAATGTGATATTTATACGATGAATACAATTATTTGTATATGATTAATTCTACATTTATTATTTCCTGAGAATAGTTTGAGGCCAATATATGAAAAAATTTGATAAAATTTGTATTTATCAAATGCCCTAGTGATGCATTTTTTTTTTACTACTTAACGCTTTTTTAAATAGTACTATTTGATTTTTATGTAAAGATATGCCTTGTAATTTGGATTTTGTATGAAACTTAGTTACTACTTGATATAATAATGTCACGGATTATAATGTTCTATTTTTTAGTTTAGAATGTGATGAAGTAGAAGCGTAGAATAAATTTGTAGTTCGTTGATTCATGTAAAATACCATAAAATAATTATGCAAGTAATTTGTTGATCCAAAGAATATCGAAAAAAAAATGAAGAAGGGGTCATGAATTGACCATAGAACCCTATTCAATAAGTGGAACACATTAGTTGTCCATAATTACTGAAATTTTTATTGAAAAAATCACTATTGCATCACAATCCTCTCAATCCTTTTTAAATAAACCATTTAAAATTCAAACTAAAAGAAATTGGAAAAGGAAACCTATCCTACGTTAAGTAAAATAAAGGTAATTATCTCTATCTAAAATTGAAAAAGAAAAAATAAAAAAAATAAACTTAATTCCTATCTATATGTGTTGCATTAATTTCACCAAGTAGGAAAAGATTCGACCTTGAACGTTGTTATCTCTAGAAAAATGTTGTTATTTGTTAGTTTTTATAATATAAATATATTGCATCTCAATGTTTGATATTAGAAAAATATAAAATTTTATCATATGTAGTATTTTTTATAATCTTTCTATAATTTACATTTTAATACTATTTTTTTTATTAAATGATATTATAAATTGAATTTATTTATTTAGCACGTGCAAAACTTGTGCATATGATATAATTTTTTTTTTCTTGCATGTTGATTGATAATTAAAATATTTGCTTTTTATCAATGTTTTCAGAACCGGACTGGTGATTGAACCGGAAAAGTTACCGGTTCACGGTTCACTAGTCGAACCGGCGGTCGAACCACGGTCGAACCAGTGATGTCATAAATATATAATTTATATATTATTAAAATTAAAAATAATTATAAAAATTTTAAAATATATATGAATAAATTAAACATCAATAATATTATTTTATATCTTTGATATTATCAAATTAAATCATATTAATATTTTAAATTTTATCAAATGAAATATGTATAATATTTAAATGTGAATATATAAAAAATGAAAATTTAAACTAATTTCATAATTTTTAAAAATATTATATTATTTTTATTTAATATTATAAAAAAATTTTAAAATTTAATATATATTGTTTTGTTTGGCATATTAGATATCAAAATGCATGTAGTCGAGTGGTGTCCTAGGTAGACTACAACCGAGGTGGTCCAAGGTTCAAACCGAGATTTGTTATGTTTTTTTTATATTTAGCAATCCCACATCGGAAAATAAGAGGAATAAGGAGTCAAATGACTCCTATAAAAGCCATCCTCGGCAAGGGCATTTCATAATCTTGTGGGCTCAAGACTCAGCCCATAGTGATTAAAGTGGGTGTATGGGCTCTGTCATATGACATGCCCAACATGGGCTTTAGTAAAAACCATTTAAATTCTATGGAATCCCTTCTTCCATGCTTACAAAATGAGGGGTAATTTGAATCATTCGATTCGTTTAGAACCATCCGGTTCCACCGGGTTACCGGTTCGACCACTGGTTTAGGCGATTCGTGGCCGGTCCAATACCCAAGTGGTTAAAAAGGGTAAATCGGACCGAAAATGCAACCGATTGAGGGTTGAACTGGTTGGACTGGCCGGTCCGGTCTGGTTTTTAAAACATTGATTTTTATATGTTTATAATATTTAATTTTTGTTGTAACTCATTGTAGACCCCCTCCCGGGGAGGAGGAGTTTTTGGCCATTTTTATTTTACTATCATGATTACTCTTCTGACCACCCCGGGAATTAGGCTGATGGGGGCAGCCAGATTAGACGGAATGCAAAGAGTAGGTGAGGGTTGGGAATAAAAAGAGCGGGAAAAGGAAAGAGCTAAGAGAAGGGATTTTTTTTTTAGAGAAAGGGCAGAACGAGAGGGCTGATGGGGGGCGTCTGAAATTTTTTTTGGGTCCGAAGCTGGGGAGAAACACGGGCCTGCAGGCTGGGAAGAGAGCTGGGGCATCTGCAATTTTTTTGGGTCCGAAGCTAGGGAGAAAAATGGAGGATGGCTCGAGGAGAAGAGGTTTGAAGAAGTGACAAAAGAGAGATTTGTGAGAGAGTAGAAATGGGCGTCTCAAGCTGAGTTGAGGAGGAGTTTGAAGCTTCGGTCCAGGTAAGATTTCTGCATGTTTTACATACCTCACTTCAGTTTGCTTTATTCTATTTCTTGTTAATTTCGGTTCCTGCTTGGTGCTTATTATATGGATAGCGAGACATATGATGCGTTAGAGAGCGTGTGTATTGGATTGAGATCAATTAAAGGGGTGGAAAAGATGTCCAATTATATGATCAGTAGTGGGTTTGGTCCGGATGAGTATTTGGGGAACAAGTTCTTGTTGATGCAAGTAAAATACGGGATGAGGATTGATGCACACGGACTGTTTGATGAAATGCCAATAAAGAATATTTTATAGTTTTTTTAACACCCCTACACATGATTCTCCCATTCATATCATATTTGCTTCAAATCCCGGAAGCGACCCCCACTAGCGACGTTGAGCCGAAGCTCCTCGCCGTCGGCGACGAGGAGAATGACAGGCTGCAAGCTTGCATGGGGAGGTGCCTACAGCTGCTATTGGTCTTGGAGGTTTGGGCCACCATGCTAGTGGATTTGGGCCTGAGATGAAGCCCCAAACCCAAATATGATGGTGAAAAGGCTTGGGTCCTTTTGCTAATGGATGTGGGCTTGGGATGAAGCCCAAATCCAAGCTTGATGATGGAAGGCCCCCATGATTTGTCCATCCACTTTAAGATCGGCCCATACTCATTTCAAGCTGGCCCATCTGGTTGTTTCCACCTTATATAGTTCACTTTCTCTAAATCACTCATTTCTCAATAAACTCTCTAATTTCTAATTTCCAAGCCCAACTTACAAAAATTCAATCTTCAAATGAAACTTCAAAATTCAGATTTTTAACATTTAATTCCAATTTCCGAATTCTCATATTCCCATTAATTTATTTGATCATTAGTATTTCATTTATTTATTTCAAAGCTTCATTCTAAATCAAATTCTTCTAAAACTTCTGATTACCGAATTAAATTTCAAAAATTCCAATATTCACATTAATCTATTTAATTATTATTATTTTATTTATTTATTCTAAAATTCCATTTTAAACAATTCATTAAAATTTCCACTTCCGATTTTAATTTCTAATTCCAAAAATTCCAACATTCACATTAATCTATTTAATTATTATTATTTTATTTATTTATTCTAAAATTCCATTTTAAACAATTCATTAAAATTTCCACTTCCGATTTAATTTCTAATTCCAAAATTCCAAAATTCACATTAATCTATTTAATTATTATTATTTTAGTTATTTATTTTGAAATTCCATTTTAAACAATTCTTCAAATTTCCAATTTCTGAACTTAATTTTCGATTTCCAAAACTCTAATTTTTTTCAAATTTAATATCCAAAATTCAAATTCTTAAATTTAATTTTTCAAGATTCCAATCTTTAAATAATTTTCGAGACTCTAATTTCCAAATAAATCTCAAAAATCCAGTTTTCTCTCGAATAGCTTTAATTCCACTCCGATTTTTAAATAATGTTCTATTTTTTTTTTATTTTTACACAAGCAAGAATGATGAGTCTTCATAATTCCGAAATAATGGGATTCGCGAGATTAATTCAAGCAAGATCAATCGGGCTTTGGTGGGGGCCCCACATATGTGATTTTATGACTGACTGATTGATTAATTGATTTATTTACCATGCTTGTTTGATTTATTCTGTTCGTTGACATGCGCATAATTTTATCTATTCGTCATTCACTAATCCTGTTTCATGATAGCACATTCGTGACTGGAGGACCAGGTACGCATCCACTCATATTTTGTTCATTCTTTATACATGCTCTGCTTCCCACGTCGTGCATGATTAAGGTGAGTATCCATTGACTTTCTCATTGGTTGCCACGTCAGCTTCATTCTATTAGTAGAGACCCGATTTCATGGACTTAGAGGGGTGCTACGGTTCATACCATACCTTCCCGATAAGTAACCTGACCCCCGAGCCCGATCCGGTTTTTTATAGACCACCTTTTCCAGAATAAGGAGTCACACTTAGGGTTTTTCTTATTTTGTTTATCCTTTTTTAAAAATAAAACAAAAATAAGTGGCGACTCCAAGTCAGATTTTTAATGAATAAAAATCATTTTTTTAAAATAAAAATCGAGTTCGCCATCGAGTGGGAAACGCATTGAGCCAAAATGCGAGGTCCACACTCATAAAAAATTATAATTGAAATATCAAAATTTTAATATTTGTTACTTTATATAACATAAAAATTATGACAAATTAATACATATGTAGAGTACTAAAATATCCCTTAAAATTCATAAACTTTACACACATGTAATGAATATGCATTATAGGTGCAACCCATATGCGTGCAATGTCCGTATAACCCATATGCAATGTACAATATAACTAATATAGAAAATAGTATATCATGAAAGAATAATAATAGAAAAAACTAAAAAAATCTAGACTTGATAAGAAAATGAATCAACAAGACAAACATATCATTAAATGGAAGCTTCTTATCCATTGGATGTTTAATTTTAAAACTTTCAACTATTTATAAGTTTTTTAACTTTTATTTTATTTTACTTTTAAATTAGGATTCATATTTTATTTTATATCTTGTATTTGACATTTTAATATTACATTTATATTTTAACATTATATACTTAACTATTAAGTTTATAGTTTATATATATATATATATACAAAGATATTTCATATGAAAATAGTTTTATGGCTCAAAAATATTATTGTAAAATATTTATATTCGTTAATTATTTATTGTATTTTAATTATTTAATTTTTTTTTAGTATTTTAAATGTTATGAGTCTACTTCATCTTATATTTTAATTTATGACAATTTTAATTTTAAATATTTCATTTGAGAATATGGAAGCTAATCAAGTAGAGGTGTTGCATTGAAAAATTGATGGGATCAATCCATCTATCATAGATGCAGTTTCAGGTCACAATGATCCTCCATTCATAGTGATTATGTTGGGCAACAACTCTATCATAATTGATATATCTATTGTTTTCAGTATATAATTTATGGAGTTGGACATGTGTTATTCCAAAACAAAAAACAAAAAACAAAAATTTATATAAATAACTTGAAGCCAAGGTTAAGGGTTGTGATTGCACCATAAGAAAGAAGAAGCAATATAAGAGTTGATGACGACATTATATTTCATTTATGTACATTTTCTACTAGTGCCTATAAAGTAATTAATTACTTAGATGTTCCTTCTTGACCTTTGTTTACATCTCAAAATTATATTCTTGTTGTCAATTAGCACCTAAGTGCAAAGACTTTAAATTGATAATACTTTAAAAGTATCCTAATAGTCAATCCCAAAGAAAGTGACGGAGAAATCAGTTTAAAAAAGAGATAAAATGCAAGTATTAGAGGTTAATTAATAAGTTGGGATATAATCAAATTGAGTAGGTGAAGTATAAACTATTGTAGAATTCATTTTAACCATTTCCTTCTATATTTAAAACATATCAAAATCAAAATCAAATACATATGTAGCCAAATAAACAATTTCTACCAACATATAAAATGTCATTTTAATTCATGCACGAACGAAAGGTAAACCCTACTTGTAAGCTAACTTATTGAATTCAAAAAAGCAAAGAAGTGTTTTGAGAGAGAAACGAAGAACAACAGTGCAAAGAAGAATAGAAAGAGAAAAAAATGTCTAAAATATATATCTTATTTCTGTCTTTTTTTTTTTTTTTTTGCATATATTTATATATGAGAGAGTATAACTAAATTTTTTTTGTTGTAACTACATTTGGTGTATATGGACCTACTTTTGTTTTGAGCTTGTGAGTTGGTGCTTTACATGTGAGGCTAAGGGATGCTTCTAGAATTATTCTCAACACTTCCCCGCAAGCATAACTGCCAGTCACACACAATAACCTTGGACCTCAGAATTTCAAATAATTTTGTGTAACTGATTTTGTGAGCATATCAACAATCTGATCTACAATGGGTACAAACCTCACTTCAAACTCTTTCCGACCCACCTTCTCCCGTATGAAGTGTACATCAATCTCCATATGTCTCGTTCAAGAATGATATACAGGATTATCAACCAAAATTGTTACTCCAAGATTGTCACACTAGACAACTGCACTTTGTGGTAGTGATATGCTCAACTCACTTGATAGGGATTGCAACCAAGTTATGTTTGCTACTACTTGAGCTAAAGCTTTATATTCAAACTCAGTGCTTGAATGAGTCACAACTCTTTTTTTTTTTTTTTTTTTTAAACCCATAAAATCATATTGCCACAAAAAAAAAAAAAAAAAAAGTATGTAGTAGCCACCAATGGAATATCACTCATCGGTATCACTCTCCCAATCAACATTTGAATAGGCAATGAGATCAAAAGAAGTTGGGCAAAAAAAAAAAAACCAAAGGTGGAAGTGCCTTTTAGATAACACAATACACGCATGCAAGCTTGTCAATCAAATAGAGTAGATTGTTATAGATATTGATTGACTATATTGACAATATAAGAAAGTTGTGATTATGATATATTAGAGAGCATTGATGGTACTACAATAAAGAGTAGGATTATCAAAAGGAGCATTGTCTATATAACTCAATTTCCTTCTTAGGTTGCTAGAGTAAGAGCAAGCTTGCCACCAAACATTTTGCTACATTACAACAAATCATGGATGTAACAAAACTGACATAAGTGAAGGCCAGATGATGTCCAAAGAGCTTATATACCAAGAAAAAAAATATAAGGAGCCAAGTCGCTTCAAAGAAATTAAATTGTTGATGCAAATGATCAATGAGAGTGTTAATGACAAAGGGATGACTGCTAGTGACAAGGATGTCATATGTTGGATATTTTGGTAATTATGGGCCTACTTATTAACACATTATACATTAAATTATCTTGTTTTTGGGTCTAATTAAATGCAATCAATTAAGTTGATGATGGGCCTTTAAAGCATCTCTATATATATAAACTATATGGGCTTTGCAATGTGTAGAGACCAATTTTATTTTATTTATTAATGATGGGCCGATAAATAAAATAAAATAATAAAGGGTATAAATAGGGTTATGGTCCCCAGTTTAAACGAGGATATAAAAAAAATTATTTGTTATTCACATCTCATCAATGAGTGATTTGAGGCTACAATACTCGTTTCAAACATAGAAGACAAGACCCAAGTACATAATCTCAATGGATTCAAGTATGTCTTTCGATATTATTATCCCATAGATTTAACATGAGATTTTGATGTATCTATTGTCTAAATGATTAGTTTCTATAATCATTCTATATGATTTGTGATTCTCCAACATCATCAACCTAAAGAAGAAACAAAATCAACATGGAGCCCTTGTGAAGAATGAACAAGGATGTGTTAGCTTGGGAATTCCAAAAACCAAAATGGAGGAGACAATTCCTCAATCGTTCATAGCAAGCACAAGGGGCCTAGTCAAGGCCATATAAGGCTTTTCGAAGCTGACAAACATGGGTGGGCTTGGTGACATCAACAAACCGCTTCAATTGTTT
Source organism: Vitis vinifera (assembly GCF_030704535.1). NCBI lineage: Eukaryota > Viridiplantae > Streptophyta > Magnoliopsida > Vitales > Vitaceae > Vitis > Vitis vinifera. The sequence goes on from NC_081814.1 coordinate 15,917,773, forward strand.
CATAGACATATTCATGGAGCCATCTACGAAGGAAAGCATTGTTAACATTTAATTGTTGGATGTCCTAGCCATGAGTAACAACAAGACTTAAGATAATGCAAATGGTAGAAAGATTGATGATAGGAACAAAAGTGGCAGAGAAGTCAACCCCAAGTGTTTGATGAAACCTCTTAGCCATAAGCTTGACCTTATAGTGCTAAATAGAACCATTCGAATTAAGTTTCAACTTAAAAACCCACTTATCCCCAATGACTTTCATTTGAGGTGAGCAAAGAACAAGAGACCAAATTTGGTTCTGAGTTAAGATATCAAATTTTGACACCATCCAAATTAAGTTACAACTTAAAAACCCACTTACTCCCAATAACTTTCATCTGAGGTGAGCAAGGAATGAGAGACCAAGTTTGGTTTTGAGTTAAGGTATTAAATTTTGACTACATAACTTGTTTCCATAGAGGATGAGATAAAGTTTCGACAATAGAAGAGGGTTTAAGTGAATGGGAAGAAGTAGGAAGGGTAGTGAGAAAGGAAAGTTTAGGTTTGAATATGCCTGACTTGGAATGTGTTTGCATATGATGGGAAACAGATTAAAGATACGATGACACAAGGGATAAAGGAAGAGAGAGAGAGAGAGAGGTCGTAGTAGAGAATGGGGTGGGAGAATGAAGAGTTGGGCTAGTAGATACATGGTAAGTAGGGATGCAAAGTGAAGAAACAATGGGAACTTGGGAAACCTAGTATGCACCATGATCAATCAAGAAAAAGCTTGGAGAGGAAGACAAGAGGGAGACCTAAGAGAAGTGTGTGAGGTAGGCGAGGAAAAAATAGTAGACACATTGATATGATGATGTTGAAACTTAAAATTATAGGGAAAAGGGAAATTAGTTTCATTAAACACAATATAAGTAATATAAGCTTGACCAAAAGAATCATGACATTTATACCTCTTGTGGACATCACTATACCCAATGAAAACACATTTTTTAGTGTGAAAAGAAAACTTATGGGTGTCATAAGCATGAAGGTTGGGAAAACAAGTGTAACCAAAGCTTTTAAGGAAAACATAATCAGGAAGGGTGCCAAAGAGTTTATGATATGGAGAAGAGATATGGAGGACAGGTGTGAGTAACCTATTGATGAGAAATGTGGCAGTATGAAAGGCTTTCCACCATAAATGGAGAGGTAATTATGCTTGTGCTAATAAGGTGAGACCATACTTAAATACATGTCGAGGTTTGTGCTCAACACGACCATGTTGTTGGTGCACATGGAGGCGAGGATGACGAAAATGAATTCCATGTTTGAGAAGAATAGGAAGAAAAGGTATGCACTCCCAACCTCAATCAGATTGAGAGGCTTCAATAGACAACTTGGACTATTTTTCAACAATCACTTTGAAGATAAGAAAGATATTAAGGGCATTAGATTTAGCTTTTAAAGGATAAATCCAGGTAAACCAAGTATATTCATCAATAAAATAAATATAATAGAAGAAACCAATACTGGACTTGACAGGAAAAAGCCCTCACATATCAATATGAATCAACTGAAAAGGTGTCATTTTGGTTGGAGTTAGGATTAAAAAAAAAACATAATTTTTTCCAAACTAATAAGAATCACAAAAACTTGGAGATAAGTTTCCATTATACAAAAAAAAAAAAAAAAAAAAAGGCATTACAAGACATCAAAACAAACTTGAGTACATGTAGAGATGAGTTACCCAACCTTTGGTGTCAGACATCAAGTTGATTATATCTAACAAACTTTAAAATTGGACAATATTAGAGCAACAACTCTAGTTGAGAATCTCGTTTATCATTCTCAAACAAAACATATAAAGATTGATGTACACTTCATATGGGAGACGGTGGTTTAAAAAGAACTTAAAGCGAGGTCTGTACCCACTATTGATCAGATGTTAATGTGGTTACAAAATCAATTTTATAAAATAGATTTGAAATACTAAGTTCTAAGCTTACCATGTGTGACTGACAATTGCGCTTATAGGGGGTGTTAAGAATAATTCTAGAAGCATCTCTTAGCCTCACATGTAAAGCACTAGCTGATCACCAACTCAAGACAAAAACAGATCCTTATACGCTAAATGCAGTTACAACATAAAGAATTTGATTGTATGTTCTCATATATAAATATATATATATATATATATATATATAATGCATTATAGGCATTTTTTTTCTCTTTGTTTTTCTCTACACTATTATTCTTTGTTTCTTTCTCAAAACATGTCTTTGTTTTTTTGAATTCATTCATGGTATCAGAGCTCTTGTCCTTCACAAAGCAATGATTCTGGTGAAACTCAACATAAACATTATTATCTACAGTGAACTTGAAAATGCTTAAAAGATTTTTAGTAATTTTTGGAGAATGTAAAATATTTCAAAGATGCAAGGTTTTGAGAAAAGAAAGTAAAGAAGAATAACCAATATTTTGAATGCATAAACCTTGACCATTGCCTATAGTAACCTTGTCATGACCATGATAATCAAATTTAAAGCTCAAGTTGTCTTGATTACTAGTCACATGGGTTGATGCACCATTATCAAAGTACCAAGATGGATTTGTTACTATATTTGGAAGGGCAACCATAACAACTAAGGAATTACTTTATGGAGACTGAAAAACTTAATCAAATTAGTAGTAACAGTTTATAACAATGTGTCCTTGTCAACCACAAACTTGATAAGTTGGGTAAGATCCGTTGCTTTTACCACGACCACCATGCCCTCGACCAAAATTCTAAATACCATGAAGAGTATTACAACCCCCAGTATGTGCCCTATCATTTCCATGAATATTTCTAGAGCCACGACCACCCTTGTAAGTACCAACTACTGTAAAATTGGTAAAGACATTTTGGAGATCAATTTGTGTGCAAGAATTCAACTACTCGATCCAAGTTTCATGATTCTACAACATTGTACATACTTTTGGTAAAATGAAAGTTATGATTGTGCTATAACATTAATGACAACTACTAGATCATATTATGTTCCTACACCAACCAACCCATTCATTATAAGATCCTCATCAGTAAGAGATGTTCCAGATGCTACTAGATTATTTGCAATGGATTTGATTTTGCTAATATAATCAGTTATTAAGATAAAGCCTTTTTTGGTTATCTACATTTGTATTTTCAACTAAAGCAACCTTGCCTTGGAAGGTGAGGCAAAGAGATGCTTCAAAGCTTCCTAGACTTGCTGAGAAGTGATACAACCTACAATTTGACCAACAACACCTTCTAACATTAAGGCAATCATCCAGCCAAAGGATCAACTGATCATATCTTTGCTAGTAAAAATACTTTGGATTTATCATTTGATTAAGGCCAAAGAAATCACCTACAACACTAATAAACTCATCCAAGCAAGGTTCCATTCCAATAACAAAACCATCAATACCATGAACTTTAAGTACAGGAAGGATCTATGACCTCCAAATAAGGTAATTACCTCTTTCCAACTTGATTGATAGAGTGAAGTTGAGATTAGAAACAACGGAAATAAGATTAATAAAGTAGAAAAACACCATTTCTAGATTTGTAGTTATGGTTAGAGTTGCAATAGTGGACATGATAGGAGTCAATCACCAAGTCTCACATTGCTCTGATACCATGATTGAATTAAAAAATAAATAAATAATAGAGAAGTGTTTTGAGAGAGAAACAAAGAGTAAAAAAAATGCTTAGAATTCATCTTTTTTTTTTTTTTTTTTTACATATATTTATATATGAGAGCATACAAACAAATTCTTTTTGTTGTAATTGCATTTGGCTTATATGGATCTACTCTTATCTTCAGCTGGTGAGCTTTACATGTGAGGCTAAGGGATGCTTCTAGAATTATTCTCAACACTAACCAACAGCATGCTAAAATTGATGAATTGTAACATTTGAACATCATCCATTTTTATTGAAAAAAATGAAGTCCAAAATTGATTTCCCAAAAAAATTAAATTACACTACATGGTTTTCGATTTTTTGAACATGCTGGAAAATCAATAATACACTTCATTTTTCTGGAAAATCCATGAATTGAGGTAGGCCAGACCCCAATTAGTCTACAAAAAACCTCCATTTGGTTGCTATGAAAACACAAGAAAATATATTTTCAAAAACTGTACAGAAAAAAAAAAAAAAAAAAGGTTTTGATAGAGAACCTTCTTCAATGAAGCTTTTTTAGGTGTAGAGAGGTTTCAGGTGGAATGAATTAAGAGAGATCTCCCATGTAGTCTTCATCCTCATTATCATCATCTTTTGTGGTTATGTTATTGAATGAAAATAGAGGATGAAAGTTTCAAAATGGGCTTGTGGAGTTTCTATGGTGTGATTATCAATGAGATTGTGGGAAGCTTTCCTCAATTGGCTTCGTAGGTGAACTCTTTTGTTTCTCCAATTGATTTTTGATTGGTTACTAGTTTTTGTTTGTTTAAGAAGAATTTTATTCTAGGTAGATTTTTAATTTTATTTATTTTTTATTTTGAATTTTATTTTTCATTTAAGTGTGTCATGTAGCCACACCTACATACAATTTAAATATAAAATAATATATGATGTAACAGCTTAAATAAGTATTTTTGTCCCTTACTTTTTCATATCCTTTTATCAATTTCCCATCAATTGTGGGTATTATATGGATGTTGAGCCCATTATCAAGCCCATATGAAGTGAAAGCATAATTCTCCCTAAAGGATTTAGCTTTTTTTTTTTTTTTTTTTTTGTGTGGGGGGAATAGCAATGACCGTGGCCATTGCTCTACCGTGGAATTCCAATAAAGGCAGTCAGTTGTGCATTTATTCTTCAAACAACCCTCTTTTACAATTTTTTGTTTTTTTTTTTAGAATTTACTAAAATTGTAAAAAATTCACCCCACTTTTGAAATAAATATTCAAAATTCGGTCTTTAATATAAATTTAAAAATTGCATCTCAAAAATTGCGGCTTTAATACATATTTAAAAATCATATTATAAATTTGTATTTGATACCTTTTAATCAATTAATTCTAAAATTAACCATCACAGGTGTAATGTTAACATGGGAAAGGAGGGCAAATATCTAAAAACAGATCTATATCTGCAGATGATAGGTACTCTCAAGCGGTGGATGGTGTGAACCAACTTATGAAGCTGCTTCTTCTCAACCATAGGTCGTTCATGGCAGCCCCTCTGGGTTCAGTCAGGAGGGCTTTGTTGTCTACGTGTTCTGCCGTCAAATGGGAAGGTGGCGTTTCCATGGTTCAGGGAGCTTCCAGAGGAATTGGCCTTGAGTTTGTGAGCATTTACTCATTTTCATTTTATGCCCTCCTTTACATAATATTTTATCACTGATTTCTATTTCTTTCTTCAGTTGTATGATAATGTGGCATTTTCATTTGCATAATATTGTGGAAAAATGTGGTTTGTTTCCAGGACTTTCTTGAAGCATGGTATGCCTTATTTGCCTATGCTTGATTGGTTGGAATTGAAATTTTGTGGCATTGTTCAGTAATTACTGATGGTGTTTTTTTTTTTTTTTTTTTTTTTTTTTTTTTTTTTTTTTTTTTTTTTTTTTTTTTTTTGTCTTGGGTGGGTGGGGACTGGGGAGGAAGTCTAAGATGGTGAATGAATACTCCATTTAGCTTTGCTTAGAGTTTGGGTTCTGGGCATGAAAATCTGTCTATGTAGAGTGGTGTTATTGTGTTATCGATGCACTCTTTTTCTTGATTTCCTTTTTGATATAAACTTTCTATGAACATTCTCATCCAATCTGAATACTTAAATCAGGGAAGACAACCCTATTTTGGTGAGTTCGAGTAGTCTTAGGTCCAAAATTCCAGTCGAGTCTTGGGTCAAACTTGGATATGTTGGCTTCTTGTCTGACCTGGAACTGACCAAGCTCTGAATTTCTCACCCTTATTTCTTATATTTCTGAAGAAGTCTAAAATCTTTTGCTTATATAAATATTCCTGAAAGTTTGGGGTGAAAAATTCTCTTCAGAAATACAGGTTTGGAAGTTGTTTGGTTTTATTTTGAGGTTCTTGACTCAAGCTAATTTGTGCTAATTGCATGTAAACTAATATATTGTATATAATACAGTCATATTATTGTAATATTTATATTATCATATAAAATACATTGAAATTTTTGGCTGTATTCAGTTTCATTGATTTTAAATCAGGCCAGTTCTGGAGATAGGTTGTTCTCTGATCAGAGTTTGAGTCCAGACTGTGTCAAGATTGAATGCCAAAATACTGGTTATGATTTTAATATGTTTGCCATCATAAATGAACAGATGGTTATATGAATGGTTGATTTTATTTATGCTTTTAGTATGTTTGCCATTTTACCAATTTTTGGCATTTCTCTAGACATCAGTTTTCTGTATATTCATTGAATTTGGGAAACTGCTGAATTGTGTAATTCAAATATGCTGAATTTTGGGAACCCTCTATATAAGGTGTATGATGACTGCTTGCTCAATGGTGTCATGCTGTAGTGATTTTGCAAATTCAACCACAAGTTCTCTATTTGATTAATGGAGAATGTACTAGCATGAGTTGTTAAGGGTGCAAACCTGAATGGTGCTCAATTAATTAGTGCTATCTTAGTGGCTTTTCTGCTAACTCACTAGAAAGCTCCTACTACAGTTTTTGCCTTCCACAGGTTATATTTGGTAGAGGTTGCAGTTCTGGAAACTTTATGTCCATTTGGGATTTGAAATTTTGTATCACTGTTAATGTTGCATAATTTTTCAAGAATATCTCGTTACCTTCTCTTGTTTACACTTGAGTACCTAGACCTTTATCATATTTTTTCCTGTCATACTCGTGAGTTTCTTGCCTTCCTAACTGATGGAAACCAGCTATATGTTTGGCTCCCTAATAAGAATTCAGTTTATTAGTTAACAATATCCCAGTAAAGGTTTTTATTTGGTTATTTTTATTTGTTATTTTACCTTTTATTTCTCATTGTGCATTTGTAACTTGTTTTGTGCTATTTGTAGGTTAAGCAACTCCTGGAGAAAAATGAGAAAGGGCATGTTATTGCCACTTGTCGTAATCCTGATGGGGCAACTGCACTTCTTGATTTAAAAAATGAGTTTGCTGAACGGCTTAACATCCTGCAGTTGGATCTCACCATTGAAAGCACCATAGAGGTTATATTGATCTCTCCCTTTTATCCAGCTAAAACTAAATTCAACTTAGTAGTCTTTTACCTTGTCAAGAAAACCTTGATTGGATTACTGAGGCTACGAATTCATTTCTACATATTGTTGTGGTTTTCACTTTCTTAATCCATGGATGTCTCATAGAAAGTTCACAGGCCCTTTTAGCAGCTGAAACGATGGAGGATAATAATAGAAAACTAGGAGTCTTATTGCCATTTAAGATTTAAAGCTTTTGAGACTACAAATTTCCAGTTATTTTTCTTAGTCCTCTTGGGAATGAAGAGCTTTAATTTTTGTATGCTATAAATTCAGTTCCTATTTATTAACAAAACATGGTAGTTTTTGACTGCTTCTTATGGTCTATTCTCAGCCCTTTGATATACCTTCATATTTCAGGCATCAGCAAATTCTATAAGAGAGAGATACGGATCTCTGAACCTTCTTATCAATGCATCTGGCATTCTTTCAATACCTAATATTTTGCAACCAGGTATTCTCATTGTATCGTTGCTTATGCATAGATTTTGAACTTAGTAATGGGCTTCAATAACAGCCTATAGTTATCGAAAGTACAAGGTTCACCAGTATGGAAGAATACAAATTCCAAACATCCAAAGCATTCAAGCATTAGTAAAACAAGAAACATCTAATCCTAGAGTCCTAGACACTTTGTTCAACTGTCATCTTCATACAGAAAATCATCATTTGTCTTTCCCATTATAGGATTTATAGCCCTCATCATCGTCCTTGTCCTTTCATCTGAATCACTTCCTTATGATCTAGATTTAGTGTTGAGGAAGGGGACTGAGAGGTTGTAGCCTTTTCCCAATGTTGCCCTCATGGAGCTTATCTGATTTGCATATCAAATCTGGCACCCCTGACTTTCATACTTTTAACCAATCATTCGTTGCTTTCACATATATCTTTCAAGGAGACAGAGCAGATGATTCTGTGCATATTATATTGTCTCCCCTGAGGCTTGGTTGTGCTTGATGGATGCCAAATCAATCAGAATGACCATGCAGTAGCAAGTTTCTTCTTTTTCCATCTCTATCCCATGGAAGACTGCTGGTGTTTTTTTATCTTTCTTCATCTAGTAGCCATGTCAATTCCAAAGAGGTCTTGAGGTGTCAACTCTTCTATAATTATGCCTTGCCTGAAAATTAGCCATGTCAAAACCAATCATTCATTGATCAGTTTTTGAATGTCCAACATCAAAGCTGAGCTATGAGCACACATGTGATCCTAGAGAAACACATGTAGTCCAGTATAAATGTAAGGAATTGGCCTCTTCCAAGGCAAGATGCATGGCACGTGGGCTTGCATTTTCTATCAATGTATAATCTAATGCTGAACTAAAAGCTACCTGTTCAATTAATAGGTTTTTTTTTTTTTTTTTTTTTTTTTTTTTTTTTTTTTTTTTTTATTGTAAGTGAATTTGTTTTCTCTTTTCTTATTTATTTAGGAAAAATAAACTTATTTTTCTTAATTTTCCAGTACAGAAACAACACTGAGCAAAGTGCAGAAATCATCTTTGCTTCTAGCCTATGAGGTTAATGCAGTGGGTCCTATTTTAGTGATCAAGGTGCGCTCTCTCAACCTGCGGTTTTCAACTTATCATTAATTCCAAGGATTCGAGATGGATCCAGATATTTGTCCTTTAAGATTCTGCCTGATTAGGTTGAAATAGTTTTACTGCAGAAAGTGTTTTAATTGCAAAATATTTATCAACAGGGTGATATTTTTTTTTCATGTTATTCTATGCTTGCATTCTATTTATTTAATTATTTTTGGTTCAATTTTCTGAAGAAATATATATATATATATATATATATATATGCCGTGGAGCTTTTACACCATATTTACATTTGTGAATAGATGAAAGCATTGATAAGGATGAGCACGTACATCATCTTCTCCCTTACCATTTAGAATGAGTTTTTGCTATAATTCTCTAGCAGAAAATGATTTAGCAAGAAATATGTGCACGCTAACAAAAATTATTTTATTATATTACCATTGTCACCGGATAAGGCTGTTCTTCACAGTAAAGTCATACCAGTTTAAAAATTATGTCAACTATAAAATATTTCCTCCTATCGAATTCATACATTGTTTGGGTACCTTAAAAATCCATAATATGACTGAATTGTAAAATGTGTCCTAGCAGCATATGTGGCCTCTTCTAACGGCTGGAGGAGGCTCTGGGACTGAAAGAGATGTTGCAGTTGTGGCAAACCTAAGTGCTAGAGTGGGATCTATAGGAGACAACCGCTTAGGAGGATGGCATTCTTATCGATCTTCAAAGGCTGCACTTAATCAATGTATGATATCTCTTTAAAGAGTTCTTCAGAATGGACTTAGTAGCTTAAAGGCCTCAAGGAAAGTCCTCTGTTCCTTGTCCACTTCCTTCTAACAGTGAAATAAAACATTACAGGCCTATTATTGGATTGTTTTTTGTTTGCTACTACTTTTTCACAAATTCATGATGATATTGCTGGAGAAATTTATCAGAATATCTGTGATTCTTATTTCATAAAATTAGATTTTGTTATTTTCTTTTTCAAATCTGGGAATTTGTTTCTTGTTGCTTGAAGAGGAATTTTGAGTTGGTTACTCTGGATCTTTTTCTATAAAGGCAAATGAAGCATATATGTCCTGGGTCTTCTGATTGGAAAATCTAATATATCGAACTTTCAGGATGATAATGAGACTCTTGGATAAAATCACCGATAAACTTTAGGATACATATATGAGTAGTGCCTAACCCATTTTCATGCTGCATATAACATGTATCATGTGTGTGTATATGGTTGTAATATTGTGCATATATGTTTACTTCGACTAGTAACAGATTGACACCAATTTTGGTAAGTACTAGATAGAATGAAGTGTTCTGCAATTAATTTCAATAGTTATAATACATATTTGGATAATCCTTTTGTCTACTCCTGCTTGCAGTGACAAAAACTATATCAGTGGAGTTTGTACGAAAGAAAGATCCTGTTATATGCCTTTTATTACACCCAGGAACAGTTGACACAGACCTCTCCAGGCCGTTTCAGAGAAATGTTCCTGAAGGCAAGCTTTTTACCAAAGAGTTCTCAGTGAACAAGCTCTTAAGCATCATTAACAATGCGAAGAGCCATGACAATGGCAAGTTCTTTGCCTGGGATGGTCAGGAAATCCCTTGGTAATCTCCATGATTGTATTTTGTATAAACAAGTACTTGATCAGTTTCTCACAAGTTCCAAACTTTCCAATAAGACCCAACATATTGATTAAATTTCTATTTAGATAGAACCAAAGTTTCTTCAATAAACATGCCCATGAACTATGTGATTGATTAAATTTATACTCACATTTTGCAGTGAGGAAAGATGTAATTTAATTATTGATTGGTTTGTCACTTTCTTCTGATGTAATTCTGATGATAGCTAAGTCACTAGGGCATAGGCTTGTTTAATTGCTTTGGTGCTGCCTTTATGCTTTGGTATAAGTAAATTGTCTTCTTGATGTTGTGGAATGGATAAATGGGTTGTGTCTAATTAGTCTGTCTATTTACTAAATGGGCACTTAAAACTGGAATGAGATAATTCCATTTCACCCTGTGTATCATCTGATTTTATTTTTCTTCTGCTTATTTGAGATAGGCTTTCTCTTGCGAAGGACTTGAAGAATTGGTATTTTCTGCTTTGTGTCATTCTTTATGTTGACTCCATTACTTTGCTGAACAATTCTGAAAGCAAACTGGGCTTTCAGAGACTGAGGCAAGCAAGATGGGATTATGTTGTGTGGTTTGCAAGTTTCCTCAAGATCATATGACTGTTCATCTTTCAATTTGGAATCTGGGTAGTTTATGTTAGCCATAACTCAGAAAGATGATCCTTCGAGTGAAAGTATTCAAATGCTTATTAACTGAGTGAGCTGTGTAGTTGGCCTGCGACCAATCACCAGAGATGTACTATAATTATTTCGCCTTTTTCAATTACCTTTCACATTCATCCTGCTATCTTCTTGTGCATCCTCTTTTAGTTTCTTGTTGAACTAGTCATGAAACGTTACCCTACTTAGAACATTGTCAAGCATCAGCATCATTTTTCTTGGCAGTTCCATTGATAACCCTCCAGTTAGTAGTTATGGTTCATCAATTAACCCTGAGGGGTAGTTCAGTTGGTCCGGCTTTGGGTTTGCTCCCCAATGGTCACCAGTTCGAGTCCCCTCAGGGCCACTAGAGGTTTACCCGGTCGTTAACTTCAGAACCCCGTGGGATTAGTCGAGGTGCGCGTAAGCTGACCCGGACATCCACGGTTATCAAAAAAAAAAAGTTATGGTTCATCAATTACTTATGAAGGATAAGGTCACCACACTTGTTGCCTAACCCTTCAGGCATGTGTTATTGTTTTTAACAGCCTTAGAGTGCATAGCTAGAAAGAACTGTAAAAACATGGGAGTTGGGCAGTGCTTTGCAAATTATTTCTTCGCCCACAACATATTTAATTTTCAGCCCCTTGAATTTTTCCCGATTACTATTATGATATACCACAGTCTCAGTTTCATGAATCATGCCTACTCATGCAAAAGTTGAATATGATCCCACTGATAACAGCTTTAGAAATTAGTAAGGATGAGTGATGAAGATGATCAAAGACTAAACTGGAACTGATCCATTGAAACTGGATGAAGATTACATGATTGAGACCAAAGCAAGGGTCTCACATAGGCACCATGAAACATGGCTGTAATCTGTTTTATTTAACTCATTCCTTGGTTTCTCTAAGTCACCCCTTCCACTCACAACTTGGAACTCCCAAGTATTTCAGTGGATCCTGCAAAACCAAAAAATTTATATCAATAGCATATCCTTTTAGCATTACTTTTCTTTAATGGGATTATTGTTTGTGTATCAGATTCAAATGTTTCAGATGGGGGCATATCCTATGTACTTACGTTTCACAGTTGGTGTTCAAGGAGACCGGGAACCCAACTTTGATGTTGCAAGCTGTGGGAATCTGGCTCAAGAGCCTGTCCTGAACGCCTGCGAACGCCTTCACACCATTCTTCAAGCATCGGCAAATATTCTTCTTATCATCAACTGTTTTCACAGTTGCAGCAAGCTGTTGAAGTCCAGAGCAGCATGCCGGCGATGGCTTTGGCTGCTTGCCAGTAGCATACCCCACACATGCGGCTGCCTTCATGTCAACAGTGCCGCATGGCACGGTTGCTCCACTAGTGCTGGCTAGGAAGAGGAGGAAGGAGAGGAGGAAGACCATAGAGAAGAAGGTGTTCTTCATGGTTAACTGTCAAAGTAACTGTATTAGCTAACTGAAGAAGCTCTACTCCTTTGGTGTTGGAGGCAGGCAGGTTGAAGAAAATTGTGTGGAGGATGATGGGTTTATATAGAGGATTGGAAGGCTCTGGGACTTTGGATTATGTGAAAGTTGAGTCTTCCAATGCAATTTTAAGGATAAGTTGCAGGTGATTTTATTGGGCCTGGTGACAGGAATTGAATGCTGGTACAATCTCTTCACCTAAGAAAAGGGATAGAAGATAGAAGAGATGCATAAACAATTCTTAAATCTCCTTGATGGTATATGAGATACCATTAGTGGGTTTCTTAAAAACTCCATCATTTACTAAAAACAAACCTTTTTTTATCCAATTTTTTTCTTTTGATGGGCAATCGGCCATAGCTTTCGAAAACCAAGAAAGAAATAGTAGCTGTCTTAAATTTCTGTAGGCTCTCCATTTATTGAAAACCATTTTATCTTCCAACGGAAACTAATTTATTTCAGAGAAGGGAGGGGGTCATTACAGATATCTCTTGGCATCCTTGTGGTCAATCAAGGTACAATTTACCCAGTTAGGTGACTGCATTTCCTTGTGAAGCTAAGTTGATTATATTGCGAAGTTAAATATTTCTGGAAATGATTGAATAGTTGCTTTCTACACTTTACCATTTCTTTATGATCAGTTGGAATGGAAGACACAGGGATTGGCAATCTGAATATTCAAATGCTGTGAAGAACAAAGTGGAATGATTTTCCAGCTGGTACTTGAATGCCCTTGGAATCATGCAACTTAATTATCAGTTTGCAACCCAAAAATTTGGATAATGTCTTTCTTCGAGGGGAAGACATGAAGACAAACTTTCTATTTTTAAGTGAAGCAAATCAAATGCCTTAACAGCTTCTGAATTGAATAACTATCGATTTTAAGCTGAACTTTCTACTTTGACTAGTGGGCAAAAACAACAGAATTGTGGGTCTAGCTAGCAATCAGAGGCAGTTTCAACCATTGAAATTGATGTCCTTTTGCCAACCATGCTTTGGAAGGTTTCAACAGGTGGAGAATCCAAAGCTTATGCAGCAGACATTGTTGGACAATATGCAATTTCCCAAGAATGAAAAAGAGTTTACAACTCGAGGTCATAGAAGAAGAGTAAATCTATGATTGTTTTGATTTTCTATAATTTGTATGCATACTAGTAACACCGCAAAAACAATTTTTTTTTTTTTTTAATATTGTTTTTTTCAACAATTCTATTGTGATGTATTATTCTATTGGAGAATTGCTGAGTGATCAATGTATCCATTAAACTTTCATCTTTCAGGGTACTTTAAGATTAATGTGTAAGACTCAGTCCAGTGAATTTGCCCAAAACATCTATCTGCTGCGTTCAACTGCTTTTCAGATTTTTCTTGTTGTGGCATTTGGTATACGCTCCCTTTCCCATCCTGCCTGTATCAATTTTACATTGGCTGGTGAGAATTTACATTACTTTGTGTCTGAGTTGAGTCAGCCAGCCATGGACCGTTTCTACCCTACAGATTTCCTTGATGAGGAGTCAGACTTTTGGTTCCTAGCAGTACAAATCTAAAATCTTTGTTTGTTTAAATCCACAGCTATTGAACCAGGCATGTTTTTTTACTTTTAGCCAATTTGAGATACTCTTCCCAACCAATTAAGGGAATTTTTAGTGTGTGAGGATCAAGGTGATGGTGATGCTTAGATGGGATATAAGCTTCTGAGTAACTAAGGATGAAAGGAATGGAGTTAACAAGAACATGAAAACAGATCCATTAAAGCCAACTGGTAATTACATGATCAAGGACAAAAGTCCCATAGAACATTGCCCCTAATCTGCAGTTTTATTCAACTTTAATCAACTACTTCCTACATCATTCCAAGATGAGCACTTGTTCCCCCAATCTCTGCATCGATTCCATTGCAATTCAGTGGATTCTGCAAAAATTGTTCAAAATTAATCAATCTCAAATTTATATATACACAACTAAGGAGTCTGCAAGCTATGTAATCTAACTTACGCTTCACAGTTGGTGTTCAAGGACACCGGGAACCCGACTTTGATATTGCAAACGGCAGGAATCTGGCTCAAGAACTTGTCCTGAACGCCTGCGAACGCCTTAACACCATTCTTCAAGCACCGGCAAATATTCTTCTTATCATCAACTGTTTTCACAGTTCCAGCAAGCTGTTGGAGTCCAGAGCAGCATGCTGGAGACGGCTTCGGCTCCTTGCCGGTGGCATACCCCACACATGCAGCTGCCTTCATGTCAACAGTGCCGCATGGCACAGTTGCTTCACTAGTGCTGGCTAGGAAGAAGATGACAACCAAAGAGAAGAAGATGTTCTTCATGGTTAACTGTCAAAGTAACTGTATCAACTAAATGAAGAAGCTCTTGGAGTTGGAGGCAGTTGACTTGGTGAAAATGGGGTTGGGGCTGATGGGGTTTGTATAGATGCCTATGGGGACCTTGGGTTATGGGAAGTTTGAGCTTTCCAATGTTTGGTGGATAAGTTGCAGATGATTTCATTGAAATTGATGAATGGAAAACAGTGATCTGGATTATAAGATTTCCCCCCCCTGGTGTCTGATGTCTTGGAAACTGAATTTCAGGTCATTGGGCTTTGGAAAGGTTCTTACTATCTGGGTTTTATCCTTCTGGTTTGGATCATTCACAGTAAACTTTCAGGTTATTTCTCAAGTTTCAACCAACACTCAGTAGTAAAATTTCTAAGACACCATTGGAGGAGAAGACTGGATAGCATTATACTGTGAACTGAATCAAGGGACCATCTCAAAATGAAATAAGAATAAAAGTCACTGTCACACTACCCATCTGTCAAATTTTTTAAAATTTTAAACTTTTAGATTTTTTTAACTTATTATACTGGTAAGATTGATTTATCTTTCTATGGAAGTGTTACATTATAGATTGCAATCACACATGGGCTCAGGTAGCAGTCATGTTAGCGAGGATAGATTAAGGGTTCGAGAATAATGATCAACTGTATGGACATTTTGCTTTCATATCCCATTCAGGTAATAATGAATATAAGAAGGGTTCAAATAGAATAACTCTTACTTTATATCATAAATACACCCCCCAATAATCTCTTGGCACCTGTCTATTTTTTCTTTTTCATTTTTTTCAAATAAAAATTAAATGTGAAAGGATAAAAATATCCTCTTCTTCTTCAACCCTACACCAACCTGAAACCTTAACTCTCCTTCCCCTTTTTCTTCCCTTTTTTTCCTTCTTTCTTTTCCTTTCCTTCCCCTTCATCAAGTTCAATATTTTCCTTCTTCAAACTTTATTTTTAAAATATTGAGAGAAGGGATGACCACTAGTAGAAGGGAAGGGAAAGCTGGAGGAAAGGGAAGGACAAGATAGAAGGATTACGATTAGTGTTTGATGTGAAGGATACAAGGGCAAAAATGTATTTTGATTTTCAATTTTATTTTGGAAAAAAAAAGAAAGAAAAGAAACTGAGGGGGGTGTGGAGAGTGACAATTTCCCTAATATTATTATCCAAGAAGTTTTTCAAATTGACCTTATTTAATAGAAATTCTTATAGAATACTATTATAGGTTGAAGTAACACTACTTCTAAAAAAAAAAAATAGGTTGAAGTAACACTGACTATGCTAGAATTTATTATCAAACTTGGAAAAGCCCAGTTGATTAGGTTTGCTGTTACATTTGGGAGAAGAGGCAGCAACCAGTCTATAGATAAGGGTCAGCAACAAAGCAGATATCAAGTGAAATTCCTGACCAAATTGGTATCATAGAAAATCAAGTAAAATGCATAAAAAGATCAGGGATATATAGCATTGAAGGTGAGGCAAGCTTTCATACAAATGAGTGTTCAGAACATGCATAGACAGCAGATCAAAGCAACATGGAATATAAGAGCAAGTACAGAAATTACATGTATAAAAAATGTCATAACACTATACTTACTATGCTGGAGAGCACAGATACCAAGCAATGCAGCAAGTAAGAACATCGAAAGAAAAAAGAAAAAAATCAATTGCAGGGTCTAAACATGTTAACATGCTTGCTAAATCAAATATAAGGCAAGGATAGCAGGCAGACCCTGTAGAACCACAATAAAAGATTGCATTTACTTCAGGGGCATTTGAAATTAAAACATGGGAACACAATAGTTCTCTAACCAAGGAACAAGTTAACACCAATAAAAAGCATGATGAATGGAATCTGCCAATACCCAGGTTTAGGCATTGTGTCAAAGCAGCCGCCATGTACCATTCAATCCTGCCCCAAAAGGGCTAAGGTATTTGAATTACCTAGCAAGCCTATGCAATTTCACTTTCCAAAATCATGAAAACTAGCAATATGGATTATAAAAAGACTACTTCAACCAGTAAGAGCATTTCCTAAGCCATCTGCATGAGGGAAAGCAAACCTACAACATAGTTTAACGATAAACAGCATCAAACATCATACAATTGGTTTCAGATAATAAAATAGCAAGAAAAACAGGGTCCCAGAGTCATTTTGACCTGGAAAAACCCCTATAAATACAGTAGGGAAGAAAAAAAAAAAATCAGAAATTACACTATCATAGGACTAAGAAATAGCCATTCATACTTTTGTTCCTCAATGGTATCAGAGGGTATAGCAGTTGGCAGCACAAATATTGCAAGCCAAGACTACTGCAACTATGAATCCTGAGTTACCACTTGATAGAATATAATGGACCACGTTAAGAAGTACTCTGAGATGGAGAGCTTCAACTCTTCAAACTCCAAGTCTCCAAGCTGCTGGCCCTGACAGTGATTTCCATAGAGATATAAATATCAAATATTATACTTTGATTTTAACATTTCCAACAGTAACAGCTGGAGGCTGCAATAATCAACCAAGGTGCTGGAAAGTGATTTCTTTAACTCTCTTGAATGACAAGTAGATGTGAGATGCAGTCCATGTCAGTCAAAGAGATCATTGTCAAACTCCTACAAAAGTAAAAGGAGAAATTACTCATATAAAACATAAAGACTTAAAACTTCTTTCAAGAGCAAATTATATATATACAGAGAGAGAGAGAGTCACCAAGTAGAACCAGCTCTAAAGATGCAAACATCAAGCCATCCATAGGTTTGACAGTTTCTATTTCTCATTCCAAAATCTGTCTATGGAATTGAAGGGGTATAGAAGCATCTGTTGACAAGTTGAAGAACTTATGGAATTGAATGCAACTTCCCTTTGTATGAGGAACTGAAAGCAGCCCGAAGGATGATGCACCTCCAATTCCTGAACAAGCTTGAACTGATGGGAAATTCCTCACAGTTACTAGAGTCAATCTCCTCAGAGAAAAGACTCATTGGATTGTCAAGTTATTGGGTCTCAACATCAAGTTCCAACTTAATATTTTGCTAATAAGTTCAGGCCAGATGGTACCAGACTTTTAACGAACGTATCTGAGAATGGTGCAACCTTTTTGAAACCTAAACATGAATTAATTGTTTAGAGTTGAATCTTGAGCAGGATTCTTTCTTCATTCCTCAAGCTTCGATAAATTAGATCAGTCATCTCTTTTTCCGTGGCTGCAAGAATTATGTCAACGAGCTATCCACTGGAACAAGACATTCCATCATTTACAACTACAACTTCATCATCAACCATCCTACCATTATCATCAACCATAAAGGCTTGCATCCCATTCTTATGCTCAATCCAACTATAACCTGGATCCTTAACTACCTGATTGTAACTCATCAGTTCTCTAACAGCCTTGGCATCATCCCATCTTCCCAGGGAAGAATAGATGTTAGCAAGAAGCACATAAGGAGCAGAGTTTTGGGGATCCAAGTGAAAGAGCTCCTCTGCTGCTCTTCTTGCTAAGCTCACATCAGCATAAACTCTACAAGAACTGAGCAAAACCTCCCATATGATTGGATCATATTTACATGGCATCTTATCTATAAGAACTTCTGCTTCATGTAACCGACCAGCTCTGCCTAAAGAGTCAATGATGCAGGTATAATGATCTACAAGTGGTTCCACTCCATGTTCTTGCTGCATTGAATTGAATATTTTGATTCCTGTGTCAACCAATCCAGAATGGCTACAAGCGGTTAAAACAGCAACAAATGTTATGCCATCAGGTTTCTCACCTGATCCAATCATGTCTTCATAAAGAAGAACAGCCTCATCCCCACATCCGTTCTGTGCATAACCATGTATCATTTCATTCCAAGTGACAGTATTTTTACCAAGCATCATGTCAAAAACCCACCGGGCTGCATCTACATCACCACATTTAGAATACATATCAATCAGAGCACTCCCCACAAAGGCATCATTCATGTATCCTTCCCTTGCTATCTGAGAGTGAACCTGTCTGCCTTGAGACAAAGAAGATAGTTTTGCACAACAACTGAGTACAGTAGCATATGAGAATTGCGAAGGAAACATCCCCTTTTCTCGCATCTTCTTGAAGAAAGTAAAAGCTTCCTTGTCTAGAGAATTGAGCGAGAGACCTGCCATCATAGAATTCCAGCAGACAATATCCAGTTCAGCTATTCTGTCAAAAATACGCTTTGCCATCTCGACCTTCCCACACTTTGAATACATGCCAATAAGTCCACTGGCAAGATATATGTCAGTACGAAAGACAGCCTTTTGTGAGACAGCATGGACCTGTCTTCCACCTTCCAGAAGCATCATCCCTGCAAGTGAGCTCAGTATAATTGCCAAAGTAGTGCGATCAGGGTGGACACTTCGAAATTGCATTTCCCTGAAAAGTTTTACTGCCTCCTTGTGGTTCTCATTCTGGGAATACCCAGAAAGTATAGTGTTCCATGAACTCAAGCTTGGGGATGACATCCCATCAAACATTTGGCGCCCAGCTTCGATATCACCAGACTTTATGCATGCCACAAGCATATTGACATACGTGATCTCATCTGGCTCGAAACCATGATACTGCATTCTCTGCAGGTACTCTATGGCTTTACTGCTTTGGGATTTTTGGCCATACCCAGCTATCATAACATTCCATGAAACAACACTGACTTCGGGCATATTAACAAAAATCATCTCAGCACTATCCATGTTCCCATTCTTTGCATACATATCAAGCAATGAATTATTTAAATGAAGATCTGATTCAAATCCATGTTTAATTGTGAGACAGTGCACCTGTTGCCCATGCACATCAGATGAAAGCACATCATTTGAGTCATGAAGACCAAATTCCCCACATCCTCCTCTGGAACAAACACCCAAAACGCTTGACAGTGAGACAGAATCAACATGAATTCTATTTCTTAGCATCAACCTAAACAGTCTGAAAGCCTCGTTGACTTGATCACTGTCTGCCAACCCACCCATCATCGCTGTAAAAGAGACCTCATTAGGTTCTGGCACATCCCCAAAAGCTTGAATTGCATCCCCAATACACCTACACTTAGCATACATGCCCAACAACGCATTACCCACATATATATTGTTATCAAGGCCAATTTTAATAGAAATCCCATGACATCTCCTACCGCACTCTACATCAACCAATGCACCACACGCACTCAAAACACTAGCCAAAGTAAAATGGGTGGGCACGAATCCTTCCCGACTCATCCTGTAATAAACACCTAAAGCCTTCTGTTCAAACCCATTTCGAGTTAAGGCACTAATCAAAGTGTTCCACGAGACAATATTCCTTTCGGGCATTTCTGCGAACAACACATGAGCATCTTCTAACTCACTAGCTTTACAATAAGCACCTAGTATAGCATTCCAAGTATAAATGTCCCTTTTGGGCATTTGATCGAACAGGCGGCGAGAAGCATCAATTGCATTGCATTTGGCATAGAATTCAATGAGACGATTGGAGAGGAAGGTATCGTCAGAGAGACGTGAGCGGAGCATATGGGCATGGATGAGCTTGCCTGCTAGGTGGGCTTTCTTGTCTATGCAAGTCTGCAAGAGACTTGCCAAGTAGGTTGTCTTAGTTTCCATTGTTGGCGCCAAAGATCTTTTCAAAACAGGGTCAAGACCAATTTCAATAGCAATTCCGTGGTCCACTTTTGGATCAAATTATCCCCACATCACATCAACTGGAAAATTTTATTCACAAGCTTTCCAGTTCAAACCTTTGATGAGATTCTCTTTTTCTCGTCTTTGAAGTCTTTCTTTCTTCGTAACCCCCTCCCTATGTGTCGATTGAAACCCACTGCTCTCAGCCAAACTCTTATTCAATTCGTTGGTTTTTGAAAGAAAAAAGAGCGGAAAAGAGAAGAAAAGTGAAGGAAAAGGAATAGGCAAAGAAAGAAATATATAGGCAAAAAAAAAAAAAGGAAAACATATTTAAAAAAAAAAAAAAAAAAAAGGAAAACATATTTATTTTTAATTGTTTTAGGTTATTTTAAAAAATAATTATATAAATACGAAGAACGATTAAAAATAAGACATTGAATATAAAAGTTATTTTTAAAAAGATTTGAGGTTGTCAAACAAGCTTTTTGTTATGAAATATTAAGGAACAATTTTTAAAAACTATTTTTTAGAATTGTATTTTAAAACACTTATCAAAAGGAGTCTATGTTTGTTTGGTAAGGATAAAAATGGGATAGGTTTCTTTGTACTACCCGTCCTCGTCTCGTCTCTAATGAAATGAATTTGAAATTTAAATAAACGGGTTTAGGATAACTTTAGGATTTTTTTTTAAAACTCAAGATGGGTTCGGGACATGTTTAGGTATTGCCTTGTCCCGCCTTGCCCTAATTATATATAAAATTAATTTTAAAAATTAATTTAATTTAATTTTTATTTTTCTATTTTTAATATATAGATGATGATGATAATAATAATAATAATAAAAATATTTATCAATAAAATAAGTTATAAAAAATTATAATAATTTAATTATTTATAAAATATATTTATTTTAATGTAATTAAAAAAATTATAATAATTTTAAAATTTTTGAAAATTTTCAAAAAATAATTAAATGGTATATGGCGAGGGTGAGTATGAGAATTTCTCATACTTGCCTTCTCACACCCAGTTTAATTTTTTAATGAAATATGGATGAAAATTATTTTAAATAAATGAGGGGGTTGGGATGGGAGTTGACTCGTCTCAAACCCACCCCGTTATCATTCCTATTGTTGGATAACTATTTTTAAAAATAATTGTAAAAAATATAATTTTACCTTGTTTAGTTTTCTAAGGACAAATGAAAGAAAACTAAAATCAATATAAAAATAATCTCTAGCATTGATTCTTCATAATTAATATAATAAAATTATTTATAATATTAATTTATAATTGACATGAGTTTAAAATTAGGTGATTTGACTTAGATCGACATTTTAAAACTAATATAATTAAATTATTTATAACATTAATTTATAATTAAAACGAGTTTAAAATTAAGTAATCTGAAGAAAATTTAAATGCAAATAAAATTTAGCATAATCATTATTTATTGGTGAAGTTGAAATGTTTTCAAAAATGAAATTAAGCTAGCACTTGATTCCTTTAAAAATAGATGCATTTAAAATGCACACACATGTATTATCATTTTTCCTAACATCTAGAGGAGCATGTATAAAATAAAATACAAACATGCTATCCTAAGAAATGACAAGAAGCATGCTTGCAAACTAGCAATGACAATGACATAATCATAGTGCACAAGTACTTCTTTCCGGTTTAAGTCTCACCTAGAAAATATGTTACTTATTGAGTTTATTTTACATGGATTGTGGGATCAATTTCGAAGGAACATAACATATTAACACAAGGTTGAAAAGACAAATGAATAGAAAAAGTCCAACCTCATGCTAGGAAAAATCTTTTCAGCAAAAAATTAAACTCATTAGACTTTAGATACAATTCAACTTATATTTTTTAAGCATCAGACTTTAGATCTTAATGCTTTTATAGACAAATTTAGTTTTTTCTTAATTACTTCTTTCCACTTTGGCCAAGTATTTCCACGTCAACATTCTTGCACAATTTATGATTTAAAATCTTTATAATTCTTTTCATTTAGAAGGAAGATGTACTGTCTATGACAATATTATATTATTTGATAATGTCTCATTCTTGATATTTATAGAACTTACAAACATTTTTTACCTTTTGGGTACCTATGACTCTTTAAGAGTTATTGCTAAATTTATTCATCTTGGGGGACTATCTATTCAATTTGTGCATTTTCAAGGACAACCTATCCCTCCTCTTCAAGGTCTATTTATTTAATCAATTTTATATTGATTAGTGCATTCTCATCATTTCTTGGATGAGCATGAACTCTTTAATAATGTTAATCTTTGCATACATGTACATTTTCTTGTGGACTTTCCACTTCCACGGAATGTCTTTTAAGCCGACATGTTAATATCAACTCATATTCGTTGATAAAATATTTTAAGAATTTTCACGTTACATATATATATATATATATATGAGACAACTTGAGATTATTATATTATATGTAAAGAAGTAATAAAAAGGAGGTTGAATAAAATTCACTATTTATGTCATATCATGTTTAGTCAAACATAATATATGATAAGTAAAATGATAACTTATCTTATCCATTTAAAAAATATGAGAAATGATATGTTATCTTATATCTTATTTCATATCATATTATATCTACTCAATCAAACACGGGTTTAAGTGATGTTTAGTAGAGGTTGAATAGAATATAATATGATATGTAGATTTTAAGATATCATATTTGACGTGATTTATATATTTTAGGATATTATTTCCAAGGAAATATGATATCTTTTAATATTCGATTCATTTTTGCAAATTTAATTACCCATTTAACCGTACATCTCTTATATGTGAAAATTTTCTTCCAAAATGTTTAGTTCTGATTTAGATACACTTGTAGTTTCTATTTTTAAAAATAAAAATTGGTTGTAAATTCTATATGAAGTATGGTTACTCTTGTATGAACATACCTTATGTTGGAATCCGTGTAACAATTAATGGCGAAAAATAGAAAAATGAGAAAGAAGAACACAAAGATTTAACGTGGTTCGACTAATTGCCTACGTCCACGGGAACAAGGAAAGAGGATTTTCACTATGTTTAAAATTAGGACTACATAAAAAGATATTTATACTAACCCTTATGAATGAAATTTCATAAATACCCCTAAACCGTACCGCATGGAGCATTACCCCCCGCACCCCCCCAATCTATCGTTCGCCCCACAAAAAAAAAAAAAGTACAAGCCTGAATGGCAAATGCCATCGCTCGATTCCATTCCACTTCGCTTCGCTCCGACATTTGCCCATTTTTCTCCATATGTCTTTTCGCTCAAATATGAGCCATATACTACAACACCTTATGTTCCTAAAAATTACTTTAAAATTTAAGGTGGTAAAGAATTTTTAATACCTCAATTTTTTAAAACTATTATGTTCTTAAGTTTTATATAGGAATTACTATTATTTTTTGCTTTTTAAAATAAAAAAATAAAAAATGTATCTAAAAGAGACTCTTTGTAATTATTTTTTTAATAAACAATACTGTAACTATGCCTAAAAAAATATACCTAACTTTTGTTATGAGCTAATTTAATATATATATTTTCTTTTGGTCACTTTTAATTAGCTTAGATACAATATGAGATAAGTTATATACTACATGCTATAACATATCTTATCTCATGCATGGTTGAACATGATATATGATAAATAATGAGATAACATATTGATCTTCTCTTTTTATATCCTTTTTAGATGGGATATAATAATCCTAAGTTTATCTCTTTTTCTCTCTCTATGTATATAAATTTTCTTTTTTTATATTTTTGTAATAATTTTTTTATTCCACTTATTTTGCAAAACGTACAAAACATTTTGATTAAAAAAATTAAAATTTTATTTTGAAAAAATAAACAACTAAATAATTATATTAGATGTATAATACAATCTAAAATAATACTTATTTATAATATCAGTATTATTTAGTATAATATTTAATATATACAAAATATTTTTACATATTTTATAACATAAGATAATATTTTTATTTATAAAGTTTAAATATTTCAATCTTGAATATCATCAACAAGGAAATAAAAAATTACTCACAAAGTGTTCATTTGATACACTAAGGTTTAAAAACAAAAAATGATATTTTTTATATTATAGAAGCTACTATTATTTTCTTTTTTTTTTAATATATATAAAAGTATGTTCAAACTATACCTAAATTATAAGATGATTTTCCAAAAAAATACTTAAAATGAGAGAGATTTCATTTATTATTAGATATTGCAATATAATTTTTTTTTATCTAACCTACCATCCAAAGAAAAAGAAGAGACAAATAACTTCCCTTGGTGTTAGTGGTCTTTGATTGTTTAGGCTTTCTCATTGTATTATTTTTCGAAGATCCTTGTAAATGGCCAATAAAACATTGCCTAAGGTTTAAAAGTAGTTGGAATATTTTCTTAATAAATAATTTTGTTCTTTGTTTAAGGTCACTTCCCTATGTTGGATGTACTCTAATTTTGTCAACTTTAACTTATTTGATTCCTACTTTTCAAAATCCAAAAAACATTGCTAATAAGAAACAACAATGTCTATTCTCCAAAATTGAACTGTATTTTGTCAAAAGTACTAAAATCATATTCTCCTAATTTCCTACTTTTAGCCATATAGAAATGCTTTAATACAAAAACCTAAAATTTAGACTCAATTTAGGTGTCGCCTCAACCTCAACCTCAACCTGCTCTTTGGCCTTTTATCCAGCCTACAAGGTAAAAACCTCTGCAACACTGGGTGTAACAGTCTCTAGTTGCCTCTACCTCTGCCTCTTCGTTAGCTCATCTTCTTTCCCAGCCTGCAACGATGGTATCCTTTGCAGTATCAATAACACCCTTTATAGTAGCGATAGTAGCCTTTGTAGCAGCAGCAACCTCTGTCTGCAGGTGCCTCCTCATCGTCTCTTTCATTAAATGTTTAAGGAACACCCTCCTTTAGGCTATTGCCTCTTCAGCAACAGCCTATAACTCCTCGACCATAGTCCTCTCAACCTAGCGTGCTTCTCCTTAGGCATTCCATTTTTGGGTTGGGTTTTTTTTTTTTAATTTTTTTTTCTCTTTAATGAAGAATCTCATAAAATAACAATGTTAACTAAAAACCCATAGTTTTAAATATAGGATATATTTTTTTTGTTTTTTAGAACTAGATCAAAGTCAAAAGTCTTCTTACATGATTTCTTGATCACTAAGACCAAGTTAACAAAGGTTTTTACATCTCTATAATTCTCTAAAAATCCCTACACAAATGCTATATACATGCTATGTACAAGAGTTCTCATGAACTTTATAGAACATTCCACAACACTCCACTTTCTCCCATCCATGTATGAAGATGGTGCGAATGTCTCCAAGCTTCTCTAGAATTCTCCACACTTTTCCACTAGTAGAGAAGTATGGGTGACTCCAAGTGGTTTTAAAAGCTTCTTGTTTCTTATAAAACCTTTAAGTGAGAGATCATTTGAGTAGGTTGTAACACTCTCCCCCACCAATGTAATAGACATCTTCATCTCTCCTTTTGCACAAAAATCTAAACGTTCCTAAACCACTCAATCAAAATTGTGTAAATGCATACCCTTTTCGTCTCTACTCATTCCATTGCACGTCTTAACCATGAGAAGGAAACCTAAATTAAAAGATTATTCAAAATGGTAAATACTTATTGTTTAAAATAATAGGAAATTTAGGCTCACAAAAAATAGGTTGAAAATGCTCCACAATGATGCTATCACCTATCTTAGGAAAAAAAAAAGTTCAATATACATCAAAATACATATTGGGACAACTACATAAAACAAATTTGAATTTTGATTATCAATTAAGTCTAAAAGTAAATCAATAAAATAGAGAACTACTAACCCATATTTAAAAAATTCCATGGTCAATCGGTTGCTAAGTAAAGGTCCAAAGTGAAATTGAGATAAACATTAAATACAAGAATATTCCAATACTAAAAAAAAAAAAAAATCATATCAGAATAATGTAGTTCATATGTACTTGTAAAAAAAATAATAATCTACAAAATTTATTAAACCTAAAATCGTAATGAAAATGGGAAGGATAATGCAATTCAAATGGGCTTCTATGAAAATTAATCAAACTTGAATAGTAATAACTAATGAAAATGAGAAGGATAATGAAGTGTCACAAACTTAGTGTTTTTCCTAAGCTTACTACAACACTTAAACAACCCATGTCTTTTGAAGTTGCTAAGTCAGGCTTACCCCAATCTTAACTCACAATGCTAAGCAAAACTACTTGACTCAAAATACAAGATGCATAAATGAAGAAACAGTTGAAGATTGAAAGCTTGTATTGTATTAATACACTTGAAAGCTCTCAAGTGCTTAGTGCCTTGGTCAAATGAGGCCACCACCTATTTATAAGCACCAAGAAAACTCTCTAAAACCTTCAAAGGTTTTTACATCTCTAGAATTCTCTAAAAATCCCTACACAAATGCTATATACATGCTATGTACAAGAGTTCTCATGAACTCTATAGAACATTCCACAACACTCCACTTTCTCCCATCCGTGTATGGAGATGGTGTGAATGTCTCCAAGCTTCTCTAGAATTCTCCACACTTTTCCACTAGTAAAGAAGTATGAGTGACTCCAAGTGGTTTTAAAAGCTTCTTGTTTCTTATAAAACCTTAAATGAGGATCATTTGAGTAGGTTGTAAAACTCTCCCCCACCAATGTTATAGACATCCTCATCTCTCCTTTTGCACAAAAATCGAAATGTTCCTAAATTAATTCCTATCAATGAAGAGTTGTTATAATGCTTGTCGATGAAAAGTTGCTAAAAGTGCAATAAATATCTCACAAACCCAACAATCTTCCACCTAAAAACATTTTTGGATCCTAACACAGAGGGGTGGGAGCCTCTAAAAGGGTTGGTGACTAGGGACCCCTAAGGCGTATTTATAGGCTTTTTGTGGGCTTAAGCGACTTGAACTCATCTTGGGCTTAGGTTAATTGAACTAGCCAACTTGGGTCTTAATTAATTAATTAATTAACTCAATTAAGCTCCAATTAATCAATTAGTTTAGTTTAAAGAGACCATTCACAAGCTTCTACGCAACCTTACATATTTAGCAAAACACCTTTATGCACTCATGTGAATAAAAACTCAACTAACCATCATAAACTAAGTTACCATGGAAACAAAGCTCGAGTGGAGACCACTAAGACCCATAGAGAACTCAACTAACCCTCATAAAGTTTTAATTCTATCATGCCACCATGCATTGTATGTACGTTATTCATTTTTTGATCTATCATTTCTTATTTTTCTTTTAACCAAAGAAGGTCTTCTTATAGTCAAAACTAGGTCTTCGATTATAAACCTTCGCTACAAGTCTAGCCTTATAAGTTTCAACCTTTTCGTCTATCCATTTTTTCCTCTTGTAGACTCATATGTCCCCTATAGGTTTTATCCCTTCAAGTGGTTCTTCAAGATCCTAGATTCTAACTCTACCTCCATAGTTCTTTGTCATAGAAAAATATCATTATTGCTCAGTAATTCTTGGGATTAGTCTCATGTCCCTCTAGAATAGCCTTAAAAGACTCTTTCAAATACATGAACCTATCTGGTTGTATAACAACCCTCCCACTACAAGAGACTCTCATATACTAGAATTACTAAGAATCGTGGGTATAGAAACCTTTAGATTCATAGTCATTTATGCTAACGTGGAAGTGTCTTCAAGTGCTCTCCAATCTATATTATGTTTTTCTTATTACTTATCATATGGTATTCTTCCGGAAATATGACATTTGTATTAACAAATATCTTTTGAGCGACTTGACTATAAAAGTAACGCCCTATTATTCTTTTTAGATAGTTTACAAAATCACACACCTCAGACCTTGCTTCCAACTTGTTTATCATTGACTATAAAAGTAGCACCCTATTATTCTTTTTAGATAGTCTACAAAATCACACACCTCAGACCTTGCTTCCAACTTTTTTATCTTTGGCTTCAACACATGCGATAGACACGAGAATTTTTAAAACCCAATACACCCTCTCCCTCTTAGATGTTTTCCTTATTAAGATTAGTCTTTATTTTCTCACTCCTAAATGTGAATGTGTCGCAAACTAGGTTAACGACCTATCCTCATCTTTGTCAGAGTCAAAAAGACTAACTTGGAAGGCATTAGATTAAGTAGGTAAGTTGTAGTCTCCAAGGCATATCCATAAAAGGATATAGGAAGTGATGAAAACTCATCATAGATCTCACTATGTTTATTATTATTTGATTTCTTTTTTCTACTACTCCATTTTATTATAGAGTTACTCAACTAGGATATAATCTCATGCTTCTTAAGGAGAAAATCAAATTGGGTGGATATATACTTACCACCTCGATCATACTAAAGTACCTTGATATGTTTACCTAATTGGTTTTCTAATTTTACCTTAAATTCAATGAATTTATCCAAGGCATCGGATTTCCTATGCATCAAGTAAATATATCTAAACCTATCAAGTTATCATCTATAAAGGTGATAAAGTACTCATACCCTTCTCATGGGCTTTAAAAGTCCTATACAGATTAGTATCAACTAACTCCAAACATTCGTCGACTCTATATTCTTTAGCAATAAAAGGCTTCTTGGTCATTTTACCTTCTATGTAGGATTTGTAGAATGGATGATCCTTTAAAATCATAGAGTACAATATTCTACACTTACAAAGTCTTTGGATCCTATTTAGATTAATACGACTTAGACACACACTTCAAAAAAATAGGTTTTTAATGATGAACTTTTAGCCACGACCACAAATATCGTGACCAAAGGTATTATTTTGTCACGGCCGCAGTAAAATTGTGACTATATGTGTTAATAAATCTAGGGTGGGAAAAAAACATATTTAGTCACGGTGATTTTACCAACCATCACCAAAAGCATTGATGAGAGGGTATTTTAGTGACGGATTTATTTGAAACCGTGACTATTTGTAAATTTAGGGAGGGAAATTTTGGCACCAATAATTTTAGTCACGGTAATTTATAATTCGTGACAAAAAGTGTAACAAATGATGTTTTAGTCACGGTTTTTTATGAAACCGTCACTATATATATATTGTGACTTTTAGTCACACCATTGATTAACCGTGACCAAATGCATAAAGGTTTATTTTAAATATTTTGAACCTATGGTCACGGGATTGACACAATCGTGACCAAAGTCTATTATTTATTTTAAACCTTTTTGGGTTACCTATTATAATTTTTTAGAAAATATTATATATCATAGAAATTATCATTAATAGTAATAATAATAGTTCTTATTAATTATAAAAAGTTTAAAGTTATATTATTATTATTATTATTATTATTTTAAGTTAAGAAAGAAATTAGTGTGTTACCATAAAATGTATTTTTAAAATTTATAATATAAATTTATAAATACATTTAATATAACAAATTATTTTATATATTTTTAAAACTTATTTTATTTATTTTTATTTGAATAAATAATAAATTTTGTGGTTATATATCATGGAAAACTTGAAAAGGGGAAAGGAAAAATATAATAAAGCAATAAATAAATAAATAAATAATTTAAAGTAATAAACTTTTACCATAAAATTTATTTTTAAAAATTTTAAAGATATAAAGATTTTTGTTATATATGAATTTATAAATTTGATTTATAATTTTTTTTTTTACCTATGCAAGTTAAATTCTTACATTTTTTTTATTTTTTGAATTTTTCATGTAATATATGTATACTTTGTATGCTATTACTATTACACAAATTTTATAATAATTAATTAATTAAATTCAACTTGAATTGAACTTAACAATCAAGACAAGTAAAGAGAAAGAATTTTTATTTTTTTATAAAATATTTTTTAGATATTAAAAATACTTTTAAACTTCCTATAATTACTCCTAAAGATGACTCTTTATGGTAATGTTTTAATTTTAAAATAAATAGTGTAAAAAAAAATCTTGTTCTATTAATAATAATAATAATAATAATAATAATATTATTATTATTATTATTATTGATTTTATAGAATAAGATTAATGAGATAAATTATGATACATTTAATATTAAAACTATAATTTATTTAATTCAAATACATTTAATAGTGTGAAATAAATGATATATATATGATTGTTTTAATATTTATATTTTTTATATTTAATTATCATATAACTAATATAAAAAAGACTTATTAAAAAAAATTTATATTAATTTTTATATTTTTATTAATCAATTAAATATAATTTAAAATAAAATAATTAGAATTATTTTTTTTTTAATGATGAACCTTAACAAATTTAAATTAAACATACATTATCAAAGAAATTTATTGAAGTTTATTAGAATTCTACTTTGGTATCTATATGAGGTGTCCTATAGAAGGAAAATAAGAAAAGAATAAGAAGAAAAATAAGGAAGGAATAAGAAAAAGTTGATATACGAGTGACAAAACAGGAAGGAAATGCAAAGGAAATATAAAAAGATAAAAAGATTGAAAAAAATATGGTAGGTAATTAAAATAGCATATTCATGCAAAATAAAATCAAGTTGAACAATTTTTATTTTTATTTTTAATTTAATTCTTTAATGGTTTGTTTGAAAACCATTTTTATTTATTTTATCTCAATTAAATAACACTAATAAACGTATTTTAAAAGTATTTTTGATAGTAATTTTAAGAAATGTTTTATAATTTTTATAATATTTTAATTATAAAAATTTATAAGTATTATAAAAATTTAAAATATTTTCTAAAATAATTGTCAAACAAACTTTTCGTATTTGATAAAATTTTAAAAATATTTTTTAAAGTTTAAAAAATCACTTTGTAATATTAGAAAATCAGCTACAACTACTTCTCTAAAAAACACTTCAATTATTTTTTTAAATTTTCTAAATTATTTTTTAAAATATTATCAAACACATATTTTTAGAGCTATAAACACTTTTTAAAAACACCGGAAAATGAATCTCCTTAAACAATTTCAAGGAAAACCACTTAAAACACTTGGAATATAAATATTTTTTTAATGGGTATAGACTATAGTTTATTGATCAAATCTTATCATTTAGCAATTTAATGAAATTAGATTATAATAATGATGATAGCATATTATATAATTGACAAACATAAGCTTATTTTAAAAAATTATAAAATATTTTGATCATATTTTCCAATTTTTGTTAAATTATTTTTATTTATTACTTAAAATTATTTTTTATTTTAAATTATACTATTAAATCATTTTACCAAACATATTTAATTTACTTGATAATTTAAATTAAATTATTAAATTATTAAATTACTTTAAATTATTAAATACTACTTTACCGGTGAAATTATACCATAAGCGTCGTTTTGATAGTGAAGAGAAAGAGCAACAAACCGACGTCGTTTAAATGCACACACAATCTCTTTCTCCATCTCTCTCTATGGTTTCGTAGATGTAGAGCTATGTTCTCTCATGGTGGTGTTAATCGGAGGAATCTAATTGAAAACACAGATTCGTCTGAAAAACCAGAGAAGAAGAGGCCTCATTTGAACATTGTGTCATTCCCCATGGCCCGAAACTCCAGTGTTTCTCCCCATAATCGAAGCGTAAGCCTCCTCCTCCTCCTCCTCCTCCTCCTCCTCTCTCTCTCTCTCTCTGTCTTTTCCTTTTCCCGCTCTTTGTTTTCTTAGGAAACTGTGGACAAGAGAATAGTGGAAAATTCTTATTCTCATATTAATTAAAAAAAATCGGAGAGCTTATGGATGAAACCAAATGGTTTTATTAGGTTTCTATTTGGTTGGCAAGGAAGATGAGACTCAAATGGAAGTTCAATTTTGATATCTCAAAACCCCCCGACTATAAAAATTACCGAAATTTCTGTCGACCGATAAATATCGCCGAAATTTTTCGACATTTCAATCCTTGCATAAGACTACCCAACCAGGTCTGGAATGATGATAATGGTATATAATTTTTGAAGGATCCAAAACTGGAGTGAAGCGTAGAGAAACGGAACCCTCGATTAAGATCTATCTTCTCCCTCTAGAATTTCTACTCAATTTCCTCAAAGTCAGATCTCCACAATTCTCTCTAGCGAGGTAGGGTTCGATTCTCATCTCAATCTCCGTTCACCGTCTTGTTTTCATTCCATTTGTCTGGTTTTGTGTGAATTGTTTCTAAATCTATGACTTTTTTCTGTAAGGTTTGAATTGTTTCCTCGATTGTTATGAGTTGCAATTGTGATGAAAATGGATTTAAATGCTTAAGCACTAATGAATTTGGGAATTTCCTTCATAATTGCCATATTGGAAAACCCTCATTTTGCATCACAATTTGGATGTAATGCATATTGAAAAGAGTATATGTGACAGTATAGTTGGCACCTTGTTGAGTATCGATGATAAATCAAAGGATAACTTCAATAGTCATCTTGACTTGCAAGCTATGGGTATCAGAGATCAACTTCACCCCATACAAAGAGGGAATAGGGTTATATTGCCTGCTGCATGCTATTCACTAACTTCAAATGAAAAAAAGGAATTCTGTAAATTTTTGAAAGAAATAAAGGTTCCAGATGGTTATGCTTCTAACATCTCTCGCTGTGTACAAGTGAATGAAAGAAAGATATTTGGGTTGAAGTTTCATGATTGTCATGTTCTCATGTAACAACTCCTTCCACTTGCAATTCAAGGAGTTCTACATAAAAATGTTTGTGTTGTTATAGTTGAACTATGTAGTTTCTTCAAATAGTTGTGTTCTAAAGTGTTAAAGACTTATCAATTAGAGCACCTTGAGAATGGCATAATAGTCACACTTTGCAAATTAGAAAGAATATTTCTTCCATCATTCTTTGATGTTATGGTGCATTTACCTATTCATCTTGTAAGTTAGGCAAAGGTTGCTAGACCAATGCAATATCGATGGATGTATCCTATCGAGCGGTATGTTCTCATTCAATTAATCTTATGTATATTAGGTTTCGTATAGTTCATGAAACAAATCTATCATGTTGTGGAATGACAGGTATTTACGTACATTAAAGTCTTATGTTCGTAATAAGAGTCGTCCAGAAGGTTCTATTGCAGAGGGGTACATAGCAGAAGAATGTGCAACCTTTTGTTCAAGATATTTGCATGATGTTGAAACGAAGCATGACCGTGAAGAAAGAAATTATGTCATTGAAAACAACATAACAAATGGTGGAGGGTTAACCATTTTCAAATGCATGGGACGTACAATAGGAAAGTCAACATCTCGTGTTCTTAGCACAGAAGAATGGTCCCAAGCACATTTATATGTGTTGACTAATTGTGAGGAAGTGACATCATTTATTGAATAAGACACTTATTTGAATAAAACTTTACATTAATTCTCATACAAAAATTTAATTTTGGTTTTTGTGAGCATTATAATTAATTTTTTTTCTTTTTTATCAGAGAGCATAAGCAATCTATAAGGGTTAAGGCTCGTATTCGTGCACGAGATGTAGATTTGATTCACAAGAGAATTCATTAGTTGGTTTGAAGAATGTGTAAGTTCATTCACTACATAAATTGTTCTATTATCTAATACACATGTATGTATTAACATCTTATATTTGAATCTATAGATTATACAAATGCGACATGAAGGTCCAATTTCTGAACACATACTATCATTGTCTCGTGGACCAAGTACATCAGTTACATGTTATAGAGGATACATCATTAATGGGTTCAGATTTCACACAAGAGAACAAGAAAAGGGAAAAAAAACTCAAAATAGTAGAGTTGTTGTGACCACAGAGGTATCAAGCTTTACAAGTGTAAGAGATAAGAACCCAATTCCTGGTCATGTTTCTTACTATGGTGTGCTAATTGATGTAATTGAGTTACATTACCTTGGTGGAAATAGAGTTATTTTATTCAAGTGTGACTGGTGGGATGTAATCAATAGTGGAAAGGGAATAAAGAATGATGAATATGGGTTCATGTGTTTGAATTTTGAACGTACCATATGCACAGATGAACCATTTGTGCTTGCATCTCAAGCAAAACAAGTCTTCTATGTTCAAAATTCAAATGAGGAAAATTGGCACACCGTTGTAGAGATACAAACTCAAGGGGTTTATGATATGAATCAAAAAGTATCTACTAATGATCCAGAGCCATATCAACAGCTTATAAACACTTCATAGTCAACGTGATGTGCATGAGTTGGTCGAGAATGATTTAATCAATTGGGATAGAAATGATATTGCAGGAGAAACTATCCAAACAGATGTTCTACTATCACGACAAGAAAACATTGTTGAAAAAGATAATGAATTCATTCATGATGATGATATAGATGATGTGTAGCTAATAATATTGGTAAGTACATACATATATACTTACTAGATATACAAATTGTAATTTATTTCATATTATTTATGTAACTTATTTTGTATAACTTTTTCTAATTTACTTTATTATGTAGAAAATGTCACATCGAGGAGGAAGAGTACAAATAGTGTCTCCAGAAGATGAGTTGGACAATCTACAACAACTCTTAGACATACAACCTGCTGCAACTACTACTCCTAGTAGTTCTGATCCTTCTAATTTTTCAGATCCTTTTGTTGTTGGTATGATTAAGAAGATTATGTTTAATTTTACATATGATAAATGTGTTTACATATGTTTAATTTCTTGAATGATACGTTTTTAATGTTTAAATTTATATAAGATAAGTAAATTATGTTTCTTTTAATTTCATTATTACTCTTAATAGGTTCATCTTCTAGCAAAAAGAGGACACGTGGCCAAACACGTAACTTAGATTTACTTAGTATGGAACTCGGGGAAAAAAAAAACTACACGATTCAATACCAGAGGGCAAGTTGTTTATGATGGAAAAGGGGAAAGATTATCAAGCTATATGGGAACATTGGTGCGATCTCAACACAATGTACCCATCCAAGTTCAAGATTGGAATCATGTTAGTGAAAATGTGAAAGAAAAGATTTGGGCCTTAGTATTGGTATATGCTAGTTACTATTCAATCTAAATATTAATGTTATTGTTTAAAAATGATACCTCTTATTTATACATGACATTTTAATGCAATACAGGAAAAATATGAATTAGAAGAAACATGTAAGAGCTACATTCTTCAATGTTGTGGAAATTTGTTTAGAAGCTATAGAAATAAAATGAAGGCCAAGTATTATAACCCTTATAATACAGATGAGGAGAGATTGTGCCATCGACCTCCACACTTATCGGATGATGATTGGAGGTGGCTCATCCACTTTTGGGGTACACCTGAGGCCAAGGTAAAGATAATTATCTTTTCTTGATAATGTATCTTATGACACTCATATTCACATAAAATGATATTTATTAGTTATGTCTAACCTAATAATTCATGTATATAACTTTTATTATGTTTCTATTACCTATATAGGTGACTTGCTATTTTTTTAATTGATGTAGGATATCTCAAAAAAAAAAAAAAACAAGGCAAATAGGGCAAAGCACGTGATAAAGCATACATTGAGATCAAAAAGTTATACTCAAATTCGATATATACAGGTTGGAAATTTATTATTAATATGATTTGTTTGTACATAAATAACTCAATTGTTTTACTTGTAAGAATAGGCACAAAAGAATGAGGATTGAAGTGAGCCCAATAGAATTGAGATGTTTGCCCTGACACACACAAGAAAAGATGGGACGCCTGTTGATGATCATTCTAAGGAGATTATGGTAATGAAATAAATAAATTTTATATATTTGTATTTCAATCATAGCCTCATACTAAATTATTTTAAAAGTCTAACATTTTTTTTTTGTTTTTTATAATTCCAGGATCAATTTCAACAATTACTATCCCAACCTGAGGGGACATCTTCTTCTACTTCTGCATCATCTGGAGCATCTACATCTGTATCATCTACATTTATAGCATCTACATATGTAGATGAGATATATACTCAAGTCATGGGTCCAGAGAAGCATGGTCGTGTTCGAGGGTATGGATTGGGTCCTGTTCCTACCTTAGTCTTTGGTTCTACTAGTAGAAGGCGATCAGGAGCTATTCTTTCAACACAACTTGAAAACGCCCAAGAAATGTTAATAGTTGTAGAACAAAAGTTTACAATTGCAACTGAAGAACTCTCAAATGTGAAAGATGGACTCTCACATGTGAAAAAAACATTTGAAGAGAGATTGATAGAAGTTCAAAGGAAGACACGAGAAGAAGTGAAATAAGAGTTTGAAGAAAAAATGATGGAAATGCAAAGAAAAATGCAAGCACAAATGCAAGCACAAATTCAAGAACAGGTGATGCAAATGATGCAACAATTTCAGCAAAAGCAATAGAAATTTGAAGATTTTGCTACATCTTTATAAGATAGAGTCTCTTAACTTTTTTGAAGATTATGCTACTTATTTATATGATAGATTCTCCTAACTTTTTTTGCTTTCTATGACTATTATGTGATGTTTGGTTGGTTGATTTGTTATATTATGTTAGAATGTGAAACTAAATTTGAATCTCTTTGTTTTTTGTTTGTTTGGTTTTTTTATTTAATGACTTATATCGATATATAAGTTTTTAACTAGCTTGGAATAATTGATTGTAATATATTAAAAAACAATTAATTGCTTAATTGCATATACAGGTCTAAAATGGATTTGTTTGGGTTTATAACAGGTTTGAGAATTTTGAATTTATAAAAAACCAATGTCCAAAATATAACAAATTTTAGTCACGACCACTAAAAAATTGTGACCATAAGTGTACTTTTAGTCACGATCAATAATGAACCGTCACCAAAATTTGGGGATAAGGCGGCCATCACATGATTAATTTTAGTAGTCGTGACCATAAGTGGACATTTTGTCATAATAGACCTAATTATTAGTCACGGTCACTTAATTACCGTGACCATATACCTATATTTAGTCACGATTAATGAATTGCCTTTGACCATAAGATTACATTTAGTCACAATCATTTTATTAACCGTGACTATAGATATACATTTAGTCACGGTTAGGGCATTGACCATGACCATAAGGTTACATTTAGTCACAATCATTTTATTAACCGTGACTATAGACACACATTTAGTCACGGTTAGGGCATTGACCGTGACCATAAGATTACATTAATCCATTAAGTTTACATTTGGTCACAGTAACCTACTTGACCATGACCATAAGCTTACATATAGTCATGGTTGATAACTTTACCCGTGACTATAAGTGTACATTTAATCACGTTCATTATTTGACCATGACTATAGGTTAAACATATAGTCACGATTTATTACCTGACCGTGACTAAATCAACTTAATAAAAAGCAAAGTATTCTTAACTTTTTGGTCACAGCTTTTGTATGGCCGTCACAAAAAAGGAATCATATGGTCATGATCACTTAGGAAACCATGACCAATACCTTTAGCTACGCCTCATACTGTGACGCTCGATCACGGTTTCATAAAACCGCAACAATAGGTTTTGGTCACAGATATATAAGATTTGGTGACGGTCCCCGACCATCACCAAAAATCCTATTTCTTGTAGTGACAAGTGTCAAAGTTATATTTGATTGGTTCTAGGTTCCTTTCTTTTAAGTAATATATGATAATTCTCATTATTTGGCAAAACAGATAATGGAGATTCACGATAAAGATTATCAACCAATGATCTTAAGGATATAAATGAGTTATTCATTTTAATAAAAACTTCTTTATTGTTAAAAAAAACAATTGAATAATTCAATTTACATAAATTATAAGACAATTCTTTCTAAACTCAAGAAAATAAAGATAATCTTTAAGTCCTAGAACACAATTATCATCTAAGGGTAACATCTCTCACTACTACATAACAATTCTTACTTCAAAAGCTAGAGCCAAGTACATCTCCCCATCATTCAAACTTCTCCTTAGTCGAAACCAATGTAAATAATTACAAATATGGTTAAGTGGCTTTATAATATATCCATCAAGAGTTGGTAGAATTTGCTACTAAACGTGATTCAACTAAAAGTGAATGTTGCATACCTTGTTTTTTCTTTAGGAATTTTGGCACTCCTTTTTCTAATGGCATTTTTTTTTTCACAAAGGAAACACTTGCCCTTCCCTTTACTCTTCTTATCTCTAGCCTTGAACTTTTCCTTCTATTTAGTGGTCTCAATAACATTCTTCTTACTAGATATAATTTTAAAGGATAAATATGTCAATTTCATGATTTAAAATAAATTATAAGTTAGTTTTATCAAATAACCTTAATACTTAAAGTAAGAATTAAATAATAAGTTTTAAATTGACAATTTAAGTATAATTTAACTTAAAGTCAACTTAAGTCATTAAATAATAAGTATTAAGTTTTACCAAACACCTCTTAAAAGTCGTTCTACTTCTTTTTGGTAATTTATAGTTAATATATTGTGGACCCCGCATTTCGGCTCATGCGTTTCCCACTGGATGGCGAACTCGATTTTTATTTGAAAAATGATTTTTTATTTATTAGAAGATGACTTAGAGTCGCCACTTATTTTTGTTTTATTTTTAAAGGGTAAACAAAATAAGAAAGAAAACCCTAAGTGTGACTCCTTGTTTTGGAAAATGTGGTATGTGAAAAACCAGATCGGGTTCGGGGGTCAGGTTACTCATCGGGAAGGTATGGTAAAAACCGTAGCACCCCTCTAAGTCCCTAAAGTCGGGTCTCTACTAATAAAATGAAGCAATCATGGCGATGGACGAGTAAATCAATGAGTACCCAAATTGATCATGCACGTATGAAAAACAAAACAAACATAAGGAGTGATCATGATGTAAAGAAATACGTACCTGGGTGGCAAACCAATATACGCTATCAAGAGGGGGTTAGTGCACAATTAAGAAATAATTTCAAGCATGTCATAGAGCAGAATAATCATCTATCATGCATAACAATTAAATTAATTAATCAATCAATCAATCAATTATAACTTCACTTATGTGGGGCCCCCACCAAAGCCCGTTTATTTTTTAGTGAATTAATTTCGTAAATTCTATAATTAAGAATTACGAAAATAAATTCACACTTATTTTAAAACATTTTAAAAAAAATGAAGAAAATTTGAAAGTGTCTTTTTGGAAAGAAAATTGCAGCGAATTTTTTATTAAAAAGATGGAAAATGCTTGAAATCAAGAGAAGATAATAATAATAATAATAAAATAAGAATAAAAATAAAAATAAAAATAAAAATAAATAAATAAATAAAAAGAATAGAATAAAAAATAAAATAAGAATAATGCATGCTTAGTGGAAAATGGTAGGAATTGATTTATTTAAGATTGGATTTATTTAAAATCAAGAAAGAAAAATTAAAGAATTAAAATCATTTGAAAGAATCTAAAATTTTGAAAACTATTTGAAAATTGGGATTTGAGGGATTATGTAACGCCCAAGTATTTTTTTAAGGGTAATTTAGGAAATTACTAATAATAATTCAATTAGTTAATTAATTAATTTAATAAAGTGGAAGAGGGGTAAAAGTGTAATTTTACGAATAAATACCCTAGGTATAAATTAGAAATTCTATTTCTTCCTGTTCTTTTCTGAATAGAGTTCCTGTTCGCAGAATTTCAGAGAACGTAGGTTGGAGTCAGATTTCAGGGTTAAAGAACAGATCTCTATAGGTAAGATTTTAACCCCTAGTTTAATATTTTAGATTCATTGATTAATTTCAAACACATTAGATATCTTTTGGAAAACCCAAATCTAGATTAGGGTTAGTTTATATTTTTTTAATTCGTTTTAATATCAATAGTAAAAAAAAAAAAATGATATCTCCTATTTGAAATGAAAATATTTGATCCCTGAACTGCATTAATATTCCTTATTAGGT
Organism: Vitis vinifera; assembly: GCF_030704535.1. NCBI lineage: Eukaryota > Viridiplantae > Streptophyta > Magnoliopsida > Vitales > Vitaceae > Vitis > Vitis vinifera. The sequence goes on from NC_081814.1 coordinate 15,958,160, forward strand.
TGTGAGCTCATTCCCAATTGTTGAAAATTTTTCAGGTATCCTTAGTTCGGGTGAGGAGTGATGGCTAGGCTGAGGAATGGTCATCATTAGGATTTGACTTAGGATTTTATGTTGGATTTTGTTTAGCTGTTAGTTATGTTCATTTGGATCATTTGGTATTTGGAAGTTATTTGGATATTGATCTTTCAAATTTTATGTTAGATCAAAGTTGAGTGTTGGAGATTTTGAAATTTGTTCTAGTACTTGAATTGTTTAAGTTTGCAAATATTTGGACAATGGATTTTGGATAGTGAATGTTTTAGTTTTGAAATTGAATTTTGAGGATTTTAGATTTTGTTCCGCTACTTTAAACAGATATTTGGTAATTGGTAACTTCCAATTACAAGATAATTGTTTGGGTCAGGTTACACTGTAAGCCTTCGGGTTTGAGGTGTAAAATGACTGTCACGCCCTTGGAGTGGGTCTTGGGGCGTGAAAGAGTGGTATCAGAGCACTAGGTTTTGATCTTGATGGGAATTTGAATTGGTTTAGATTGGGAATAGATGAGTGACGCATTTGTTTAAGTTTTAGTTTCATTTAGTATAAATTCCAATTCTTTCTTTATTTGTAAATTTTCTAATTGGTTCTTTAGTGACTAATTTGGTTATGCCTTATTATTTTAGGACATCATGCCACCAAGAAGAGCAACTTCTTTACAAAACAGTCAGGCTAATGATGATGTACCTCCAGTTGAGGGTTTGCCTCCCGTGAGTGCAGAAGGGATCCATAGGTATCTTAGGACACTAGCTGGTTTAGTTGAACGCCAAGCTCGAGCTGTTAGGACTAATGTTCAGGGATAGTCTTCATCTTCTAGGGGTAGCTCTTTTGATGACTTCAAGAAATTGGGTCCTCCTTACTTTTCTGGTGCTACAGATCCCACAGAGGCAAAGGCTTGGATCCTTAAGATGGAGAAATTCTTTGGTGTCATAGATTACTCTGAGGAGTAAAAAGCCTCTTATGCAGCTTTTATATTAGATAAAGAGGCAGATCATTGGTGGCGTATGACTAGGAGACTTTTGGAGGATCAGGGACCCATAACATGGAGACAATTTAGGGAGGCTTTCTACAAGAAGTATTTCCTTGACAGTGTTAGGCGGCAGAAGGTGGGAGAGTTTATTCGTTTGGAATAGGGGGATATGACTGTGGCTCAGTATGAGGCCAAATTTACAGAGTTATCACGTTTTTCCCCATAGTTGATTGCTACAAAGGAGAAAAAGACATTAAAGTTTCAAGATGGATTGAAGCCTTATTTGAAGAACAAGATATCTATTCTGAAACTTGGTGTCTATTCAGAGGTTGTTGACAGAGCCCTTATAGCAGAGAAAGATAATGAGGAGCTTCATCAGTATAGGGAATAGCAAAGGAAGCGAAATAGGAGTGATGGTGCTCATGGTAATCAAGCACAGCAAAGGTCTACATCAGGAAGAAATCAGAATAAAGGGAAGGCAGCGCAGAATTTAGATGGGGCTTGTCCTACTTGTGGTAAGAAGCATGGGGGTAGGCCATGCTATAGAGAGACTGGAACTTGCTTTGGTTGTGGGAAGCAAGGACATTTGATCAGAGATTGTCCAGAGAATAGGAAGTTCATCACTAGGAAGCCTAAAGAGGAAAATAAAGAGGATAAACAGAAACCCAAAGCCCAAGGACGGGTGTTTGCTATGACTCATCGAGATGCTCAGGCCACTTCTGATGTGGTGACAGGTACTCTCCGAATCCACACCTTATTTGCTAGAGTCTTGATTGATCCTGGATCAACACACTCTTTTGTTTCAGTATCTTTTGCTGGTTTGTTGGGTTTGCCTGTTGCTAGCATGGACTTTGATTTGATTGTTGCTACTCCTGTGGGAGATTCTGTTGTGGCCAGTAGAATGCTTAGAAATTGTATTATGATGATTGGTTATAGGAAAATGCCAATTGACTTAGTACTCCTTGCCTTCAGGATTTTGATGTGATTTTGGGGATGGATTGGTTAGCTTCCTACCATGCCTCTGTTGACTATTTTGAGAAAAGGGTGACGTTTAGTATTCCTGGTCAGCCTAAGTTTAGCTTTGAAGGGAAGCATGTGGACAAACCATTGCGTATGATCTCAGCCTTGCGAGCTAGTAGCTTGCTCAAGAAGGGTTGCCAAGGATTTTTGGCTAGTGTGATGAGTAATGAAAGTGATTTGAAGTTGAAAGACATACCCATAGTAAGGGAGTATCCTGATGTCTTTCCAGAGGATTTGCCTGGCTTGCCACCAGAGAAAGAGGTGGAGTTCACCATCGATCTGGTACCAGGAACAGGTCCTATGTCTAAGGCCCCATACAGGATGGCACCTGTGGAGCTTAAGGAGTTGAAAGTTTAGCTTCAGGAGTTATTAGACAAGGGTTTTATCAGGCCTAGTGTTTCACCTTGGGGAGCTCCTATTCTATTTGTAAAAAAGAAGGATGGCTCAATGAGACTTTGCATTGACTATAGGGAATTGAATAAGGTGACAGTGAGGAACAAGTATCCCCTTCCTCGGATTGATGATTTGTTTGATCAACTACAAGGTCCTTGTGTGTTCTCTAAGATAGATCTTCGATCGGGTTATCACCAGTTGAGGGTTAGAGGGGAAGATGTACCCAAGACTGCTTTTCGAACTAGGTATGGGCACTATGAATTTCTTGTTATGCCTTTTGGTTTGACTAATGCACCTGCTGCTTTTATGGACTTGATGAATAGGGTATTCAAACCCTATTTAGATCAGTTTGTGGTGGTTTTTATAGATGACGTCTTGGTATACTCAAAAAGTAGAGAGGAGCATGAGGGTCATTTGAGTATTGTATTACAGACCCTTAGAGATAAGCAGTTGTATGCTAAACTGAAGAAGTGTGAGTTTTGGTTAGACCGAATTTCTTTCCTTGGGCATGTGGTAAGCAATGATGGCATCTCAGTTGACCCTGGAAAGGTAAATGTTGTAGCTAATTGGAGAAGACCTAGTACTATGACTGAGATTCGAAGTTTCTTGGGACTTGCTAGTTACTATAGGCGGTTTATAGAAGGGTTCTCTAAGATTGCCCTACCTTTAACTAAGTTGACATAGAAGGGAGTTAAGTTTGAGTGGTCTGATGATTGTGAATGTAGCTTCCAAGAGTTGAAGAATAGATTAGTGTCAGCTCCTATTTTGACTATCCCTTCAGGTTCAGGAGAATTTGTGGTGTATAGTGATGCCTTTCATCAGGGTTTAGGTTGTGTTCTTATGCAGCATGGGAGAGTTGTAGCTTATGTTTCTAGATAGTTGAATCCTTATGAAAGGAACTACCCTACTCATGATTTGGAGTTAGCTGCTGTGGTTTTTGCACTTAAGATTTGGAGACATTTTCTTTTTGGTGAAACTTGTGAGATATTCACAGATCATAAGAGTTTGAAGTATCTATTTTCCCAAAAGGAGTTGAACATGAGACAGAGAAGATGGATAGAACTACTTAAGGACTATGATTGTATTATTCAATATCATCCTGGGAAGGCGAATGTTGTAGCTGATGCCTTGAGTAGGAAGTCAGTTGGTTCTCTAGCAGCTATTAGAGGCTGTCAAAGGCAGTTACTTGAAGAGTTAAGGAGTTTACAAGTCCACTTTCGAGTTATGGGCTTAGGAGCACTTGTAGCAAATCAGAGTACAACCAGACTTAGTTGGGAGAATTAAGACCCTACAAAAGAATGATTTCCAATTAGTGCAAGTTATGGAGGAAGTTAAGAGGGGCAGTAAGTCTGATTTTGTTTTGTCAGATGATGAGATCTTGAGATTTGGGACTCGACTTTGTGTCCCAAATGATGAAGACTTAAGGAGGGAGCTTTTAGAGGAAGCTCATTGTTCCAAGTTTGCAATCCACCCAAGAGGGACAAAGGTGAACAAGGATTTGAGGCAAAACTATTGGTGGTCAGGTATGAAGCGTGATATTGCATAATTTGTGGCTCAGTGTTTAGTGTGTCAACAGGTGAAGGTTGAGCATTAGCGACCAGCAGGGTCTTTGCAGCCACTTGCTATTCCTGAGTGGAAGTGGGAGCATATTACCATGGATTTTGTGATAAGATTGCCAAGAACCTTAGGGGGTAATAATGCTATTTGGGTGATTGTTGATTGGTTGACAAAGTCTGCTCACTTTTTGCCTATGAAAGTCAACTTTTCTTTAGATCGTTTAGCTTCTCTTTATGTGAAGGAGATTGTGAGAATGCATGGAGTACTAGTTTCTATAGTGTCTGACAGAGATCCTCATTTCACTTCTAGATTCTGGCATAGTCTACAAAAAGCTTTGGGCACTGAGTTGAGTTTTAGTACTGCTTTCCATCCTCAAACTGATGGTCAATCAGAAAGAGTAATTCAGGTTTTGGAAGACTTGTTGAGAGCTTGTATTTTGGACCTGCAAGGTAATTGGGATGATCATTTACCTTTAGTAGAGTTTGCCTATAACAATAGTTTTCAAGCTAGCATTGGGATGGCACCTTTTGAGGCATTGTATGGTAGGAAATGTTGATCTCCTATCTGTTGGAATGATGTTGGAGAAAGGAAAATTTTGGGGCCTGAACTTGTGCAGTTGACTGTTGAAAAAGTTGCTTTGATTAAAGAAAGATTAAAAATAGCTCAAATTAGACATAAGAGTTATGCTGATAATCGTAGGCGAGATTTGGAGTTTGAGGTGGGTGATCATGTGTTCTTGAAAGTTTCACTTATGAAGTCTATGATGAGATTTGGGAGAAAAGGAAAACTTAGTCCTCGTTTTGTGGGTCCGTTTGAAATATTAGAAAGAGTAAGCACTTTGGCATATAAAGTAGCCTTGCCCCCAAGTCTATCTAAGATTCATAATGTTTTCCATGTTTCAACCTTGAGGAAGTATATTTATGATCCCTCTCATGTTGTGGAGTTGGAGCCTATTCAAATTTCGGAGGACTTGACCTATGAAGAGGTACCCGTTCAAATTGTGGATGTGATGGATAAGGTATTGCGACATGCTATTGTCAAGTCGGTAAAGGTCTAATGGAGCAATCATAGTATCCGAAAGGCCACTTAGGAGTTAGAAGAAGAGATGAGAAAAAAACATTCTCAATTATTTCAAGACTCAGGTATGTCAAGTTTAGAGGACTAAACTTTTGTTAAGGAGGGGAGGATGTAATGCCCAAGTATTTTTTTAAGGGTAATTTAGGAAATTACTAATAATAATTCAATTAGTTAATTAATTAATTTAATAAAGTGGAAGAGAGGTAAAAGTGTAATTTTACGAATAAATACCCTAGGTATAAATTAGAAATTCTATTTCTTCCTGTTCTTTTCTGAATAGAGTTCCTGTTCGCAGAATTTCAGAGAACGTAGGTTGGAGTCAGATTTCAGGGTTGAAGAACAGATCTCTATAGGTAAGATTTTAACCCCTGGTTTAATATTTTAGATTCATTGATTAATTTCAAACACATTAGATATCTTTTGGAAAACCCAAATCTAGATTAGGGTTAGTTTATTTTATTTTAATTCGTTTTAATATCAAAATAATAAAAAATTTTAAGATTTTGATTTTATTATTGGAATTTGGGAGATCTCAAGTTTTATTAGATGAAAAAAAAAATTCCTTGGAAAGTTTCAATTTTAGGTTAGGGTTAATTTTATTAAAAAAAAGAAAAAAAAAAGAGTAAATAAATATATTATTATTTGTGGTTGAAGGGATTAGAAAATGTAAAAAAAAAAAAAAAAAAAAAGAACGCGTGTGCACAGCACTGGAAGGAAGGAAGGACGAAAAAAAAAAAAAAAAAAAGGGCGTACGCGTGTACTATGCTACTGGAAGCAAGGAGAAAAAAAAAAAAAAAAGGGCGTGTGCCAAATGGAAGGAAGCCTTTTATATATATATATATATATATATATAATGAATCATGGTGATGGCAATGGAAAAAAAAAAAAAAAAAACTTGTTTTTTGGTTTGGTGTACCCGAGACAACTAGGTAATGGTTGAGTGGCTTTTGAATTGGTTAATTAAAATAATAATATTTAGTTTTAGATTAATAATTAAGATAATAGTAATAATAGTCTTTTTTGTTTTTTTGTAATAAATAGAATGAGAGATTTAGCAAAATATATATATATATATATAAAATTTTATAATGAAATAAAATTGTAATTTAATTAAATTAGTAATGTGTTATTAGAAACAAATTGGGAATTTATTAGTTTTATTTAAATAAGGAATAGATTAGTTAAATTATAAATAAATAGTAATAATTGTTTCTCTTATGTTATATTAGGTGAAGAGTGGATTTTTTTTTTTCAGAATTATTCTTCTCCCAAGCTTTCAAGGACTTCTTTTGAGGTAAGGGAAGTTAATGCAATATTTATAAAATTAAATTATTTTACATGTTATTTTGAATTGTGGAAAAGAAAATGATATTTTGTTACCATGCATGGATCAAACTGTTTTGCACTAAATATTATGTTGGAATATTTTGTTTTATTTATGACACAAAATATGGAGATATTATGTTGTGTAAATTTGAATACTTAAACAAAAACATCACTCTGGTTTATTTGGCCCTTGTCAACGCGATATAATAGTTGACTATTCAGCCTTGTCAACGGGATATATTAATTGACCTTTACATTTCATGGTGGGAATGTAATTGATTTGAACCTCAGCCTCTAGAGGTTTGGTTAGAGGTTACTAGTACTAGTAGTGTTTGGTTCCGTCCACCAGGAACAATTTGAGGCTAGCTACCCATTTGAAAAGTCCCACTTAACTGGGCATTTGATATTTGATAACCAAAGTAATGAAAATTGAATGGATTTGATTGAATCTTATGTGAAAGTGTTTGAATTTGATATGAAAATGGTTGGTTGAATTTTGAATATATTGGTATTTTTGAAACTCTGATATTTGATGAGAAAAAAAATGATATCTCCTATTTGAAATGAAAATATTTGATCCATGAACTGCATTAATATTCCTTATTGGGTTGTGAGCTCATTCCCAATTGTTAAAATTTTTTCAGGTATCCTTAGTTCGGGTGAGGAGTGATGGCTAGGCTGAGGAATGGTCATCATTAGGATTTGACTTAGGATTTTATGTTGGATTTTGTTTAACTATTAGTTATGTTCATTTGGATCCTTTGGTGTTTGGAAGTTATTTGGATATTGATCCTTCAAATTTTATGTTAGATCAAAGTTGAGTGTTGGAGATTTTGAAATTTGTTCTAATACTTGAATTGTTTAAGTTTGGAAATATTTGGACAATGGATTTTGGATAGTGAATGTTTTAGTTTTGAAATTGAATTTTGAGGATTTTAGATTTTGTTCCGCTACTCTGAACAGATATTTGGTAATTGATAACTTCCAATTACAAGATAATTGTTTGGGTCAGGTTACACTGTAAGCTTTCGGGTTTGAGATGTAAAATGATCGTCACGCCCTTGGAGTGGGTCTTGGGGCGTGACAGATTATTTTAAAATCAAAGGTGAAACAAAGACAAAAAGACATGTGGCTTGAAAGTGGCCATGCACCATGTAGAGTGGAGTCTTGGACTTGGGGCACCTTAAACACTAGTTGCATGTCATTTCTGAAGCCCCGATGAAGGTGAGATGATGAATTCTGTAGAATGATGAGTGTACTGAAGCTGGAGATTGAGTGAGAGTCAGTCAAAAGTACCCCAAGGTGGTCATGCAGATGAGGAGTCTTGTGAACTAGACATCTATTCATCCTTGGAGGTACAATACCCAGGTCATGAATAGATGGACTGCATTTCTTGGACTGTAAGCTAGTGGCTTAAAGATATCAATAGATTGACTAAAGCTGCGTTCGTCCATGCCCATGGAGGTCTTGAAATACTATTCACTTGTATGTTCATGCATAGGACGCTAACAAAGAAGAGAGTAAGAGCATGGCGGTCACTACTGTACTATGCAACCCAAGAGTTGCTGCTGCTACCATTGCCACGGCAAGACCACGGACAACCTCAAAATTCGAACCCTTGCCTTTGGCTTTAGCATCGAGATGTTTGTATATGGTAGCATTCTTCAGCATATCCATAATGACCATAAACTTGACCTTGTTATCACAGCTAAAGACACGCTTGATTTGAGGAACCTTTCCATCCTTAATAGTGAAAGAGATATTTTTGAGTCGGCAATTCCAGATATTTTTGCATTCGACCATGCTTCCTCTATAGAGCTCTCCATTAACAAAACTTGACCAAGAAACCTCAACCCATTTAATTGACGTAGCATTTAAGAAGACAACATTTCATTCTTCAAACCCACAAATGCACAGTTCTTCAATCTGCCAGAAATGCAAAGACGGACGGAGGAAGTGCCATAGCTAGAGCGGAAACGGGATAAGGTATTCTGATTAATGGCTTCAAGGAGTTACCAAATCAAAAGTGTTGATGTCAATTTTTCCCGCTTCAAAAACGCTGTGCTTTAAAGCTTAACACTTGGCTTGCATGGATCATTTCATGAGTAGCTTTCCCACCGTAAACTGGGTCGAGGAAATGGGTGATAACACGTGGCCACCAATTCACTGCCACTGCTAGAATACTAAGTTGTATTGAAGCTTTTGACACCTATGTCCCGACAACCAAGATCAACCTCTATCCTCTCACACTTAGAGGTAGTGTATCCTGTCACAAGGGCGAGCACCGGCTGCACCGCAATATAAAGACCAGGAACATTGAAGGTTTCAAACATAATTTCACCAGTGTATTCACGGCTCTCCGGGGCAGTGAGTGGACTTCCCGTCAAAAGAAAGTAGTGATCCTCCTTATCACATCTCAAATAATTAAATATACACTGTTGCATGTAGTGAATAACACTGGATGGAGGAAGATGGGTAAGACGAGTGGATGTGTGAGAGGGATGAATGTGAATAGGATTATGGTGGGCATCTAATGAGTATGGGCATGGTGGAAATATGAGTAGGGTTATGGGTATGATGGAACATGAGGCATGATTAGGGTGGGAAGGTGGTGAGACGAATAATGGGATGAGCTGTACTAAGTTAGTATGAAGAGTAACTGGGGTAGAGTGAACTTAGGGCAGGTGCAAAGGTCCCCAATTGTTTCCATTGTAAGGGTGAAGAAACGATCCTCTGGGCAATAAGGGTGATATCCTCCAAAGTGATTTCGTCTACTGTCTTCAAGAAGTTCTTTGAGGGCTTTCTCTCTCCATGCGTTAACATCTTTCCAATGCAATCCTTTTTATTTATTTATTTATTTTAGTTTCATCAGAAATGACAAATTTAGCAACCTCTTCAGCACGATTAAACTGTGCCCGGTTAACTTGTCCAAGTGAAGCAATTGGAAGTAGTTCTCCTATCGCTTATTGACTGCCTTTGTCATGAAATCAAAGCCAGTGCTAGCATAAATACCAAAATTCCCGTATTGCTGAAAATATTGTTGAATGTAGAGAAAGATGGAAGCTGCTGACACTTATTCAAGACACTGAGATATGGCCGTAAGTGCATTCTTTTCTTTAAATCACCTTCAGCATCATCAAATTAAACACATTCACTCTCTTGGTGCGACAGTCACAAACTCATAGCATATTATTTTGCAACTCCATGGGCGATATGACAACAACAATCCATTCACTGCTAAGAACGTATCCTCTATATCTCATTGCTCCCATGAGCAGAGATGAGGAAAATAAAGCACTCCATGAACAGGTACCAGAAACAGGGAAAGGTGGGAAAAACAGAGCACAAAGAATAGGAGCAAAGTGAGCCCATACAAGCCTCATTTCACCTATCGATCCATGAACTCAGATGTAGGGTGGATGAGATCAAATGAGCATCAAAATAAAAGGTAAAACAGAGGTACAAAATATCTCATGAGGAAATCAGAACAGGGCAAACTAAACTTCAGCAAAAACCCAATAGCAAAATATGAACATACTCACTCCCAAGCAACAAATGTCCTCTGAGAATCAACAAAAGAGAGGGTAGAAAAGTATACCGGTTGAAGATAATGAAGAGTCCACAATAAACGTACCTGAAAATGACTCTCTACAGCAAAGTGTAACGGATTTCTCACTGGTCTTGCTCCAGAAGCTCTCCAGATAAACCACGAATTGCTCCCCTCGTTCCTCTTCTCCTCTGCAAGCTTCTTGTAACCAGCCTGGAGACCCTCAGAAAAGCCTCCTCCCTTTGCAAAATCCTCTCCTCCTCTCTAGCTTGCTCCCCCCCCCCCCCCCCCCCCTCCCCCCCCTCTCGCTTAGCAAAGGATCCCCCCAGAAATATCTCCAGGCCGCCCTCTCTCATACGTTCCTGGCAGCTAGCACTAACGGCCTCCAAGATTCCATAACAGGTGTCACCTTTTGGTTGCTTCTTCAAAAGCACTATCTGATTCTCTGACCACCAACCACGAGGCGACACGTGGCCCTATGGGATTGTGACACTTGGCAAAACAAGCTACATGAATGAAAGCGAGCCTCTAATGGGGTCTACATATATATATATACTTATATGGTGTTAAAGTTTCCTTGTTGAAGTAGTTTGAATTAGAAATTTAGAAATTTAATTTTAGTTATAATCGGTCTTATACTTCATTTCTATTTCTTTTAAAACTTCTAGTTTCCTTTTTTAGCTTTAATTATTTTCAAATGTTTAAAAAACAATTATGATTATAATTTCAATTCTATTTTCTAATAATACATTGATTTATACATTTAAAAAGAAAATATGCTTTTTTTTTAAAATAATATATCTATTTTAAATTTTAAAATAAAATTATAAAACTAAGATTTAAAGAGGTTAGAATTTTTTTTAACCATTTTAAATTATTTAAAAACAATTTTAAAACCATTTCAAATTTCCTTTACTTCCACTTTGAATTCTTTCTATTCTTGTTAAATTAAAATATTGTTTTCAATCACATTTTTTTCTTTATTCAATTTGATTGTGAAGAAAACCATGGTTTCAACAAAGATGTTTGGCGTCAAACACCAGTAACAGACTCCAGGCCAAACAACCAACGTGGGTTGTTAAGTTTCCTTCTTGGAGAAGGAATTGATTTAAGAAATCTAGAAATATAACTTTGGTTAGAATTTGTATTAGATTTCTTTTCAAAATTTTAAATTTCATTTCTAGTCGTAATTATTTTTTTAATATTTTAATAATTACTAGGATGATAAACGTGTACCAATTTTTTGTAATAATATAACTATTTTATATTTAAAATAAATTTATAAAACTAAAAAATTTAGTAATGTTAGAAAAAAAAATATATAGAAGGGATAAAATTATAATCAATTTTAAAACCATTTAAAACTAAATTATAAAAAAAAATTGAGTGATAAAAGAAAAATAGAAAATTTAATAGTAATGTGTATTGTATAGGAATAGTAACGGGTGGATTTGGGATAAGGGCAAGATTTGATATGGGTTGCCCTCATCCCAATCCTGTTCCATTTATTCAAAATAATTCTCATATTCATCCTATTAAAAAAAATTAAACAAGGTGTGGGTTATTCTTATACTCACACCCACTGATTAACTTTTTTATGAAAAACTTTAAATTTTATTTTTAAAAAAATTAATTACATTAAAATAAATATATTTTATAAAAATAATGTTATTTTTATAATTTATTTTATTAAAAATATTTATTATTATTATTATTATTATATATTAAAAATAGGAAAATAAAAATTAAATTAAATTAATTTAAATCAATTATATGTATGATCGGGATAACTTGCCCCGAACTCATCCAAGTTTAGAAAAAAAAATTCAAACCCACCCTTAACCCATTTTTAAAAATTTCATTGTCGTCTCATTATTACCTCAAAAAACTCATTCTATTGTCATCCCAATACTTTATTTCATTTTACTAATTTATAAATAAATAAAAAAACAAGTTAATCTAACAAGATTATAAAGATGTCATGGACTTAAAAAGAAATAATAACATTAACAGAAAGATATTTATTCAAATTTTATAAACTCATCATCCATAAAAGTTAACATCACTACTAAAAACCATAAATAATTCTAAAAACAAAAATTACTCAAATGCCCATGCATATTGCTTATAGATTTCCGCCTCATCCTCAGGGCTAAAATCATTCTTGATGTTAAAAGTTTGACGAATCTCCTCTGGTTTCCTTCCTTTTATCATTTCTGCAACTCTCCAACACAGAAGCTCTATCAAACCTGGTGTGTCAAGATAGTTTGCTGCCATGATGAGATGGTAGAGAAGTGATTGGTCTTTATTCACAAACTCAACATCCCATCTCTTAATTTCATCCTCGCTAGCTTTTTCAGATAAATGCTTGTTCCAGTACTCTATCACCATCGCCAAGAATCGGCCATCCACTTCTAGTATCGGAATCACATCACGCTTCTCCACTTCTACTATATGAATCGCATCATCTGCACCATCGTCTTTCAACATATTCTTTATCATCCCTGACTGAAACGCGGCTGCCTCACTAACTTCGAATATCACATCATCTCTACTCTTCAACTTCAAAATCTTTTGTGAAGTAGACATGATAGTTGATCTAAAAAAACACCAAAACACCAACCTTAATGTTTGCTACAATACTTTGATGTGTTGAAAGGGTTAATACTATGTATACTTATATGGTATTAAGTTTCCTTGTTGGAGAAGGAGTTGAATAAGAAATTTAGAAACTTAAATTGAATTAGAATTGTTCTTATACTTGATGTCTATTTCTTTTAAAACTCTTAGTTTCCTTTTTTAGTTTTAATTATTTTTAAATATTTGAAAAATAATTATGACCATCATATTTTAAAATTTGAATAGTAAAAATATTTTAATACATCAATTTTTATAGTTTTTTAAAATCATTAAATATTTTTAATGTTTTATAAAGAAGGTATTATTATTTTATTTTTTTCAAAAAAAGTATATGAAAAAAAATTTATGTGTATAATTCGAAGTATGTAAAAGGTGGCTGAATAGGTTGTCTTTAAATTAAAGACTAAATTAATATTTTATTACCTATTTTAGACTTTTCCCTTTATATTAATTTTTTAAAGACAACAAAAATCTTATGCAAATATAAATATAATAAATCACACAAATAAAAACAAGATATAACATGGAAAGACCATATAACAACCTATTAGATATAAGAAGATATGAGAAAATGGTACACAATTATACCTGATGGATATACCACTCTGTCTAAGATCTTATACCGTGAATATCAAATCCTTCGAAGTCCTTATAGAAGTAATCCACCTTTATTGTATCTAAAAGTTACTCTCAAGAAAAATTTTGAAAGTTTGAAAGTTGGAAGATCAAAAGCTTTTAAATAAAATATTTGTATTTATATTTACAAAACTGTTTTTAGAATTATGGAGAGTTTCGTAATTCTAAAATATTCCAAAAAATATTTTTAAAATCAAATTCCAATTAAGTGATGATCACAATTTTTAAAACTTGTTAAAAAGATTTACAAAAATCCTTTTCAAAATCAAACATAATTTTAAAACTTATCAGAAATTATTTTTGGAATTAAAAATGCAGTAGAAACTAAATTAGAAAATAGAAAGTATTTTATTCCTAATTTTTTGTGTAGTCATTCCAAATGCTTTACCAACTATAAATACATACTTATCTTAAATTTTACAACTCCACCAAAGTAAGTTATCTAATTGGTAAGAAAGGAACAAAATTGTTAGTTAAATAAAATTATAAGTATATTCAAACCAACACATATTTAGTAATATTTCTTGAAATAGCTTTTAAAAATTTGAGTGTTCAATTTTTGTGTGCTCGATTTTTGTAATAATATAACTATTTTCTATTTAAAATAAAATTGTAAAACTAAAAAAATTTAGTAATGTTAGAAAAAAAATTGGTATTCACTTAATCTGATTAGGTAGAGGTGTTCTTCTTTTAATATTCAAGGTTCTGTATTTTGGAGGGGGGGGGGGGGGGGGGCGCCCTCCATGGGGCAAGATGTAAGAAAAATTACCAACTTGACCCTTAGCCCAAGTGTTATATTTGATTATTTACTAAAATTGCCCTTTTGAAGGAGAAGGATGGATTGTTAGTGTGGGCGATTTTTTGGAAAATAGAATTGGAGGACATGCATGGTTAGGTCCATAGCTCTAAGACCGTTTGTTGTTTGGGAAAAAGAAGACGATAAGCCTCAAGCAATAACCTATTCTCTAGATCTCATGACCAAAATTGCTATTTTTTTTTTTTTTTTTTTGATCATTGGATTAATCATAGAAACAGAATATGAACATATATTTTTCAATAATAAAAAATATAAAATTTTCATATCAGAATGCTATAATAAAAAAATATTATGTTGAAAAAATATTAAACATCATGGAAGGACTGTCAAGAAAATTATAAAAGAATTTATTTTTAATTCCTTTTATATAATTATTAACTATGTATTTAAAAAAAATTAAAACTATCAAATAGGTTTATTATTCATAAAAAAAATTAACAATAATTTGAAAAATATTTATATATTGTTTATATATATGCTCGTATAAAATTCGAGTTTTCAAAAGATAAATCCCAAAATGTTTGGGGATATTTTGATAAATGAATCAAAATCAAGCATCAGGTGGCATGTTCTTTTCCATTAACCGCCAATTAAGAGGCCCAAACTCAATAAAAATAGGCTTAAAAAAAATATAAATATCAATTTATTGTCAAATTTCTCTTACTTTCAATTTGAATTCTTTCTATTCTTATTAGAGTTGAAACATCGCTTTCAATCACATTTGTTTTTTCTTTATTTATGATGGAGAAAATCATGGTTTCAAGCCTGAAATAATATTTGTTGGTTGAATTTTGATGTCAGGGCTCAACTACCAGGAACAAACTGGAGGCTTAACCGCCAACTTGGGTTACAACGTGTAAACGTGGGTTATAAGACCACCCACTACCCTACTATCAGCATGCCTTTTCATCAATCTCACCTCCTCCATGCACACGTTTCTCAAATGCCTTCTTCCATTTCCATTTCTTCTTCAACCTTCGTTCTCCTCTTCTTCTCCTTCTCCCTGGTTTCAATCTTACCTCCCCTAATCCTCTCTGCTTCTGTTGTTGAAGATCTCAATAACTTACACCCACCTTCAGACTTCAACTCAACCATCAACAACAACTGTCTCAACAACCCTTCTCTCAGGTACTGCAATTCTTCCTCTCCTTTGGACCTCATTGAGATCTTCAAGTCCACCATTGTTGCCAGCCACCTCTGCAACGAGTCCAGGAATCCCAACTGCGTAGAAACCTTCCCTAAAATAGACCTTCACAGCCGTCCAAAGATCGCCCCGCTTTACTTATCCTTCACCTTCTTCTGGAAGTACTGTCCTTTAACCATTCTGTCTATCAATCTCTCCAACAATTCCATCAAAGGCGGTTTCCCATCTGATGTTCTCCAATGTTCCCAAATCCAAGCTCTTGATTTGAGCCACAATGACCTCTCCGGGGATGTCCCCATACAAGGCTTCTCTCCCCTTACCAATCTCACTCTTCTTAATTTATCATACAATCACTTTTCAGAGAGTAGGATCTCTGATTCCCAGTTCTTCAAACGTTTTAATTCTTCGAGTTTTCTTCGTTCAGGCCTTGTCCCGGATCACCAGGGATTCACGATCAAGGTGGTGGTGTTCTTGTTTGGTTTTCCTATGTTTGTGATTCTGATGGTGGGCTGCTTGGGGTGGATGTGCATCCGGCGTCCAGATTTTCTACCAGCAGTTCTCCGAGGAGGAAAACACAAGTTCACACCAGCAATGCTGGAGGCAGCAACGGGTGGTTTCTCGAGAAACAATTTGGTGGGGAAGAGTGAGGGGGTTGACATTTATAGAGGAAGTGTGAGAGACAGCAGTCAAGTGAGGATTGAGATATACAGGGACGAGATCTCAGGTGAAGGCCGCAGGAGGTTTGCAGAAGAGTGTAAGGTTCTGGTTCAGTTATGCCACAAGAACATAGTTCAAGTAGTGGGGTGGTGTGACAACAGGAGATTAAGGGCCATTGTCACTGAATGGACCGAGGGAGAGAATGTTGAAATATGGGTAGCAAGGTCAGCCCCACCATGGAAGCAGAGGCTGAAGATTTTGATGGGGGTTTTGGAAGCTATGCGTTATCTGCAGGAACAATGGCCTCAAGTTGGGTATGATCTCAGGACATGTAGCATATTGCTGTCGAAGAATCGACAGCCATTGATTTCAAGGTTTAGGATTGGAGATCAAATCAGCAACACAAGAAGTAATAATTCCTACTCCTTTTTCCATCTCTAGTTTTCACTCTAAGCACTGCCGAATCACTAGTGTCTCTTCTCTAATCTTTTGGTATTTCAGAGATTTACAAGTTTGGGACGTTGGTGTTGGAGATGGTAACAAACAAGAGGCCGCGAGAAGAGTTTGAGCGGGGTGAAGCGGAATTTATAGAATGGATTAGAATGCATCATCCTGGAAAGGTGCACAAGGTGATAGATGAAAGAATGAAAAAGACAGGCAATACAGTTGATCAGGCTACTCAGGGAATAGGCATAGGATTAATGTGCGCAGACCTCTCAAGGGGATGGCACCCGAGCTTCGATCTGATCTACAGAATGATGTGTAAACTCTCTGATTCATGTCAAGTTCCAGCATCTCCTGACCATAAGAGATCTCATGGAGACAGAGGTGAAGGACATAGGCGCAATCAATCAAGATGAACCGGCCAAACAAGCGTTAGCCGCATGAACTTGAGTACATGTAAAGATAAGAACAATTCAGAAAAGCAGTCATCCTAACGAAGAGAGTGGTATTCTACTCTCACACGCTTTATCATCCCTGTTTGTGTAGCTGTTTCAGAGCAAACATTAGAATTGCCTTTATCAGACTTGTATTGAGTGAAAAATATTGCCTTATCCTATTTGTTTGTTAATTTCCCCTAAAGTAAGGAAGGGAGAGATGGGAGGAAACCGAGGAAGAGTTGGTTGTTGGCTTCCTAACTAGACAAAAGCTTCAGCAACATCAACTAATAGGTAGTGTTTTTGCGCTGGTGAAAGACGAACTGAAATCTAACTCACTCAGGATCTACAAAAGCATTCAACTTCTAAATATGCTAAAATTCATCAACATTTTTCTGTTACTTGATGCCATCAACATATCACTGAAACCATTCCCGAGAGCAGAATGTGTAGACATAAAATGCATAGTGGCTATATTTATAAGATGAACAAATTTATGATTCAGAGAACATAAAGAAACAGTCATGGAATGGACGAACTACAAAAAAACTTGCAGCCTTCCAGCTGGTTAATGCACAAAATTGAGTAAAGAAGAAAACGAAAGAGGGGACACTAGAATACTTTAGCTTATGAGCAACCTGACCTTATCTGGTCATAATATTTGTTAAATTACATAAATATCCAGCCTTTTTGTATGGTGCAGTCACAGCGTAAACTCCTTTTATTCCAAAAGTGGAGATTCTTTATTTGATGACTGCAGGTCTGTTAGCTTGCATTTTTGATCTGGCCCCAAGAACTCTCTTCGGCATATCAGTTGTTAAAGCATACATCTTCACAGGAAATAATTCCCCAGGAAATCCCTTCTGATCCTGATATAAAACAAGGTTACTATTAGAAATATTGAGAATTTATGATAATGTAAAGGCCATGGAACACATTCAAACCCTTGATCAACTGACAAGCTTGCCATCTTATAGATGAGGACAATTTTAAAAACAACATTGGTACCATTTAAAAGCAATTTCAAAGATAAGTATGCCCTAACTGAACTTCTAAAGTTGACTTTTGTATTCATTCTTCTTTAGATCCTATTCTAGTTTGATAAGTGATTGAAATTTCACTTCCAAAAGAAAGCCACCACTAGACCAAATATCTCTTCAAGTAATAGGGTCCCCATGAGTTCAAAAATGTATTTGCCAAAATATGAATTCTTCCACACTTCTACTCGGAATAGAAAATGATAATAGTTGGACTAAAAAATTAATAATAGTTTGGGGCATAGCTTGTTTAGAAGGGGGAAAGGTATCAATTTGTTGATAGAGTTCAGTAGCCACCTAAAAAAATTTGTCCTTCTGTGGCAATCTCAGAGACTACAAGTAAATACTCTCCACCAGGTAAATATTTGTGGACTTGATGGTCAGTCCAAAGGTTGTAAGGGAAATATTTCCTACAAAGACGTGAAACACATACAATTCCAACTATAGGATTCTTTACATTCCCATCCGAGACAAGCATGAGGAAATCTAGAGTTAACAGCTGATGGATTTTATTTAATATATCAAGTCTCAACAAAAACTAGTCAATAAGGGAGTCAGACAGCCCGAAATTTTTATAGGGATTTTAGACTCCTTTGACCTAGGGGATTGGTACTTTGTGCTTTCTTTGGTTTAGTTTTTCTTCCCTTTTGTTCCCTGCGTTCAGCTGCCAGCACATTTTTTTGATAGGCAAACAAAATATATCAAGATTAAGAAGCATCTAAAAGAAATGAAATGCACCAAGTATAGACAATGCCAAAAGGCGAAATCCAAGAACAAGATTAATAAAGGAAAGAACAGAGGGCTATATCCTCATAAGCCCTTTCAAGTTCATCAGTACAATCTCATTAATAAAATAAATGAAAAAAAAAAAAAATTCAATGTCCCTGGAGGAATTCTAGACCAACTGGGAAGAGTTTTGAGAAATGCCTCTTTTAACTGATAGTGCACTCTAGGAATGTACCAAAACAAACACGGGCTATTCTATGTGCCTTCCTATGTCACATATCCACACTTCCATCATAAGAACTGCAGGAACATTCATTGAACACTCATCATTTGCAATCTTAAGAGGAATTCCTCAATTCTTTTGAGCTCCCAATCATGTAACTGTCAAACAAAACAAGGGCTCCAACATCCCCTTTCCCCTAGCTGCTCTCACAAAACCGCTACCTAAGAATCCTTTGCATTGGCAATACCTAAAAGGGACGGAAAGGAATCGCTCAACAATTACTCACCACACCACCTATCCTACCAGAATTTTACCCTCCTTCTCTTCCCCACTATGAAACAAGATACGCTTTTACCAACATCCCATCCTTTTATAATTGCCTCCCAGAGGCCTACTCCATGCCTATCCCTTCCCTCACATGAACTCCATCCCCTGCTTCATCCTTCTTCATACTTACTTCCTCTTTATCGATAATTTTTTTTTCATTTATTATTAAAAGAAATCAACATGCCTCAACAAGAATTTAAACTATTGAATTTGAACATCTTCTCAGAGCATTTTCAAGGGTTCTACATTGCCCATAAAATTTAAGGTTGAAGTTTAGTGCTAAAATATTGAAATAAAGTTGGCATTTTGGTAAATTGGTCAAGCATATGGGATTCAAGAAAAGGTGGGCTCTTATCTTTTTCTTAATGCTGATGCAAAATTATATAATAAGGAACCCAGCAACCTGTAGAGACAATTTAAGCCATCTCCTTTCTAGAAATTATATTCCAAGCACTTTATTTACATTTTTTTTCCTTATTAAGGAGATCCCCAGATGAGTTCCTTTTTCGCTTATGTCTTTGTTTATTTTGATTTTCTCTTCTTTCAATTAAAGAGACTCCAAGCACTCTAATTTGGACAATTTTACACAAGAATTTTTTTGGAAGAATTAGCAAGGTCTAGAAGTGATGCTATATAATTTCTTCTAGAGACATAATTCTTTCTGCTGAAGTTGAGCCCAAAGACGATAAAAATCCTTATATACTTCTCCACCTTTATCCTAAGTAATGCTTGTGAATGGATTTAGAACACAAAGTACATAGAAAATCCACTTATCAAACCAAGTTTGATGGCTTATTTTGGGTTTGCAAGTGTGACAGTGGGACAAACCTTCGATTTGTAGAGGTGCAGTCCACACTGACCAAAGAGCTCCTTGAAGTACAAATCTGACCGGGTAATGCTTCTATCTTCTTTGTCCAACACAAATCCTGCTTTCAATTCAAAAATTACTTCCAGAAGAGGGCATGTCTCTAGTTAGTATGTGGTTACTTGGCAAATATATGAGACAAAGTTTGTCTAGTTAGCTGGGGAAAGCACTGTGAAACAAATATTACAAAAAATGCCTCTATGGCCTTATCCTATTAAATAGTATAGCAATTAACCAATGATGATGCATGCGGCCTGCATACAGTGGCTTGTTCATGACCTATTTAAGGTTCACTAAAAATAAATCACTGGTGGAACTAATCCACTTTTAGGTTGAACTTCCTAGCATACCTGTTTCATTTAAAGTTTTTATCTCTTAAGCTATCTACTTCTGCAGCTTCATTATTAGGGAGTTCAATCCTCATTTCACCACATAATTCTACTTCAAAAAATAAATAAATAAAAATATCCAACATTATAAAGAGACACATACAAAGACCATTTACTTATTTTAATTATTGTTATCACGATATAATAGGCAACCTAGTCCTAGTACATCACCCAGGGTATTAGATTGTGTTACATTTTCCACAAAGAACCAATGTGTTCAAACCTGGGCCTTTCAACAGACCCATAGTGACAGTTTCACTGTCCAGGGTTCCAACTAGCTCAGTCAGCAGGTTGAACAATGACATTAGAATGAGGTAACAAATATAAAATATAAAAAAATACTGATAAGATGATTTTTCATTTAGTTGAATATATATTGTCAGAAAAGGCATCTACATATGTATGCATGTATGTAAACATTTTTCAGGAAATCATGAGCAGCAGAGATAGTACAAAAGATACAAATGCAACAAATGCACAAATAGCATTAAGCAGAAGTCACGGCAGAAAATTTGAATATATTATTCCAAAAACTCAAAAATAATATAAATATCACAGAAAATTTCAATAATAAGAAGATGGTAAAACCCTAACTGACTGAGGATGAAAAGAAACTCAGATTAAATAAACTCCAGTCCATCTCCCCCCACCCCAAAAGAAAAAATAATAATAAATAAATAAATAATCAATTAATTAAATTATTTATATCCAACTTGAAAAGGTATCTTCATCTTGGAGGATGGTTTTCATCTTCTCAACCGTGCAGATAAAGTCTGGCACAAAAACTGAATTCATCATTGGACAGCAGAAGAAATGGAGAATTATGTATTGGGTGTGGAAAGGGGTGTAATTGGTATAAAGGCTACAAAACTGTGTAAATTGGTAGAAAGCCCATAATGAGTAAAAAGACAAAAATGTCGTTCTTTTGTCTTTTTCTTTATTTTGTCCTTTTCTAGGTTTTTTATTATTAATTATTTTTTCTTCTTTACTTTTTCTGGTTTTTTATTATTATCTTTTCATCTTACTTTCTACATTTATTATTATTATTATTATTATTTAATATTAATATTATAATTTGATGTATCATAACATATAATTACTTATTATTAAAAACATATGAATAATATTGATATTATTATGTACTGCATATAATGTAGCTACAATATACATATAGTGTAGGTATTGTGTACATATACATATACATACACACACACACACATATATACAAACATATATACACACACACACTAGGTTGAGCTCCCCAAGGCAACTCTTATCACCATCCAAGGACCTGCCCTTAAATTAACTGCATAACCCAACTTCTCAGTAAATATATCTCACATCTAGCACTCACATTTTAAGCTCCCATTTTACCATTCAGCATTTTTATTAGCACATTTACTCAAATTAGGATCAGGCCCATTTAACTTCTTGTGAAATACATCTAAAGCCTAGTGCAATATTATTGGTTTGCCAGCAGATATTCTGTTCACTAGCTAGGTATAAACCCTTTTCCTCTTTGGACTTTGTGCAGCCTGACTTTATCAAAACATGATCTCTTCTCAATAACCATAGAAAATGATTGGATAAAAAGAACATGACTTCTTTATCCAAGCTTCATGGGCACATTTCTATACTATGGAACAATGAAACTGAGACTTATTTCTTGGGATAATAAACCCATAGAACAGTGTTTTGATCATGAGCAGAATTGTATAGTAGGGAACAATGACACTGAGACTTATTTCTTGGGATAATAAACTCATAGTTCAGTGTTTTGATCAATAAGACCACATGAATTGAGTCACTCATAACTAAATTGCAAAAATAGAAAATAGACAAAATTGAATAGTACAACCTATCTTTATGTCAATTATTTGTCAAAGTCCCATCACAAAGAAGAGAAGCAGGTGGAAATGCATGAAATGAAACCAGGCACCATGAAACAAGGAAGAGACAGAAAAATAGTACCAGATCTTGCAATGTTCTCCTTCAGGAAAAAAAATCCCCCAGGTTTCAGTCCAGCCTGAAAGTGGAATATTTGTTAGCACAAAACACAAATTTAGATATTAACTAGCATTTAGAAACTAGAATATTATCTAATGGTGAAAAATATATCTCTTGGTTTCCAAGAAGCATAGAATGTTTCTTACACACACAATTCTAAAACCCTGAAATGTGATAGCTATAGAAGTAGAGGCAGACAATGAGTATGGCTATCTGGCATCACAACAGCAGCCTAGTAGGAATGAACCCTTAGGTAGGTACAATATTTTCCTTAGGAATGCCGGCTACCAATAAAAACAAGAAACTTAGAGCAGATTGAGGGGAAATGCAACTAAATGAACCTACAAGTACCATGGATAGAATAAAAGTCAGTGGGGTTTGGCTGTCAAAGGAGCAAGAAGTAAGGTCAGGAATTGTAGATGCCTTTAAAAAGTTACTAACGGAAGACTCGGAGTGGAAGGCGGATATAGGGGGGTTAATTTTGAATCAGATCAGTCAGCAAGAAGCGGATACCTTGGAGCTTCCTTTCATGGAGGAGGAAGTCCATTCGGCCCTAATGGACATGAATGGGGACAAGGCTCTAGGTCCGGATGGCTTCACGGTGGCTTTTTGGCAATGCTACTGGGAGTTCGTGAAAGAGGAGGTTTTAGAGATGTTCAAGGAGTTCCATGAGCAAAACGCCTTTCTCAAGAGCCTCAACAACACGTTTCTGGTTCTCTTACCAAAAAAAGGAGGGGTGGAAGAGCTGGGGGATTTCAGGCCTATTAGTCTCTTAGGTGGGCTGTACAAACTATTGGCCAAGGTGTTGGATTAGGATTAAAAATGTGATTGGTAAAGTGGTTTCCCCATATCAGAATGCTTTCGTTATGGGAAGACAGATTTTGGATGCATCTCTAATTGCAAACGAGGTGATCGATTCATGGCAAAAAAGAGGAGAGAAAGGCCTTATCTGCAAATTAGATATTGAAAAGGCGTATGACAGCGTTAATTGGCACTTCTTAATGAGGGTTTTGCAAAAAATGGGGTTTGGGGCTAAGTGGAGGGAATGGATGTGGAGCTGTATCTCAACTGCTAAATTTTCAGTTTTAGTAAATGGGGAGCCGGCTGGGTTTTTTTCTAGCTCAAAAGGGCTACGGCAAGGTGACCCTATATCCCCATATCTGTTTTTCATGGGGTATTGAGTGCCTTTATTCGGAGGGCTGTGGAAGGGAGATTCATTTCTGGGTGCAACATTCAGAGGGGCAGTGGGTCAGTTGTCAATATTTCTCATCTTCTCTTTGCGGATGACACAATAGTTTTTTGTAAGGCAAAGAAAGAAGACATGACCTACTTGAGCTGGATTTTATGTTGGTTTGAAGACGTTTCAGGGCTGAGGATAAATCTGGCTAAAAGTGAAATTATTCCAATAGGGGAGGTGGAAGAGATCCTTGAGATGGCTGTGGAGTTGGGATGCAAGGTAGGCCAGCTGCCATCAACCTACCTAGGGCTGCCATTGAGTGCGTCCAATAAAGCCTCTAGTGTGTGGGATGGGGTGGAAGAAAGGATGAGGTGGAAATTGGGCCTTTGGAAACGGCAATATATCTCCAAAGGCGGAAGAATCACCCTCATAAAGAGTACTTTGGCTAGTATGCCTTTATATCAATTGTCCCTCTTTCGTATGCCTAGGACAATGGCAAGAAGGCTGGAAAAGATGCAAATAGATTTTTTGTGGGGAGGGGGAAATATGGAAAGAAAAGCCCACCTAGTCAATTGGGAGAGGGTGTGTGTGGGTAAGGAGAAGGGGGGGTTTGGTTTGAGGAAGTTAGTCCCCTTGAACAAAGCTTTGCTTGGAAAATGGGTGTGGAGATTCGCTCAGGCCAAGGACGAGATGTGGAAGCAAGTGCTTATGGCAAAATATGGGCAAGAGGAATTTGGGTGGAGGACTAAGAAGGCAAACGGGGCGTTTGGTGTTGGGGTTTGGAAAGAAATTCTGAAGGAATCTGATTAGTGTTGGAATAATATGGCTTTTAAGGTGGGAAAAGGCGCCAGAAATTCTAAGGTTCCCTCAACTCTTTGTCGTGGCTGCCCAAAGGAACGCCACAGTGGGGGATATGTGGGACCAGAATTCTGGTCAAGGAGGTTGAAATCTAAGGTTTATTAGAGGCTTCAACGATTGGGAGTTGGACGTGGTAGGCGAATTACTTCAAGTCTTAAGGAGTCAAAGAATCAGCTTGGAGGAGGACTTGGTCTTTTGGAAGGGAGGAAAAAATGGGAAGTTTGGTGTTAAGGAAGCGTATGGCCTACTGATCTGCCCTAGTGTCTCCTTGTTTCCCAAAAATGGCATTTGGGTGGAGAATGTTCCTTCTAAATTAGCGTTCTTTGCATGGGAAGCTGCTTGGGGGAGGGTTCTTACCCTTGATAGGCTTCAAAAGAGAGGATGGCAACTCCTGAATCGTTGTTATTTATGTGGTAGCGAAGAGGAAAATGTAAATCATTTGCTTATTCATTGTACAGTGGTTAGAGTGTTGTGGGAGATTGTCCTTGGTGTGTTTGGTGCCCAGTGGGTCTTTCCAGAAACTGTAAAGGAGGTGGTTCTTAGTTGGAAGGGTTCTTTTGTGGGTAAAAAGAGGGAGAAAATTTGGAGATCCATTCCGTTATTTATTTTCTGGATAGTTTGGAAGGAGAGGAATAGATTAGCATTCAGGGGGAGGGGGAGTTAGCTATTCAGAAAATTAAGAATTTTTTTGTTTGTAATGTGTGGGGGTGGGCAAAATTGTATAGTGGAGCGGAGCCTCGCTCCCTTATAGGTTTCTTGGAGTGGTTAGCCTCCATTTAAGGGTTGGTGGGTTTTTTGTCTCTTTTGTCTTTTGTTGGGAGGCCTTCGTAGCCTCGTATACTCCCCGTATGCTATGCGGCGTTTTGCCTTTTGCTAATATATGTGTTTACTTATCAAAAAAAAAAAAAAAAAACATCCTAAGAAAGAAGAAAGCTACATTTCTCAATGAATGATTTAAATACTTGCAAGCAGCAATCATAGCTTAGATTCAAAATAGGGTGGCCTACTGCTAGTCAAAATATGTGAAATATTCATAGTTGTTAAATTGGAAATCGTAGAGTCTGTCATTTTTCTAGTTTATCATATTGCATATTATAAAGTTTTTTTTTTTTTTTCATAAGTAAAATATGCATATACATATATGAAATGCATATATATATATATATATATATATATATATATATTGGAAGTATCAATTATTGGAGGAATAACACCATATCATATAGACTTGAGTGCATTGGCTAATCTACTCACAGTAGTAAAATTAATTTCATTAAAAGATAATAGGATATAAAAAGTTAAATTGGACCATGTCAAATAAAAACGTTAAAGAATAGATTTTGAAAAGTTTAATTTTACAAAATATGGGCTTAATGCATAGGCGCATCACAAAATTTACATAAACAAACTTTTTGAATTTTTTAGCTATGATTTTTCCCCCAAATTCTAATTACACATAAATTACTATGCTTTGTTGATACCTATGTCTTGATGAGCCATCTCCAAATTTCTAGTTTTCCATGTTTGTTATAGACACACAAACCTCTTTCTATTTTACTTAAAATGGGATAAAATTCTTTCTTATCCTACTCGTAAGTGATATGATAAAATAAGATTAAGGAAATACAAATAAATAATAAAGGAAACAAACATCTAAGAGAGAGAGCGAGTGTTCAAACACAATATGCTCCAAACTCTCAAAGGAGTTCTTTCAACATTTTATTCTTGATTACCCATAAAAATAGGCACAATTATGTTAAAGGGGTAACTGAATCTAATACTGGCCCTAAAGACCATATATTTTCCATAATTGGGCTAAAAGAGTAGAGCAAGTTTTAAAATTGCTCTCAAGGCTAAATGGACAATTTATCACCCAAAAATGCCTAACATACCCTTAATATGGTTTTTAAAAAAGGGCAATCTCCATTTCCAGCAAATAGGTCTAAGATCCATATAAAATGCATATTTAGGCTCAAAGGATAGAAGTTTATGCAATTGGATGACATCCCACATGAGCACTACAACTATTTAATATATTAAAATTTATCCTTAGGCATCCATGATGATTAATATATTAAGATTTCAAGAAAAATTTTAAATAATAAATAAAATCTTTCTCAAAATCTATTTAGTATTCATATAGTTTTTTTTTTTTCAAGTTGCAACTATTATATTAATTCATTTTTCATTAATTTAATGTTAGATTATTATTATTATTTTTTATTTTTGAAATTTAATTAAATAACAACTGTATAAGGCATGTACAACATGTATATCATCGATTTATGTACATGTTTTTCTTCATTTTCTTTGTTTAGTTTCCATACCAAATTACTAGAAATTTTTTTATACATATTTACAAATGTCAAATATAATTTTTTTTCACATTTTTATACATATACAAGCCAGTTATACTAAATGTACAAGACATTTTCATATTTTTACTAACATCCATAAAATCATGCAAATATATTCACAATGAGCAAATGTGTACAAGTTTTGCACGACTAGTACAAATACGTTATACATTTTAGTACAAATTACCTTGTAAACGTGTGAAAATATAAAAAATTGTATTTGACATTGATACATGCATGTAATCAATGTTTCCGATGCTATTAAAACAAATAAAGAAAATGAAGAAAAAAACTATATTCATAGTAGGCAACTTTTATATGTCTTGTACACCTAGTGCAAATGCCTTGTACATTTAGTAAAAGTACTTTGTATATATGAAAATGTAAAATATATATATATTGGAAATTTATGCATGTATAGACAATATTTCCAATGATTTGATATAAAAAACAAACCATGAGAATAAAAAATAAAATAAAAACATGCAAATAGATAAGTGTAAATGGTAAAGGGTATTTTTGTCGATAAATTTTCATGGCCTTAGCAGCAATTATGCAAAATATGTGGCCTTTAAGGCCATTATCAAATTCATCTACCCCTTTAACATAATTGTCCATTAAAAATGTCTCCCCCCTAACATTGAAGGCAAACTTCAAAAGTCACAAGCGCCGAAAAGAATTTGAACTTTTAGTTTATTCAAGTCCAAAATGGAAATTCTTCAAGAGATCAAAGTTTGTACACAAAATTTTCAAGTTCAAATCCAAGTCAAAGGCTTTTGAATCTGAGATCAAGCATTCAAGCATTTGAGTTAGTGTTTTTTAGAGTAATGAAGAACCAGAAGGCAATTTAAGGATTGCATTTCTTTTAATTCCCTCCCATGGGTTGCAACACAACTGACTTCAAAAGTTTAGGCTTCTTTTTTATAAGGTAGTCCCAATAAACATCTAGCAGTATCTTTCATAATTAGATTGGATTTAGGAAGATTTAGGTTACCTTTGCTCTCTTAAAGAATGAAATGAAATCGTCGTCTGCAAGCTGCCCAATACACCACTGAATCCATATAACATCATATCTCCCTGTTTCTGGAGTGAAGTCCTAAAACAAATGCAAGAAATTTATCATGGGGCTGAAAAATCACCTACAGCACAAGACAAATATACAAGAATTAACAGAAGTCATATTATTTTCCCAGCCTGTAGGATTTATTTCATTAATATGCATGGGCATAGAGAGTACCACCATCACTTGAAATATTTCTCCATCAAGGATCAAATCAATTAGCTCATCATAGTTATCATCGTACATCATACTCATCAATGTAATAAAATAGCTGTGTGATACATTTTTGGAACATTTTTGTAGTAAGTTTTTACAATGTTTTTTCCTTTTAATGATCTCTAATAGGAGTTGATGCTTGTAGCATTTGCAAACACCCTTTTAAAGTTCAAAAAAAAAAATGTCACTTCTTGGGTGATGTGAAAGCAGAGTTCAAAACCCTTCTTATTAGCATTTTTTTTTTTTTTTTTGTTCAATAAAAAGAAGCAACTTATAAAAGAGAAACACCAAAAGAAGTGTTCCAAAGTACAGAAAGTATACAAAGGAATTCCTAGAGGCGACACAAAAAACAAAGGGGGACACCAAAAAACAACCCCCCTTAACCCAAACCCAACCAATCCACAAAGTCAACAGTGGAAAGAGGACTAGGAACCATATACAATTTGCACCACACCCAAAGATTACAAAAGAAAGAGAATTTGAGCCCTTGAATCAACCGCCCCTCATTTTCAAACACCCTACTGTTTTTTTCCTTCCAAACAGTCCAGAAAAGGCATAAGGAGCAGCCTGCCACACCTTTTTCCTTTTTTTGCCCACAAAGAAACCTTTTTTTTATTGGTAAATAAGATTTGTATTAAAAGAAAGAAAGTATACATGTTGTATACAAAGAAAACCAAAGACAAAAAAAGGTGCAAAAACACAAAACCCGCTACCACGCCCTAACGAGAGCCTACCCAATTCACAAAATCTAACAACGATAATGAACCATCCTCAATATACAACCGAGCCCAATCCCAAAATAGATACAAGAAAGAATTTTTAATAACTTGGTCCATGCTTTCATAGTTATAAAAAGCTCTCCTATTCCTCTCCCACCAAAAAGTCCAAAAAGGACACAACGGAGCAACCTTCCAAGCTTTCTTCCTCTTTTTACCAACAAAAGTCCCATGCCAACTCAGAAGAACCTCTCTAACTGAAGAATGCATCACCCATTGGATACCAAAAAGCACAAATACCAACTACCCCAAAATACAAGCTTTCGAACAATGGATGAGGATATGGTCACTTGTTTCTTCTTCTTCCTTACACAAGTAGCATCTATTAAAAATCCTTCAACCCCTCCTTTTGAGCTGATCAAGAGTCAAGATCCTGGGCCCTAGTTGCTTCGCAAGCAAAAATTGTAGGCACCCAACAATTCCACAAAATGCCATAGGGGAATGACTCCAGTCTCCTATTTGCCAAAGAGGAGTAAAAGGACTTAACAGAAAAAGCATCATCCTTTGTAGGTAACCAAACCATAACATCATTAGTCTCCAAAGATAAGTGGTGAGCGGACAATCTCCCAAATAAGGCTTGCACCTCCTCAAGTTCCCAATCATGAAACCGCCTACTAAACCTAGGACTCCAGAAGCGCCTCTCTAACAAAAGCCTTGCCATCCTAGAAGCGCCTCTTTAACCGAAGCCTTTCCTAGACTCCATCCAACTTCAAAAAACCTAAATCTGAAGCAATTTTCCATCAAACAATTTCCATACTGTTTCATTTGTATAGCACTTTAACAGCAAGGTCCAGGTGGCACCTTTCAACTGATATAAAGTATTCTGGTCTTCTGTATGGAAGGAATGTAGTATTCTGGTTTTGAAGTTTATATAACTTGTTTGCTACAAGATGTTTCACAGAACTTAGAAAACTAAAGTTTGTACTGAGACAAACCTTAACATTTGTCTTTTGGTAGGCAAGACCAACCTTAGCATCATCGTCCTGATATAAATTTGCCTTTCTATCTTCCCATTTAAATCTTCATCAAAAAGATACTTAAATGATGTAAAAATTGTAAAAACTATGTAAAGATTTAGCAACTAGCAATTAACCACAACTAAATTTTTGGATGGAGGACTCCTTTAAGTCTTACACATTCGAGGATTCTTAGGCAACAACAGAGCCTCTACACTGGAAAGCCTTGCAGGTGATGAGTGACCTATGGCTTGCAATCATATTTTTAGTGAAGGCTCTTCTAGGATACTCTATCAAGCTCCCAGCTATCTTTGCTATCATCGCCATTTTTTATCTTGTTTCTCTTTTAATTTGGTATGAAAGAGTTTATCCTTCATTTTATCATATCACTTCTTACAAAGTGTTTATGTCATGACAATTCACACAAAAACACACATACTAAAGTCTAAAGATTAATTTTTTTGGACTGGTCATAGAATGATTTTTCTGGTTAGGTTTCTTTAGCTTCATTAGAAATAATTTTAAGGCTAATCAAATATCAAGCCAAAAGTACTTTGTTGTTAAAGACCCAGAGGCACTTTAATTTCTGTCTGTTGTTTCCAGAAACAAGTTTTTAAAGTTTGTTCAAGGAACATATTTCGTTGTTTTGTCACTGTAAGTTTTCAGTTTTCTGTTTTTAGGTAACAATAACTTGTGAATAAGAGGGAACACAGATTTTCTGTTTGATCATATTCCAGAAATAGCTTTAAGAATGAAAGCCACAGAACTTAATGAAAAAAAAATGGGGATTGACCATGTCTATAACACAAAAAAGGAGGGGAAAAAAGGGAAAATAAAGAAATGAATGGAGAGCTAGTCTTGAAGAAATCGTCTGAATCAATTCAGAGATGGGATATATTTTGGCTTCCAACAAAGTAGAATAACTTCCAATGACTTGTTTATTTGATTAGCTGCAAAGGGGTAAAAGACAGGGAAAGGCAAGGGGAAGAGTGTTGCTGATGAACTGAAATAGGTTTGTGCTGCTGTAGAGTTTAACGGTTTCCTACAGCTGAAGACCTAAGAAAGATGAGTTTAGTAAAGACATACCAAATTGAACCAACTGACGCTTTGTCAATTTAGACATATCACATGGTCGGCATATACATGTCTTGACATACACATACATCACTAAGATTTACATGAAATGTCTAGACAAATTTATCAATCCTTTAAATGATCCATATTTTGAATTCCATCTGAAGCGAAGATGATACTAATTGAATCCCATGATAAAGCTATTAACCTGAAAAAAAAGATGCTCCTTGTATAGAGAAAAAAAAAGAGAGAAAATAATAGAGTGTATATGAATTTATTGCAATGAATATTCAAATTTCCCTCTAACTGCCTTAAAGCTCTTTCCCAAGAGCTGAACCTCCAAAGACTAGTAGGGGGATTGAAGGTCAACGAAAGAACAAGCTCCAAGAGATTTTGAAACCTTTCCTGGAAGTGAAAATTATACATTGGGAAGTCAAAAGAAAAGAAGCAGAGAGAACTTGAAAGGTTTAAATTGATGGCACTCAAATGATAACAGGTTATTTTGAAAAGGAAACAGGTAATTTCTTTAAACATTTTGAGATTTTAGGCAACATTTAAGCTCAATTGGGAAGGGGAAAAAACAGAAGGATAAAAAGGTCAGCATGGTGAGTAACAGGCAATTGACCCTTCAAATATTTAACTTAGGACCCATTTTCTGCTGCTTCCTGGCAGTCCCAAAATATGTTTTGGCTCGTCACAAATGCTTTAGAGAGTTTTAAACTACACATTAAATCATTTTAATCCAGAAGAGAATTGGGATTCAGAAGTTCTTCTTAGCAAAGCTAGGATTACTGTGCTTTCCAACAAAGATACATGAAGAGGTTTTTGGACTTCTATTTTTTTTTTTTTTTCCCCTAATAATTTTGGAAATCCACCTCTTCTCTAAATAGGTCCTCTTGAAGAACTTTACTGGAAACAGCAGCTGTGACAGACAGCCCATTTGTGGTTTGAATGGGGAACTTTATAAGTTAGCTCTTCAAATGGCAAACTCATAAGAACATTGAACAGAAAAGGGAGCATGGAAGGGACATGAGAGCATGGGAATGGAGTGGATGATTGCATATTATAAGGAGTTCATACATTTGGGACCTGTAGAGAACTACATATGAAATCAACATTGTTAGTGGGGAATAGTGCGTAGCACACTGATGATATTAGTAAAAAATATCTCAAAGAGAAGTGTCCATATTCATATAGATAATTAAAAAGACAGCTAATCTGGTACAGTAAATGATTAAATAATAGTCTTTACTGTAAACTGAAAACTTCAACAAGAAATTATTGGACAAGCATTTCCCTAAGTCTTTTGTTGCAAAATTCTTTAATAAGAATGCATAGATTTCTCTTCTGGGCATCATGCACCCGTCAATAAAAAATGAAAAAAACCTATAAAAAAAAATTAAAAAATAGATTTCTCTTCTTATAAATTGTTTCATACATTGAAATCATCCGAATCTCTTAGTAAATCAACTTGTTTCAAGTTAGTTTCAAGTATTGTCCTTATAGTTGCAGATCTGTTATGAGAGAATTTCGAGGAGGCTGGATGGTTGGAAAAAGGCTTTTTTGTCTTTGGGAGGGAGGATTACTCTAATTCAGTCTTGTCTGTCTCACATCCCTAGCTACTTCCTCTCCCTCTTTAAAATCCCAGCATCAATAGCTTCAAAGATTGAGAAGATGCAAAGGGATTTTCTTTGGCCTGGGGCGGGGGAAGGGAAGAAAGATCATCTTATAAGATGGGAGGTTGTTAGTAGACCAAAGAAGTTAAGAGGTTTGGGTTTTGGGAAGACTTCTA
Source organism: Vitis vinifera (assembly GCF_030704535.1). Taxonomy (NCBI): domain Eukaryota; kingdom Viridiplantae; phylum Streptophyta; class Magnoliopsida; order Vitales; family Vitaceae; genus Vitis; species Vitis vinifera. Next base: position 15,990,698 of record NC_081814.1, read on the forward strand.
TGAGAAATATTGCTCTCTTAGGGAAATGGCTTTGGAGGTTCCTTAGAGAAAGGAGTGGTCTTTGGCATAAGGTTATTGCAAGTATATATGGGACACATCCTAATGGATGGGACGCCAACATGGTGGTTGGATGGTCACACAGATGTCCATGGAAGTCTATTGCTCAAGTTTTCCAGGTTTTTTCCCCTTTTGTCCGCCTAGTTGTGGGCAATGGGGAGAGAATTCATTTTTAGGAAGATCTTTGATGGGGTAACCAAACTTTGTGTTCTCAATTTGCTGATCTTTACAGAGTTATTTATGTGAAAAACCTCACTGTCTCAAATGTCCTTGGCAATTCATTTCCACTGTCTTGGAATTTTAACTTTCGCCGCAATCTTACAGATTCAGAAATTGATCTCCTTCAGAGATTAATGTCCTCCCTTAGTTATGTGCTTTTCTATCCTTCTTTAGCAGATTCAAGAGCGTGGTCTTTATCTTCGTCAGGATTGTTTTCAGTGAAATCTTTTTTCTTGGCCTTGTCAAAAATCTCAAATCCTATCTTGTTCCTTCCGGCCAAGTTCTTGTGGAGTTCAAAAGTCCCTTCAGAGGTTAAGGCCCTCGCTTGGTTAGTAGCATATGGGAAGGTAAACACCAATGATAAATTGCAATTGAGAAGACCCTACAAATCCCTCTGTCCTCAATGGTGCATTCTTTGCAAAGGAAGTGGAGAGTCGATTGACCACCTTTTTCTTCGTTGTCCTATTACCATTGGACTCTGGCACAAGTTGTTCAATCTAGCAAGCTTGGTTTGGGTCCCTCCAAGGAGTTTTGAGGACATGTTGGTTATTACTTTTAAAGGCTTGGGAAACTCATTAAGAGGCAAGACACTTTGGCAAATCGCTTGCCTTACGTTGATTTGGTTGGTGTGGCAAGAGATAAATAATAGGATCTTTGAGGACAAAGGGAGAACGGAAGAGATGTTATGGGATTTAATTCGGTTCTATTCTTCTCTATGGCCTTCTTGTACTGAAGCTTTTAGAGGAGTTCCTCTAAGTGTTTTACAACTCAACTGGATTGCGGTTTGTGCTTCAAAAGTTTGAAGTTTGTTGGGGTTTCTCTTTGTTTTTAGAGTTCTATTGTTGGGAGTTTTCTCCTTTGTTCAGTTTGTGTAGGAAGGACCTCTCATCCTTCCCTTGCTTTCTTCTCTTTCTTTTGTAACTTTTCTTTCTCCTGTATCTTTTCTTCTATTAATATATTCTTCTTCGTTTCCGATCAAAAAAAAAAATGCAAATCTTACAAGAATCCAAGTGAAAAAATAAAAGATTGCAGTTTCTAATTGGGCCACAAAGCAGAGGAGCTGTAACTAAAAGCCAAATTCCCAAAATGTCACCAAGTTCTATGCATTGAATGGTTTGGATAGCTAACAACCCTATTAGTTAATCGGATCATTACTTAAACCTGATCTGTTTAATCAGAATTTAGTAAAGAATTTCCACATGGTAGTCTGTTAAATGCATCCAGAGAGAAACCTTGTCATCGCATTCCCCCCCGAGCCAAAGCAAGGTGCATCATGTGTGCCTCACTGACCCTGTATGGCTTTTTCGCACCTAGGGAAAATTTTAATAACACTGAGCAAATGCAACCGAAATGGTCCAGAACAGACAAGAATGATCCAAAATGGATAAAAGCTGGACAATTTTAAGAAATTGGAACATAGGTGCTTTCACCTAGAATTCCCATCTAAAACAGAATGTTTCAGCTCATTTTGACAAAATGAAGCAAATTTCATAACACATGAAATCAGATGAAATTTGAAATCCCCATTTTATAAATCAAAATATTCTATTTTCTGATAAGCACAGTTAAATGAATCATCTGCCTATCCATTAAACATGAATGAATTCATTCTAAGAGTTTAATAAATGATCTACCTTTCCTTTTTCTTTTCTTTTTCTCTTTCTTTTTTTTTTTTTTTTTTTTTTTTTTTTGTTTTTTCTTTCTTTTTCTTTTAATGGTTATTATTACATTAATTTTGGTGAAAACACCCTTCTACTTAACCAAATCGTTTATTCAAATGCTATCAAAATCAAAGCTGATAAATTTTGCAGCTACCACGAGAAGCCACTATTAACACATTTTTATAAGAAAACATAGACAAGTCAAGGCTCTAAACAGTTACCCTAAGACAATAAAATGCAATCACTTCCTTTTTTGGGGGGCAAACCAAGCGGTTCTTGGCATGCATATATGTTAGTGTCACTAAAGATTTATCAGATATGAGTACATTATCAATTGATTATTCTTTCTCCTCTTCTTTTCACCTCTTGGTTAAGCAACCTTCTTCAATTATCAAGGAGTTGGTTTATTCAAATCTAGATTTCATATATCAAACTTCAAATCTGTAGATTTATGGACACGGTGATCTATAGCAATTATTCACTTTGAAACTGTACATGTGTATAGCAGAGTTTTTATTATGTGCATGTGAGTAATATCCAACTAGATTTACCTGAAGTGGAACACAATAAAAGTTGGCTGCCTTGTGCATATCCGAAAACATAAGCTTTCCAGAAGCCAAAGTTTCACGGGCAGCCTCCAAGAAATGCGATGCTGGCTCAACAAGATCAACCTATATCCAAACAAATTACATTAACCATTGAAAAACCTAACACAAACAATCAGTTGAATCATGAAATTCAAACTGTCAGCAGGTTTACAACAGGAACCAGTTTAGAAAACCCAAGATTTATTGCAGGCTGATGGAACAATCTAATTCATGATAAGGGCAATTTGACATGGACTAGTTTGAGCATGTAAACAGTTGATCTAAAGTTGGATTAAATAGTGAGTTTTTCATATAAATGATGTTTTGTGAAGGCTATCTTATGTATATTAGCAGTATCTGCATTTTTTAAATGCATGATAATACTCATTCTTATCTGCTCATCAAAAGAAAGAACAAGAGAACAAAGAAGGATTAGATATCTGTGAAGAAATAAAAACAAGTACCCACCCCTAAACACACCATGGACAAAGCCCTAATTAAAACAATACACTACTTAGCAGAAATAACCCTACTCCTTGAGAAAGGAGCCCCACAACCCAAAAGGATCATGATAATAAGAATGCCTGCAAACTCCTTGGTAAATGATACCAAAGAGAAGTCAAGAAGTGATTCTGTCCCACAATCCACCACATCTCTGCCTGTATTAAAGAAATTTTGGGGTTCTTCTTACCCCAGACCCCGTATAGTGTGGCTAGTAACACAGCAATGCTATAAAAGACTGCTCCTAGCATTCATGCTGGAGTCTTGAAAAGAAATAACCAACATGTCCAAGATCACATCAGGACCACAGATTGGACCCTAGCAAAAGAAGATGAAAGATACTGCAAGAAGACAAGCCTTAAAAGAAATGCAGAAGTCAGCTTGCTTCTTGCTCCACCCACAAAAAGTGGCATTTGTGAAGGTTATAAGTTTTGTAGGGTCCCCTGAACTAAAGCAAGTTGTCAGCAAGTGAGCCACTAAATAAGCAAGGGTTTTGACTTTCATGGGAGCTTTAACTCCTAATGAACTTGAGGGGAGAAACCATATAAAATTTGCTACTTAGAAAGGATAAGCAAGAAGGATTTCATAGAAAATAAACCTGATATAAAAAACAAGAAGAGACTCTTCATAAAAGGTAGAAAAAAAATGAAAAGAGAAATTCTAGAGACTAACCCATCAAAAGCCAATCCTAACAAACTCAAAAAACCAATCCCCCAAACCCCTATCCTCAACCCCCAAACAGACTTATAGGAATATCAATGAACTCTTCAATTGGTAAGACCTAAAAAGAAGCCAAGGAACTAACTTATGTTCAGTAAGTTCAATTGCTCTCTGATAGACCTCAATGTGTCCTAAACATAAATCACCACTTCCAACCATCTTTATCCAACTAATAAATGACCACTAGTCACCATGATATTGCTAAGATCATCATCACCTTCCATTGATTGCTATAAAAAATTACCATTATCAGCATTCTTAACACACAATTGTTGCTAGAATCACCGTAATGACCTACTCTCAATCGTATAGATATTGTCCGCTCTAAACCCAAGAGGGCCTTCACGGTTTTAAAATGTGTCTACATGATTAAGAGGAACTCATAGTTATATAGTGTCAAGACCTTTCTCATCTACCCGATGTGGATATCACAATCGCCTCCCTATGCAAACACAATGTCCTCGTTGTGTCCCACAAGATTGCGAGGCTAAACAAATAGCACCCCTCATAGGACCAAACAAATCCCCACACCAGAGTCAAGGATTGGCTCTAATACCGTTTGTAATGATCCACTCCCATCCATATAGATATTGTCCACTCCGAGCCCAAGAAGGCCTTCACGACTTTAAAACGCATCTACATGGTTAAAAAGAGTTCATACTTATATAACGCCATGAACTTTCTCTCTTTTCTAATGTGGGATATGACAATCACCATCCTCATGGTCATTAGCACTACATCCATCACCTTTAATTCTTTATTACCACCACCATTATCGGCATTCTTAACACTCAATTGTTGCTAGAATCACCATCCTAATGGTCATCAGCACTACATCCACACCTTTAATGCTTTATTATTACCACCACATTTCTCAAAATAGCAACAATTAGTATATCACCCTTAACCACCTCCCATCGAGGTCACCAATACTTTTGTCATCCTCCTGATGAGTGAACATCTAGCTGCCAATTCCTACCTAGCTTTTTTTTTTTTTTCTTCCCTTTTTTAATAGGCAAAAGAATTTTATTGAAAATGCCAAATAAAAAGGGACGCTCCCCAACTACATAGGTTGTATACTAAGGGCACTAAGCAACAAAAAGAGAAAGTAGAAACACAACAAAGCCAACACCTCCCTATGCTGAACAAAATCCAATTTGTTGCCTTTGTTTAGGTTTTGGGGAATGGAGAGGAAGCCATTGTAAATTAGAATTAGGCTTGCAAGCTGAAGCACACAGGAGATTTGGGGATTAGGAGGATTAGGAATGGAGCACTCTTGGGCAAGTGGATTTGGAATTTTCCTAGGAGGATTGATTCGTTGTGGCTTAATGCTATTAGAAGTATCTATGAATTACATTAAAATCAATGGTTACTAAATCCGATTTCCCCTTTTAAAACTTTGATTTTTGAGTAGCTAGTCAAATCAGGAAGTTGAGAAATCCTTCCTACACTTTATAGATTGTTTACCCCTCTCTTGTCACTCATGGACTTTGGTTCCTCCATATCAATTTTATCTATCTTTTTTCACGCTTTTCTGAGACCAATTCTTCAATTGTCTTTCCATAGCACAATTTCATTTGAAAGTTATTCTGACTGAAGTCAAAGTCTTTGCATGGTTAGCAATCAGTACAACAGTAAATACCAATTACAAGAGTAGCAAGAATGGTAAAAAGGGTACATTATATGCAAGGAAGAAAGAATTAATCAAAAGATGTTTTAAAAGGCTTGCTGGAATTGGATTGGTCCACTCTAGTATTGCTTCCATAGAAATGGAGCATTGTCATTCTCAGTATATACACAAATACCAAGACAAAGTGATCCTCTAATAAAAGTGGGGTGCATACAAGAATTCCCCAATGAACTAAAATCAAGATTTGAGAAATGCAGGGTTTTCCAAGAAGAAACAAATGGAGAACTTTTTCTTTTCTTTTTCTTTTGTTAGCTTGTGATATCTACATATAATGAGAATAAGAACATGTTTTAACAGCCAAAATATTGACTTCCGTGTAGGTCAGCAAAAATCAAAGGTAAAAGACCAAATAAGAAAATTGAAGCAAATTTGATGCCACATATCCATTGCCATTTTTTGCTAAAGTTTGTTTTTATCTACTGCAACAAATTAAGGATTTTCTGCTCCTTCTTATGACAGGTTTTGGGACCTAATGCATCAATGGAGATTGACCACTTGGAAGAGGAGCAAGCTCGTGCTGAAGTCTTTTCCAGTTTTCCTTTTGCAGTTAAGCAGTGCTCGTGACTGGGGGATGGATAAGAGGCATGTATATGGAAATCAATCTTCTGAAACATGAGTGAAGACACAATTCAATCCTTATATTAAGCAACACAATAGAAAAGATGCACTAAAAGCCAACAAGATTTATCAATTCCAGAATGTTTGCTTGTTTTGTAACTGATACGGGTGCACAAAGGACTCTCATTACCAGAAAAGAGAAGGCTAATCTATGTTTGCTTGTTTTGTAACTTCTATGGGTGTATAAAGGACTCTCATTACAAGAAAAAAGAAGGCTTGTCTTACCTCATTAAAATACCTTATAAGAAGATTCTTAGTCACTCTCCCGATGCCAGAACCACAATCTGCAGTAGATTTGAGTATAAAAATATCATAATGTCATCCATCAATCAAGTAGTTATTTTCACAGCAATTGAACACATCACTGATGCTGAATTTAAAAATTAAAAATGCCACAACAAAAGCAGAAACCATAACTATAACTCGCACAGGGGAATTTTTTTCCTTAATCAGATTCTAAAAGTTCACACAAGGATTTGAAAATTTTGCATTCCCTCTGAAACTTGTTTATAAGCTATTAAATTTTTAGATGTTTTATGGTATCAAAATTGCCCTTATGGATAGGATTGAACTATGTAAATAACAAATAAATTTTTTGGTGATTCAGCTAAACTAAACATTATTGTTGTCAAGGAAGCAATTTATCCTAATACTCTCTCAATCAATACATTTTTTTCCTTCAGAATGAAGCATTGTTTCTGTATCCACAACTCTAGAACCATTATCTGTAATGAGCTTCATGAAAGTTTAGCATTCATTCAATATCATGGTCACATTTTTCTTCCAAATTATTCAAGTTTCATCCAGATTTTCTAATCTAAAGAATAATTCATTCCTGAATATATAATATTAAAAGCATTAATTTTAGAAGCCAAACTTGGTCTCTAGACACCAGATATTATTAAAAACTTTCAGGTGAAACTATTATTAGTGAAACCGACCACATCAAGGAAGCATACCAAAAAATCAGCTTCGTGGAGCAGACCAATTCTGTATTGCCCTTCTCTATATTAAAGAACTTTTGAATTAGTAACTGTTTAATCATATCAAGTTCAGAAGAAAGTCAACTTTTTTTTTTATTGGACATTCAGAAGAAAGTCAATTGATGAGGACTTTTCTTTTTTCTGTTTTTAATAGAATGTAACTTTTCATCTTTTCAACTAACCTCAGCTTCTGATCTGAATGATCTCAAATTCTGACATATTAGCGCCGACTCATGAAACTTCTATCATATTAAAAACAACACGTACATGTTGTGCGCACAATTAACTTTATTTTTAATACAAAATTATCAGAATTAACATATAATAATAAAAAATAATTATGCAACAGTTGAAACCTTTATTTACTGGTAACTAAATAAAGAAGATGTGACTTAAAATAATGTGGAAATAAAAAATTCATGTTGGTAATTTTTTTTAAATATCTTTTTTTTTCGTGGTGGTGCCCACAAAGTAAATTACAATTTTATTCTTGTCATCAAATTAATAATCTAGCTAAAAGCAAGGTTAGATAAATTAATTAATAGTATAATGACAATAGAGAGCCTCTCCATCTGCATTCCTAACAACATAGATTTAGGCAAGCAAAAAGGAAAAGAGAAAACAAAAAACCACCTCTCTCTTCTTGGTTCGAACTCAACTAATCAATAAAGCCTATGATTGACGTAAAATGAAAGTCTATATATACTCTAGCACAATAAGTCCAAGAAAAAAAAGGACACACATAAAGGAAGATTTGATTACTTGACCCGACTGTTCTACACCTTCAAAAGACTTTCTATTTCTTTCCTTCGGTAACATCCAAAACAGGCACAAAGGAACAATCCTCCAAGCCTTCTTCCTTTTCCTCCCACAATAGAACCATACCAACTCAAAAGATTGCCTCTAATAGAGATTTTTTTTTTTTTGATAGATAAAGAAACAAATTGAATTAAAAAGAGCCACCAAAATAGCAACCCAAGGTATACAAGAGACAAAGCTCCCTCCACCACCAAGGCTTAAACAAGAGAAAAAACCAAAAGAATTAGAGCCTCAACAAGTGCCCAACCAATCAAAGAATCTCAGTAAAGTCAAAGGACAATCATCTGTAAACAACTTAGATTTTGATAAAAGAAAGCAAACAAAATCACTTTTCAGCCTTTGGAAATAAAACACCTCCTCATCGAATGCAATTTTCTTCCTTTGTCTTCCAAACCCATCCAAAACAAACATAGAAGGCTTACACTTCAAACCTTCTTGCGTTTTTTTTACCTACAAAAGAACCATGTCATCCCAACAGAGTCTCTTTAACCAACAAGGGAAGCACCCAAGATACCCCCAAAAAGCACAAAAAGCAACTCCCATAAAACCCAAGTCTTTTCCCCATGCTCATTTCCAAACAAATGGCAAAAATAACACCTATTTGCTAAAGACCATCCTCATCTCTAAACTTGATCCAAGGTTAGAACTTTACCCCATGCTACCTCCACGCAAAAAAAAAAGACCCTATGCTACACCCAATTCCTCTCATTGGATAAGACTTGAAGTTGTCTGGTTCTAAAGCATTGTAAAGGGAATTAACTGTAAACTTGTCACTCTTTGTTGTTGTCCAAAGCATTGTATCTTCTACATCCCTACACACTCTCTTCCCACGCAAACATGATAGAAATCTCTCCATGCAATCCACCTCCCAATCATTAAAAGGACTAGAAAAACAAGGATTCCACCCCCTCCCCTCCTCCCTTCAACATAATTCCAAACATCCTCCACCCAAATATCCTTGGAATTGACTAAAGCAAATAAAGAAGGGAAAGACACACTTAACATATTGTCCCCACACCTCTTATCCTTCCAAAATATCACTCATCGCTTGTTACCCATCAAGAAGGAACACCTAGTTCTCACAAGATCCCAATCCTTCCATATCGCTTTCCGCAACCCAACCCCATACCCCTCTCTCACCTCTGGAGAAGACCACCCCCTTCTTTCTTCTTCATACTTCCTACGGATAACCTAATTCCAAAAGGCCCATCTCTCATTCGTAAAACGTCAACTCCACTTGCAAAGGAGAGCCTCTTAAGAATTGAAAGACTCTTAACACTCAAACACCTTTCCTTTTGTCTAAGCAAAAAATTCCTCATTTAACAAGATGTGGCTTACGCTCTAACACCCCACCTCCCCAAAAAAAGCCCCTCTAAATATGTTCTAACCTCATTCTAACAACCTTAGGAATACAAAACAAAGACATAAAAGAAATGGGCAAGCTAAATAAAGTACTCCGAGTTAAAGTAAGTCGTCATCCTCTGGAAATGTATTATCTTTGCCACATGGACAACCTTTTACGAAATCTCTCTTCTACTCCATCCTAAGTTGTCATAGAGTTAAGCGAAGCACCTAAAGGGAGACCTAAATAAGTGGATGGAAGACAACCCACCTTGCACCCAAACTCAGTAGTTAGGTCATCCATATTATCCACCTTTCCCACAAGAATTAACTCATTTTTCTCTAGATTAATTCTCAACCCTAGAATCGCCTCAAACCACATAAGCAGCCAACATAAATAAGTGATCTGATCTCGAGAGGCCTGACAGAAAATAAGAGTGTCATCTGCAAACAACAAATAAGAAATCTAAACACTTTGCCCAAACCTACCTTGCACTTCACAACTAGATAAGAAACCTCCAGCCATGGCCCTCTTTAAAAGGGAACTAAGCACCTCCATTGCAATCACAAATAAATAAGACGAAAGTGGATCCCCCTGTCACAATCCCCTAGAGCTGTGAAAAAAGCTTGTGGGAGTGCCAATCACCAAAATAGAAAACCTTACTGCGGAGACGCACCCTTGATCCACCCAATCCACTTCACACCAAAACCCATTCCATGCAAAACCAAAAGCAAAAAATACCAGTCCACATGATCATAAGCCTTCTTGATCATAAACCTCTAATAAAGGAATGCATCACCCACGCGACTCCAAGCAGAGAAAAAACCAACTACCATAGGAGAATTGCTTTGGAACAATGAAGAAGCAAGTAATCAGCTGATTCTTCATCCCTTTTACACATGTAGCATCAATTTGGAATATTCTAACCCCTCCTTTTGAGTCGATTAAGAGTTAAAATCCTTCCTCAAATAGCTAGTCAAGTAAAGAAACCTAACTTCATCAACACCTAAGGGTTCCATACTATGCTTGCAAGGAAATACTCGCTCCTTCCCTTGGCTAAGGATGTAGGCAAGGATTTGATAGAGAACTTGGAAGTCTTGGTTTCCTTCTAGCCAAATTTGTCCTCCTCATCACTTCTAATTGAGATTGACTGCAATCTCTAGAAGAAGACCTCCACTCCTTTCAATTCTCAATAGTGGAACAATATATCAAACCCACCCCCCCTCCCCTTATCCTCTCTTTAACAACCTAATCCCACAATTTTGCTATCTAAGTGTCTTTATGAATGACTAAAAAATAACACTGGGAAAGACTTTTCCAAAGAAATTTCACAACAACATCCATCTTTCTAGAATTTTATACTTTTGAAGACTTCCCATCCATTTCCAATATCCCTCCATAGCCTCACCATTCCTTACCACCCTTGGGCACCATCCCCCTTCTTTTGTCCCATACCTCCCTATTATGGCTTGTTTCCAAAGGATCATTGGATTCTAAAAAGTCTTTTTTCCTTCTTAACATCCACTCATTTTAACTCACCTCAAGATTTCAAGTAAAGTTTGGAAGAGCCTCCGTTGAAGGAAAACAAATAGTGCTTTGAGAGTTGAAATATCTTGTTCTTCAATTAACTCCAGCAAACTAATGGGAAAAAAAAGTGTGTGTGTGTGTGTGTGCGTTTCTTTTTTTGACAGGCAAATGAGAAAAACGAATAATAAACCTAGCAGCGTACTAGTCTTCCTATTTATGTATTTAAAAGGAATGGATCCTAAGTGCCACAAAGGCATATTCAATAATTCAAGCTTTAACAATATAGCCTACATCAAAAGCTTTGCCTTAGGGAATGTGCAACCCTTCCAAAACTCATTTAGGACCAGTGAAAATAGGTTGTCCTACCTATTAGACTCACAAACCCAAAGTATCATCATTGGCAATCATCTGATAGTTGCACCTAAAATTCTTAATGCATAATGTTCTCTTTTATAAGAAATAGAAAATTTTTTAACAAATAAAATGAAACCAAATAGAGCACCACGAGGATAAAAAAAAATTCATCAGTATATAGCTAACCAAAACTAAACTAAAACAAAGCCAAATTACACACCTAATGAAAATCAAATTAAAATATCAATATTATGTTAATCATCATTCACAACAATATCTTCTTCAATCTCATTAGTGCAGAAGCTCATACACTTTTCCACATTTAAGCCACCCTATAGTCATTATTCTCATGAAAGACTCAATCTACACGGCCTTCAGCCTTTAAAGAAACACCATAAGCAAGGGGTTCCAAGTTCGATCCCATGCACCAAAAAGGAGAAAAAATTTGCCAAATGTTTGACAATGTACTAATTTCAGTTAATAAACATATAGTTTAAAACTACGATAGCTAATGCAAAAGAGTGATGTCACAACTTTGCAAAATGCTTCTCTAAAGTTTTTTTTTTTTTTGATAGATAAACAACCAAATATATTAGAAAAGGCTAAGAAGCCGCACGTATACAGGGGGTATACTGAACAGCCCAAAACAAGGCTGAAACAAACAAAAAAGGGGAAAAGCCTCACCCACCCTCAAGTGGTCGCAAGCCACTCCAAAAAGCCTAAAAGAGAGTAGGTTTCCTCACCAATGTACACCTTATCCCAACTCCACAAGTTACATACAAAAACAATTTTGAATTTCTGAATATCTAAAGACCCTCCCCTGAAAGTTAACCTATTCCTTTCCTTCCAAACCGTCCAAAATATACACAACGGGATGGAATTCCATATCTTTTTTCTTTTTTTCCCCACAAAAGAACCCCTCTAACTAAGTAACACCTCTATAACTGACTCTGGAAACACCCATTGAACTTCGAAAATGGCAAGGGTAATCTCCCAAATAGTTTTAACCACTATACAATGTAAGAGAATATGATTCGCATTTTCCTCTTCGCAGCCGCACAAATAGCACCGATTAGGGAGCTGCCACCCCCTTCTTTGAAGCTTATCCAAAGTGAGGATCTTCCCCCATGAAGCTTCCCAAGCAAAAAAAGACACTTTTGTTGGAACCTTATCCATCCAAATGCGTCTATTCGGAAAAACACCGGCTGAGGAGCCACTCAACATTTTGTAGGCACCCTTGGCCCCAAAAACTCCATTGCCTTCCCGTTTCCATCTCACTGAATCCTCTTCAGGAGAAATCCTGAAGTCCTTCAGAAGATTCAGCATATCTCCTATCTGATCCAGCTCCCAATCATTGAAATCTCTAGCCAATCTGAGATTCCAACCTCCTTAACCCAGGCTAGAATCCCATACTTCACAAACTTTGGCATTCTTATGACCCGCCAAGGTAAACAACTGAGGAAAAGTTTGAGAAAGCGCCTCATTGCCACACCACTTATCCGTCCAAAACAAAACTCTATTCCCCTTCCCAACCTTAAAATCAATGCTCTCCCAACACCAATCGGCCTCCTTCATGATCTCCTTCCACAATCCCACCCCATAAGGCCCACAAACTTCCTTAGTCCTCCACCCACATCCCTCTTGACCATATTTCACCCCTATCGCCGTTTTCCAAAGATTATCCTTCTCATAGGCATATCTCCAAACCCATTTGCCCAGCAAGGCTTTGTTCAACAAGTCTATCTTTCGGATGCCTAAACCACCCTCCTCCTTAGGGCTGCATACCACCTTCCAATTGATCAAGTGAACTTTCCCCTCCAAGCTTCCCCCCCCCCCCCACAGGAAGTCTCTTTGAATTTTTTCAATCCTTTTTGCCACAGCCTTAGGAATGCGAATAAGGGAAAGGAGGTAGATGGGTATGCTGGCCAAAGTGCTCTTGATAAGAGTAATTCTTCCCCCCTTCGAAATATATTGCCTTTTCCACTGGGCTAGTCTTCTTCTCATTCTCTCTTCCACCCCATCCCAGGAAGAAGAGGTTTTATGTTGGGCTCCAAGGGGCAGCCCCAAATAAACAGTGGGTAAAGCCCCCAATCTGCAACCTAGCTCAGCTGCCAACTCCTCCAGCTCATCCACTTCCCCCACAGGAATTAGAACACTCTTAGCCAGATTAATTCTGAGGCCGGAGGCTGCCTCAAACCACGCCAAAATCCAGCTTAGATTGGTAAGTTGCTCTCTTCTAGCTTTGCAGAAAATGAGTGCGTCGTCAGCAAAGAGGAGGTGAGAAACAGTCAGCTCTTCCCCCCCTCTCCCCCGCAGCCTACAGCCTGAAATAAAGCCCCCCTCACCAGCCCGTCTAATAAGGGTGCTAAGCACTTCCATACCCAAGACAAAAAGGTATGGAGAGAGGGGGTCTCCTTGCCGCAACCCCTTTGAATTCGAAAAGAAACCAGCTGGAACCCCGTTGATTAATATGGAGAATTTGGCAATAGAAATACACCACCACATCCAATCCATCCAACGAGACCCAAAGCCCATCTTCTGAAGCACCTTCATAAGAAACTTCCAATTGATGCTATCATAGGCTTTTTCGATGTCCAACTTGCATATCATCCCTTTCTCTTTTCTTTTATACCAATAATCAATCACCTCATTAGCTACTAGAGAAGCATCCAAAATCTGTCCCCCTCTCACAAAGGCATTTTGGTCAACTGAGACCACCCTATCCAGCACTTTCTTTAGCCTATTTGCTAGGACTTTGGCCAAAAGTTTATACAAACCCCCAAGCAAGCTGATTGGCCTGAAGTCCCCCAAGTCTTCAGCTCCTCCTTTCTTAGGAATAAGGACCAAAAAGGTGGTGTTGAGAGACTTGGCAAAGGACCCATGCTCAAAGAATTCCTTAAACAGATCCACCACCTCCTCCTTCACAAAATCCCAGCAATCTTGCCAAAAGGCCACTGTGAATCCATCCGGGCCTGGAGCTTTGTCTCCCCTCATCTCCATCAGTGCAAAATGGATTTCCTCCTCAGAGAAAGGCATCTCCAAGTCTTCAGCTTCCCGGGAATTAAGTTGATTGAGTTGCAGCCCCTCAATATCCGCTCTCCACCCCGGCTCTTCTGAGAGTAATTTCTGGAATGCATTCACAATCCCATTCCTCACCTCTTGATCCTCAGTCAGCAGCTCCCCATTGATCATAATCCTATCCAGGGAGTTATTCCTGCGGTGGGCATTAGCCATACGGTGAAAATAACCGGTATTCCTATCTCCTTCCTTGAGCCACAGCTCCCTAAACTTCTGCCTCCAATGAACTTCTTCCATTAGCACCCATTTATAGAAGGCATCCTTGGCTTCTTTTTTCTGCTCAGTTTCAGCTATAGACAGACTCCTCTCACTCTCCACTCCATCCCAGTACTCCAGCTACTGAAGGGCAGAATTTTTGTTGACTTCCAGCCTACCAAACACCTCCCTATTCCAAACTTTAATATTATGTTTCAAAACCTTCATCTTATAGGCCAATCTGAAGCTGGCCCTTCCTCTCACCTCAATCCCTTGCCACCACCCCCGGAGAAGACCATTAAAGTCGTCCACTTTCAGCCACATATTCTCGAATCTAAACGGGGTGGGGCCCCTCCTTATCCCCCCACCCATCAGCAAGATAGGAAAGTGATCGGAAGTGGGTCTATGCATTCTGCATTGGGCTACCCCACTAAACATATCTAGCCACTGCTGAGTCACAAGAAACCTATCTAGTCTAGCCCAGGATTGGTTATTCCTGCCCCCACTCCAAGTGGCAATACCCCCTTTTAAAATGCTTCTCTAAAGTTTTTTTTTTGATAAGTAAGCGATTATATTAACGAAGGCAAAAGCCAAAGAGCATACAGGGAGTATACAAGGCTACAAACCCTTAACCAAAGAACAAAAGAACCCCACCCCTACTTGGAAGCTATCCACTCCAAGAAACCTATAAGGGAATTCGACTCCATATCAATGTACACTTTAGCCCAACCCCAAAAATTATACACAAACGAAGTCTTTAATTTCTGAAAGGCTAACACACCCCCTTTAAAGGCGAGCCTATTCCTCTCCTTCCAAATTGTCCAAAAAATGAAAAGCGGGATGGACTTCCACACTTTCTTTCTTTTTCTCCCCACAAAAGAGCTTTTCCAACTACTAAGAACCTCCTTTACAGAATTAGGAAAGACCCACTGAACACCACACAATGCAAGAATAATATCCCATAAACCTTTTGCCACCGTACAATGAATAAGAATATGATTGATAGTTTCCTCTTCACATCCACACAAGAAGCACCGATTAGGAAGATGCCATCCTCTTCTCTGCAATCTATCCAATGTAAGAACCTTCCCCCAAGTAGCTTCCCAAGCAAAGAAAATAATTTTTGTTGGAACTTTGGCCACCCAAACATTGCTATGGGGGAAGGCCGCTTCATCAGCATTAACCAACACCCTATAAGCTTCCTTAACTTTAAACAGCCCGTCCGCTCCTCCCCTCCAAAAAACCGAATCTTCCTCCATAGATACTCTATAGTTCCTCAACTCAACTAACATATTGTCCACCAACCCCAATTCCCAATCGTTGAAGTCCCTCAATAGTCTTAAGCTCCACCCTCCTTGACTCAGATTCTGATCCCAATAATCCTCCACAGTGGCGCTTCTTTGGACAGCCATGGAGAAGAGGTCCGGGAAAGCTTCGGACAGCACGTTGTTTCCACACCAAGGATCAATCCAAAATCTTACTTTATTGCCTTTTCCCACCTTGAATACCATGTTATCCCAACACCAAGTGGACTCCTTCAGAATTTCCTTCCACACACCAACCCCAAACACCCCATTTGCCTTCTTTGTTCTCCACCCAAATTCCTCTTTCCCATACTTAGCCTCAAGCACTTTTTTCCACAGCTCCTCCTTAGCCCGCGCAAACCTCCAAATCCATTTGCCAAGGAGAGCTTTGTTTAACCAAATTAACTTTCTTAACCCCAACCCTCCCTTCTTTTTATCCGTACATACAACCTCCCACTTGATTAGATGAGCCTTATTCCCTCCATTGGCTCCTCCCCACAAAAAATTCCTTTGAAGCTTTTCTAGTCTTCTTGCCACTGATTTAGGCATGCGGAAAAGTGACATTTGATACAAAGGAATGCTGGCCAGCGTGCTCTTAATGAGAGTAATTCTCCCTCCTTTGGACAAAAAATGACGCTTCCAAAGAGCAAGCTTCCTCCTCATTTTCTCCTCCACCCCATCCCAAACGGAGGAGGCCCTATTAGGCGCCCCAAGGGGCAGCCCCAAATAAACAGTGGGCAGCTGTCCCACCTTACACCCAATTTCCGCAGCCATATCAAGCGCCCCTTCCACCTCCCCTACCGGAATGACCATGCTTTTCTCTAAGTTAATTTTTAAACCTGAGGCGGCCTCGAACCATAATAGGATCCAGCTCAAGTACAACAGGGACTCTTTCTTTGCCTCACAAAAGACAATTGTATCATCCGCAAACAGGAGATGAGTTATGTTTACGGGCTGCCCTCTTCCTTTCCATATCCTACAGCCATAAATGAACCCCCCTTCAACGGCCCTCGATATTAACGCACTAAGGACTTCCATTCCCATGATAAATAGGTAGGGGGAAAGGGGATCCCCTTGCCTAAGACCTTTAGAACTTGAAAAGAAACCAGCTGGAACCCCATTCACCAACATTGAATATTTGATGGTAGAAATACAGCTCCACATCCATCCTATCCATTTTGATCCAAAGCCCATCTTATGCAAAACCTTTAATAGAAACTGCCAATTGATATTATCAAACGCCTTCTCAATGTCCAACTTACAGATTAGGCCTTTCTCTCCCCTTTTTTGCCAAGAGTCTATTACCTCATTTGCTATTAGGGAGCCGTCAAGAATCTGTCTCCCTTTTATGAAGGCGTTCTGGTCAGGGGAAATCACCTTATCTATGATTTTTTTGAGCCTATTGGCCAGCACCTTAGCCAATAATTTATAAAGACCCCCAAGCAAACTGATTGGCCTGTAGTCCCCTAAGTCCTCTGCCCCCCCTTTCTTCGGAATCAAGACCAGAAATGTATGATTTAGGCTCTTGATGAAAGAATTCTGATCATAGAATTCTTTGAACATATCCAAGACATCCTCCTTGACAATCTCCCAACAATTTTGCCAAAATGCTACAGTGAAACCATCCGGACCCGGGGCCTTGTCCCCATTCATCCCCATTAATGCAGCATAAATCTCAGCTTCAGTGAAAGGGAGCTCAAGAGCATCCGCTTCTGATAGGCTGATCTGCTTCAGCACAAGACCCCCTATATCCGCCTTCCAATCCGCGTTTTCCGAAAGAAGATGCTGATAAGCATTTACTATTCCATCCCTCACCTCTTGATCTTCTGTAAGTCTCACCCCATTAATCTTAATTTTGATCAGATTATTGACTCTCCTGTGGGCATTAGCCATACGGTGAAAGAATCCCGTGTTCCTATCCCCTTCCCTAAGCCATATTTCCCTTGATAGCTGTCTCCAATGCACTTCTTCCATCGACACCCATTTTGAATAATTCTCCTTAGCTGTTTTTTTGTGGCCTAACTCTTCCTCTGATAGAGCCCTCTCTTCTTCCACTACGTCCCATCGCTCCACTTGCTGAAGGGCTTCAGCTTTGTTTTTCTCTAACCTTCCAAAGACCTCCTTATTCCAGATCTTTAAATTGTGTTTCAGACCCCTCATCTTAGCTGCTAACCTGTAGCTCGGCCTTCCTCTAACCACTATCCCTTGCCACCACCCCTCTATCAGCTCTTTGAACCCCTCAGCTTTGAGCCACATGTTTTCAAATTTGAAGGGGTAAGGACCTCTCCTTAGACCACCTCCCTCAAGCAAAATCGGAAAATGATCCGAGATTGGGCGAGGTAATCTTCTTTGATTAGCCCTACTGTACTGATCTATCCAATTGGGGGACACCAGGAATCTATCCAACCTGGCCCACGATTGGTTGTTGAGCCCCCCACTCCAAGTGAAGGATCCCCCTTGCAAGGGAATATCAATAAGCCCTAACTCATCTATGACCTGGGCAAACCTCCTCATAGCTGAAGTGATCCTCCCATTTCTACTCCTTTCAGCTTGGTATAGAGTTGAATTAAAGTCACCTCCTAGACACCATGGGTCCTCCCACAGTCCTCTAATTGCCCCGAACTCCTCCCATAAACACTCCCTATCCTTTCTGGAACAAGGACCATAAACCCCTGTGAACACCCAGATTACCCCATCTCCCACATTCCTGAATCTACAGGAAATGGAGAATTGGCCCTCTTCCACCCCCAGCAATTCCAGAGATCTTTTGTCCCAGCAAATCAAGACACCCCCTGCTGTCCCCATAGCATTTAAAGCTTTCCAATCAAGATATCTCCCCGGCCCTAGACTCCTCACCACCTCTTCAGACATAACTTGCATCTTTGTTTCTTGAATACAGAACAGGTCCACCTTTTGGCTTCTGATAACTGACTTGATAACTTTCCTCTTGGACCTGTCATTCACGCCCCTCACATTCCAACTCAGAAGTCTTACATTCATTGGACAACTGAACTTTGGATCCCTCTGCCCTGTTGAGGGCCTTTCTTCCTAGTGTCCCCTTCATAATTAACAGAGCACTCCAATCTCTTAAGCTCCCTTTCAAATCTTGTAGTCTCCAGTAGTCCTTTGTCTATTATTTTCTCCCTTCTTTTCCTGATTTTTCCTAAGAAGTTCAAAATTTCCTTCTCTAAACCTTCCGTAGAGAAACCCAAAAAGTGGCTGAACTTAATCAGGCTACTTTCCTCCCAATTGAGCTGGTCCTCCTTTCTGCCCTCTTGACTAGCCCATTGGTCTGTAGTCCACCCCAAATTCCTACCCGTAGGGTCATCGCTACTGATTTCAACCATGTCCCAACAGCCCTCCCTTCTTCCTGAATGATCTTCTGTATTTGGTCTTCGCGACCCACTTCCAACCAGAATTCCTTCTCTTCTCCCCCCAGAATGGTCGTAATACTCCCTCTCCGGAGTCCGACCGAAACAAAGAAGATTAGAAGAGAAAGACCCTTGAACCCTGGTACCCCCCATATTTATCTCTGAGACATACCTCGCAGCTTCTTCTTCTAGCATTCTTTCAGCGCTCGGGTTGATTGGGTCCAGCTGTTGTCTTCTCCCCATTTCTTCCTCTCTGCATCTGGTGAACTCTTTCTCTAAGTCATCAGCTTTAAAGTGACCGTTGGAGCAAGAAGGAGGGTTTATTAAAAGAGGCCCATTATCTGAAAGGTGGGTCTGGGCTAAATTGGATTTCCCCTTATGAGCCTGGCCCATACCATAGCCTGCACCCCGCCCCAACCTATTAGGAAGCCTCGGCCCAGACTGATCCCCCTTTGGGGCATCAGAAGCTGGAGGTGACTTGGGCCCAAGGGCCCGAAGTAGCCCAGAAGCTGTAGGCCCAGATTTGGAGCCAGGCCCCTGCGGCGAGCCCACTCGCGTCTGGGCTCTCTTTACAGAGGGGCCCAAGTCCTGCGACAGACAGTCAGTCCCATCATCTGACTGACTCTGCGCCTCGGTTTCCACGCCCACCAACTGCTCCACTCGCGTAGCAGCGCGTGAAGCTTCGTCACCTTCAACCTCCCTCGTTGATGGATTCCACCGGCTTTGCTTTCTCCCCTCTTCCGTCCTTATCGACGGCATCCTCTCCCACCATAGGGTTACAGAGTATGTCGTCTCTTCAAACCCTAGCTCTAGAGTGTCAGGGAAAGTCTCGCCGTCCGATCTGACCAAGACCCTGGCCCACTGCAACTCCTCCAAGCTCTCCGTCTGAGGATCGACGTCGAGAAACCCTCCACACGCATCTCCCACCCTTTTCAGCACCGACGGAACCCATAACGACATTGGTAACCCTAATATTCTCACCCACACTTCCTTTCTTGTCTCCCCTTCCTCCAAACAGCCTGAGTTTGGGTCCCAGCACTCCAAGCCCATTTGAACACCTCTCACAGCCCTGGTGCCTGATAGATTAACCCGTCTCGCTTCTTCCACAAATTCGAATTCCAGCAGCACACGTCCTTTTCCCATACTCGCCATCCCCATCTTGCCTTTCAAACCCCAAGCTTTGGCCATTTCCCCACCCAAGGTTTCCAAGGTTACCCCTGTTGTGATGTTGGGGCTCCAGCTTCCGATCAAGCAATGTTCTAGTCTACTGAGATTTCTACTTAGTTCCTCCCGAGCCACCTCCACTCGTATGATCTTGGACTCCTTGTTCCACCCACCCTTCACCGCATCTGCAAACGACCTCCCTTTCGTCATCTCCGTGCACTGCCTTCCCCTTACCCTCATTTCTTCTTGTTTTTCCTTATTAATAATACTGTTATCCAACTGATAGAGAGCCTCCACCATCGCCGACCATCCCCCCTTGCCTCCTTTGCCCTTCGGAATACAGATACTATAACTTTTCAACTCCAAATCAATAACCCCCAACCGCAAAAAACAACCCCCCCTGTTCGTAATGCGCATCAGAGAAAAGTTCCTCCCCTTTTCCTTCCAACCCTTTTCCCATCTGCCTTCATTCACATCTTCAATGCACTGATGAAGGCCTTCCATGAACAGTCCGACGCTGAACATCCCCATGCGCACCCAAGACGATACCCCTTTCTTGCTTTCTGTGATGGTTATTAGGGTTTTCCCTCTCCTCTCCTCCATTTCCAGCACGAAGGACTTGGACTCCACCCCAAAGCTCCTCGTCTTCCTTTTCCTCCTATTCTCCGCGCGAGAAACATTCTCGCCGCCGGCGGGTTCACTCGCTTCCTCGCTCTCGGCCGCCCTCGTTCTCTCACTCGCTCTCTCACTCATGATTTTGTGAAAAATTTTTTTGATAAGTCTTCTCTAAAGTTAAACTACCAATTAACTCAAAATTTCAAGTTCTTAAGTAATAGTCCAACCATGCATATTCAACAACTCTTGTGTAGTCTCCTCTGCCGCAAAAGTTTAAATGAAGGGAGGAATTAAGAGATGTTGAAGCTCAAGAAATTCCAAAAGGAAAATTAAATTCTCACCCATCTTTCATGTTTCCTTACCCACCGCAGAAGTTTAAATGAATGGAGGAACAAAGAGAGGTTCAAGCCCAAGAAATTCCAAAAGGAAAATTAAATTCACACCCACCTTTCTTGTTTCCTTACCCACCTTAATGAATTTTTTTAAGTCCCTAAATAAAAGAAAAAAAAAAAAATCCCTTTAAATGGATTCCCTAACCCACCTTAATAACAATAATAATAATAATAATGATATATAATGAAGAGAGGAATGAAGTGATACGTTTTTTACCAGTACTTTTTATTTTTTATTTCCTTTTTGCATTTATTGAGGATCAAAAGAAGAATCTGTACAAAGGTTTGTCCATCCAATTAAGCCTTGACACTCTTCGTAGCATCCAACATACTATGTCCAAACATCCTTCACAATGTAGATATGTTCAATCCTTGTCTTCCAAATACCATGAAGGATGTTTGGACTTTCAAGGTAAGCCACCAACATTTTTTCTTTCTTTTTTTATTTTTCTTTGGAAGGGTGTTTACAAGTTTTCAAGGACTGGAATTAGAAGACATACATGTCTCCTGGTGTCTTCAAAATGCAAAATATTCTTTTAGGTTTAAAATGAGAGAAACAAGATGAGTGTGCATACACAAATTTCTTATCTTGTAAAATCAAATAGATAAGAAAAAAAGCAAACAAAATTGCAATTTCTCATCCTTTGTACTTTTTAATCCTTAATTAATATATACTTTGTTGTTTCTTATCAAAAAAAGAAAAATTGCAAACAAAATTTGATATGGTAATTTTTTTATAGGCTTTTTTCAATTAATATCATGTGGACCAATAGTAGTTTATAAAAAAACATGGATACAATCCTCTGTGGTTATTCTTTCACAAAAGAATATCTCCTAAGATTTTCCCTTCATCTTGATCCAAATGCGAGCAAACAAGTGCTTTGAAATGATGGTGTAATTGAGGGTGTAAGATGACTTGTTCTCAAACAACCTTGTTGAAAGTGAGAGAATGAGCTATCTATTGTGCTTGCTATCCTTCCACGAACTTGTTGAATAGAGTCTAAAGTTTTTTGGAACTTGATTTGACACTTGGGGCTTCCTTTGGTCGCTTTAGAAGGATTCCCATGAGTTGAATAGAGCTCTTACTTTGCTTGCTTTGGAAGAATCCTTATAAGAATACACCTTTATTTATAAGTGAAGCCAAGGATTCAATTTGGTATTCGGAAATAGTTTTTTTTTTTTTATTCAAACAATTTGATTCCTTAATTTGGTAATTTGTCTCGTGTATTAATGAAACTTACCAATAAGAGAATATATGTATATATTTGATAGGAAACAATAGTATAATATATTGATGCAAGTAAAAATAAGTACAAGGAAGGATGAGAGATCCTCCAAAAAGTACACAAAAAGAAAGCAAAAAACTTCACAATTCAAGAATCTATACAACTATGAGGTTCTACAAACTATGTCCTATGCGAGAATATACAAAAAATAATCTATCATTGCTAATCCACACCCTTGGAACTACACACCAACATCTAATCAAGTTGGATCAAATTAAGGGGCACACCCTTAAAAGTTGTGATGAAAGATGCCCAAAAGGAGGCTAAGAAATGAATTAAGTCCCAAAGACCCTTTGAAGTCCTCTAAAATCCTGTCAATTCTCTTTTTCCACACAACCTATATCAGAGCAAGACAAGCAAACTGCCATAAGACCTTGCCTCTACTGGTATTTCCCAATCCTCTATATGAAATAATCATTATATCACATATACTCATAAGAGGAACCCAATCCATATGAACCAAGCCAAATAGTCCATGCCAAAGCCCCAAACTCAATGGGTTATATAAGAAGATATGATCTACCATTTCACCACTCTCCATATACAACAAACAAACATCAGGACTGATGGCTTTGTAGGATCTTCTCAGTTATAGAATGTCATTGGTGTTTACCTTCTCAAGTACCACTAACTAAGCAAAGGATTTGACCTTAAATGGGGCTTGCGATTTTCAAACAAAATCAATAGGGAATGATGGGGTTTGATCACTCTGGTTGGATAGGACTAAAAAGAATGAATTTATTGTGAATAAACTTGAAGAGGATAGAGACCAAGCTCTTGAGTCATGACCAAATGAAGATAAGTGCAACTGTGAAAAAGAGGACATGAGTCTTCCAAGATCTTCTATTTCAAGATCCGAAAGATTGTGACGGAGGTTTAGATTTCAAGAGAAAGGATTAGTGGACCCAAGAACTAATGAGATAGTGAGATTTTTAATTGTGACAATTCTGAATAGACCTATGAATTGAGCACACAAAGGTTGATCCCCCCACCACAAGTCTTCCCAGAGCTAAATTCTTGTCCCATCTCCCACCACCAGCCAAGCGTCTCTAGAAAAATCTGGAAAGACCTATGCAATGGCCTTCCAAGGACAATGATGTGACCACCTAACTATGGTGTCGGCATGCCACCCATTAGTATGTGTCTCATAAATGCTTAGGATAACCTGATGCAAAAAAGTGTACTTTTCCTCAGGAAACCTCCAAAGCCATTTCCCTAATAAAGTGGATTCCTTATAGAAATCTTCCCAAGCCCTAATCTCCCTTCCCCTTAGCCTTACACACTAAGTCCCAACTAACGAGATGGTCTCTCTTATGCTCCCCCAAACCCTAACCATAGAAAATCTCTTTGCAATTTCTCAATTTTCAGTGCCACTAAAGAAGGAATCTTGAACATGGAAAAAAAGTAGCAAGGAATATGAGATAAGCACGAATGGATAAGAGTTATCCTCCCACCTAAAGACAAATAGGCCTTTCTCCACCCGTCCAATCTTCTCAAAACTCTCTCAATCATCGAATCCCAGAATACACCTGCCTTTGGATTCCCCCCTCCAATGGAAGTCCCAAATATGGAATAGGCCAATCCGACACCTTGCAATCAAGGACCAATGCCATCCTACCGAGTCAATCTAGATCAATGTTGATGCCAAAGAGGTTACTATTCTCTAGATTGACTTTAAGTCCAAAAATATGCCTAAACACTACCAAAAATATGTCCAAAAATATTATTATTATTATTAATTATTCTCTATAGACTTTAATTTGATTTGATTTGAATTTCATTTATTTAGTTATTTTATAAAACTTTAACAAAATATCACCATGTGTTATTGGGATGACTTAGGAGACTTAATGATTTGGATACCACATGTACAATGTTAGACTCCGCCATTTGTCAAATTCTAATTTGTTGAGTTAAAAAGTCAAAATGATAAATTGTCAAATCCAAAGATCAATTGAATAGTGACTTGAGCCCATCAAACTTTTGGTGTCTAGAGAATGAACTAGGGGAGATGGCGAAGAATATGGAGGAGGAAGAAGAAGAGGATATGTCACTAGGTGTAAGGGTTTTTTCCCTTTTTTTCTCTTTTGGGAAAGAGTGGGAAAAGGGAATATTGGGTCTGGATAGGTGGGGTGTATTGATAAAATATAAGGGCTAAGATGAGTGAAGAAATAGGTGGATGAGGAAATTGAAAAGGTGGTTGGGAAATTTTCCTTGAGAAATTTTTTTTTTTTTTTGATAAGTAAAGCAAGATATATTAAAAAAGGGCAAAGAGTTACAAGTATACAGGGGGTATACAAAGCAACAAGCCCCTCAAAAAGCCAAAAAAAAAACGAGCCTCACCATCCCTTAGATGGACGCCAACCATTCTAGGAACCCTATAAGGGACATACGCTCCTTACCAATATACAATCTAGCCCAACTCCACAAACTACACACAAAAGAATTCTTAAGCTTTTGGATATTAAGCTCTCCTCCCCTAAAAGCTAACCTATTTCTTTCCTTCCAAACCGTCCAAAAAATACACAACGGAATGGATTTCCATATCTTTTTCCTTTTCTTTCCCACGAAAGGGCCCCTCCAGCTAGTTAGAACCTCCTTTACAGTTTCTGAAAAAACCCACTGCACACCTGATAACCCAAGAACAATATCCCACAAAACTCTGACTACTATACAATGAATAAGAAGGTGATTTACAGTTTCTTCTTCACAACCACATAGAAAGCAGCAGTTAGGAAGTTGCCATCCTCTTTTCTGAAGTCTATCAAGAGTGAGCACCCTCCCCCAAGTAGCCTCCCAAGCGTAGAATGCAACCTTGGTTGGAACTGAATCCACCCAAATGCATCTAGCAGGAAAACCAATATCATTCGGTCTGGTCACCAATCTATAGGCTTCTTTCACCCTAAATTTACCATTCCTTCCTCCCTTCCAACGGACTGAGTCTTCCTCCATAGAAGGCTTGAAATCCCTCAACACATGCAACAATTTCCCTATCATCTCCATCTCCCAATCATTAAAGTCCCTCAAAAATCTTAGATTCCACCCCCCTTGGCCAAAATTCTGATCCCACATCTCCTCCACAGTCGCATTCCTATGCGAAGCCATAGCATATAGGTGGGGGAAACTTTGGGCCAGCCTTGTATCCTCACACCAAACATCAGTCCAAAAGTTGATTTTGTTTCCTTTCCCAACTATGAACCCCATGTTATCCCAGCACCAGTCAGATTCCTTCCATATTTCCTTCCAAACCCCCACACCGATAGTTCCATAAGCCTTCTTTGCTCTCCATCCAAGGCCCTCTTGCCCATATTTCGCTACTATCACTTGTTTCCATAGATCATCTCTATCAATAGCAAATCTCCAGACCCATTTACCAAGCAAAGCTTTGTTCAGGAACACCAACTTCCTTAGGCCTAGACCTCCCTTGCTTTTATCCTCACAGATCGCCTCCCACTTGATGAGATGAGCTTTCTTTTCCTCACTTCCCCCTCCCCATAAGAAATCTCTTTGAACTTTATCTAACCTCTTAGCCACTGACTTAGGCATTCGGAACAAAGACATGTGATAGATTGGCATGCTAGCCAACACGCTTCTTATAAGAGTGATTCTCCCCCCTTTTGAAATATATTGACGTTTCCACCGTGCTAGTCTCCTTCTCACTTTCTCTTCCACCCCATCCCAAACTGAAGAGGCTTTATGCGGAGCCCCTAAGGGCAAGCCCAAATACTGAGAAGGAAGAGATCCCACCCTACATCCTAATTCCACTGCCATCTCCTCAATCTCCTCCACCACACCAACTGGGATGATTTCACTTTTGTCCAAGTTGATCCTTAGGCCTGATGCTGCTTCAAACCACAAAAGAATCCAACTCAAGTATGTTAAGTGCTCTTTGTTAGCCTCACAGAACACGATTGTATCATCAGCAAAGAAAAGATGGGAGATTTTTAGATTGTGCCTCCTATCACCCTTGATACTGCAACCTGTAAGATAGCCCCCCACAACCGCCCTCCTAATTAGGGCATCTAGCACTTCCATTCCCAAGACGAAGAGGTAAGGGGACAATGGATCCCCTTGACGGAGCCCTTTAGAACTCGGGAAGAAGCCAGCTGGGACCCCATTAACCAGAACTGAGAACTTGGCTGTAGAAATACAACTCCACATCCACCCCAACCACCTAGGACCAAAGCCCATTTTGTGAAGAGTCTTCAGCAGGAAGTTCCAATTAATGCTGTCATACGCTTTCTCAATATCCAACTTGCATATGAGCCCTTTCTCTTTTCTTTTCTGCCATGAGTCTATCACCTCATTTGCAATAAGAGAAGCATCAAGGATTTGCCTCCCCATCACAAACGCATTCTGAGTAGGGGCTACCACTTTGTTTAGCACTCTCTTGAGTCTATTAGCTAACACTTTAGCCATCAATTTGTATAGCCCCCCCAGGAGGCTAATGGGTCTAAAGTCACCCAAGTCATCCGCTCCCCCTTTCTTAGGAATCAGAACCAGGAAAGTGTTATTGAGGCTCTTGAGGAAGGATCCTTGCTCATGAAACTCCTTAAACATCTTTCCTTGAGAAATTTTAAATACACCCATCTCATTTTTATATTTTTCTGAGGACAAATATGCCCTTCTCCTGTTCATTCACACGCACTTAACTTAATTCTTCTTCTAAGCTCATCTCATGCAATTTTCCCATAACCATAAAAAAAAATTAGGAGACTAGTGCTGTTTTGAAGACATGGACAAACAAATCATTGTCTATAATGATGATAAAAGTGAAAAGATGAGTTCTTTTTCAATTTTCTTTTGCATTCTGTTGCATTTTCAGAGCTAGCAGAGAAGGAAGTTTGTCAAAGGGTGTCCGGGTCTCCAGGTTCAGATGCCTTTCATAGTGTTCAGACATGGAAATCGGGACACCATGAAAGGTATCTAACATTGCTCTATTTTGCATAACCCATCTAGAACTAGACACCCACACACCATCCTTCTTGTTTCTTCAACCTGTTTCATTTCCATTTTCACTTTGTTTCTTCACCATTTTCATCCTAATGCAATTTAATCATACTTTGAACAATAAATTCTATACAATTTATGGAAATGGTAGGAGAGATAATCCCTTAGGGGTATTCTAATGCTCTCAAAACAGGGTCGTGGACTCAACAAAAAGGGAGATACAAATGAGGAAAATAGAAATAAGTTTTAAGGTTGAAGTGTGGAAGACGAACTAAAGAAAATGGTGGAAGATGAGGTTGAAGTACAAGGGTGCTTTTGTAATAGAAAGTGAGTATATTAATAAATTATACAGATTTAAGAGGATGGGACAAAAATAGCAGGTGAAAAGAGAATTGAAGCTGAGCAAATTTAACATTATCCATCCCGCTTCCAAAAACCAAAGTGGAATGATAATGCTTAGATACCCTTAATTTCATAAATTATTAAGGACCTTAATTTCATAAATTATTAAGGATATGCTACTGAATCAAGAGGCAATTTGGAGAATAAATAATAAAATAAATCATTTTCCCGTCTAAAAAATTAGTTTGAAAGAATCTATTCTGGCAGAAGTTACCCTAATTTTGTAAACACTACCAGGCAATCACTCAGTATGGAGAACAGGTAATTTGGAGAGTAATTTGAAACGAATAATGGACTTTCACCTATAGATGTCACTAAGTGTTTCACTACAATATTACAAAGCACATGCATAAAGTTCTTCAATCCTTAATTTCATAAATTATTAAGGATATGCTACTGAATCAAGAGGCAATTTGGAGAATAAATAATAAAATAAATCATTTTCCCGTCTAAAAAATTAGTTTGAAAGAATCTATTCTGGCAGAAGTTACCCTAATTTTGTAAACACTACCAGGCAATCACTCAGTATGGAGAACAGGTAATTTGGAGAGTAATTTGAAACGAATAATGGACTTTCACCTATAGATGTCACTAAGTGTTTCACTACAATATTACAAAGCACATGCATAAAGTTCTTCAATTCTACAAATATTTCCCAATGTGAAAAACTATTGCAAAGAATCGAGAGAGGGTACCTAGGGCAACAAGATGCTGAATTCTTCCAGCATCAACGAACCGCTCAGAGAAGAGTGTTTTAAGGAAAGCTTCACTGCCCTTAACATCCACATCATTCACATGGCCGTATCCACC
This sequence comes from Vitis vinifera, assembly GCF_030704535.1. Classification (NCBI taxonomy): domain Eukaryota; kingdom Viridiplantae; phylum Streptophyta; class Magnoliopsida; order Vitales; family Vitaceae; genus Vitis; species Vitis vinifera. The sequence continues at coordinate 16,019,343 of NC_081814.1, forward strand.
CAACACACCATCCACCGATGCCTCCACACCCTTTCTTCCACAATAACACGAAAAAAAAGAAAAGAAAAGAAAAGTTTTAGATTGTGTTTGGTTGGCGAGGAAATTGAGGAAAAAGTTTATGTATGAAAGCGCTCACTTCCCAGTAGCCGACGCCTTTACGGTACCAGTCCGTCTTCTTGTGAGGATCTGCTCCATCTCCGATTTCAGCTCTCCACATCTCCTCCGCGTTCTTGAATTCCCGGCCCTCAGAATCTAACCCACTGGCCTCCATCTTTGCTCTCCCTTACTCGCGACTGGACCCGCCAAGTGAGTGGCGGCACTCTTCAACGTTTTGCTTTGTTATTAGAAACGGAGTAGGGATCGGTAAAAATCAGTCGGGTCGGATTTCATGTTGAGTTACAAAACCGTTAGGGTGAGTTCAATACTGACCCGCCAATGAAAATTGTGGTATTTTTTTATTTTTTTTTTCACGAAATGTGAACAGTTCAATAATCACCTTATGAACGTTGTCACAAATAAAATTTTATTAAGAGTTATTGGGTTATTGATTTATATGTCCTAAAATTTATGTATTTTCCATTTAAGGAGAAAAATTTTAAGAGAGAACATTATTTATGATTCAAACCCAATCCGATTATCAGAATCCATTAGAATCAAGAAACTCATAATGGGTCTATCTACTTTGAGTTTTGGAAAACAAAGAGTTTCTGTTAGAACTAGTTATATAAAAGAGTTTTGTAAATTGATTATTTAGAGAGGACATGGCAAAGTCATAGCTTTTCTATGGAGAGGTGCAATGCAAGAAGCCTTTAAGCTTGTCAATCATTTGTTGTATAGAGGATGCCCTCTAGATGTCATTACTTATAATGGACTAATAAAGGCACTTTGCAAAATTAGAATATTGAAAAAGGACTGATGTTGTTTGAAGAAATATTGATGAGTAAGGGATTTAATCCCAATAATATTTCATACAATTTGATTAATTGACACTGCAAAAGGGTATGTTTGATTATTTGCTTACAAGCAAAGGTGTGCACAATGGGTCCATACCAAATCATATGACATATGGTTCATATTATTACTCAGCAACTCCACTCAACAGGTTGGCCAAGTGTTCTAGACCTCATATGAAACTATGGTTTAATCATTGCAATTGTTTATGTTGTCTAATTCACAAAAATGTCAACTTTATGAGTTTCAATTTTCATGCCGTTGTGCACTTGTGTTGTTCTATAGAATAAACTTCAAACAATATTCTTTTCACAAGTGACGAAGAGGGTTGGGCAATGATAAGTCACGATTACAAGCTTGGGGAGTCAGGGTGAATTTCATTGAAGGGGAAACCTTCTCAACTCCATATATCTATTTATCTATCTATATATATATAATACTATTGTAATCAATAAAATTTGTTCTTAAAATTAGGAAAACAACAATGATTATCTCAATTGACAATAACAAAGAAGAGAACATAGGCCCTTACAATCCTAAAAACTGTTTACCAAACAATATACAAGTGAACAGAGAGTCTAGACTTCTTGTATTTATAAAAAAAAAATTACTACAACAAACTCATTCACTAAATGGCTACCAACATAAGGACAAGGTTCATTAACATTAAAATAACAAAAAAAATGAAGTACAAATAAGGAAAGACCACAGGTTTGAGGAACAAGTAGAGATTTCTATATAGGAACTCCCTTGTTGATCAAACTACATTACTGCCATATGAATGGGATGGAGACTTGACAAATATGGTTTGTGCTAGGAATCCTGGATTACTTCGTTCCCAACCTTGGATATCATAAGGTGCATGCATTTTTCCTGAGGGATCTCTAAATTTATTGTAGCATAATAAAATGACAATAAAAACCATTATTAACTATAGATTTAGAGATATAGTACTCATACCTAGATATGGATGTTCCCAAATCAAAATCCATCCGATGAAAATGAAGTCTTCAGTCTACAAAGGTCTCATACACCCAAAGCCTTTCACTCAATGACTCTAACCACGACCTTGGCATTCTAAAAGGCTTTGGAATGGAGAAAGCTTTGGATCTCTTTCTCTGAGAGGGCAAAATTCTAACTAAAGCTATGGAAACCTTAACCCAAACCCCTAAGAGGATATTTATAGGGTTCCCTTACTAGGTTAAGTGACTTAAGCCCACTAAGGTTTGGTCATTTAATCTAGCCCAAAACAGGTTCTAATGGATTAATTAATCAAATAGGTTTGTCTAATTAATCAATTATTATTAAGATAGAGCTCTTAAAAGCATGACATGATGTAATAAATTCTTAGATTTTATTATTTATTTAATAAAATTCCAATTCACTTTTATCTAACCTTTTTTCATGCATTATATCTTATAAGCACTCTAGCTTACATATTTTGTATTGTATGTAACTTAGGTGCATTAAGAGTTGCATGAAAAATCAAGTCATGGGTTCCTTGCAAATAAATGACTTATTCACAATTGGTTCATGAGGTTCATGAGTTTAGGCAACCCATTAGAGGTTGTAGTGCATCACCTCCTAAATGAAATAATGATTGGTCTTGACTATTGAGATGGTTTCTTATGGTGAGTGCATTAGTGTATATGGTTATACATTAGACAAAACCTATGGTGAGTCATGACTTAAGGCTATCAAATAGTCATGACCTCACCAAGCTACTTCATTGTGTTATCTATTAACTTTAAGAAAATATTGAGCTTGTGTTGAAGTTAGTAATGACTTTGACCTATGAGTGAGATTATAAGCTAATCATATATTCCTTATGGATTGAATCACTATTAATGGAAGTCGGTAGCAATGAGTATTTTCAATAGAGGCACCATGATATTTCATGGGATTGAGACAGTGTGTCCCATTAGGTGATCCTAAGGATATGTATTCATGAAAATTATGACCATAGTAGTTCCTTAAGTGGAACTTAACATATGCTCTTGGAAAACTAAAACATGTAAGTTGAACACACAATAGAAGGATATGTAACTTAAGGATAGTAGAGGTAGTCTTGAAAGTGATAGTTTTCACCTTGTTAGACTATAGACATTAGTTCATTGAGAGACTGAACGCAATGGATGGTAGGTCACGGACCCGAGCACATGGTGTCTCGTTGTTACTTACATAAGATATTGTAGTTTAGTTGATTCTTTATAGTAGGATGTTTAATCAACTTCAGAATTGGATTCTAAGGGTGCCAATATTCCTATGGGTCCCAATGGTTCCTACTTTGAGTTCATATATCTTGTTGGCATGGGTTATGAAGGTCGGATTGACTCTAGGTTCACTTTTGTGCATATAGGTATTTTGTTAATTACACAAGATTGCATAGGGGTAAGTGAACAAAGTCTTTGGATTGACTAATTGATTAATTAATAAGCCTTGTTTGGTTAATTAATCAATCATGACCTATTTTAGTCTAAATTAAGTGACTCAAGTGCTTAGTGGGCTCAAGTCGCTTAAGCCCAATAGGGAACCATATAAATGTCTCCTTAAGGGTAAATGTTTCCATAGTTTTTCTATAGAGTTTTCTTCCATCTCCAAAGAAAGAGAGTCATAACCTCCACCATCTCTTTCATCTCCACCAGAAATGTGTTAAAATCAAGGTTCGAGTCATCGAGCGAAAAACTCTAGGTTTACAAGACTTTTGCAATTTCATTCTTAATCTTCATTATGTGATATTTTGGCTAAGTATCATTATTAATTATTTTTATATATTATTAAACTCAAAAATGAAACTTTAGAGTCTAATTTCATGCAATTCTGATTTCGTTTTCATAGGAAAATAATTAAGTAAATGTTTATATATTTTTAGCAAGGTATAGTGAGACAGTTTTTAGTTTTGAGAGTTTTACTATTATCAGAACTTGTTTTAGGTATATAAATTATTTTTAAAATTTTACAAACTCATCACATATTAGATTTAAAGAGTTTCATAATTTTTGAAACTTATTTGGATGGTAAGAAAAATCAAGAAAATGAGTAGCAAATTTGGAGCCATCATATTGTGAGTTCTATTGTAGTTTTAATTGTGAGAGTTTTTTTTAAGTAGTTATGACATCTATGATTTTACTAATATTTTACAACATACATACAGACATATATAATTTTAAATTGATAAATCATGTTTTGGTATTGAATTTGAGGAAAATAGAATATTTAATTTTTCATTTGGTTATCAAAAAGAATAAGAAAGTGATGAAGAATGTTTAATTATTTTTTACTTTTTTATAATAAAATAATTTTAAAAATGATATAGTTTATATATATATATATTTTCCTTTGTGTATTGTTTTCTTCCTTTATATATATATTCTTTTTCCCAATGCATCAAGTGGACCATGTTAATATGTATGATATGTTGAATGTCAATGAGGTAAAAAAAAAAAAAAATCTCTAATACAATAACTTTTACTATAAAATAGATGTACAACAAAAATATATTATAATTATAATATAAATATACTTATATTATAATACATTACAATAAAACCTAATTGAGAAAATTTTGAACTTTTTTTTATAAAATTAATAATTTTGTATGATCATACTATACCCCATAACATACTTATATTAAAAATTATTTTTTAAACCAAATGAAGTTCTAATTTGAATTTATGAGACTTGAAGTTTTATATATATATATAGAAATGATTAAACAATTTCAATGCATTAAAGTGAATGATATTAATATACCGATATGATATGTTAATACCAATGCCAATAGGGTATAAATAAGTATTTCTAAAATTACTAATTTTTTCATAAAATATAGGTACAACATAAATTCATTATTCTTATAATACAAATATGTTAATGTTACAATACATTAACAACATAATTTTATTTTTAAAATTTTCACATCCTGTCTTATCAAACTAATAGTTGTTCATTATTCAATTGAATAGTTGTGTGTTATTCAATTGAGTATTTGTATGTTATTCAATTGATGAGTGCTTATAAAAAATAATTGTTCATTTTATTAGGGTAACAAAATTTTTAATTGTATTTTACATGTATAAAACAACATAACAACTTTAGAATGTGACTTTTACTTAAGAGAGATTGAAAATTATTATTATTTTTTTTATTGGGTCCTCTAAAAAGTCTCAAAATTTTGAAAAAAAAGAGTATATTTTAAATAATTTAATATCTTATAATAAAATAAGAGAAAATTATATAATTTTTCATTATTTTTCCTTTGACCTATACATTTTCCATTTTTTTTTTACTTTTCCAAACTTTTCAACCCCACATAAGCAAAGGAGTATCCAAAAAATGACAAATTTACTAAATATACTTTATTGATGTAATAATATAAAATAATTTATGATGTTAATACAAAATAATAAACTAAATTAATAATACATAATTTATTAAATTCTTTTCATGGAATCCTGAAAAAATAACCATACAAACAATAGAACAAGTAAATATGGCAAATAAAGTTAAATCTATTATTTTTCCAACCAAGAACAATTTACTTTAAGAACCGATTGTGAGAATATTAAAAAATTCTTTGAAAACAAAAATTCTTCAAAACATTTGAAGAATTTTTGTTTTCAAAGAATTTTTTAATATTCTCACAATCGGTTCTTAAAGTAAATTGTTCTTGGTTAAAAAATAATTGAAATTTTTCTAAGACTAATATTATTGCTTCAATTTCTAAGTCTGTAGAGCTAAGGTTCTTTTGATAATCATTAAAAGTTCCACTACAATATCTACAAAGTTTTTCTTCTCCTATGTTAGTTATTGCTAAAAGTATACCTCCCCATCCTGTTTGACTAGCATCAGTTTGGACTATTTTATATTCATTTTCTAAGGGTAAATGTGTCATCTGTATAGTTGTTACACATTATATTAACAAAGTTTGTTAGTAAAGTTTCTTGAAATCTCCGTTAGTAATGAGAGTTTGATTAAAGTTTTTTATTGAATTAAAGTGTGAACACATTTATTGCTAGTATTAAAATAATATAAAAATTTACAAAGACTTATTAAAATAACATAAAATTTTCAAACACATAATAAAATAACATAAAATTTTCAAACACATAATAAAATAACATAAAATTTTTGGAAAACTCAATATTTTAATATAAAATTTCTTCAAACACTTATTAAACTTAATATTTTAATATAAATTTTTTTCAAACGCTTATTAAAATAACATAAAAAGGTTTTGTGCTTAAAATCTTGAACGTATAAAAATTAAGTTTTTGAAATCGGATATCTCAAAAATTCAGGTAGTAAAATTCAAAATTTTTAAAACATCACTTCGTGTCAAGGTAATACCCCCCTTCTGACCAGACATAGTCTCTCTAAAACGCCAATTTTCCGGCAAAAACGGGTTTGAGGTCAAGGGTTAAGACTAAAGACTCTAGTTTTTAAAACATGATTTTACACCCAAAATTTTCTAAATAACCCGATTTTTTTTTTTTTTTTATATTGATGAGAACATTATATAAAAAGGATCCATGTATATTACAGATATTAACTAGTAAAGAAAACTTAAAAATAATTCAAATAATTTTCATTTCCCTACTTTACCTTTTTACCCCCTAAGGGTAAGAAAAATACATAATAAATTTAAATGAAGGCAAAAGAAAATTCTTACTTTCTTATTGATTGCTGATGAATTTACAAAGCTGAAGATGGAGCTTCTTTTTACAGATCACTTTGCACACTATTGCACACACTTTTCTCTCGGGCACCTCTTTTCTTTTTCTACCTCTAATTTATAGGCAAAGCATTTACAAGTGACAGGTGAGAATACAGGTGAGAATTAATTTCAAGTGGTTGGATGGTAGGAAAGATATTTACGGTGTTCAGAGGTTTGGTTATGAAATAAATATAAAGACTTTTGAGACTTTTACTTTTGAGACTTGTGACTTTTATTCATCCGTTCTTCTCTTCCTTCTTGTCTCTTTCTCTTGTTGTCCTTTTCTTCTCCTTTTATTACATGCATAATACGTGGCTTGTGGATGTATTTACTGCTTCTGAACTTGTACTGCCATATTTAATTTTTGTAGTTGAAGACGCATTTACTGCTTCAATATCGTCATTGCTGACATCATCCTTCCATTGCATTTTGTAGATTATGATAACTTTCATCGTCGAGGTTGTCCCAAAATAATGCGTCATCGCTGAGGTAGGAAGATGGTTCCGGTATATCTACACTGAGTTCGGTTATAAAATCCTGTTCTTCAGAAGTAATAAAAGGGTTTGGAACAATGATGTGTTCTAAAGGTTTTACTCTCCATATAGACATGGTTTTTGTTTCACCAATGAGATGAAATAATTTATTCCGGGTTGGTCTAAGGTCATAGATTTGAAAAGCTCGAAAGCGAGTAAAAAATTCTGGAAATTCATTTGAACGGGTCATTTCCCATTCTGGTTCTTGTTGAGGGATGAGTGGTTCTTTATTATGTTTTATATATACATGATGATAGGCTGGTACTACTGATCCATCGGGTTGAAATAAAGGTGGAATGGTTTCAAAAGAAATATCTATATATTTTTCGGCTTTAAAAAGATAAGTTAAAATATCTTTCAATTTTTCTGGGAAATTTTCAGGGATTTGAGATATATGGTTCATAAAAACATTTTTTAAAATTCCCTGATCCATAAGTTGCGGTACTAGATCAAAGTTTTCTTTATTTACAACAGACATATTTACATAAGCTAAATATATAACAAAGAAAAATTCAGGGTCGTGATATGCCATATACCCTGTTTTTATCCCGGCATTTTTAGTTCTAAAATGTTTATACAAAAGTTCTTGATTTTTAAACACTTTGTTATATTGGTTTTGCAGAAAAAAGGTTTTGACGAAAGAGTAGTTATCAACTCCAATTATGTTTTTAACAACAAGCCTTTCATATTGTTCAGTCAAAATAGCTGATTTCTTAATTAAACTAATTACTTCAGGTTGACTGTTTGAACAACTGGTTTGATTGGTTGACACTGTACTGGTTTTCAAATCTTCTATCAGTTTTTCTTGATTTTCTTGGATTTTGAGGTTTTGGAATTTTTGGGTTTCTAAAGCAATGAGTTGGTTTTGAAGGTTTTGTAAATGTTGGGCTAAAGCTGACACTGCTTTTCCATAAGCATATTCTAAATTTTGGTTCGAAAAACTCTGTGGTTTTAGAGACCAAAAATTATCTACAATAACTTTATGTTCTTCAAAAAGGTTTTGAGAAAATAAAGAGTTAAACCTTAGGTTTGGATTCAACACTTCGTTTAGACATATGGTTCCATATTGAAAGGTTCTAGCTTTCGTAGGTTTTCTTTGAGCCATGTTCCTGTAATCATGAAATCAATCATTAGTATTATCGACATTATTAATTATTTGTCTACTTAACCAGTCTGCTAATATATTATCTTTTCCTTTAATATGTTCAAATTTAGGTTTGAAACCAATTAAAGAGTTTTGAAACTTTATCCATCTTTTGGTGGACAGTTTTGAAGAATTTTTGTTTTCAAAGAATTTTTTAATATTCTCACAATCGGTTCTTAAAGTAAATTGTTCTTGGTTAAAAAATAATTGAAATTTTTCTAAGACTAATATTATTGTTTCAATTTCTAAGTCTGTAGAGCTAAGGTTCTTTTGATAATCATTAAAAGTTCCACTACAATATCTACAAAGTTTTTCTTCTCCTATGTTAGTTATTGCTAAAAGTATACCTCCCCATCCTGTTTGACTAGCATCAGTTTGGACTATTTTATATTCATTTTCTAAGGGTAAATGTAAGGTTGGGAGATGTTTCACAAGTTCTTTTATTTCCTGTATAAGTTTAATATCTTCTTGGTTAAAATATCTCTGCCCTGTGTTTTTTGTTTTACTATAAAGGGGTCCAGCTAATCTACTAAGGTTTTTAATATATGGCCTAGCATAATTTAATAATCCTAAAAAACTTTGAAGGGTTTTTAAGTCTTCGAGTTTGTCTGGAAAATTATTTATTTTTTGCACTATATGTTCTTGTAATTTTATTTGTCCATCCTCTAATTCTAATCCTAAGAATTCTATTTGAGTCTTAAATAATTTCAATTTCTTTTTACTTACTATTAATCCATGACTAATTAATTTTTCAAAAATCAATTCTAAATGCTTTATGTGTTCTTGAAGAGTATATGAAAAGACAAGAATATCATCAATATATACAAGAACAAAAGAATATTTTCCAAAAATATTATCCATCATTCGTTGGAATATCTGAGGAGCATTTTTTAGTCCAAATGGCATTACATTCCATTCATATAATCCACAAGGACATGAAAACGCTGTCCATGGTTTACTATCCTCTTCTAATCTGATTTGCCAAAATCCACTTTTACAGTCTAACTGAGAAAAATATTTACATCCTTGAATAGAATTAATTAAAGAATCTTTATTCGGAATTTTATAGGCATCATCATATGTATTATCATTCAATCTTTTATAATTAATAACCATCCTAGCTTTTCCTCGTTTTTCTTCATTATGGTTCCTAACTAAAAAGGCTGAGGATCTATGGGGACTGAAACTTGGTTTTATGAGGTTATTCTGTAACAGTTCTTCTATTTGAATTTTGAATTCCTTTGTATCTATAAGATTGCATGCTATATCTGCTGTTTTTATTGTTAAGTCTGGGTTTTTAATCGGTATTTTACAGGTTGTCTTATTTTTATTCCAATGTTTTTGTGGGTCTTCTCCTATAATTCCTATTTTTTCTGCTTCTAATATAAGGTTTTTTTAATCTATTTGCATTTCTTAATTGTTCTGAGTAGTCATTAATTATACTTTCCTTTTGTGCCTCCACTTTGCTAATTTGATGAGATGTTACATTATGATTTTTATTTAATACATTTTCCATGTTTGTATAAACAATTGTTGTGGTTTTAGGATGAAAACTAACTTGGTTATTTTGTATTGTTATCCCTCCTTGTAAAGAATGTACAAAATTTAAACCTAAAATAAAAGGATATAAACTTATAGTAGGTACAAGATAAGTTTGGGGTAATACTAAGGTTATGTTATTAATTATGATTGGTACGTTTGAAATATACTTGGTTAGTATTAGTTTTTGTTGATTGTATTGGATTAACTCTACTGGTTGAACTAATGTTTGCTGATCTTCTTGAGGTACTAAGGTTTCAAATAAAAGGTTTTTACTGGCTCCAGTATCTAACATTGCGTCTACCTTTAATTCTATGGTTTTTAATTTAATTGTTGTTGGAAAAATAATAGATTTAACTTTATTTGCCATATTTACTTGTTCTATTGTTTGTATGGTTATTTTTTCAGGATTCCTTGGTTCTTTTGTGTCCTTAGATTTTGAACTACTATCTTCTTCTTCTTTTGAAAATTTTCCTTTGATTATTATTTGTAAATCTTTCCATATATTATAAGGTTTTATTTTACTTTCTAAAGGTTGTACAAGGTTTTCTAAATTTAAAGGGGTTTTCTTAGCTTGATTTTCCTCTTTTTCAATAATCATACAAATTTCTTCTTTTTCATTTTCACTATCTTCTACACTATATACACTTGAATTTTCACTTTCAAAGTCTAATTCACTGATAAGTTCTTCTTCTTCACTATCTAGCTGATACTCATTTATTAGGTTTATTTTTAATTGGGTTTTTCTATTTCGTTCATTTAATGGTTTTTTAAGCTCAGGACATTCAGGTCTTATATGGCCTTCCTGACCACACAAATAACATTTACATTATCTTTTTCTCTCTGAGGTTCTTTTTCTTTTTATCCAAAACTTTCCAGGTTTTTTATACCTTGTCTGATATGGTCGTTTTTTATAAAAGGTTCTTGACTTTCTTCTTAAAAATTTATTATATCTCTTAGGTTTTCTAAACTTATATTCTCTGCATCCTATATCTAGATTTTCCCCTATATGTAATTTTCTACAAAGTTGTTGATTTATGTCTTGTTTCTTTATCTGACTTCTTTCTCCTATGCTTACACATTCTCTTTCTAACCAATTTTTTACAAATTCTATTCTAGCACCTATATAAGGAGAGTTTTTATACTCGGAGGTTGTAAATTCATTCCATAGTCTAAGTCCTACGGGTCCTTGTATTTTTAATATATATTTATTTAAATATTCAGGGGTTCTGTCTACTCTAGCAAGGATTGCATATTTCCTAAATTTTTGTTCATATTCCCTTATATATGAAAGGTTACATAATTTCAATTGTTCTAACTTGTGAAGGTATATTGCAGGTTCCTTTACATCTTCTTGTGTTGTTCCTAAAAAATAAAGTTTTATTAGATTTATAAATACAGATATGCTAAAATTATTTCTAACTTCTTGAAAATAACTGTTGTTTTCTTGTTCCATGTTTCTAAAAAATTGTAGTACGGTTCCTCTAAGGGTGCTTTTACAAAATTCATAAATTTCTTGTTGGTTTTCAAAGGATACTACCACACCTACTGAATTTAAAGATTGCTCCCAATTTTCTATGGTTTTTCTAAGATCTTGCGCACTGTCTATATCTAATATTGTTCCATATTCGTATATTGGTTGCAAAGAACTAGAAGGTTCTGTTTTAGTTTTCCATTGAGGTCCTTTTGGCTTGCTATACGGCTTATTATATTTTACTATTTCACTTTTTACATTTACAGATTCTTTTTCTTCATTTATTGTATTTATTGATTCGTTTGAGATTATTTCTATGTTTTCATTAACTTTTGGTTGAATAGTAAATTGATTTATCATTTCTATATCTATAAGTTTTTTGATTAAATTGGTTTTATAGAGCTGTTCTATTATTTAGTCATCTGTATAGTTGTTACACATTATATTAACAAAGTTTTCTTGATCCACTTGTTCGTCTAGTAATGTTGGATTACTAAATTCCTCTAACATTATATTTACTAACTCTGAGTTTTTATATAGGTTTTCTACTGTCTCAATGTTTAGTAAAATATCTTCTTGTATAACATTTACATTTTCTATCTCACTATCTGACTCTACCTCTACATTTACATTTTTATAATTTCCGAAGGTTATACTTGCACTTCCATCTTGGTTTTCATATAAGCTACTGGATGTTGGATATTTTATTATTGGTTTATTTATTTGAGGTAATTCCCACTCTCGTCCTAGTAAATAGTCTATATTTACAGGTTTTGCTTCTATCATATTTACTGTCTTACTTCCAAAGGTTTTTACTATATCATCAAATTCCATCATACATTTTAAACTTAAAGCATTAGTAGTTTTTCCTATAAATCCTATAGCTATGCTAAGGTTTTTACTTCCTATTTCCATATCATAACCTTTAGTATTTACAGTTATTTTTATTTTTTCTGTGAATTCCTTAAGATCTATACAAAATTGAGGTATACAACCAATAACTGCATAATTTTGGTTCATATTAACTTCTGCACTAGCTAAAAGAGCTCGTCCTACTGTATTGTTTCTAGTATCTAAAAGGTTAATATTTATAAGTGCTCCAATTTCTTTACGATGAAGTCCTATTATTCCTATCAAAATTATTCCTAAGTGCATATATTTATCGGTTTTATTTTTTAATAATTTGTGTTTTGTTTCTGGAGATACTAAATCTAAATATACAATATTTCCTATTGAACTTATAGTATGTTGATTTAAAAATCTAGTTATTTTATAATTTTGAACTAATTGTTTTTTATAAGGTGTTACTTCCTTTACTGCATTTTTTAATTTTTCTTCAATAAATTCTTTTACATTATCTCGAGGGTTTATTGCTTCTACTATTTCCATGGTTTTATTGCTAGATTTTTTGGTTCAAAAGGATTTATTTTTCTTTCTAATTTAATTATTGGTTTTTCTCCTAAATTAAAGTTTTCAAATTGTTTTAAAAGGTTATTTAATTTTTGTTCCTCTGATATTACTATATTTCTTTGTTCTAAAAGTTTATCTACCTTTTGGTTAATTTTTTCTAAAGTTTCTTTTAAATTTTGTTGTTCTAATTTTATTTGTTCTATTTCTTTTCTAACAAATTTTTCTTCTCTAGCTAATTGTTCTTTAATATAATCTAGGTTATTTCTTAGCAAGTTATGGTTCTTAAAGTCTTCCAGCTTCTTTTCTAATTCCTAAGACCGTGTTTAGTTTTTCTACAGATTTTATTTGTCTTTTCTGGATTTCTTTTAAAATATCTATATTATTTTGGTTTTCTTTCTGAATTTGTTCTTGTAATACTTCGTTTGTTATTTTTAATTGTGTCTCTACTAAAAATTTTAACTGCTTTACTTCTTGGGTTTGTAGATGAGGGTTCATTATCTCTAATATGTTTTAATTAGATGAGCTAGCATATAAATTATCAATATAATATTTTATAATTTCTCTTCTAATTATGGTTTATGTAGCAAAAAGTTCGTCAAAAGCTTCTTGTATAGCTACTTCGTATTCATTCAAATATTTAAGAGAGGTTAAGTTTTTAATATCTGTGGTCTTTTCCCATCACCAGTTTCAACAACAGTTTGTTAGTAAAGTTTCTTGAAATCTCCGTTAAGAAAACAGCAGTTATTTTCAAGAAGTTAGAAATAATTTTAGCATATCTGTATTTATAAATCTAATAAAACTTACAAGAAATTTATAAATTTTGTAAAAGCACCCTTAGAGGAACCGAATTATTTTTAATGATTAAATTAAACTAGGATTTATAGGAGAAGTATAAAAACTAGGATTTATAGAAATGATTAAACAATTTCAATGCATTAAAGTGAATGATATTAATATACCGATATGATATGTTAATACCAATGCCAATAGGGTATAAACAAGTATTTCTAAAATTTCTAATTTTTTCATAAAATATAGGTACAACATAAATTCATTATTCTTATAATACAAATATGTTAATGTTACAATACATTAACAACATAATTTTATTTTTAAAATTTTCACATCCTGTCTTATCAAACTAATAGTTGTTCATTATTCAATTGAATAGTTGTGTGTTATTCAATTGAGTATTTGTATGTTATTCAATTGATGAGTGCTTATAAAAAATAATTGTTCATTTTATTAGGGTAACAAAATTTTTAATTGTATTTTACATGTATAAAACAACATAACAACTTTAGAATGTGACTTTTACTTAAGAGAGATTGAAAATTATTATTATTTTTTTTATTGGGTCCTCTAAAAAGTCTCAAAATTTTGAAAAAAAAAGAGTATATTTTAAATAATTTAATATCTTATAATAAAATAAGAGAAAATTATATAATTTTTCATTATTTTTCCTTTGACCTATACATTTTCCATTTTTTTTTTACTTTTCCAAACTTTTCAACCCCACATAAGCAAAGGAGTATCCAAAAAATGACAAATTTACTAAATATACTTTATTGATGTAATAATATAAAATAATTTATGATGTTAATACAAAATAATAAACTAAATTAATAATACATAATTTATTAAATTCTTTTCATGACAATTCTAACATTAAATTGGACTTACCATTTGCAATCCATGGAAATAAATAATAAAATTATCTTTATTTTTTACTTTTCTAAGTAAAACTTTGTAAAATAACAGTGTCATTATTCAAAAGGGAAAAATAATTTATTGTGAAATGAGTTAATTGATTGTCATTTTCACAAAGTTATTTAAGGATAATATAAAATTGACATTCAAAGGGTAAAATTCTTCTATAATAAATTTTGTCATTCACACAAATTCTTAAAATAGGTGATCCTTCTTGGTCATTATCACCTCCCACCCACCCACCCTTTTTGATAATTTGTCCTTATAAATATTAGTGTTTCTCCTATTTAATTATGAAAAGTAATTATATTTTATGTACTATTTATATATATATATATATATTTTGCAAGGATTATGAAAACCAAATAGATTGAGAAGTAGGTAACAATTTAAAGGATATAAAAGCAATATATAAAATGATAGGGAATAGCAAAATTATAATTAAATATATTATGATTTTGGGCAAATTCTCATAAATGCACCGTGGAAATTAATATGGAGCTAAAATAATTTTAATCGGTTAGAAAAAGACAAATCAAAGAAATAAATTGTTACAATATACCCTAGAATTTTGGCAAGGCTTTCAAAATGATAAGCATTATATGCTTCATGCAAGAGTCCATAAGACAATTTTGTCGAATTTTTTATAAGAGTACGACAGTGAAAAATAATTTTAAATCTATCGTAGTTTTTACTAGGTAGGAGAGAGGGAATAAATTTTTATTTTTTTTAATTGTCTCTTCAAAAGATGATTTATGATCTTTTAAAATAATTATTAAAAAAAATCATCTTTCCAAGACATGATTTCTAAAATTTTATTTTTTTATATGAGAAATTTCTGCAAATTGATAAATGGTAGTTTTTTTCATTCATACTTTCATTCGTTCATGTACATGATAAATATAGAGGGTAATCATCATTCTAAGAATGGGAAAGAATGATACAAGGAAAGAATGATATAAGGAAATAACAACTAATATCCTAATATCTCAACTTTCCTAATATCTCAATATTCCTAATATCTCAATATTCCTAGTATCTCAATATTCCTAATATCTCAATATTCATAATATCTCAACTTTCCTAATATCTAAACATTCCTAATATCTCAACACTAAATGATATAAGGAAATAATGATATAAGGAAAGCATTCCTAATATCTCAACACTCCCCCTCAAGTTGGTGCATAGATGTCACACATGCCCAACTTGTCTAAAAATTTTGAGAACACTTGACTTGAGACAGCTTTGGTAAGGATATCGGCCAATTGATCTTCTGATCGAATCTTAGGCAATTCCACAATCTTATCATCCAACTTTTCCTTAATGAAGAATCTATCCACCTCGACATGCTTTGTACGATCATGTTGTACTGGATTATGAGCAATGTCACATGCGGCTTTATTGTCACAAAACAATCGGATTGGTTGCCTAGATAGGTAACCTAAATCCTGTAAGAGGAGTCTTAGCCATAATGCCTCACAAAGTCCTAGAGTCATACCTCTAAATTCCGCTTCTGCACTTGAACGAGCGACGACATTCTGCTTCTTACTTTTCCATGTCACAAGATTACCACCTACAAAGGTAAAGTAACCAGATGTAGATCGCCTATCATCCACTGCACCGACCCAATCAGCATCAGTATATACTTCTATACTCTGATGATCAACATTTTTAGCGAACAAAATTCCCTTCCCAGGAGCATTCTTCAAATACCTCAAAATACGCATGACTGCATTCATATGTTGCTCTCCAGGATTATGCATGTATTGACTCACTACACTCAATGCATAAGCAAGATCTGGTCTTGTATGAGCTAAGTACATTAATCTCCCCACAAGTCTCTGGTATCTTCCCTTATCGGTTGATACTTGATTAGGCTCAACACACAATTTCAGACCTTCTTCTATTGGTGTATTAACAGGTTGACATCCCGACATTCCAGTCTCCTGTAAAAGATCTAAGGCATACTTTCTTTAAGACAGAAAAATTCCTTCACTTGATCGAGAAACTTCAATCCCAAGAAAGTATTTCAAAGGACCTAGATCTTTCATTTCGAATTCTCTAGATAGATAATTTTGCAAAGCTTTTCTTTCTTCAGGATCATTTCCTGTAACTACCATGTCATCCACATATACGATGAGTACCGTAATCTTACCATGTTGCTTTTTTAGGAATAAAGTGTGATCTGAATTACTTTGACGATAGCCAAAAGCTCTCATTGACTTTGTGAACCTTCCAAACCATGCTCTTAGGGATTGCTTCAACCCATACAATGACTTCTTCAATTTGCACACCTTCTGACATTGCTTTTCTGACACCATGCATCCTGGTGGAAGATCCATATATACTTCTTCAGATAACTCGCCATGCAGAAAGGCATTTTTCACATCGAATTGTTGTAATGGCCAATCTAGGTTTGCAGCTAAAGACAATAATACTCGAATTGTGTTGATCTTAGCTACAGGTGCAAATGTCTCTGTGTAGTCAATTCCATAAGTTTGAGTGTACCCTTTTGCTACCAGTCTTGCTTTAAATCGTTCAATACTACCATCTGCCTTGTACTTCACAGTATAGATCCAACGACACCCAACTAGCTTCTTTCCTGGTGGACATTCTACGAGTTCCCATGTTTCATTCTTCTACAATGATTTCATCTCTTCATTCATGGCTGCTTTCCACCTTGGATCAGCTAAGGCTTCCTGCACACTGTTAGGAATAGATACAGTAGATAATTGATTTACAAATGACTTATTTGATTAAGACAAACGATGGGTAGACACATAGTTGCTCATGGGATATTTGACTTTAGTAGACAATTCAGGTTCATATGTGGGTTTAGGAATACCTTTATTATGACGATGTGGTAACCGTTTCATGAATGGATCAGGTTCCAAATTAAGAACACCCTCAACAGACGACGATTGGTTTGGTATTTCAGTGAAGATATCTTCGGACCCAAATTGTTGACCACTCATATCCAACTCACCTACTTCTTGGTTCACTAGTTCAGATTGTCCAGATTCATCTTCCTCAGAGGTATGATAATCATAATCTAGAGTCTGAATTTCCTTATGGTACTCCCCCTGAAGTTCATACTCAGATGAAAAATACATTGAATCTTCATGAAACACTACATCCATTGTAATATACATTTGTCGAGTTGGAGGATGGTAACATCGATATCCCTTTTTGTGCAATGCATATCCAACAAACACACATTGCAATGCATGTGAAGTTAACTTGGTGCGTTGGTGCTTGTGTAGATGCACAAATGCCACGCAACCAAAAACACGAGGAGGTAGATTTGGGACAGTTGGGGCAACTACGGCATTAGTAAGAGCTTGGAGAGGTGTTTGAAAGTTAATTGAGTTAGAAGGTACCCGATTGATCAAGTATGCGGCAGATGTGATTGCTTCTCCCCAATAAGATATCGGTGTTTTTGCTGCTATCAAGGAAGCACGAACAACCTCTAACAAGTGTCGATTTTTTCGTTCAGCGACTCCATTTTGCTGGGGTGTATTGGAACAAGTAGTCTGATGAATGATGTCATGTCCTTCCAAATACTTTTGAAGATCAGAACTTTGATATTCTCCACCATTATCACTACGCAGAACCCGAACCTTTGCATTGTACTGAGTTTCAATCATTTTATGAAAATTTTGAAACAACAAGTTCACTTCATCTTTGGTCTTCATCAAGCATAACCATGTCATTCTGATACAATCATCAATAAAAGTAACAAACCAACGTCAGCCACTCAAAGTTGGGACTTTGGATGGGCCCCAAACATCAGAATGTATAACCATAAAAGGAAACGGACTTTTATTCAAAATTAACGGAAACAAAGCACGATGGCTTTTAGCCAATTCACAAATATCACAACGGAAACCAGAAATATCACTCTTTGCAAACAAACTAAGAAACAATTTTTTTAAATAACCAAAGGAAGCATGTCCCAGACGTCGATGCCACAACCAAATTTCAGACTTTTTCTTCTCCCCCTCAGATCCATCTGTCATCAAGGCTTGTTGCAACTTATTTGAATCCTTTGATTGCAAGTCCAAGTAATAGAGTTTTCCCCGTTTAATACCACAACCAATCATCTGTCTTGTTTGGATGTCCTTAATCACACAAAATTTAGGCCAAAAAATGACAATACAAGATAAGGCTGTAGTGATTTGAGAAAATGACAAAAGATTGTAATCTAAAGATGGAACAACTAAAACAGAATCCAAATTCAAAGTATCAGTAAGAGTTAAGGATCCTTCCCCAATGACTGGGGTTGTGTTACCATTGGCTGTGGAAACAATTTTTTGTGAGGAAGGTCTAAGGGGTGAAACCTGTCTAGAATCAAAAGTCATATGATCTGTAGCACCAGAATCAATTATCCATGCACTATTAATAACAGGTGTAAAAGTATTTAAAAACTTACCACCATGATCAGTAGCGGCTACCAATGCAGAGGCTTTCTCAGCAACATTAGCCTCTGTTTTTATTTCGGCAACAGTTGCAGCCGAGGTTTTCTTGGGATCCTTCTTCCGTTGATCACAATTATTATAATTAATAACAAAGTGTTGATAGCCTAAACATGATCTAAAGGTTCATGGTTCAAACCCTCGGTTCCTTATTGTTTTCCTGGTCATACCAAGAGTCGTTGCTTTGAAATTGTGGGATATCCAGACTGGTGGGACCAGTCTTATTGAAGTGAGTGCATTTGAAGGTTGACTTATCAATATTAGGGTTTGTCTTAGGATGGTTGATCGCTGTCAGACTACCATAGCGACAAAATATCCAGGATTTCAGTTCCATGGCTCTGATACCATCTTCAAATTGATAAATGGTAGTTTTTTTCATTCATACTTTCATTCGTTCATGTACATAGTATATATAGAGGGTAATCATCATTCTAAGAATGAGAAAGAATGATACAAGGAAAGAATGATATAAGGAAATAACAACTAATATCCTAATATCTCAACTTTCCTAATATCTCAATATTCATAATATCTCAACTTTCCTAATATCTAAACATTCCTAATATCTCAACACTAAATGATATAAGGAAAGAATGATATAAGGAAAGTATTCCTAATATCTCAACAAAATTGTCTCTTGAATATACGATTTGGGCGAAAAAAAAAAATTGAGAAATCGTCTCTTTCCAAAAAATAAATAAATAAAATAAAAAATAAAAAATAAAAAGTGAGAAATTTAATACAATTATTTATCTATATATTATAAAAAAAAAATACAATTTAATATAAATATACATTATAAATCCAATTTGGAATTAAAAAATCAATTATACTCATACAATTATTTATAATAATACAATTATTATAAATATATATTATAAAATTAATTAATTTTATTTACTAAATTTAATATAAGATAAATAATATTTATCTATTATTTTTTTCTTTCACTTTGCAGTTAAAAAAATATATTATCAATTTATGTGAAAAAAATGAGTTTAAAAAAATAAATTTGTTTTTAATTTATTAAATAATTTTGTTTTGTTTTATTTTTTAAATTAACTTTATTATATAAATTTTAAGATTAAAAATATTAATCTTTAAGTTAAAATTTCACTGTAAAAGGAATAAAATATTTAAAAATAAATTAAATAATTTTAATTATTCTTAATCTTCAAATTTTTCTTTAAATTTATTCAATTAATTATAACTAATAAAATTAATTTAGTTTGATATTGTTTTCTATTTATAAGATAATTAATATTTATCTATTATATTTTGTTTATGTGAAAAATGATTTTATAAAAAAAATTGTTATTAATTTATTAAATAATTATTTACAAAATAAATATATTTTTTTGTTTTAATTTTTAAATTAATTTTATTATGTAAAATTTAAAATTTAAAATATTAATATTTAATTTCAAATTTCACTGTAAAAGGAATAAAATATAAAATAAATAAATTAAATTTCAATAAAAATTTTAGCATTGAGAGCTATAATTTTTTTTTTGAGTATTAATCAATTTAAAAAGAAATAGTAATCATTTGTATATTAAAATATTTTATTTAGTAATTATAAATGATAAACAACTAAAGTAATTTGAAAAAATAATAAAATATTTCTTTAAAAATAATTTAATACACTTAAAATTAGAAATTATTAACTATTTTTTATTAAGAAAAAATTAAGAAAAATTAAAATGTTTTTTGGTTATATAATTTATTTTTATCTTTTTTCAATTTTTAATGTCATAGGTTCTAAGAAAATCAATCAAATAAAAAAGAATAACAAAATAATGAAATCATTTTTTCAAAAACTATATATCCAAATAAAATCCTTAAAATTCAAATACACTATATCATAAATATAAACACCATTGTTTTCCTTAATTATCAAATTTTTTAGTATTAAATAATTAAAGTCACATACTATCATGGTTATAAAAAACCAATAACATTGTTTATGTAAATGCTAAAAAACCAACAAACAACCCAACAATTAATAAAATATCAACCATAAAAAAAATAAACTATTATCATAAATGCAAAAAACCAATAACCTTGTTCATATGAACCATCAACAAAGAAAATATATATATATATATATATATATATATATATATATATATATATATATATATATATATATATATATATATATATATATCAACCAATAACTTGTATTAATATTTTAATCCTAAGTAATCAACAACCTATATTAATATGTTCAATCCCTAAAATTTCAAACGTATTCAAATACTAAATGATCAAAGTTTAACTACTATTATGAAAAAAAAAAAAAACCAATACCTTGTCGATATATATAAACTAATAAACCAACAAACATCCTAACAACTAACAAAATAATAACGATAAATACCAACAAAGTTAAAATATTAAAATTCAACATTACTAGATGTCAACTTCAATATTAGCATACGATAAACTAACATACCTCACTAATAAACTAACAACCAATAAAAGTTAGCATGCATCATCAATACAAATAAACCAACAAGCAACAAAAGAGCAACGTTTATCATCAATTTATATTCAATAAAAGATATAAAAGTTATCAATGTGTGCCACATGAAGGAGGCTTTCTTCTTCGTTGTGGGCATTGGTGACATCTTTCCAACTCCAATTGATCTAAGGGACCATCTAATGTGCTCCATCTTCTTGTCCTCATCCTCGTCCTCAACCTCATCCTCATCCACGTTCTTGATCTTGAACTTGGTCATGTCCTTATTGTTCAACAAGTGGTGTAGGAAAGTATTGCATTTGCATCACCACATCATCTCTAAATGGATGTCCTAATGATTGTGATGACAAAACAATGAGTGGTGTTGTAGGTGAAATAAATGACACCTTGATACTAAACGACATAGGTATATGAAAATAAGGTCCATCACTATGAGGAGGCAATAGCTCCAAGATGAATGATGTCCCAACATCTTCCTATATCACTGTAAACCTTCCATTTTATCATCCTAGCACATGTCCTATTAAGTATTTGTCTGGTACTTTACAACAATTCCTTGGTGGCCCATTACTACTCGTGTACCCTATCTTTTCTAAGCCCCCTTGGAGACTTTGGTTGAGAGATTTATCGAACTCCATTGTGACTCTTAGTAGCCTTAATTTAGACTTAGGCTCACTTAGGTACCCTAGGTTCATTTAAGTACACCTCAGGCTTATTTAGACACACCTGGCCCATTAGGCACCACCCTAGGCCCACTAAGGCACTTTAGGTTCACTTAGATACACTTGGCCCATTAGGCACCACCTTAGACCCACTTAGGCATCACCCTAAGCCCACTTAGGCACCACTCTAAGCCCGCTTAGGCACCTTAAGCCCATTTAGGCACCTTAGGTTCATTTAAGTACATCGTAGGCTCATTAGGCACACTTGGCCCATTAGGCACACCCTAGGCCCACTTAGGCCCATTAGGCACCACTTTAGGCCCACTTGGCCCAGTAGGCACCACCCTAGGCCCACTTAGGCACCACTTAGATACACCAGGCCCATTAGGCACTACCCTAGATCCATTTAGGCACACTTGGCCCATTGGGCACCACCCTAGGCCCACTTAGGCACCCTAGGCCTATTTAGGCACACTTGGCCCGTTAGGCACCACCTTAGGCCCACTTAGGCACCCTAGGCCCATTTAGATCATTTTTTTGCATGGATGCATGGTTTGCATGCTTGCATGGTTGCATAGCTCGTATGGCTTGCATGTGATGGATTTTGATTTTGTTTTTGTTTTTTTATCTTTCTCTATTTATTAGTTTTATTCATTTATTTATTTATTTTTAGGAAATTGCATGAGCTTAATAATCATATTCCTTTTGTTTTTATTTATCCATTTATTAATTTATTTTGATAGAAAGTTGCTTGAGTTGATAATTCATTTTAGTTTTGCATGTGATCTATATTTTTAATTTCGTTTAAAATTGCATATTTTGGATTTTTAATTCTTAGTTACATGTTTTTTATTTATTATTCTAACCCTTGGTTTTCTTTTATTGGTATTTTCCTTTACTTTTTCCTTTTTTTATTATTTGTTTTGCATGGAGGTAGTCGATGGATTGGAGAGAGAGAAAGAGAGAAAAGGAAAGACAAAAGAAAAAAAAAGAAAAAGAAAATTTGAGGGGATAGAAAGTGATTGGGAGAGAAGGAAACTTTTTCTGCCGTTTCTTTCCATCACTGTGGCTGTAGAGAAGCTGACTAAGTGATGGAGAAAAGATTAAGAAATAATAGAAAAGAAAAGAAAAAATCGAAAAACATATAGATATTTCTTTTGAAACCATTCCACCTTTATTTCAAACCGATGGATCAGTAGTACCAGCCTATCATCATGTATATATAAAACATAATAAAGAACCACTCATCCCTCAACAAGAACTAGAATGGGAAATGACCCGTTCAAATGAATTTTCAGAATTTTTTACTCGCTTTAGAGCTTTTCAAATCTATGATCTTAGACCAACCCGGAATAAATTATTTCATCTTATTGGTGAAACAAAAACCATGTCTATATGGAGAGTAAAACCTTTAGAACACATTATTGTTCCAAAACTTTTTATTACTTCTGAAGAACAGGATTTTATAACCAAACTCAGTGTAGATATACCATAACCATCTTCTTACCTCAGCGATGAAGCATTATTTTGTGACAACCTGGACGATGAAAGTTATCATAATCTACAAAATGCAATGGAAGGATGATGTCAGCGATGACGACATTGAAGCAGTAAATGCGTCTTCAACTACAAAAATTCAATGTAGCAGTACAAGCTCAGAAGCAAAAAATGCATCTACAAGCCACGTATTATGCATGTGATAAAAAGAGAAGAAAATGACAAGAGAAAGAGACAAGAAGGAAGAGAAGGAAGTGATAAACGGACGAATAAACAAAAGTCAAAAGTCTCAAAAGACTTTTACTATCTTTGTATTTATTTTATATCAAACCTTTTAACACCTTGTAAATATTTTTCCTACCGTCCAACCACTTGAATTTAATTCTCACCTATCACTTGTAAATGCTTTGCCTATAAATTAGTAGTAGTGAAAGAAAAAGAAGTGTGCCCGAGAAAGTGTGTCCGAAGGTGTGTGCAAAAGTGTGTAAAGTTGTCTGTGAAAGAAAGTTGTATCTTCACCCTTGTAAATTTATCAGCAATCAATAAGAAAGTAAGAATTTTCTGTTAAATTTCTACTTTCATTTTGAATTTATTTTATTGTGTATTTTTCTTACCCTTAGGGGGTAAAAGGGGTAAAAATGTAAAGTAGGGAAATGAAAATTATTTGAATTATTTTTCAGTTTTCTTTACTAGTTAATATATGCAATATACATGGATTCCTTTTATATAATGTTCTCATCAACATAAAATAAATAAAAAAATAAAAAAATCAGGTTATTTAGAAAATTTTGGGTGTAAAATCATGTTTTAAAACTAGAGTCTTTAGTCTTAACCTTTGACCTGAAACCCGTTTTTGCAGGAAAATTAGCGTGTTAAGGAGACTCTGTCTGATCAGAAGGGGGATATTACCTTGACACGAAATGATGTTTTAAAAAATTTTAAATTTTATTACCTGAATTTTTGAGATATCCGATTTCAAAAACTTAACTTTTATACATTAAATGGTTTCACACTATAAGCACATAGCCTTAAGTTAAATATATATTAAAATAATAATTGTTTGAAAATGTTTATATTATTTTAATGAGTGTTTGAAAATTTTGTATTAAAATAATAAGTATTTAGAAATGTTTATATTATTTTAATGTTAGCAATAAATGTATTCACACTTTAAATCAATATAAAACTTTCATTGTTAACAGAAATTTCAAAACCCCTACCATTACTTTGATTAACAAATTGTTGTTGTAACTACTGATAGGAAAAGTTGGATATTTTATAAAACATATTATTTGATTGGTAAATATAAGCAATAATTCTATTATTTCATATTAATTAAATAAACTAATATCACTTTTATTTTTTGAATGATTTAATCCATTCATCTTTATATAATGATAATTTACAACAAATAATATTCTAAAAAAATTACCATAAATCCAAAAAATTAAAAAAAAAATATATATATATATATATAACAATAAATAACTATCATGCATTACAAAATAAATATGAAATAAAGGCAAAAATATTACCTAGGAATAAAATAATATAACCTTTATTTTTTTTTAATGATTTAATCTATTTAAAATAATTTTTTCCAATAAATATTATTCAAACAAATATGACATAATCCAAATAAATTTAAAAACTTATATAATAATAAAAACCATATATTACAAAATAACTTGAAACAAAAATAAAGCAAAAATATTACTATGGACCCCACATTTTGGCTCGATGCGTTTCCACTCGACGGCGAAACTCTCTTTTTATTTACTTATGAAAAATTGATCTATTGTTTAGAAAATAACTTGGAGTCGCCACTTATCTTTGTTTTATTATTTATTTTTATTTTTTTAAGAGTAAACAAAATAAGAAAGAAAACCCTAAGTGTGACTCCTCATTTGGAAAATGGGGTCTGTGAAAAACCAAATCAGGGCTCGAGGGTTAGGTTACTTGTTGGGAATGTACGGTAAAGACTGTAGCACCTCTCTAAGTCCCTAAAAATGGGTCTCTACTAATAAAATGAAGCACGTGTGACAATTGATTGATTAAACGTGGATTCCAAAAAGTGATCATACATTGGGAGCCAAGACAAAGCATGGAGAATGGTCAAGATAAGAACGGGTGCGTACCTTGGCGGCAAGCAAGTAATGCGCCATCATGAAATGGGGTTAGTACACAAGAATGAACATAAAATATATCACATGCATCACCAAATGGGATATGAAATCACCAATGGCACACATAACATTTCACTCAAGTTCATTTTTATTCCAAGTAAAACTTCTTTGATGTTGGGCCCCCACCAAAACCCAATTTATCTTGCATGAATTGGTCTCACAAATTTTATTATTTCGGAATTGTGAAAAAATCATTCTTACTTATATAAAATGAAGAGAAACAAAAGGTTATTTGAAAACCAGAGTGGAATTAAAACTGTTCGAGGAAAAACTAGATTTTTGAAATTTATTTGAAAATTGGAGTCTCGAAAATTATTTGAAAATTGGAGTCTTGAGAATTAAATTTAAGAATTGGAAATTTGGGAATTAAATTTGAAAGAAATTAGAAATTTTAAAACTATTTGAGAATCGGAGTTTTGAAAATTAAATATGAATTTGAAATTTTGGAAATTAAATTTGAAAGAAATTGAAGTTTTGGAAATTACATTATGGAAATTAGAATCTTGGAAATCATTTGAAGATGACATTTAAAAATAATAATAATAATAATAATAATAATAATAATGATAGTAATAATAATAATAATAAGCAAGTGTGAGATTGGTATTTTGGAAATGAGAAATTAAATTTGGAATTGGAATTTTGAAGAATTATTTAAAGATGAAAATTTAAAATAAATAAATAAATAAAGGGAATAATAATAATAACAAAAATAATAATTATTAAATAAATGTGAAAATTGGAATTTTGGAAATTGGAAATTAAATTAGGAAATTGGAATTTTGAAGAATTCTTTAAAGATGGAAATTTAAAAATAAATGAATAAATAAGTAAATAAATAAAATAATAATAATGAAAATAATAACAAAAATAATAATGATTAAATAAATAAATATGAAAATTGGAATTTTGGAAATTGGAAATTAAATTAAGAAATTGAAATTTTGAAGAATGATTTAAAAATAGAAGTTTTAAATATTAAGTTTGAGAATCGGAATTTCGAAAAATTATTTAAAAATAGAAGTTTGAAAATTAAATTTTAGAAAATGGAATTTTGAAGAATTATTTTTGAGGATGGAATTTCGGAAAATTATATATATATATATATATATATATATATATATTATAAGTAAATCTTGGAAATTTTGGATTTTGAGAAATTATTTTTTTTTAAAAAAGTAAATTTGAGAAAAGAATTTCGGAAGATTAAATTTCGAAAATCGAAATCTTGGAAAATCATTTTGAGAATGGCATTTCAAAAAACTAAATTTCGGAAATTGAAATGTTAGAAAATTATTCTAATATCAAAATATGTAGAAATAGTAAAAAAAAAAAAAATGGCTTGTGGTGGTCCTCATTTGCAAAATTTCTCCACGTGTTCAAAGTGGCAACTAACCTATTCCATATGTTGCCAACACACCAAAGAATGCCACAAGCCTATTTCCCATATTACAATTATGTCATTCAAACCCATTTTCCATGCAAATCTCCATCGTACCCACACCATGTACTTCCAGAGAGCACCACAAACCCATTTTTTTTATATGAAAAACAAACACCACATACTGCCACCTCCCCACCTATCCACCATTCTCACTACCATGCGCATGGAGTTTCCATTTGCTTCAAACTTTTCCCACACCCTCCATATTTCCGCACCCATTGCTGCAACAAAGCTAACCATAACGAGCCTGATGTTGATTCTCTCTGATGCCGACATATTAAACGTGCACGTATCTCTAAATTTGGTGCTCACCTTGGGCATAGGAGGAAGAGGAGGAGAAATCGGCTGAGGTGACTATGAGAGTGAGGGTGGCTGCTGGGGTTGATGGTGTCGAGCAGTGGCTATTCACTAGAGGAAACCACTTTTGATCTTGCTTGTGAGGAAGCATGGTTGAATTTGATGAGCAGGGAGGATGAAAAAAAAATGGGTATGAATTCGGTGGGTATGAAGATGGAGGAATGCAAATGGAATGAAATAGCGGTGGCCATGTGCATGGGAATGAGAACGAGTTTGCATGGATGAGGTGGTGAAACAAACTGCTAAAATGAGTGTGATTGATGGAGAAAATGGGTATGAAAAATAAGAGATGTGGATGATGATGGATATGATGGGTGATGGATTTTGCAAGGGTTTTGAGAGGAGTCATGCACTCTCCATTCCTTTTTTAGCAACAAACTATCTATAGGGGAGTGAAAGTCATAAGCACAGCTTCGCTCATTTTCATCAAACCCCAGATCGAACATGAATCCAACCATTTTCAGTGAGAAATTAAGAATATAAGAGGGAGCCAAACAATCAGATTTAACCAAAACAACTTAGAAACTCTTGATGGCCAAAGTGAAAAATTGAACCATGCTCATCGGCCAACAGAAAATGAAATAGAATCTTAAGAAACGGAAAAAAAAAAAAAAAAAAAAAAAACACGCCAAGCTTGTAGCAACCTTACTTGGGAGTCCATAGCATAAAAGTCCTTATCCCCTTCTCTCTGTAACCAGCAGCCAAAATCACCAAAAAAAAAAACGTTCCCACTCCCTAATAGCCCCCAAAAAGATGCCCTTCCATTCCTTTGCTTCGGCTTATCCTCCCCACTGCTTTTTTTTTTTTCTGCCCTATCTAGGAAAACCTCTTTTCTCCATCCATCCCCACCCGCTTCACTGCTCCTTGTTCAGGGAAGATGTCATCCTCAACCACCACCATGGCCATGGTCACATCTCCTACCACATGTCCCATGCAACTCATTTTCTGGAGGTCGTCCCCCATTCCTCCAAAAATGAAGTGTTGTTTAACTCCCTCCCAGATGCCCCTCAAAGGTGGTGGGAAATACTAAAATAAAAAAAACAAACATTAAAATGTAATAAAACAAATGCAAAGTCCAATGGTCTAAAAAAAGGGGGGTCTATAATTACCTTATAAGCAACGTGAGTGTTCGAAGAAAAGAGAGGAGATATGCTAAGAAGTTCTTCAGAGAGAAATGAAGGATATAGAATAGAAGCGATGGAAAATGAAAAATTGAATTTCAAATGGGGAAGAAAAGAAAAATGAGGATGAAGAAGTTTGAAGTTAATTTATATTGTAAGTGAATTTGGGAAGAGGTAGGATGAGTGTAGTGTGTAGGATAGGGGGTAAACGTTTGAATGTTTTAGAAGAAATGACATGAAACGGTCAAAATGGTAAAGTATTTCAACATTTCAGAAAAAATAACACCTCAAATGATCTTCAAATTGGTTGAGTGATGCAATAGAATTGTAGTGCAATAGTGTGTGAAGTGATGGAGTGCAATAGGTAAGATTCTCCTATAGGCTATGGGTGTAGTGCATTGTTGGACTTGAGGAAATGAAGCGTGTAGTGAAGGCCTTGTGGTAAGTTAAATTCTCCTAAAAAGATGTGAAATTATTCCTTTTACAATGAAATTTTAACTTAAAGATTAATATTTTTAATCTTAAAATTTATATAATAAAATTAATTTAAAAATTAAAACAAAACAAAATTATTTATTTTGTAAATAATTATTTAATAAATTATTAACAAATTTGTTTTTTTAAACTCATTTTTTCATATAAATTGATAATAACTTTTTTTAATTGCAAAGTGAAAGAAAAAAAAATAATAGATAAATATTATTTATCTTATATTAAATTTAGTAAATAAAGTTAATTAATTTTATAATATATATTTATAATAATTGTATTATTGTATAAGTATAATAGGGAATGGAAAAATGGATTCTTGAAGAGAAAATTTCTCGTTTTTTGTTTTTTTTTAATAAATTAATAACACATTTTTTTAAACTCAGTTTTCACATAAATTTAATAATAGTTTTTTTTTTAATTCCAAAGTGAAAGAAAAAAAATAATAGATAAATATTATTTATCTTATATTAAATTTAGTATATTATTTATATATTAAATTTAGTAAATAAAATTAATTAATTTTATAATATATATTTATATTAAATTGTATTTTTTTATAATATATAGATAAATAATTGTATTAAATTTCTCACTTCTTTATTTTATTTTTATTTTTATTTTTTGTGGAAATCGTCTCTTGAAGAGACAATTTCTCACTTCTTAATTGTTTTTTGAAAATTGTCTCTTCAAGAGACGAATTCTCATTTTTTTTAAAATCGTCTCTTCGAGAGATGATTTCTCAAAATATTTTTTTAAAATCTCTTCAAGAGATGATTTCTTATATAAAAAAAAATGGAATTTTAGAAATCGTGTATTGGAAAGACAATTCTTTTTTTTATAAGTTTTTTAAAAGGTCATAAATTGTCCTTTGAAGAGACGATTTAAAAAATAAAATATAAAAATTTCCCTCCCTCCTACTTGGCAAAAACTACAATAGATTTGAAATTATTTTTCTCACTATATTAATTTAAGAATTATTTTTTAAAACTATCGTACTCTTATAAAAAAAGTTCCAATTTTGTCTTGTTTCCATAAGAAAAATGGATTTTTGATAAGAGTATAATAGTTTTAAAAAATAATTTCTAAATTACCGTAGTAGGAAAAATAATTCTAAATTTACTGTAGTTTTTACCAGGTATTTTTTTTTTTAAATCTTCTCTTCAAAAGACAATTTATGACCTTTTAAAAAAATCATATTTCCAAGACACGATTTCTAAAATTCCATTTTTAAGAAATTGTCTCTTGAATATACAATTTTGGCAAAAAAAAATTCTAAGTGAGAAATTGTCTCTTGAAGAGATGATTTAAAAAAAAAAAAAAAAACAGTGAGAAACTTGAAAAGACGATAACAAAAAAAAAAAAAAAATTAAGGAAGTGAGAAATCTTCTATTCAAGTGACGATTTCTCACTTCTTATTTTTATTTTTTTATTTCTAAAACCTCTCTTAAAAAATTTAAGAAGTGAGAAATAATATACTAATTAATTACTAATTAATATACTAAAATATATATATATATATATATATATATATATATTATAAAATTAATTAATTTTATTCACTAATTTAATATATAAATAATATACTAAATTTAATATAAGATAAATAATATTTACCTTTTTTTTTTCTTTCACTTTGGAATTAAAAAAAAAACTAATATAAATTTTATGTGAAAACTGAGTTAAAAAAAAAATTGTTATTAATTTATTAAAAAAAAAAATGAGAAATTGTCTCTTCAAGATACTAATTTTCACCAAAAAAAAAAAAAAAACCTTCAAAAATCCATTTTTTCATTCCTTGTTATACTTATACAATAATACAATTATTAATTTTACATATTTATAATAATTGTATTATTGTATAAATATAATAGGGAATGAAAAAATGGATTTTTGAAGTTTTTTTTTTTTTTGAAAATTGTCTCTTGAAGAGACAATTTCTCACTTTTTGTTTGTTTTTTTAATAAATTAATAACATTTTTATTAAACTCAATTTTCACATAAAATTGATAATAATTTTTTTTTAAAATTCCAAAGTGAAAGAAAAAAAATAATAGATAATATTATTTATCTTATATTAAATTTAGGAAATTATTTATATATTAAATTTAGTAAATAAAATTAATTAATTTTATAATATATATATTTTTTAGTATATTAATTAGGAATTAATTTAGTATATTATTTCTCGCTTCTTAGATTTTTTAAGAGAGGATTTTAAAATAAAATAAAATAAAATAAGAAGTGAGAAATAGTCTCTTGAAGAGACCATTTCTCACTTTCTTAATTTTTTTTTTTAAATTTGTCTCTTCAAGAGATGATTTATCACTTAGGAGAGGATTTCTCAAAAATGGAATTTTAGAAATCATATCTTGGAAAGACAATTTTTTTTTTTTTTAAAAAAAAAAACCCCTATTTCCTACTTGGCAAAAACTACAGTAGACTTAGAATTATTTTTGCTACTATGGTAATTTAAAAATTATTTTTAAAAATTGTTGTACTCTTATAAAAAATCCTAAGAAAAAGAGATCTAATAGAAAGTTGTCATGTTTCCATCCCTATTGTTAATTTGAATTTCTTAGTCATTAGGTAAATATAATATTGTGGAAATCATATAGCTATATGAATTTGCAGAAAATGGATTTGATTCTATATAAATCAATTTTAAACTTATAGATGGAATCTCATTTATTACATTTTCTCTTATGATTTCTCCGTTAAATCAGTTAAAGTTCCATTAAAGCAAAAGTGACTACAAAGACTATGCAAAAACAAACCACCACCAAACGAGCATTCTCCAAGAAATCATGCCCATACTGAAACTCATCCTCAGGTAATTATTTTATTGGCATCCATCGAATCCCATCTCAGAGCTTCACTGGGTGTTTGTCCTTGTACCCTTTATATATGTACTTTGTCTTAGGCATTCATTCATTTCATGTTCATAATACTCTTTTGCCCTATTTCTCTCTCTGTTGTTAGTTTGAATTTATAAGTCATTATATAAATGTAATATTATACTCATATTGTGGAAATCATATAGCTATATGAATTTGTAGAAAATGGGTTTGGTATGAATCACTTGATCCAATGGGTCTCAAATATATAAATCTATTCTTATTCCCACAAGAAGAGAAAATCAAATTCTCATACCTATTCCCTTGTGCATGTTTATTTATTTTAGAATTTTAATTTATATTAAAATAAATGTAATTTATCAACAAATGAATATTATGAATCTTTATATGAAATAGGAGACTTAGATATAGCTCTAATAAAAATACGTTTTTTAATCTAACAATAATTGAAATAAAAATTTCTAATCTCAAAGAACTTAGAACATTTGCAAATGGCAATGACAACTTCTAAACTCTAGAATTCTCTTTTAGACAATTGAAAAACAATACAATTGAAAAGGAATAACATGGAAGGAACTTTAAAATTAGAGGGAATAACAAAGATAAAATGTAACATTTTTCATAAATAAACAAAGGAGAGGCAAGAGAGTTTTAACTTGAAAAGTACTCCTAATAGAACTATCTGATTTTATTGTTACAACATATATTCCTTTAACTTTTGAACAAATCTACCCTTTATCTAAACTAGTGTTAAATTAAAATTTTGAATTTACTCATAAATTTTACTTATAATTCAATTGTTCTTATTAATTACTTTAAAATTATTTTAAATTCTTTTTCGAGTACAAGATAATTAATTTTATATCATCGATCATTGATTTTGTTTAACTTATAGGGTCCAGTGTTTTTTAAAATTTGTTTTTAAAAACTTGTTTTCAAAATAGAGAATTAAAAATAGATTTTTAGAGTTTTTAAAAACCTAGAGTGTTTGGCAAGATGTTTTTCGAAGTAGTTTTTTGAAACAAAAAACAAAAGGCTTGTTTGGATGAAAGAATTTGTATTATTTTTAAAAACAATGTATCACTTTTATTTTATAAAAATTTTATAAAATTAATTTATAATAATATAAAATCAAATTCAAGTTAAGTCTTATTAAATCCACAATTATATATGAGTTAAAGATAAATATTTTTTTTAATTATAAAACAATTTTTTTTATTGTAGTGAAACAAAAATTTCTATAAGATAAAGATAATTTTAATATTCATTTTTAATACAAGTCACTTAAGTACTTTAATTATTTCTTCTTCTTTTTTTAATTTTTTGTTTGATTATGATTTCTTATACTTTTTTTAGAAAAACTTTTAAAGGTAAAGAATCAAAAAAAGTTTTTTAATGTTTTATAAAATTAAGGATATTTGGTAAGTTATTATTATAAAAGGATTTTAAAAATAAAAAACAAAAAGATTTGTTCCCATAAATTGTTTTTTTTTTAAAAAAAATATTTTGATTTCTTTAAAACATTTTAAATTCAATTTATATAATATTAATTAATTAAATTTAATTGAATTCTCGTTGAAAATGAAAATAATTTTGTAATTACAAATAAATTTAAAAAATATATAGTTTTTAGTAAAACATAAATAGTAATATTATAATAAAATCATAAATTATATTTTTAGTAGAAAATATATTATTGTATTATATGCTAGAAAAAAGATATTTTATTATATTAATAAATTTGTAGTATTAATGAGTTTATTAATTAAGTTTTAAATTATTTTTAAAAATTAATAGACTTGTTAACAAATTCAATGCATTAAGTCTTGTTTAATTTGAAGTTAATTTGCCTAGCGAAAAAAAAAAAGAAAAATAATAATTCTATATAGAAAAGAAATAATAGAGTGAAATTGAATAAAGTTTCTACGTGAAAAAATACGAGGAACATCCTCTTTTTTGGCATTTGCACTTTTGCAATCATCTTCTTATTTTTATTACTAAGGGTGAAAACTCCTTTAGAGATATTGATGATATGTCATTTTTCTATTAATTATCTCATGCTTACTAAATTCCAAAAAAGATGTGGATCAAAAAATATATTTGCCATAGTAAGATAAGTACCATCTTTGGAATGTATTTTAACATTATCTTTACTCATGATTGAAACTTTGGATTTATTTTCAAAATTATCTTCACCTTTAAATGATTCATTTGATTGTGAAAACAATTCTATCTAATCACACATGTAATTGTTGCATCGTATATCAAGGCACCAAATATCTTTGCAATCTATATTTAAAATGTTGCCACATTGTAGGCTAATACCAAACTTTGCTCTACCTTGATAATGTTTGTCTGCTTTACTTGTTCATTCTACAATTTTCTTCAATATTCTGACTTATAGTTCTCATACTTTTGTATCTCGAGCACTATATGTGTGACTTATCTTTAGATTCAATAGTGTTATTCCTTCTTTTAGAATAATTTTTGTCACCAACTCCATCTTTTTAAATATAATCTATTTGTTAGTTGTTTTAGGATTCAAACTTGTTAGTTATTTTAGTAGTTAAGCTTAAATAAATAGTGTTTACTATGCTTGCTTATAATTCTTCACAATCTTCATCCCTTTAATAGAAATCTTCCATATACTAAAATTATTATTTTCATTAAAATACTCAATATTATATTTTATGCTAGACACCATCTTCTAAATAATCTTCCCATGTTCTTCACATTAGAGTCCATTGGTAAAATTGAAGCACCTAAACCTAAATGCAACAAGATTTATATGGCTTATTGAATCCCCTACTCCATGGGAAAGGGATATCAAATTTATTAATAAACTTAAAAAATACATATTCAAACCTTCTCAATCCCTCTCTACCCAAAGCCTAATACATCATTTACCTATCTTTCTTCACTTTTCCAATTGCTCACATTTTTACTTTTTTGTAAAATCCTACATAAAACAATATATTTATAGTCATATGGGCTAATATTAAACAGTAAGTTTCTTGATACTAGTCCCACTTTAAAAGTAATTTACTCAATAAATATTGACTTTGCTAAAAATAAAAAATAAATCAATTGAGTCAAAATTACCAACATTTTCCATCTATATCAGTGTGATTGATTTTTTGTACTCATTACTTATATATTATTGAAATATTTAAAATCTAGATAAAATTAAAAAGTTGGGGTAAATTGCTTAGGTATGTACTTTTTCACTCTTTTTAGGTAATTTCCTAATCATGAACACAAACTCATACAAATCATTGTAGAAAACTTAAGAACATGATATTAGCAACTTGATCTATACCAACATGATACTAGCAAAGCACACCATTCATGAACGTAATTATGCAATGCTCATATTTCAAGCTCCCTAATTGTGAACTTGCTTGCATCTTCTTTATATATATATATATATTGATGTAAAAATATGAAAAGTGCATTTTTTTTTGTCTTTATTGTGTTTCCAATGGTTTCCCAAAATCCTCTAAAAATACCTAAAATTTATTTTAGAAAAAAAACATATTTTTAAAATAATTCCTCAAAAAATAGTTTTTAGTCATAATCTTATCCAACATATATTTTTTTTTCTTTAAAGATATTTTTCAAGAACAATTCACAAAGAAGCCAAGATTTATGTTATTAACATTGATTTTGTTTAACACAATGTCCAAAAACTATATAATTTGTGGATTAACTTTATGGATATAACTTGTCTATAATTTGGATAAGTTTTTTTACTATAATTTGTCAAAAAAAATGTAAAGAAAAGAGAGATTGTGGTATGGTGGATGATAAATCCCAAATATTTGTAATCTAAAATATTCACAACAAATCTTATTAATAATAAGGATTAAATTTTTATTAGCATGAGTAATTAAGAGTTTAATTAGTTCCAAAATTATATAATTCAAATTGGGAGTTTAATAAATGTAATTTATCAAAAAAAAATTATAAATCTCTATATCAAATAGGAGACTTAGATATAGCTCTAATAAAAATACGTTTTTTAATCTAACAATAATTGAAAAAAAAATTCTAATCTCAAAGAACTTAGAACATTTGCAAATGACAATGACAACTTCTCTTCCAAACTCTAGAATTCTCTTTTAGAGTACCTGTTTGGACAATTGAAAAACAATACATCAAAAACTCTAGAATTCTGTTTTAGGGGGGTGGCTGTTCGAACAACTGAAAAGGAATAATATGGAAGGAACTTTAAAATTCTAGAGGGAATAACTAGGGATGGCAACGGGGCGGGGTGCCCCCCTCCTAACCCCGCCCCGTTTATTTAAAGCAATTCCCATCCCCGTCCCATTTAAAAAATTAAAAGGGGCGGGGCGGGCGGGTAAGCTACATTCCCATACCCGCCCCATTTAACTTTTTATTTAATTTTAATTTTATTTTTTTTTAAATTACTTTTTAAATTTTTAATTATATTAAAATAAATATATTTTATAAATAATTAAATTATTATATTTTTTGTAACTTATTTTATTAAAAATAATTTATTATTATCTATATATTAAAAATAATAAAATAAAAATTAAATTAAAATAATTTTAAATTTTAAATTAAATTTCATTTTAATTTTAATTTTATATATAATCGGGGCGGGGCGGGTTCGGGTATTAAAAAAAAAATCTCAAACCCTTCCCATACCCATTTAGGAAAATAATATCCCGTCCCATTTGGGGTAGGGCTAGGCGGGTACCCGAAATGACCCGCCCCATTGCTATCTCTAGGAATAACAAAGATAAAATGCAACATTTTTCATAAATAAACAAAAGAGAGGCAAGAGAGTTTTAGCTTGAAAACTCCTAATGGAACTATCTGATTTTATTATTACAACATAGATTCCTTTAACTTTTGAACAAATCTACCCTTTATCTAAACTAGTGTTAAATTAAAATTTTGAATTTACTCATAAATTTTACTTATAATTCAATTGTTCTTATTAATTACTTTAAAATTATTTTAAATTCTTTTTCAGTACAAGATAATTAATTTTATATCATCATTAATTTTGTTCAACTTATAGGGTTCGTGTTTTTGAAAAATTTGTTTTTAAAAATTGTTTTCAAAATAAAGAACAAAAAATAGTTTTTTAGAATTTTTAAAAAAACTAATATTTGGCAAAATAGTTTTTTAAAATAAAAAACAAAAAACTTGTTTGGATAAAAGAATTTATATTATTTAGAATAGAAAACAATTATTTTATGAATTACTTGTTCACACAAATTCCTTCATGACAATATGTTTGGCGACCAACATTATATTTTCGTCTCTAAAACTGCTACATACAACAAAAAGTACCGATACAATTTCTAAATTTTGTCACTAATACAAACATTTAATGAGAAAAAATGGTTTCCATATTAAAAATTCATCACTAATTTTTCTATTTCTTGTGGTGTCACTCCCCATAGACTTTTAAAAGCAAGTGGAATCTTTTCTATGTGATTCTTCTAAAGTCAATTTTTATTTATTTTTAATATAAAACATTATTAAAAGTACTCTTTCAATACACTTCCCATTTCCTATTTTTAAAAATTGATTTTAAAATTTAAGAAAATAAATAATTTTTAATCCTTCATTATTTTTAAATGATTTTAAAATTCACTAACTTTTTAAGATAAATCTTAAATAGTCTTGTATGTTATATTGTAGTTGCTATTTTTAAAAAATAAATAAATAAAATGCAAGAAGTGTCTTCTCTTTGAAATATTTTCGGGAAACACCACAAGAGCTTTAACTAGAGTGACTCCCAGACGGGTTCTTAGAGTTGTTTATTTGGAAGGCAGCTTCAAAATTCAACACTTCAATTGACTTTCAATCTCTTAAATTGCTATTGACTGGGAAATGAATTTTCAATAGTTAATGGAAAAGAACATGAGAGGCATGATTTGTATTTATTATCTTTCTTTTTTTTTTTTTTTGGCTAAAAGTTTAAAATATAATACTCTGAAAAATATATTATTTTTCATATATTTTAATCATACAAAAAATAAAATGATAAATATTTATTTATTTATTTTTATATTTCTAGCAAATTGGAACCCTTGAAGATAATTCTTTAAAAAAATCAATTTTTTTAATAATTATTTATTGTATGGATGAAGTTGGATAAGGAGGGGCTTAATTACATGCCATAATTTTAAAAGTTTTTTTTTTCTTGCCAAATTGATTACGTGTCCCAAATCCAAATTATCAAAAAATTTCATCAAATTCCAAATTTAGTTAAATTAGCAAATAAAAATCACATTTAGCTCTATCTCAAAAATAGTTTGTTTGTTTGTTTATTTATTTATTTTTTATGTGATGAAAAGTAAAAAGAACAAGAAAATAATAAGCTCGATGGGAAAATTATGGTATATTTGATAATTGTTTTAAAAAATAAATTTTTGGTTATTAAAAAAAAATAGAACATGTTTGAAAATTATAATTTTTTTTTTAAAAAAAAGAAAGCTTAGAAAAAAAAATGGTATTTTTAAAAATTTTTTTTTTTTGTTTTCATTTATTTTCTGAAGATTATTTTAAAAAATAATTATACATCTACATAAAATAATTAAAAATAAAATGTTACATATAAAAATTATTTTTAGAAATACAAAATGTAGGTTAAAAATGTATCAATTTCCTAAATACATATTTATTTTACAAAACATCAAAGAGTAGTTTTTACAAATTATTCTTAAAAACTGTTTTTTAGAAATATTTTCCAAAATAATTATAAAACACGGACTTACAACACTTTTTATTTTCTAGTTTTTTCAAAGCAAAAAATGGTAAGAAATCATAAACACAAATCATAATAGAATTCTCCCCATCACCCACATATTTCTTAAAACATAAATGGCAAATGCACTAATCCATTTCTTGGAAAAGAAAAATTTACAAGAAAAAAGATTAGAACAACAATAACAACAAAAATTAAGAAGAAAAAAATGTTAGTGCTAACAACAAAAACAAATCTTGTAAATAAATAGGATCAGTCATTGGGTTGGATCAACTGATGGATGCCATTGAAGATTGAAGAGTTTGATTGGAGCAGCAGTTCATCATTGGCTAGGGCTTCCACAAATTGCTTTGAAACCAAACATTTCTCCACAGAGTAAAGCTTCTCTTGAATCATTGGAGATGCAGTTGCTTGGAGTTCTTCTACATAGAATGCTTCCTCATTATACTGCAGGCAGGGAACAAAAATAAATATTTAAAAAGAGAAAAAAAGAAAAAGAAAAAAAGAAGAAAAAGAAAGCAGTGAAACAGAATTGACCTGAAGTGAACCCATAAGTTGAAGAATAGCAACTTGAGCCTGTAAGTATTTGACATACTTGAAAGCAGCTTGGAACATCTCAGCTGTGTTCATCTTGTTGCCACCAGGAATAAGCTTCCCAAGCTCTTGAGTTTTCTCAGTGATCTTCCTCCTCCTCTGCCGAGCCGCAATGCTCTGCGCCGACAAGCTCTCTCTACAGCCTTTCTTCCCACTGCTCTCCACACTTCCACAACCATAAAATGCTGGTGCAGTCTGGAACTCAGGCAGTGGAACTTGAAGTTGTGGCATCAACTCTGGAGGATGGGGGAAGTACCCAGGTGGAAAATCCATGTAGTGTTGATCTTCATAGGCCTTTTGGCGTTTCGGGAAGAGGTAGGACTCGAACTCTTGGAGCGGAAAGACTTCAGGGGAGAGGGAGATGAGATGGTCTGATGGGTAAGAGAAGTATGGGAGGAGATGGTGAGTGGAGTCGTCTGAGTACGAGTACTGATCTGGGTCGAAGAAGAACTGATCTGCCAAAGTGTCTGAAAATCCGAAATTTTCCTGGAAAGTGAAGAGGTCCTTGGAGAGCTCTGAATGTGTCGTTGGGAAGCTGCTCATCTCCGGGACAAGATACTGATCAGCTGTTCCCCAGTTGGTGCAGAAACTCAAAGCCATTGTGATCACAACCTGAAGAGCAAACAAACAGTTACAAGATGAAATTAAAAGAAGAAAGCAAAAAATGCAAGAAAAATTAAGTAGATTAAAGCTTAACAAGAAGGAAGTGAAATGGAAATAGAAAATTGGGAGAGTAATGAAGTAAGAATCAAAGAAAGAAGAAGAAATGAAGAGAAAGATATGGTACCGGTAGAGAAGAGAAGAGATTGTGTCCTAGAATGCTATCTAAATCTATCTACGTGGTCTGCTTGTTGAATGGGGGTAGACCTTGAAATGAAGTAAACAACAAACAAACTATACAAACTAATTATAACTGCACTATACCAGTATTAAGAACGCAGTCACTGCCCACAGAGAGAGAGAGAGAGAGAGAGAGAGAGAGAGAGAGAGAGAGATGGGGTGAGTGGGAAGTTAAGAGTAGGGAGAAAAATGGGGTGAGAGGATATGAGAAAACTGTGGAACAAGTAACCACCTCCTTGTTATCAGGATGCCATTTTCATTACTATTCTTTCTAGGGTTTTATTGCTCTAACCGTTACTCCTCAACAAAAAACCTCCGCCCTTTTTTTTATTTTTCATTATATTTTTCCTTAAACAGAAAGAAAAAAAACATAGAGAGAGGGATCAGTTTGTACTTTTATTTTTTTAATTATTTTTTTATTTGTTTATTTTTTAACCTTCTCTTTTCTTTTTAGGGTTTTTTTTTATCTATTTTGTGAAAAGACAATATTCTCCTGTTTACTTATAAATTAAGATTAATCACTTTCTGATATATATATAAAATAGGATTATTTAAGTAATGTTATTAAATGAGACACCTATTCCTTTTGACATGAGTAATAGTATTTAATTTTTTGTCATAATCGAATCTTAGGATGTGTTCAAACGTTTTCAAAATTTGAAAACAACCTTAAAAACTTTTTTAATTATTTTGTTTTATAATTTTCTTGATTTATTCTCTATCAAGGTATTATACATTTTTATATAATGTAAACATTTTTGAAGTATTTTTCATATTTTATATTTTACAAAGCTTTACAAAAATACTTAAAAATATGTCAAATTTGTTTTCAACAATAACATGTTTTCACGAGAAAATGTTAAAAACATGTTTTCAATAAAAAAAATTTGACAAACATGTTTTTCAAATTAGAAAACTATTTTCTCTATTAGTTTGTTCTTGCAAGAGTGAGAGTCTAATATTTCTATCGATTTTCTCCGTTAGATGTTTTCAAATACAACGGGAAAGTGCTTATCATCTTAAATTTTGGTGATTGTATTTGCATCGACGGAAACCATAAATTTCATACACGATACACATTATAGGGGAATATGATAGATTTTTTTGTTTTTTCTAATTTAGATAGTGAATGAAGTTATTCTATTCTATTCATTAGTATTGATCATTGATACTGAAAAAAAAAAAAAAAAATTCCTCACAATCCATGATCTATACTAGTTGCACTTATACCCTAGTATATGTTGTTGAGGACACCCCAAAAGACTAAGAGATTTTGTGACATTTCTCATTTGTTCTCTTGTATTTCTAAAGAACAAAAAACTAGTTTTAAAAATAATTGTCAAACATTATCTCATCATTTAGTGCAATAATGATAATGAATTGAGTGATGTTAAACAGACATAATAAGATATGCTTATGTAACATCAATGGTAAATCATTTCTATTAAATTTTACGAGTCATTTTTTTTCAAATTATTAGACTAAAAAGTGAATGTAGGTGAAAAAAAAAATCTGTATGAGTTGAGTTCAATTAAAAAATTTTGCTATTACCTCTCACCTCTTTCCTTCATAATTTAGTATTTTCATTTAAATATGTAACAAATTTTTAAAATATTATGAATTTACTATAATAAATAATTAAATACTGCTATTCTTTATATCAAATATTGATTTAATTTCTTATTTTTTTAGATTTTTTTTAAATATTACAAATATGGATCGACAATGTGGTGTAACATACTTTGTGAACATGACATATGTTTTTGTAAATATATAAAATAAAATAAAATAAAAAGAGCTTGGATTTATCCTTCTTTTTTAGTTCCTATATTGATAAATGTTCTAATATATTTTTGTGTGGAGGCGCATTAAAAATGAAAAAAAAATAAAAATCGAACTATAAAAAAAAAAAATTTTTGTTCTATTATAATTTTTTTATTTATTTTACATTTGGAGCTATTAATGTTATTTAAATTTTATGTTTTGGGGCTAAATCGGGGATAGTTTAGTCTTTTTACCTAAGCATGACGTGGCAAAGCGGTTCAGCATTATACGAAGCACGTGGATAATTCCTATTGTTAACGGCTTAGTGGTGGAATTGGGAAAAAGCGGCGCGGATGGCGGCTAATTCGTTTGATTTACATCCACGTGTCTAGTGGCAAAAGTTCAGGTGGTCTCAAGACCACTGAAAACAGTTGTACACCCGATAAAATCCTTACATGGTTGAGCACCTTACGAAATCCACTTGGTGTCACCAATTACACCAAGGATTAAAATATCCAAGTATATCGTATATCCGCGATATAGTTAATATCCATTGATACTAATATATCCATCAATTGATATTTTTGAAAATTTTACCTATAATTTATCGAATTTTCGATTTTTTTCGTGTTTCAATCGATATTTCACATTTAACTGATTTTTTATTTATTTATTATTATTAATAAATAAATTATAATTATTTTATTTTAT
This sequence comes from Vitis vinifera, assembly GCF_030704535.1. NCBI lineage: Eukaryota > Viridiplantae > Streptophyta > Magnoliopsida > Vitales > Vitaceae > Vitis > Vitis vinifera. The sequence continues at coordinate 16,062,057 of NC_081814.1, forward strand.
TTTTATATTTGATTTAATTTATTACCAAAAATATAAAAACACAATTTTCTTAATAGGTATTTTTTTTATAATCTATATATTTATTAAATATAATAAATATAAATATTAAAAAAATTATACATATATTATTATTTATTTGATATCATTAAATACATTAATGGATCATAATTTTAATATTAAATATATTTTAAAATTAGACATATTATCATAATAATATTATAAAATAATCTATAATACAACTTAATAATAAATGTACATTTATAAATTTATATATATATATATTGATGTAGAGGATATTATTATCAAATATGACAAAGTATATATATAAAGTTATTTTTTAAAAATAACTTTAAAATATTTATTTTTACTTTTTATATAATTTTTTAGAATTTTTTTTAATATTTTCAGAATTTTTATTCGATATTTTATGTTAAAATATCCATCAATATATTTTTCAATATATCCAATATATCCAATATATCCATAAAATTAAAATATCAATATGATCGTGATTACAATATTTTCATCATTCGGTGAAACTCATAAAGGTTCACTCGTCTAAATCAATCCAATCCCAAAGAAATTGGATGAGCTGACTTAGTCCAAAATGTTGAATTGGAAAAGGTACAAAGCATAAAATTAGGATGAGGGGAAATTAAAGTAAAGAGTAAAAATGACGAGAAAAATAATAAAAATAAATAAATTTAAATTAAATATATTTTTAATAATCAATGTTAATTATTAAAGTGATAGGTGTTGAGTTATTATTGCATTTGGTTCTAGAATGTATTAAGGAAAGAAAAAAATATTAAGAAAAATAATTTTTGGATATTTGGTTATAATATAAAAAAAATTAAATATAATTAAAATTAATTAAAAATTTATATATTTTTAAATTATTTAAATTTTATATAAAAGAGTTAAAATAAATTAAATGAACTTCAAGTAGTATATTAAAATAATTAATTTACTTCAAATCTATTTTTTTCCCTTCAATTTCTTTTATTCTCTATGTTCTTTCCCATTCATGTTTTCTTTCAGATTATCCGAAATCAAACATAACCCTAAGAATGAGGAAGAATTTTTTTCACCTGTGATTGAGTCTCAAGTAAAAATTAAGATTAAGATTAGTAATAATATAAAATAAAATTGTAAAAATATTGAATTTTGCACAAAATTCATCCTTCCATTAGTAATAAAATATGAAAACAAAATAAAAATAAAATAGTAAAAAAATACTAGTTGTGCCTAAATTCTTTTTTACTCTCAATAAAAAAATAGGAAAATAAAATACAAATAGAAAAAATATACATAAAACTAAAATCTAACAATAAATTAAAAAGCTAGAAAATGGTAAAAAAAAAAATTATTAGTTTCTACTCAAAATTAATCTCTCAATATCCACTTTTTTTTTTTTCCAATCTCTCTCTCTTTTTCTTCCATTGTTGTACATTTTTTTTATTTTGGATTCTTTCTTTATTTTTTAAATTAAAAAAGAAAGACTAAATGGAGTAACAACTTCAAATACATAATTTTAAAACGAGTCTTCCTCAAATTATAATGCCATAAGATAAAGTAAAAGGTGGTTTAAGACAATAGATTGTTAGAAAAGTAGGCATCAAATGATTATTGAGAGAATTGAGGATTTTTTTCACTTGAAGTACCAACCAAGTGCTACTCCCAACATTATTTGATTCCATAAATTCTAAAGTTAATTTTTAAGAATTTGTCAAATACATAATTATTGAAAAATGGATTGGAAAAAAAAAAAACCACTTCAAGTATCTAAAAATTACACTACTACAAAAATAATATATGATGTCACTATTTATGGTGTCGCATTTAAAATAATGACACCATTGAACTTAAAATTTATAAAGGTGACACATCATATAAAAAATCTTCAATTAGGATAGTTAGATGATGCTAATTTCATATTTACGGTGTCATTTTTTGGAAGTGACACCATATGAAATAAAAAGTTTTAAATTTTATAACTTAATGGGTCCTTTTTAAAAATAGTGAGTAGGAACAATTTATGAAAAGCCCATTGTTTCCATATATACATTAACTAATATAAAAGATCTTATTGCTTAACCCTAACCATCGTTTTCTTCTCCTTCTTCTCACACCCATGGTCGGCAAACCCATAATTGATATTCTTTGCTTCGTAAAATCTCCGGTAAGTCAAAATCTCTTATCTACCATCTTCATTTTTTTTATTAATGCAAAAAACTTTGTTAGTATAATTGTTTTATATCTCTTGATTTAGTATATCTATGATGTGGGTTTTGTAAATGGTGTTTTTTATTGAGTTCCAGGGAAGTAAAAACTAGGTTTAACATTCTAACATATTTTTTGTTTCATTGCTAATAAGCCCCAAAACAAATGAAAACAAGAAAAATGAATTATTTTTAAAAATTTTGTCTAATTGAGAATGAGAGATACACTAGTTTGTAGTAATTTTTCGCATGAAATAGTATTTTATTGAAGACTTGACTATATTTGATACTTTTTTCCACCGTGCTAGGAGCTTTTTGGTGAAGTCTAACAATAGAGATTGACATCTACTACAAGATGATACTCAATTAATCCAAAAGCACTTAAGTTATTTAGGGTTTTCTTCGGTTAACCTAAGAAAACATTCCCACTTTCTTTGTATTGAGTCACCTAAATAGAATAGGATATTGGGTATCAGAGTCGTAAAGGGTATTATAAATATGACTTTTTTTTTTTAGAGTCACCTACATGGAATGAATTATTGGTAGGTGAACAAAATATTGGGGTGATTGTAATAGTTGAATTAGTAAATGGAAGATAAGTGTATGTTGCTTTGTTTATTCTATAAAAACAATAATTTTAGTAGTTGAAATTTACATGCTTTGTTGTTTTATAAAAACAATAATTTTAGTATTTGAAATTTTAAAATGTGAATGAAATGCCTGAAAATATGTTTTGAAAAATAGGATAGTAATAAATGGAAAATAACTCATTTCCTAAAAATATTTTGATAAATTAAAATAATATGTGGTTAAAATATATTTTTGTTAAAGTATTTAAAAATGAATCAAAATATTAATAATTGTTATTTTGTTTGAAAATAATTTAGGAATATAAAATAATATTGGGGATAATTTTTGAGTTTAAATTGGGTTATAAATGGTTAATTTTTTTAGGACTGTCCTTTTTGAAAATAATCCAATGATAATTTTTTTAAATAAGAATGTTGAAAATAATTTTAAAAATAAAATTTTGTTGGTAATGATTTTTCTAAAAGTATTTTAGGCATAAATGGAAATTTCTTGTATGAAAATAAGAGAATTTATATATATATATATATATATATATATATAATAGACATAAAAATAGACTTCTTTGATATTTAATAAACAAGTGAATTTTTCTCTAAAAAAAGAATAAAATAAGAATTTCTCTAGATAATAAAATAATTTATATATGAGATAGTTTTCAATAAGAAAGTTTTGAAAATAAATTTGGGATAAAATATTTTTTAGTAAGTTTTGTTTAGATAATTCAAGAATAAAGTGGTTTATTAACTTTTCTTAAAAAATAACATTCTTCTTTCTTTTTTGAATTGATCAATTTTTTTAGAAATAAAATTGTTAGATTCTATTTTTTGTAAATGTTTAAGAAATTCTAAAAAATTCTTTAAAAATGAAATGACCTTTCTACCACATTCCTTGTAATAAATAATTATTTTTTTTATACATATTGTAAAGTAAAAAAAAGTCTTTGTTTAGTTAACCTAAGAAGACATTCCTACTTTTCTTTGCGTTGAGAGTCACCTAAATGGAATAAAATATTCAATATCATAGGAGAGTAAAAAGTATTGTAGAAATGATTTTGTTGAGAGAGTTATCTAAATGGAATGAGATATTGGTAGGTGAATAAAATATTATGGTGATTGTAATAGTTGACTTAGTGAGTGGAGGAGAAGTGTATGCTTCTTTGTTTATTCTATAAAAACAATAATTTTAGTAGTTGAAAACGTGTATGAAATGACTGAAAATATTTTTTGAAAAATAAGAAAATAATAAATGGATAATAGCTCATTTCCTAAAAATCTTTTGATAAATTAAAATAACTTGCAGTTAAAATATATTCTTATGAAAGTATTTAAAAATGAACCAATATATTAATAATTGTTATTTTGTTTAAAAATAATTTAATAGTCAAAAAATAATACTGAGTTCAAATATGACTACTTTGTTATGAGATTCATTAAAGAAATAATTGTTGATTTTACAGTTATTGCATCAAAGGTTTTACTCATTTAATGAATTGTACATAATTTCATACTTTCAATTATTGTGATATTAATGTTATTCTCATTTGATTTCAGTTTGATGACAAATAAAACATATTCTCAAGTAGAATTTGATGAAATTAGAGAAAAATAGATTACTTTTGTGTTATAACTAATCATGAATCATATTGATGTATTGTGATCATTCATGGTAAGTCCCTTAGTTGTTATATGATTGAATTTTCCATTGATATTGTATAACATTACTTATTCTTTACGAACTATTTTTATACCAAAATGAGAAAAAGGAAAAAGAAAAAGAATACTTAGATTTGTTTATTGTTTATAGCATCACATTTTTATTTTCAATAAGAACTCTAAAACTAATTAAACTATGAAATGCAGGTATACACTCTTGGGAGGACAATATGAAGAATAAAAAGAAAGGAGAAAGAGGCAACAAGATTTAGGTTTTTAGATATGACTCTTATGTCATACATTATAGGACATAAATGTTACTTTATTTGGAATTGAGAATTTTGGGTTTTTGGATGCAACTCTTGTGTCATTTTATGGTTAGCCGGTTTTATGCATATGAAATGCAAGTATACATGAATGTTGGGAAGCTTAATATTTCTAAATCATGTTTTAATGTGTATTCACTTTTCTTTTTTAGTTTTGGTGGGTTTGATGTGTTTGATGTACTATCATTTTGTGAACATTTGATATACAAATATTATTGGATGATGTAATATGTTACAAATTAATTCATAAGCATAATGAAAATATAAGTTAAATGTAATATGATTATTATATTTATGGACAATTTACACAGGTTAGTCTTATTTATTAATAAGCATTACAAAAATCTACAAACTAATCAACAAAAAACAACCATATCTTCCATAATCATTTACAATGATGTGACACCATAAATTAAAGGTGATACATTTAACGTGACATCATAACTCAAAGATGATGCATTTAATATGACACCTTATATATCTCATACAACTCTATATCAAATTAAGCATTACTAAAAATATATGGTGTCTCTTCTGAATGTGTCACCATTTATCTGCTTTGGTGTCGCTTCCAAATACGTCACCAATTGATACCCTCTATGGTGTCAGTGGATAAGGTGACGCTATGTTGTAGTGACACCCTATGTTTATAGTGACTTATTATAAATGTCACCATATATCTTTTTCCTTGTAGTGTTACCAATGATTTCACCTTTTAAGTTCAGTTACTAAGTATACTAACAAGAGCAAATGGTGTGAAATAAAACCTTACTAAGTACAATAAATCTTGATAAATGAATGTTTGATAAATTAATAATTTCATTTAAATAATAAAATCTTCTAATCCTAAGTTAGGCCAATTACTAAATTAATAACCTTGTTGAATAAATAAAATAATAATATTTTTTAGAAATCATTAGGGCCCAAAAAAATATATAAATTAATAATTAATAAAGTATATATATAATAAATAAAAATTTATAATATAACAAATAGAGCTTTATAATATAATATTGAGTGATTTTTTTATAACTTTTATTTTTTTCAATTTACTTTTTCTTGAAATCATCACATAAACTTTTTTATCTTCTAGGGAATTAAATTTTGACCCCATATTTCATCGTTTTAGAATCTTTTATCTTTTACAATTAATAATCTTAGTGTCTCATAAGCTTTTATGTACTAACTTTTTTTATCAAATTCATTGTTTTTAGATTTATAAGTCATACATATACAAGTATTGTACAGTAAAAATATAATTTTTTTTATATAAATTAATAAATTATTCATTTATCAATAAATCAATAACCCTACTAAGATAACAATTTCTCTTGGTTTGAAGAGCATTATTTTATAGAGGTTTTACTTTACATTTACTAAAGCAAGTGGTATGAGATTTAAACCCCATTAAGCACACTTACTAGAACAAGTAGTGTGGGATATACTCTTAAATATTTTGAGATTTTGTTCACAATGTTTTGTTCAAAATCAATTTAATTCTTTAAGGATGAAATTAGTTCAACTTAAATGAATTAATTTTCATATCTTTAGATGAATTGGTGATGTTAGCGATAGGATTCTAACTAGGAACCAATAAAGGATGAAAGAATTGGCATACTTGTGCAAAACATCTAAACTAGAATCCAAAAATGTAGAAAAGCTTTACATAATGAGTTATAAGTCTTAACAATGCGTGAAGAATTAAATTAGCAATTAGTTCATCAGGAATGATGTTTAGGAGTTAGTCCCTAGATCTTAATGAATAAATGTAAATTGAACCATGTAAATTTTCAAGAATAAATTATATGAAAATGGTGTTGTTGTAAGGAACAAAGTTAGACTTGTTGCTTAAGGACATGCCCGAACTATAAGCATTGACTATTATAAGGCTTTCACACCTATCGCAAGGTTAGAATCCATTAGGATATGCTAGGAATACCAAATTGCTCCATTCTTTGTCCTTGGATTAATAAAGTGCATGCAATTTGGCCCTAGGCTTCTCTAGATCTAATCAAAGTGGAAATATGACATAAAAAACCAATAAGATAATTGATCCATAGAAGTAGTGAACATACATGTGAAATGGATTTTCCCAGATCGATTCCAAGTTAATGGAGTAATGAAAACACTATAGAGCTTGTCTACTTGGTGTTTTTCCACCTAATCTCTTCTCACACAGCTTTAGACATAAGAAAAGTGTGGGTTTTTCTCTTCCTCCTTGAGAGTGGCTAAGGTTTCTCTTTCTCTCTATGGGTTTAAGTGACTTGAGCCCAAGTTGGATTTAGATTACGTAATCCAACCCATTTAAGTCCTAGTTAATTAATTAGCCTTATTAGGCTCCAATTAATTAATTAACTTAATCTAGAAAGTCAATTCATAAGATCTAATGCAACCTTAAGCTTTTGCCAAAGTGCCCTTATGCACACTTATGAACCAAATAAAATGTGCCTCTTATTAGGATAGATCCCTTAAAAGTAAAACATAATATGACAAAGTTAGACTTGAGCTTCCATTTATCCATCATTTGCATACATTGATATTGATTTAAGCATTTAGACTCATATCACTTGTATTATACATGACTTGGGTGCATTAAGAGTTTCATATAAAATACGATTTATGGGTTTCTTACAAGATGATAAGTAGTTTATAGTTGATTCAGGGAATTAGCAATCAAGTAGAGACTGTAGTGTACTACCTCCTAATTGGAGGGATGACTTATCTTAGTTATTATGATAGGTTTCCCATATTAGATGCATTAGTGTGTATAGTTTATACATTGGATATGACCTACGGTGAATCATGACATAAAACTATCGGGTTGTCATGATTCACCATGCAAGCTACTATATTGCATGGACTCTCAACCTTGAGTGGATATTGAGTATATGCTAAAATCAATAAGAGGCTTTGACCTGTGGGTAAGATCTTAATGTAATTATATATCCCTACGGATTAGGTCACTATTGATGGTGACGAAAAATATTCTTAATAAAGGTACTATGATATTTCATGAAATTGAGACAGTGTGTTCCCATGGGTGATCCTAAGAACATGTGATCAGGAAATATATGGTCGTAGTAATTCCTTTACTGGAATTTGACATATGCCCCTTAGAGCTATTGTATGTTAGTTGATCATATAATAGGAGGGTTTGTAACTCAAGGATTAGAGATAATTGACCAATTTTCTCTATTATCCAAAATACTAAGCTTTTTACGTAGTAACTATGGTCAAGAAAAACCAGAGAAAGAGTCACTACGACTTTTGTAGTACTCCAAGTATTGTCCTCAAGGACTAGCTTATGGAAATTGTCAATACTAGGATAAATGAATTGCTTTTGTTTGCATCCTAAAGTAAAAAAACAATAAGTGAAGTAAATTTTATGTAGTGAAACTAAGTAAAAGAAATTAAATTAATAACAAAATGAATATTGATTTTTAATTCAATTGATTCAAGTTTGGGGCTTTCCACAATTTAACTTAAGGTATAGAAATAGAGAGAACAAGATTTTCTTAAAGTAAAGTGATTTTAGGGTTTTAGGGTATTTGGTCATTCGCAATCAACTTGAGTTTTATAACTTAAAACAACATAGAAAACCTAATTTTTCCTTTTTAAAACTGATTTCTAAAACCATCAAATGAATGAGATTGATTACTAGTTTAAGGTTTGACTTTTTAACCCTTTCTACTCCTTATAGCTTTGTTTTGAGGCAAATAGCGATAAGGAAAACTGGGATAACTAATGATCAAGAGTTACCAAGAATCACTAGTATTAAGTCATAACCTATTAATCATTCCCTAAACTAACTCACAAGGATATCATAAAAAAATTGATCAATTATAATTCAACCAATAATTAATCTCATTGTTATAATGATTTACCCATTGTCCCTATAGGTTTCCTAACCCGTAAGTTTTCATGCTTCAAGCCCTAAGTTGGCTTTTTAGCCTCTCATGGGGGTGATGTCACATTCACAGTCTATAATAGAGTAAAAAAATCATAATTTAAATAAAAAGAAACTAAAAACAATATATTTAATAAAGAAGAAAAGAAAACAAATCAAAGTTCTCATTTTTTTCCCCACAAAGTTTTCAAACTTTAGAAAAATGATCCAAGATTCCTAAACCCTAGAATTAAGAGAGTTTATGTAATATCATCAATTAACTAACATGTGGCACACTCTTAATGGCCACTTAGTACAAAATAATTACATAAAAATGACTAAAAAAAATAATAAAATGGTAATTTCTAGTTGTGTGGGGCCCACTTTGGGCGGATAGAGTGCCCTAGATGCAATTCCTGAGGTAGAGGAGGTGATACATCAAAGTGGTAGTGGGTGAATTCAAAATTGGGGTCATTTCGAATTGGATTTCAAATTCATAAGTTGGATTTCAAATTCATAAGTTGAATTTTGAAATCACTTAGAAATGGTTATTCAACTTTGTGCAATTGTCTTCAAATGGACATAACTTCTTCATTTCAGCTTCGATTTGCGCATCATTTAAGGAGTTAAAGTCCTGAATTCCCGATATTCAAAACGATATATACTATGCTTAAAATGGACTTCAAGAAATGCTTTAAAGTTGTCCTCAAAGTCAAAGTACATGTTGCCACCAGATTTTGAGTTCTAAATTTCCATGCAACTTGATGAATCTTGCTTCATGTTTCATTTCCCATGTTTGCTTGCTTTCTTTCTTACTCCATAATGGTCATTTCTCATCTCCCAAACTCATGATATCCTCATCTTGCCTTTCCTCATAGTTCATGAGTCTTGACTCACTTATTTCCTCATTTCCTCATTTAACCCCTTCTTGATCTTTCAAAATCTAAAGTGATTCAACTTGCACCCTTTTCTACCCTTGAACTTGAGATAAATCTCCAAAATACAAGTTAAACTCATGGCTAGGGTCTTTACATTAATTTAGGTAAAGTTGGGTGATTTGAGTGTCATTTGGTGCACAAATCATATTGAATAGTGTCATTAGAGCACATATTTTGGCTTCAATCAATAATCCTGATGGATTGATAACACTACCCTATTAGATTATGGATACTAGTTCATGGGGAGTCTTCATGCAATTTCATAAGATAATGAGCTTTAACTCATTGTAATTTCATAAGATACTACAGTGTTGTTGACTCTCTTTAGTAGAATATTAAGTCAACTTTAGAATTGGATTCTAAGGAAGCCAGTATTTTTCCATGAACCCAATGATCCCTACTTGAGCTCCTAGTTCATAGTGACACATTTTATTTGAGGGATTTAAGTTTCGGGTTCATAAGTGTGCATACGTTTTGGTAAAAACGCAAGGTTGCACTAAATCTTATGATTGTCTTTTTTAAAAGGGGCTCATTAATTAATTAAAGCCCAATAAAGCTAATTAATTAATTATGATCCAGGTGGGCTGAAGTCACTTAAGTCCATAGGAAGCCTTATAAATACCCCTTAGGGGTTAGAATTTTGGACTTTTTTTATGTCATTTTGCAAATAGCCTCCAAAGAGAAACCTTAGCCACCCTCATGGAAGAGAAAAGTTTACCCTTCTCTTGTGCCTAGACCCATGAAGGGAGAGATTGAGTGAAAGGCTCTTGGGTAGACAAGTTTTATGATGACTATTGCAATTTTCGGCATCTTAATAAGATGAGATTTGGTATGGGAACATCTAGATCGCAGGTTTGAGCATTTAATTTCTAAATTTATGTTAATTATTGGTTTTTGAAACCATTTTTCCCATTAGGTTAGATCTAGAGAGCTTAAAGATAAATAGCATGTACCTTATGAGATCCAAGGCTAGGGAAAGGAGTAATCTAGGGTTCCTAGTGACTGGTATTAGAGTTGTAAGGTAGGTTCTAACATGTTAGATCCCTTAGGGTGTGCTAACTCTATTTTGCATGGTTGTTTTATTCATTCCATGACCTAAAGAGATGAATGAATGATTTTTTACTCATTCATATATATATATATATATATATATATAGATAGATAGATAGATAGATATATGAATATGAAATTCATAGTTGTGGTTGTATTTTTTTTTATTCTTTAGATTGGGTTTATACCTCATAAGGGGTATCTTTGTAAATTTTTTTTCAATAGATGATTTGTAAGCTCTATTATAGTAGCATATGATTTTTTTTTTCATTATTATAAATTCTTTTTTGTTTTTTATCCATCTATGGTGACCTGTAATAAAAGGACTTTTGAAACCAAGAGAAAAGAAGAATTCTTGGTTTTTTTTTTTTTTTTTGAGATCTATGACAACACAGTGATATTGACTTTAACTCAAAATTATGACTGCCTCTCATATGTTTCTTAGGGAAAATTATATATGGTTTTGAAACTTAAGAAGTCAAGAATCCAATGTTTCAAACGTTTTGCAAATTGAAGTTGAAACGAGGAAGATATGAACGATTAAAACAAAGTTGCACAAAGAGCATGCTATTTTAAGATTGAGTTTGGGTAAAGGTTTTTTTTTTTTCTTTTGGGCTCAGTTTTGGACTTCTCGTTGGGCTCAATTTTTTTAAAAAAAAATGGAAAATAGGGTTTTTAGGGTTTTTCAATTTTGACTAACCCTAATCTTTGCTTGCAAGGCTATTTGTTAATTTGGATTTGGAGATATGCAAAAAGATCCTTGAAAGATGACAAATTTTTTTTATTTAATTATTTCCTTGATTATATTTTTATGCTATATTTGTTTTGGCATGTGTTATAGCATATAATAGAATATTTTGACATTCTTAATTGAAAATAAATTTTCATATAGTTTTTAAAATTAGAAAAGTTATTTAAATTAGAATGTGCATGGTGAGGAAATTTTATTTCAAGAAAAAGTTATGTTGGAAAAGCACTCAAAGCTCTTTTTCTTTTTAAAATTAATTCTTAGATATTTTAATTTTAGTTAAAATCTTATCAAATCTTTGAGATCTCTATTTTTTTTTAAAAGGAAAAGGTCTTCATTTTCCAAATATTTATAAAATAAGACTTTTCATATTTTGCACAAGATTCCAATTTAAAGAAAATAAGTTAATTTTGGAAATTTATGATAGATAATTTATAATTAAGAAAGTTACCAAAATAAGTGTTATAAAATAAAATATTTTGGTATTCTTAATATATTTTCATGAAAGTATCTTTCCAAATATTATTTATTTAGAATTGGATGTTGCTATTTTTCGGTTGTTATTTCCTTTTAGAACTTTCCTTTTAATTTAGGTTAGGTGGTTCTTTGGGCTCTCCCACCCAAGGAGAAGGAGAACATCACCTATGGTGGTCTTCTAGGCTTCTTTCCCCTTTTGAGAGAAGAAGGATAGTACCAAGTGCTAGGAACCCTGAATTTCTTTGTTTCTAAGCTTTGGATATCTTAGAATGCATGCATTTATCCCTAGGCATCTCTAAATCTATTGTAGGGGAATAAATGATAATAAAAACCATTATTAACTATAGATCTAGAGATGTAATACTCATACCTATAATTTGGATGTTCCCACATCAAAATACATTCGATGAAGATAAAACTTGTAGTTTGCAAAGGTCTCATACACCCAAAGTCTTCCACCCAATTACTTTGATCACGACCTTGGCACTCTAGAGGGTGGGCTTTGGAAGGGAGGAAGTTTTGATTTTTCTCTAGAGGTGGAAGATGACTGTCTAAAGCCATGGAAACCCCAACCTTAACCTTTAAGGGTTGTTTATAGGGTTCCTTTACTAGGCTTAGTGAATTAAGTCCACCAAGGTTTGAGTCACTTAATCTAACTCAAAACAAGTCCTAATTAATTAATTAACTACAAAGACTTGTCTAATTTATTAATTAGCCCAATCCAAAATCCTTGTTCACTGTCCTTTATGCAACATTATATAATTACCAGAATGCCTTTATGCATAAGAATAAACCTACAATCAATCCAACCCTCATAAATTGTGTTGACACGGTATATGAGTTGAAAATAGGGACCATTGGGACCTATTGGGGTCCTAGCTCCCTCAGAATCTAATTCTAAAATTGTTTTAACATCCCACTACAAAGAATCAACCACACTCTAATACCCTATGTAAATAACAATAAGACGAAACTTGGGTCTGCGACCTACTATCTATTGCATGCAAACTCCTCATGAATCGATGTCCAAAATTTAACAAGGTAGTGCTATCATATATTAATACTTGATTTACAAATCTCACTTATTGTGTAATCAATTGGGAAACCCATCCTGAAGGTCAAGACAAGTCATCCCTCCAATTATGAAGTAATGCATTATAGTTTCTACTAGATTGCTTAAATCCATGAATTGATTATGAACAACTTATCTACTTTCAAAGAACCTATGACTTATAGACTTCGTATAATTTCTAATATACCCAAGTCATATACAATATAAGATATATGAGTTGAATGCTTAAATCAATGTTAATGCATAAAAAGGATAACAAGGGGACAGTCAAGTCTAACTTTGTTATATCATGTCTTGCTTTTAAGGGCGTAATCCCAAAACCAAGTCCTTTAAGCTCTCCAAAACTTGTACTTGGAAAACAACCAATTGTCTCTTACTTATAAATCTTCGATTGTGTTATATACATACCAATTGCACCTACATAATACACTAAAATGCATACCCAATAAAGACTTGTGATTTATGTAGGTTTTGATTTTTCATCTATCATAAAATATGACGAACCTTTAACACATGATGCTCTTACAACATACTTTGCATATTGTCATTTTCATAAAACTATTTTCCCAACATTAAGGGGAAAAAAGCTTATTCCAAAAAAATAATGAGAAATTTTTTAAAATACATCAACTTTGTTTCATCTTGATCTTTGTAGAAATTAATGTGAACTAGAAGTTCAAAGAATCATTCATTTGCAAAAACTTGCAAACCAATTACCAACGATATTCATTAATACAAAAAAAAAAAAAATGACAAAGTCACATATTTTGACCACAAATACCTTTACGCAGATTGATGCTACCAATTTATAAAATGTATCTAAGATATGCCTAAAGTACAGTAGACTTGTTGGTTCAAAGGATTTAATTCATTAAAAAAGGAGAACACAAGGAAAACCGGAAACTCTTAGAGAGGCCATAAAAATAATTGATTAATCTAAAATTGACAAAGTTACGACCCTTAAAGAGGTGCAAATAAAATAGATAGCCTTTTAAAAGGCACATATTGAATAATTAACCCTTAAAGAAGTACAAATTAAACTATTAACCCTTGAAAATAATGGGATTTCAATAAGTTGTGTATACATGAGAGAAAAATGAAATTTAAAAAATATTAATATTAACAATATATTGTTTTCCAATTGACCTTTGACGTCATACGAAATTTGATGAGGATCTTGAACCATATTAAAATGTGAAAGAAGATCAACAAAAAAAAAAAAAAAAAGGCTAAAATGGAAAGAAGCCATGCAAGCAAAATTAGACTTGTTAATAAAATGAGAAATATTTAGATCTATAGTCTAAATGCGTAAAAATGTAAAGATTGTTGGGTATAAATGAGTATTTATACAAAAGCAAAATGGGAAAAATAAAATAAAATTAATATAAAATGTGATTAGTAGCTTAAGATTTCTCGTAGAAGCTTGATATTGATTACAAGGAAGCATACTCTTTTATCATGGACACAATCATATTTTGATTTTTAATTAATTTGGTAGTCTTAGAAGGAATGAATATGCATCTCATGTTGTTATGACATATTTATATTGGTTCATAGATAATAGTATATACATGAAAATCCTTAAAAGATTTCAATTACCTAAAGCAAATACTACAAAGTCTCATAGCATATATTCAATCAAGTTACAACAAAATTTGTATAGATAGAAGCAATTTTGACACATGTGGTATAATTGTCTTATCAAATACTTATTAAAAGAAGGGTATGCAAACAACTATATATGTTCCATGTGTTTTTATTAAGAAATAAAAAATTGGATTTGTAATTATTATAGTGTATGTTAATAACTTAAATCTTATTAGAATTCTTGAAGAACTTAGAAGAATAATAAATTATTTGAAAAAGAAATTTTAGATGAAAGATTTTGGGAAAACAAATTTTTTTTTCAGGGCATTTAAATTGAGTTATTTTCAAATGGAGTTTTTGTACATCAATCAATTTACTTTGAGAACAATTCTAAAACCTATTCATATGAATAAAGCACATCCTTTAAGTTCTTTAATGGTTATTTGATCACTTAAAGTGAAAAATGACCCCTTTTGTCTCAACCACTTGGTCTAGAGGCATATTATCTAAGTATTATTAATGCACTAAGATATCCTGCAAATTATACATAATCAAATATAACATTTTTTTGTCAACTTGCTTGCAAAATATAGTTTTGTACCAACTCAAAGATATTGGAATAAAGTCAAATACGCATTGCGATATCTATGAAATAATTCATATAAGTTTATTTGATTTGAAAGGGGTAAAATCTTAGTTGATTGGATATACAAATGCTAGCTATCTTTTAAATCCCCACAAAGTTCTATCATAAAAGAGATATGTATTTACATATGATAATGCAACAATATAAAAAAGATCAATTAAACAAATAATGGTATGACTCTCTTTAAATCATTTAGAGATACTCACAATTCATGAAATAAATCATAAAAATATATGACTAGGGTTAATGATTTAACATATTTAGGAATCACGTGGATTATTCTCATCAAAGATGATTAAACTAAGTAACATAAAAATAATGTTTTTTATATTATATAAATTAAAAGAGAATTTATAAAAGGTGACCGAACAAAACATATCATTCCCCAAGTTCTTTGATACTCAAGAGCTCTAAGAAAATAGTAAAATTAATATTTAATATATATATGATCATGTAATAATCTAAAAAATCTAGTTACGGAAGTGTTACTATCAACTACATTTAAAATGTTAAGATGCAAAAGTGGAATACAAAGTTTAAAAAATTTATTAATTGAAGCATAGAAGAAAACATGATTATGTTTACATAAGAGGAAGAATACTAATAAGGATACATTGTATTTTTTTCCTTTATTTAGGTTTTACTGATAAGGTTTTTATTGAAGTAGTGTTCATCGTGATATTGTTTCTTCTTAAATAAGTTTTTCTAAGTGAGGTTTTAATAAGACATATTTTTATGATTATAAAAAATACGGTATTATGAAATATGAGAATTTGTTAGAACTTTGTAAATCATCTTTCATATTGATGCAACTTCTTATCTCTATGTAAAAGGAGGGCGGGCACATTAATAAACTAAAATTTCAATTTCTTCATATTTTTTTTTCTTCGTGTAATTTTTTTTTCTACAAAGATCGGAGGTGTTTTAGTTGCCGTGACTGTTGTATTTACTTATTATTTATTTGAGAAGATAAAAAGCTGAAAAATACAATTATTAAAAAAAATCTCAGTATGATTCCATAAGAAGCCATTCATTCAGTCAGACCAATCTTTGCTTCAGCCCACCAAGAGATGCCATGGTGCAAGTACAAGAAAAGGTAAACTTCAAAAAAAAATAAATAAATAAATAAATAAATCAAAGATATCTTTAGCTGCTGTGGTAGAATCTCTCACCCCTCCCCACCGTCCAGAATTTCCACCACCACCGCTCCTCTGAGCTCTGTTACATGACACGCCTCAGCCCATATCCATTGGTGTTTGGGAGTTGAAATAAAAAGAATGCCTCAACTGCTGGCAGCACTACTGCCCTCCAAACAATGGCTCAAATCCACATTTTGGCTCCAGCATTTCCTCTCTTTCGCCTCTCCTCCCAAACCCGTCTTTCTTTTTCAATCAACTTCTTCTGGGTTTCGATTCAACTCATATGCTGCCAACAGGAGGCTCTCCACAATCCCAGGTCCATATTTTCTTCTCTTTCGTTTCCATTTCCAGAGCTTAATTGTGGACTCAAGGTTTTTCGGTTTTTTTTTTACTTCAAGATTTTTGGTTTCCTTTTTTCTTTCCTTCTATTTTCCCGCCAATCAAACAGACAATAACGTGGGGTTGTTTTACATTTTTTTTATTTTTTTTATTTTTGTGAAGTTCGTTTGGACCAACCAGAAGATGGAAGCAGTGATTTGGACAAGTTGAGGGTGTTGAGACAGAAAATTGAGGTTTCTGGGATTACCTTAGATGATTCTTGTGTGCCAGGACGGTACCATCACTTGATTTGTCCTAAGGTACCTACTCTCTTTATTATTTTCTGTTACTTTCTATGGTTATTGCTCATCTTTTTATCAGATGAAAAATCATTATTTTTTTCTTTTATTTGTTAATTGGAAATTGCTTTAGATAGTGTTTTTTTTGTTGGAATTGTAAAGTGAGGAAGCCAATGGTGGGCGGAAGTACTTGATTATGTGGGGTTAGTCATCCGCATTTGGTATATTGCTAAGGTTATTAAATTTGGTAGAAAGCATGTTCCATTTCATGAGATGTTGATCTATGAAATGGGTTAACCGGATTAGAGTGTCAGTTATCCCAATGGATAGAGAAAAGGGCTATCTGCACCAAGAATGGGTGATACCATTAGGGAAAAAACTAACTAGGAGAAGGGTACTTGAAGGAAAGCATGAGCTGTCTCAAAAGCAGTAGAAGGGTTATCTGCTGTGAATGAAAGCTACCAGAGGGAGAGCCAGAATTTTGGCTATGGAAGGATGGTGAATTATTAAGATGCAACCTCACATTAGCAGTGGTTATATATTTTCGTGAAGCACTAAGGATATTTGTGATTAGTAATATATGCCAATTTCTGAATGTCATTTAGTTCTTCAAACTGAAATTTGGAATTAATGACGTTATTAGGAGGATATATCCATGATAAAATAGGAGTTAGTGACTATTACAAGTTCTAAAGCCAATGGTCCATGAAATGTAATTCAATTTCAGGATGACTCACTGATGAAATAAGAGTTAGTGAGCTTACAAGGTCTTGTGTTGATTGTCCATGAGATGCAATTTAGAACGATGCTTGATGAGGATAGATTCTCTAAAATGGATAATGAGTAGGATGATATGAAGTTTAATATCGGCCATGCACTTTTCCAGTGCTCACTCTCACAGAGAGGATAATTGGAGATAGGTTATTGTTGAATCTTAATCTATGTAGAAATAGTAGCTTCTCATCTTGATGATAATGGTGGTGGGATTTGTTCATCAAGGCTCAAGGAGATGAGACGTGACAGGAATGAAGTCACGTGTGAGACTTTTCAGAAACATCATCGAGAGACTGCTATATCTCTAAAAATAATAATATATAGGGGGAGGTCCACTAGAGAGAATTCTCAGTTTAATGCTCAATATGTTGCTACTACAGAGAACAATGTCTAAACTCTCTTGGTGCTTCATCCTCCTTTCTTGATCAGTCTAGATCCTTTGAATATGAAAACTCTTTCTTAGGAATTTAAGTCATTTACTAGGCTTATGGCTTATGCACGTTCCACTACTGCTGTTTTTCCTTAAGAGGATCACTACTTTCTCTGATTAAAGTGTTTCATTACCTTACCCTATTGTGTCCTAGATTCTAGACTTTGGCACTTCAGATCATATGACTAGGTTGTCATCTTTCTTTCTTATCAATACTGCTTATTCAGGACCTACAGGTATACATAAAAGTTAGGTACAGATAAGGTTAGGATAGCTGATAGTACTTTGTCTCCCATTTGTACAGATGCCATGTTAGTTTCTGTCATTACCCTATTAATTTGTATGTAATACAAATTATCCTTCACTCGCATATATCTCTCCTGCATCAATTCCATGGGGTGTTTTAGAGGCCTTGTGTGATCTAATTGGAAGGAACCAAAGGATTCCATGCCTGAAGAAACGGAAGCTCTAGAGAACAAGGAAACTTGAGAATTTTTAATTTACATCCTGAGGGAACGTATTGGTCATGAATGGGGTTCTTCGCTTTAGACTATATAGAGGCTAATGGAGATGTGGAGAAGTACATGGCCAAGTTAGTAGACAACGATTTTACTCTCAGTTGAAAACATTGATGATCAAGTGGAGTTTGCCTATTAGTGAGAATTGACTCCAGTTGTTTTTAAGCTAGTTTAGATTGGAGAGGTTACTTGTGACAATACAAGGAAGGAGGATTAATTTTAATTTGTAAGATAGGGTGCTGTGGAAAGAGACTAAGGATGGGAATTTTTCTGTTAAATCTCTTTATAGTGCTCTTGATTCTAGAAGTGCAGTTCAGTTTCCTAAGAGCATCATTTGGAGCCCTTGTGCCCTTGTGTTCGTACTAAAGTGGGATTTTTTGCTTGAGAAGCTTCTTGGGGTATGGTGTTAGCCTTGGAAAGAGGGGGTGGCCCTTAGCTAATAGATGCTTCCTTTGTTGTGTGAAAGAGGAGTCTATTGATCATATTCTAATTCATTGCACCAAGGTAAGGGTTTTATGGGAGTTATTGTTTGTTCTTTTGGAGTGAATTGCTTTTGAAAATGAGGAGCTTTTGATTCATAGGATGAAAAATTCTTTTGTATGTAATTTTTGGTCTTGGACTAAGTCGGTTATAGATGAAGGACCTTTACATTTGATCAACCTTTTTGATTGGTTGGGTTCTAGATGAGGGTTGGTGAGATTTTGTATACCTTTTTTTTTTTTTTTTTCTTGCCTTTTGGCCCTCTTGCATCCCCCTTATATGCTTTGGGTCGGCCTTCAAGTGCCCTTTTCTCTCTTTATATATATATCATTTTTCTGTGCGTTTACTTATAAAAAAAAAAAAAAACAAAAGACTGGTGTCTTTGTTTGATTGATGTTAATAATATTACAGTATATTTTTGCATAGTGATCTAGAAAAGGGAGCATATATGACTATGTCTCTTCATTTTGGAACACTCATCAAAAGGAAAGGTATGCAAGCTAAAGAAGACATTGCGTGAATTAGAACTTTCCTTAAGAGCATAGATTGAGAGTGTTTCATATGTGGATCGGTTACGTTATTCTTAGGTACTTAAAGTTTGCACCTGGAAACATTGATATTTGGATAACATTGTCTCTTACATTATTCTTAGGCAAACAGATGCTTTTTCTGATACAGATTGGACAGGAGGAATTTCAAACACGTGTTCTACCTTAGGGTATTGTACTCTCATGGAAGTAATCTTACTCAGTTTACTAAATAATAGTCTCTTGTAGCGAGATTTGTGTGTAGAAGGAGAATTTAGAGCTGATGACTCATCTGGTATGTGAACTGCTTCGGTCAAAGATCTTATTGGTGAGATAGGATTTGATAACTAGGAAATTTATGAGATTGCATAATGATTATAAAGCTTCTATTAGTATCATTTAAACTCTAGTTCAGCATGACTGGGCAAAACATAAGTTTGATAGAGATTTATAAGAAGTTCAATTTTCCTGGCCTTATCTCCTCACCCTTTATAAAAGAAAAGATTAGTTTGTGGATGTATCTCCTACATGGGTATTTTTAGAGTGCTATTTTTCAGTTTTTTGGGCAAACTCAGTGTAAGTGTAAACATATGCCCTTGCTTGAGGGTGAGTTGGTAAAAGTTTAATATTTGTTTAAGAAAGTAGTTCTTTTTATTTATTTGCATATTACCCATTCCATATAATGCAGCCTGATAGAGTATCTCTAAATTTCCCATCACATTCTCCCTCTCTCCCCTTCTCTCCCCCCCCCCCCCCTCTCTCTCTGTCACACACACACACACACACATATAGTCTATCTCTGTTGTCTTTTTCCTCTTATGGGGTTGGGGGGTTGTCACCAGACCCAGTTGGCAATCATGGTAAGAATCACTTAGTTACCTAATTATCAAATCAAAATCTGAAAGTGATTTTTAGAAATGAATTGGTTGTTTCTGATAAAAAGAACTTTTTTGTAGTGCATTGATGGAGAAAGTGAGGTTGCTTATGGTGATTAGATGTAGTCATGCTACACTTTTCAATATATCTCTTGACTCACATTAGAAAGATGAAGATATGTGGGGCTTGGCTATTTGATATCAAATTCCAATACTCTAAATAGAAATATGGCTATAGGGAGTATTACTATTTTCCATATTTTTCAGAATCTTCTAGTTGAAAAACATTGCGTCTCTTGAGCTCTCTGTCAGCATTTTATATTTATAATCTTTCAGCATCTTATATTTATAATCTTACTTTTCATTTCCGTAAATCACATCTCTAGATTTTTATAATCATGGAAGACAAGTTATGCTGGGTTACTTCTTAAAATCCGCACATAATCATGCAATATGTCACATAAATTCCTACATAAAAGTTCTTTTACATCGGCCCTGAATCTGAAGCTCTTAACTTTGCACTTCTTGTTTTTATTATGCTGTGAAACTTTGCCTTATATTTGTAAAAGCTGTATTTGATTCTTTATACTTTAAAAAGCAAAAGCATAAGGCAGTGTATTGGGATTTTGAACCAATGCATGTGGTATAAACTTTTAAGATGCCTCATGATCTGTCTCTCTCTCTCTCTATCTAACTCACTCACTCACTCACACACACTCACATGTACAGACACACACATACACACACATGTAAATTATATTTACTTAAAGTGGTAAAATTGTAAGCATATTTAGATTAGTAACAGGTATACATAGTATACTTATTTGTTAAGTTGAACTGAGAAATATTTCTTTTAGTAAAAATAGAAGTCAAAATAAAGTTGCTAGTATTATTGGACTTCACTTCCAATAAATAGTGGCAGGGAAGTAATGAAAAGCCAAGTTGCATGGCACCATGGACTGAAATCCCTTAATCATCTCCTTAGAAATTCTTCAATGTCAATGGTGCTTTGAAGCAAAAGGACCTTGAGACCTCTAAATATATCAAACATAAGAATTGAAAGGTTAGAGAAAAAGTGATAAAGTAATGATATAACTTATGATTTTGTTTCTATGCGCTGTTTTTGTTTGATGTATGAAGCATATGTCACTAGACACACTCCATTTATTTATACATGGTTCTCCATGTTCCTTGTGATATCTTAGCCTTTTTTTTTTTTTTAAAATATAAAATTTGTTATTAAATCTTTAACATTCATGGAACACAGTGTAATGGTGGGCAGTTAATGGAGAGGAGCTTATCTCTTCATATAACCCAAGACAGGTAGGCTACTTCTTCTGGTTCACTTTATTTGTTCATGTATACTATTCCCATGGTCTTGGTCATATCCATTGTTTCATTGAGTCTTGTAGGAATTTTGCAATGTGGAGATGTTTTCGCAGCACATGTGGATGGGCAGGCCGGGTACTGTTATTTTGATTTTTTATTTTTAATTCCTTTTTCCTGTTAGAGTTTGTAAAAACTTGGAAATTAGAGTTCTTTGGCCAAGTTACAACTACATTGGTTGCAGGTTTTTCCAGAGAGTAGTGCAGCATACAGTGAAGTCACCAATAATTGGATGACGGTGGACAGCCTAGGGTTAGAACCTTTGGGTGACAAGGTATTGAATTTGACTTCATTTCAACTCCATATTGTGTAAGCTTCTTTCTTTTGTGAATTATATTAGAGATCTTTGCTGGGCTACCTTCTGTTTCTTGCAAATTTTCCTCTTTTCTTCTTCTTCTTTTCATAGGCACATTCTTTTTCTTATATTTTCAGGGCTTTCATTGATGATTTGTGGAAAATACTGCAAACTTTATTCTTGAGAATTGGTTTGTGGTGAATGGTAGGATGGTGTTTTTGGGGACAGGCAATTGCATTGGTGCTAAACCCAGTTAAAATTTGAAAGTTCCTAGTATTAGTGTGGAAAATGCTCATATATGTGCAGGCACATCCCATGCTTCCAAGACATCAAATAACACTAAAATATGATTGATATATGCCATAAAGTGAAAAGGTTTCATCTAATTTTGAACAGTCTGCATGCAAAACAATATTGTTATGTAGGATTATCTGGGAAGGAGATTAAAGATCATTCTGACAGAGGTCATCATTAACAAGAAAATCTGCCTAGGATGTTGCCTTTTTATCTGGAGAACTAGTCATGATGGTTTCTTGACTAGATCATATCTAGGGATGATTGTTTCACTTGTCACTCCAAATATGGGGGCTGATGGTATGATTTCTGAGGCACATCTGCTAAGTCACCATGTAATGATAGCATGTGCACAGAATGTTTTATCAACCATGTAATCTTTTGTCTCTCCACTGTTCCAGACCTAGAGTGCCATCCTCTTTTAATTTGCTACCCATAAAAAATGACTTATGCCTAAAGCAACCTTATCTTGCTACGCATTCAGGCATCTCATTGTAGTAATAGCTCAATAAAGGGGAGAGTAAATGCAAACACATATCCTACAACCCACTACACTACCTTCCTGAGCTGAGGTGCCTTGCTTGAGCCTTTCCCTTTTCATCCTCTTCTTCAAAACCTGAGCAAAAAGGGGCCAGCTTTAATGGTAACATATTGTGAAACAAGCTATATAGGTCTGGATAACAGTTTATGGGATATTTTGTGTAAAAATCTAAGACATATATATCAAAATAAGTAGGCCTTAAAATGTATTGATGCTTGGCGAAAGAAGTGTTTATTTGCCTTGGATTTAAAGATTTAAAAGAGGAGCAAGGGAACTTTCTCATGGCGAATTGGAAGGTGGCCCTTGTACTGGTAGGCTTCAAAACCTTTGAGATGGGGTGAGTTCTGAGGGGACAAGTAGAGTGTAGGATTTTGGAGTAGGGTAAGGGTTAAGGGCTTGGAATGGTTGGTGGAATTCCTAGATTGTTGCTGTAGCTGAAGAAGCGAGAATACATTCTTTCTAAAGATTCAGGGAAAGGATCCATGGCTTTTGAAGGAAATGGAAAAGAATGCTACAGGTATCCACCCATTGCTTTTAACCTGTTAAGAGAATGCTAAGAGATGCCCTTTTGTTTTCCCTAAGGTCTTTAGTTGTTAGGCAGAGGGACCTCAATGGTTATAGTTTTGGACATGGTTAATCCAACTGGATACCCAGGAGCAAAGCTGGGTATTTTTTCATTTGTTTAAGTTGAGGCTTATGCCTTGTTCTTCCTCAAGGCTTGCACTTCGCTTCATTTAGGCAAAACGCCTCAAGATTGCCTTTAGCCTTTTAAAACATTGGATGCAAGTGTGAAAGTATCTTTCATACCATTCCCAGATGAAGAGGACTGTAGATCAATGCATTGAAGACGAGCATAAATGTTGCTGAGAGATGGTAATTTCTCACTAGCAAGTATACTATGTTTGACATTAACATATTCAGAATCAACCTAACACTAGAAAGAAATTTAGCAACCTAAAACTCTTCCCTTTGCCTTCTTTCAACCTCAATATCAGTAGACAATGGTTGATACACATTCAATTCCTCCCACATCCCTTTGAGGGATGCTTAGTGCTCACTCAGTGGTTTTCCATTTTACTTTGGCCCAAAAATATCTCCATACAATTGATAGATTCTCGAAATATTTTTTTCTTAAGAGAATATGCCTCCTTAACTGCATCCTATATTTGCTTTCCAGTTTCTAAAAACATGAAATTAACACTAGCATAGGGTTCCATACTGTTCTACAACCATGTTATTATCATGAAGTCATCTTGTTGCCACTCATCAAGACTTCTAGATTCTTGAGGAGGATCTTCCATGAAATGTTTTAGTTTTCCCTTTGCCCCAATATGCATCCTCATGGCTTTAGCCTATAATAAATAATTAGGCCCATATAGTTTTATTGAAGTAATCTGAATCCTAACACTATCTCCAGATTTATTTATTTATTTTTGATAGGTAATCAGAATCAAATTACAATAAATAACGCCAAAAAAGGCGTTCCACAGTACACAGGATGTATACAAAGAAACACCTCAAAGCAACATAAATACAAAGAGAAACATCAACAACAACCCCCTTAGCCCGAACCCAAACACTCCACAAAGTCAACAAAGGATAAAGGACTAGGAACTAAGTGCAGCTTGCACCAAGCCCAAAGATTACAAGCAAAGGAGGATTTCAACCCTTGAATTGACCGGCCCTCATTATCAAACGTCCTACTATTTCTTTCTTTCCAAACAGTCCAAAAAAGGCATAAAGGAGTAGCTGGTGCCTTTTTTCTTTTCTTTCTCATGAAAGAACCATGCCATCCTAACAAAGCCTCTCTAACGGATGAGGGGAGCACCCACGACACACCTAAAAGGGAGAACAAAAGATGCCATAAAACTCTTGTTCTAGCATAGTGAAGTGGAATGTGATCCACAAATTCTTCCTCTTTAAGGCAAAGGAAGCATCTATTCGCCAAATACCACCCTCCACGGATTCTTCCTCTTTAAAGCATCTATCTCCAGATTTATGATCACTACTAGAAGCCTTACTTGTACTTAAAATAGGGACTATTTCACTTAAAATTGAAACAAAGGGATGTTAGGATATCTTTAGCACTGACACATACTTGCACTATACTTCTATCATTAAATACAACCAATCACATAGGTACTAGTATTGAAGATCACTATAGCAAAGCATGGTAGCAAATCATTGGAACAGGTACTATGGTAAATCAATGTAGTGTGACAGTATAACGCGACATTGTAACATTTTTTCATTTTTATTTAGGGTCAAATTTAACTTAAGCTTATAGGATTTGAGCCCACAATGCATATCATGCACTCTAACACCCTCCCTCATGTGTTGCCCCATATCCACACGTGGAGAGACACATAGGCCCACAGGCAAGCAACCACAATCAACCTTTTTTGGGCTTAATAATTGGGGATACAAATATGCGGTAGTGAGTTTCAAATACATGAACTCCCACCAAACGAGGCTCTAATACCATGTTGAGTGAAAGAAAGAAAATAGTATCTTATTACTCAAGGAAAGAGCATAGAGCATATATACAGACATTTACAAAATAAAACAAAATTACTAAACTACTCCTTTCCAAATAACTCTTTAATATCTCCCTGTTTTCTTTTCCTCCGATTTTCCTTCAAATTTTCTAGGAACTAAACATAATCTTAATGTTTGACCAGTCACATTTAGTTACGTTGATAAATTACTAGTTTTTTTCCTGTCTCTGTTTCAGCTGATTGCATATTTTGGTGAGCGGATGATATCAGAGAAAACTCTGTGGAGAAATGCTGTTATGCAGTTATCTGGTAACCAGGTACAGTTGTATCATATTAGTTGTAGCAGATTCTTGTACATAACCTTTATTCTTGATTTGTGATCTTGACGTTTGGAATTGACTGCATGCTGGATACAAACTTGTGAATGCTATGATGGTCAGGACTAACTGATTTAGAGCTCTTGTAGAGTGGGCAACTGATAATCATGGTAAACACATTTTACTTAGTACCAAATAAATATACTAGTATCCATCATTTTTTGTTTTCTTAGAAAAGATTATCATTCTATGAACTTTTATGCATTCACTGTATGTTTTTTGGCAAAATTTTGAGCACCTAGCTGTTGAGGCCGAGCTTAAGTGACAAAGGATTGGGATGAGGATACGGGAGGTTTCAAGTTCAATTCCCAAAAGGGGAAAAAAAAAAAGAAAAAGAAAAAGAAAAATAGGTGTCTATGAACAAAATTTAAGCACATGTGTGTGGAAAACTGGTCATTGAGGCCTGAAAACATCTTATATTCCTAATAAATTATCAACTTGAAAAGAAAGAAAAAAAAATCCCTAGGAAGAGAATTTTATATTGTTATGTTCAAACAAATCACAATGCAATGCGTCTAAAACAAGGGACTATAAGTCCATTTTTCTAGAGCAGGATCTTTTACTTCTAATATTTCTAAAGCAGAAAACATTATGGTAACTCAGACTTAGCAGAAATACCAGTAATGCTACTAAAGTTCAGGCATAATTATGGACAAAAATATTTCTAATGTAAAATATATTCCTAATCATAGATTTACTTCTGTTGCTTGTCCTGACTACTTTAGAACAATTGGATTTTATCAGTTGCCCCATTGTCTAACATAATGACCTCTAAAAAACTAAAGTTTGCTGTAGTTATG
This sequence comes from Vitis vinifera, assembly GCF_030704535.1. Lineage (NCBI taxonomy): Eukaryota > Viridiplantae > Streptophyta > Magnoliopsida > Vitales > Vitaceae > Vitis > Vitis vinifera. Next base: position 16,088,803 of record NC_081814.1, read on the forward strand.
AATAAGAATGCTGATGCCTGTTTGATGTGAGATTTTTCCTACACAACATCTTTCCTCTACAATTCCCATGGTGAATGGACACAGGCTGGGATGCCTTTGTGATGTATAATTTTTGGTTATAGCCCCTTGCTTTTGGTTTCATCAATTGATTAAGAGTTTTCTCAAAATCCATTCATTCATATTTTTAGTTTGCTCACTGCTACACGACAGCTTTCCTCTTTAATCCCAATGTGGATTGACAGGCGTTCAATTTCTCATAAAATTCTTCATTTTCTGGTTTCATCAATTGATTAAGATTTTTTTTTTTTTTTAAGATTCATTCATTCGTCATTTTTGTTTGCTCCCTACTATGTGACAAAATTCCTCTAATCTCATCGGTGACAACTTTCCTCTAGTCTCACTGGGGATTGACAAGTGTTTGAATTATTTGTACAAGAGTTTTTTTTTTTCTTTTTCAAAATCTATTCATTCATCATTTTAGTCTGCTCTCTGCTATGTAACAACTGCCCTCTTTAATCCCATTCGGGACTGGTAGTGGTTCGAATCACTTATATCCTGGTAGTTCTCATTCGTCTAAAGATTTCCATTTTCACTTAAAATTCAAGATTAATTGGCTTCTACGTCTATACATCCTGATGGTGTGTTTGTGTGTTTGAATTACTTTTGAAATTCAAGATTAATTGGCCTTCCACATCTATACATCCTGATAATTCTTATTCCTATGAAGATTTCCATCTTTACATCCTTGTAAAGATATATAACTTCTATTCTTGACTATAGAGAATTGGGAAGGGAGCCCATCTTTATAGGACAATGTTACTGCATTCCTAACATCTAAACTCATCAAGTAAATAATTTATCTTAATTACTTTGCTTAAACAGTGTGCATTGAATCTTTATCATCTCTAACTAATAATAAAATATTATTTGCAGAGTGTCATTGCTCTTACCTATAGACAAAATGGACGTCTTGTCGGTTGTAAGTATCGAAGCATGGGCAAAAGGTTTTGGCAGGTACTCGTGCAAAGCTTTACATCAGTGTTCCAAATTGCATTATATAACAGATAAAATGGTGTGTGATAACATCTAAATTATCCAGCAGTAGAATTTTTTTGATGGCCATCAAACACCAAGTTCACAATTAGGTTCCATTTGGTGCTACTTTTCTAGTGTCTGAGAGTACAGGGCTGACTGTTAAAAGTACTTTAACCGTATGCTTGGTTATACACTAAAGCATTTTAAAGCAGCAGTGTTGGAGTTGTGTGTGAATTGGGCCTTAAGATATTTTGTATGCTCTATACCCTCATGATTTTGAAGATTAAATTAAGTTCTGACTTAATGCCAACTTGTATCTTTGAAGGGTTCATATCCCCTTATAACTACGTTGTTGGTTCTGTTTTATTCACTATAATATTGCCAAATTGGAGAAGCACTGCCATATTCTTTGTGAATGAGTGAATTTTGGTTTTAGTTTTAGTTTTATAGTTTTATTTATTTATTTATTTGAAGTTATGGAATCTTGTCCATAGAAATTTATTCATGCTTTCTAATCTGAATTCTCTTTGATTTTTTCTGCTATTAATGTACAGGAGAAGGGTACAGAAAAGATATTATATGGACTTGATGACATACAGGAAGCAAATGAAATCATCATTGTAAAATACCTCCACCATTGTTAGGCGGCTTTCTAGTTGTTACTGAAATCTCTCTCTCTCTCTCTCTCTCTCTTTTCTTTAATTAATTATTTTGATAATGATTATAGGTTGAAGGTGAGGTAGATAAACTTTCGGTTGAGGAAGCTGGCTTCTGTAATTGTGTAAGTGTTCCTGGTGGTGCACCACAAAAGGTTTCTGCTAAAGAATTGCCATCTTTAGACAAGGTTTGATGCTAAGAATTTTTTTTGAACTTGTCTTTATTGGTTGATGCTCAAAATATTCTTTCCTGTTATGCATTTTTTAAGCTCTTGTTGGAAGATTGCAGCAGATAATTGATTATGTTGATTACATGAATAATTTCGTGTTTGTATCTGATATTTGTTGAATGCAGATATTATTGGTGATATATGGGATCATATCAAATATATGCTATATGTGCATATATAATTTTCAATAAGTTGCATATTTTCAGATGTGGCTGGTTCAAGGGCTATTAATTTTTAAAAAATTAAAACTTTTTCTAAAGTAATAAAATGCAAGTCATTATGTTTTAAATATTTAAATGGGGTTTTGATTACTTGAAGTCCCTTGGTTCTCATGAGTTGAAGTTGTAGAGAGAGAGAGGGTGAGATCAATTATCATTGTATTTTAGATAAATTAAACGAAAATTATGTTTGAAAAATGTTAGTAAATAATTGTATTATTTTTTCGAAAAATATCAGTTTCCAATTATATAGAAAATATGTATTATTTTTCTCATTGTTATTGCCATCTTTTGTGTGTGTGTGTGTGTAGTTCCTTCTTCCTTTCCAAGAAATTTTGTGGAAGGCTATGTTCAGAATCCTGCCAAATGCATTTCCTCTTTCCTTCTTTTTTCTGGAAACAGACAATACTTCTCCCTGTTACCAAATGAGTCCTTGCTTAACAACTGTTGGTATTTTACCATTATTGTTATCCACAAACAATGCTACTTTGCAGGGGAAGGAGGGTTTCTATCTTAATTGTTTCATCAGGAGCTATTTAATAACCAAAGATGCATAAATTGATCTGACAGTGAGCATGCCTCATCTTTTCAGGTGTAGCTAACAATCACCATCCTTCATTTACAGTGAAAAACCATTAGAAACTACCCTAGTAATTAATTTATGTGGTCTTATTGAAGTGAATTTATTCTTCCCTTTAAATTCATTTCTTTTCCATCTTTCTTGTCCTTATCTTGTACAGTTCCTGGCTGCCTTGTATCTTGCAAGGTGGTTTTCAACAGGATAAGATGTATTTATTTGTGGCCTCTAAAGGAATTCACGGAATTCTTTCTGTAACGTTGATCCTTTTCCCTATTTCTTGTATACCACCACAATTGAAGTTCTTTTGATGCACTCCTAGCAGTTGACAAAAATGAAATAGTAAGCTTGGACAAGTCAACCAGTAATACAATGAAGATGATGCTACTAATGTTGTATTGGAAGTTGATATATTATTACCACATTATTTAATTTAGAGATCTCAAAATAGCATTTGAAGTAGACGCAGGATTTGGTCCACCTGAATGGTTATTTTGGGAATTCTTTCTATAAAGCTAAATTCACTTTACTCATTGACCCATAGTTTCCAACATCCTGGCATTTAATAATTTAACCTGTTTCTAGAAGTGCTTTATACATGAAGTCCCTCCTACTTTGTTCAATGTTGTAAATATCAGTGTCATTCCTGGTATCAGCATTTCTTGATTATGAAAGATGATATGTTGTGGTTGAGAAATAATGTATAAAAGATAAAAGTGATAGGGTATTTTAAATGGTTAAAACATGTTTACAGCAATGAAATAATTGAAGACAGTATTTTCTGCCATGATAATTTCATACACTACTTCATGGAATATGCATGATTCATGTACCATACTATCTTCATTGTGTCATTAATTAAGATTTCTCCTTCACTCGAAACAAGTTTCTTTTGAAAACTATTCATGCCACCAATTTACTTGATGTTTGAAGTTGAAGATATTGCCATAGAAGATTGAATTTTTTGTTTTGTCAAGAAATCTGTTTTTTGCTTTACTTTTTGGGGGTTACTGAATGATGTCTTATTATAAACTGACCATTATATATCATTGCTGTTCATTGAGTACTGTGACACACCAGAGATCCTCATCCAATACTTAAAACAATAACTATATTTTATAGTGATAGATTAATCACACTTATAATAAATAAAATATGCATTCTTCGGAAAAGAAATATAAAATACCAAAGCTCATGAATTGACTTTCCTATGACTAATATAATGTAGGAAGCTTAATAAGGCAGTACTTCCTGTCTGGTCTGGGTTGTAGTTGCCAAACTCACCATTTATTTGAAAACCTAACCATTCTCTATTCCATCTTTGTCTTTTTAGGTTATTTTCTGTTATCAATATTAGAGAGCCTTTCTTACAAAACTAATCTTTTTTTTTTTTTGTGTGTGTGTGTGTGTGTGTATGAAGCTAGGACACTGCATATCACTATCTATGGAACTGCAAAGAATACTTGGACAAGGTAGGTAAACTTAATTCAAGACTTTCAATCATAACTTGTACAGACAAGATGGGGCTTTGAGGTTGTCTTTCAACTAACTATATATGTATAAACCCTGTTAGGCATCTCGCATTATCCTTGCTACTGATGGTGATAGTCCTGGCCAAGCATTGGCTGAAGAGCTCGCTCGCCGCCTAGGAAAAGAAAGGTTGTTATAAATAAGCTAATCCTGATTTTTTGTTTGAGAACACATAAGCTACTCCTGGGAAAACCGAGATAAGTACTTTATCCTTTGAAAATAGGGTTTACAACTCGAGCTTGCAAATGATGATTGGGACCCAAAATTGGTACCCACCTAAGATGTGTTTGTGGTAAATTCTGGTGATTATGGTATCAAATCATTGAATTCAACTCTAGCTTTAAATGCTGGAATTTTTTTATAGCTCAGAAGATGAGTCATAAAATTAGATAGTTTAAAATGGTATGATCATTTACATTTTTGAATGGAGATGATATGATAAGTGGTGCCTTAGTGATACCTTTTGCATCTTTGTAAGATTCCTGTCTTTGTTACGGGGTTTAAAGGACACTTGTTTGTTATATGAGATTTAAAAACAAAATGTTTTCCTTTTTCATTTTATGCCTGAATTTTAGTGGGGAAAAAAATCAATTTGATGCCTGAATTCTTTATCTATTTGTTGCTCTTGCTTTTTTGGCTACTAGATGTTGGAGAGTAAGTTGGCCAAAGAAAGAAGACTCAAGTTGTTTCAAAGACGCAAATGAGGTTTGTCACTTTTCGTACTCTCTTTTGGTCTTCTAAAAACTTCCAAGTCTTGGTTCATTTTACAATTGAAATGCATCATTTATTGCCAAGAAATATCTACAACACAAGTATCGTAATATCAATAGCAAATAGTATAAGTTTTCTTCAAAAAATAGCTACATTGAGAACCAAAACACAAGTATCTTAATTGTGATACTCCTTTTATGAATTTTTTAGACTATAATTGAAGAATGTTTGATTTCAAACAAGTAAAATATAGAAAGGAAAAAGTTGTGGGTAAAAAGTATTCATGTGGTTTTAGTGATTGTATTATATATGGTACATTCACAAGTTATCTTCTGCAGCCAAATATGATTGTGATTACAGAATACTGCTACAACCTTCGAAGTGTCTACCACATCTGGCTTAACACCTAATACCAAAAATTCTGAAAACGTTACAAATTAAATTGAGAATATTTCTCATTTTGATATGTTTGTGTTTGCTATTGTTTGGAACTAGAAAAACTAAGTATAGCCATAAGCATTCATTGTAAAAAATTTTGCTATCATTAATGTCTAAAATGCTTACAATGAAGCTAAATTGTGAAAGCACTTAAAATGAACTAAGACACATTAAGAGATTCATTTAGATAAAAATTTGTATGAGCATTTGTAAATTAAAGCATACATAAAAGCAGATCATGCATTATCTAAGTATAATGAAATTAACAGTTGAGACAAAGAGCAAAGGCATTCCGAGATGCTACCTACCAATTTTATTAGTGAACATATCATTGTTACTTCAGCATCCGGCAATAAATTTGGTTTAAAAATGATAGATCTCTGTGACAGAATAGATCAGGCAACTTGGACAACCTTCAAAAAAAGGGTGCCAGTACTGAAACCAACACTGGTGGGTAGGTGGAGTATACCTTGGGGCGTGAGGCGACTTGCCCTAAAGAACTTGGAAAACTAGCCCTGTAATATCAGGAAGTCCACCCTATACTGTTCCAAATGTAATAACTAAGCCAAAGCAACCAACATAGTCCTATTGAAAATTATAAGTTGCATGGTTCATGATGTTCTAGGTGTTACACAGCACTCGCCTCATTCTATGTACTTATTGCACATCTAATCATGGACCAACTCAATGCATTCATGTCTTTCCCATGTGCACAGGACAAGGACTGTCCTACTTGTTGAAATCATTGATCTCTTGTCCAAAGAGAGACATTAAATGCTTTCCTGGGAAAGATTCAAGTTCACTTTTAGTGTCGAACTTTTGTGTGAACACAAGAGGTATTTTACTAAAAATTCTCCATTTGTTCATAGAGAGATTGAGAAATCTTAGAACAATAGGAACACCAGTCTTCTCTCAGATTGCTTGTGGAGTGAACTTCACCCATATGGATTGTAGACTCAGATCACTGCAACAGCTGGACTTGTTAGTTGGAGAATTAGTGAAAATAGCTGGTTGAGATTTGTGGAGTTGAAGTGAGTATTCAAAACATTACTTGTATTAGTCATTACTTGATCCGTTCTCTGTCCTAAGGTTCTTTCAGGAAAAGAAAAACATTCCATATCCCTTGGGTCTTACTGTCTTAGTTTAATTTCGTCAAAATAACTGTAAATAATTTTAAGAAATATGTATATCTCACACCCTATGAATATGACCTTATATGTTTGCTTTCAACAACCAGAGAATTGTTTTTTGGAATGATTACTGAGCCGATGTTTATTTTATCTACACAGGTTCTCAAGAATTTGGGAGCAGACGCTCTGCGAGAAGTTATTGAAAATGCAGAGTTATATGAGGTAAATAGCTCGATACAAGAGATATGAGGCATACACACTTTCTCGTATTTTTGGATGAAAAGCAGTTTTTGATGGTGTTGGCATAGGAAAAGGCTGTAAAACGGCTTACCGTACAGTAGAGTCATGGTCATCATATTGACCATTGATTCAAAATGTATATTTTTTCCAGACTCCTATTCAACTTCAACTTCAAAGAATGCAGTAGTTCTTATGTGCATGAGATTCCTTTTCTCTAGTTATAGAGAGTTCATAAATTCTTAATTACTTATCTTGTTTTGCATGCACAAAAAACAGGAGTAATCTTGGTTCATTTTGGAATATGGAAATGTAAATCCAGAAAGATTTCAGCATTTTCTGAAATGGAGGAAAGTGGGTTGATCCTATATATGTAATATATAAATGCATGGGTGCATCTTCATCTTAACACACCGTTACTATCATTAAAAATTTAAAATTTTATGAGAATTATTTTTATTTTGGTTACCAAACAGGCCCCAAGAGGGGATGAAAAAGTAAAGCGCTGCCTGGAAAAAGTTCTTCATCTGGATCTAGAAAACCTTGCTAAACTCTTGTTTGGTTTTAGTGAAAGTAAACGAAAAAGAAAATATGATACAAATTTAAGAAAGGGATATTTCTTTTTATTGAAGAAAAAACTAATAAAAGTTAAGGTGAAGAGAAAAATTATGAGATTCAAGTATGTCCTCTTTCATTCTTTATTCTTTGTTTCATAATTTCTATGAAAACCATCTTCAAATGTACTTATTTCTAATGTTACACTTCTAAATTTCATTGAATAGTTTTTCCAAAAAATAAAAAAGGTCCTATTCAAAGAAAATACCCCTTCTATTTTGCTGCTGCTTCTCCTCAGAACTCTCCGGGGCTGGGCAAATAGGACTTGGTTGGCTTTCTGAGAATTATTTAATATATGGTCTAATATCATCTTTTGTAGCCCTCAGGTTGGTCTGATAAAAAGAGAGGGTAGCATTTGTAGATGAAGCAAAATACATGACGTGACTCCAATGTAAAAGAAAAAAAGGAGATACAAGAAGAGACATACAAAATCTATCCTGCAACATCCAGGTAGATCAAAATGCACCTCAGTAACAAAAACATGACAAAGCAGCATCAGATCCACTGGGTTTTGCCTACATTTAAAATTGGATAATCATTCTATCCATCATTGGCAAGCACAAAATTAGACAACCAAAATTATGTCTGCACTAAGAGAAACAATTCAAGTGACGAATTCCATTACAGGGTGGATTACCTATTAAATCATCAACAAAATAACCATGAGGAGGATTAGTAAGCAGCTAAACGAGCTCAATGTAAGCCATTGGTGCATTGTCCCCTCGCCTTGGCAGAGTTCTAATTATTCTTGTGTAACCTCCATTCCTGTCCCCATACCTATCTGGGACTTCAGCAAATAATGCATGGACAATCTGTTTTTCATAAATAAACCCAAGTGCCTGTCTCCTCTTATGAAGGGATCCATCCTTTGCCAATGTTATCATTTTATCAACATACTTTCTCATGGCACTTGCCCTTGCTCTAGTTGTTTTGATGCGACCATATTTAAGGAGCTGAGTAGTAAGGCCGCGAAGGAGTGCCCGACGCTGATCAGGGGGCCTATTGAGTTTGGGGACACGCCTCCCATGTCTCATGGCAGAGATTCGACCCCCATTGTCAATAATGGTGAAATTATGCTCAAAGCTAGTGGATTCTGCAAGAAGACAGACAAAAGCACTAAAATTTTCTTGGTGCCACCATGAACAGAAACTGGAAATAGAAAGAAGACTGCAGTAGTTGGTTTCTTTGAAAAATCAATTGCACAGTACTCATTACAACAGGGAAAATAATTGAAAGAATAACCAAGGCCATAGATATTGCATATATTTATCTTCTGAAGTCCCAGCACAAATATCATGCAGATGTTCTTATTCTAGCTTGTAAAGTGAAGTTGAGTTACTAAGTCATTCAATAGAGCAGCTGTATCAATATCCTACTTCTAATAGCCAAGAAAAGAGGAAACTAGATAACATTGTCAGGCTAAATGAATGATATGTCAGCTTGCAAAATGCTTGACCATTCATCCAGATTATTATACAAACACTTAGAGAAAGACAGCACATTTGCATTGACAAGCAATGTTTGGGTTTGTAACTTACCAGGTAGTAGTGAGAGCTAAAAATGCAATGCAAGAATAACACCAGTGCTCAAGTTATTAGGAATTACCAGAATATTTTTGGGTATAATTCAACACTTATTATTTTTATCCAAATTAGGATGACCAATGTTGTTACTTTGGTAATGGAGAAAAAGTAGTAAAAGAGTGATAGATCATCTCCTTCCCTGCTTATCAAAGAAAAAAGAAATCTCCTTCTCTAGCATGACAGTCTTCTCACTCTCATTTGTTTTCTTTAATTATCTCTAACATATTTCAATGTTGGACAACTTCCATTCATCGAATTTTTCACCATGAACAAAATTATCTTTCCTCCATTTCCACCCTTGTTAGAATCTTGGTCTTTTCTTAATATGTATTCACATTGGAAACCTAATCCATCATAGTACATATCCAAAAATGTTTTAATTAAGTCAATCAAGAACTGCTCCTGAATCAAGATGCCATTTTCTAAGCATGATGACGCCTAAAACTCAATAAAGCATCCATGGTTTCTTTCGTATAGGCAATTGTGGCTTCTTTTACATAATTGTGAACTTCTTTTCTTAAAAAGAGAATACCCTATTACTAAAGAGATACTTTTTAAGATTATAATGAGGATCCAAAATTCTCATTTACTTTCTTTTGCCTCCCCTGTACATATATCTACTCCTTGTAATCCTTAGAGTCTAGTCGTTTTATAGTTTCTCCTTTTCACAAAACTCAAGATCTCTCAATAGGTATCCAAATTCCCTTCTTTTTTTGTTTAACATCTGAGAGGAGTTAATTGATATAAATTTTTACAAGGTTTGACAACTGTAGTGGTTTCTAAATCCATAGTCCCCACAATCATTATTATTATTTATATCTACTCAATAGATTAGTTAGCATAGTGATTGGCTAGTAAAGAAACTATTACAGGAGAAAATAATATAGGATAAATTATGGAAGCAGTGCTCTAGCATTAACTTACAGATAGTTGAAATGAAGACTTTAATAATCCAGAATTTGTATGCATTCAGATGATAAATAAAACAAATAACCAGAACAAATTCAGACTAATTTATGGACATTTTGTTCATCTGAGTGTTCAATCCTTAAACCAAATAATCTTGGTCTTGTCTGGTTGCATCTTGTGAACTTAATCCTTTCGTGATCCATAATCCGAAAGCCTTATCATTGCTAACCATATTATACATTGTCTTTCTGGGTAAGAAGGAAAAAAACTTTTTAATTGCATTCAGCCAATCAAAAACTTCTTTTGAACGATGATGATAAAAAACTTCTATTTTTAAATCTTGATGTTGAGGATGCCTAAGAATATACAGAATCCTTACTTTCCATAGTTGGTCATCTGACTTGTTACTTTAGTTCTTAAAGTTTTACCATGTCTTATGTCACAGTTTACAGCACTCTCACATTTTCCTTCACATCTTTTCAGCACCATGGATAAGATGATCTATGGTGGAATCAATCCAAGAGGTGGAATAGATAACCATATTTTGAAAATTTTATAGCACTTGATACCATATGTTTTACATCTCAAGTGACACATATCACCAGTATGCATTGCCTCTTAACCAAATCTATAAGATTTATGATACATACAATGAACATACACCCGATTTGATTGTTCTAGCAGAGTCCGAGTCCATAGAAACAACTTTAAACTTCTTATCTTCAAAAAGAATGTTATGAATCCTACCATCTAAGAGGTACTTTAAGGTTCTAACAGAGCATTAAATACTCTCTTTCCCTCTCTTTTTGCCTCCCATATATATCTTCTTTTCAAGACACTTTAACATCCAACATCATGCTTTCTCCCTTCTCACAAAATTCAAGCTCTCTTAGCGAGTTTCCAAATTTACTCTAGTTTTTTCCCTTCTTATCTCTACTTGTTTCTACATACAAAGAGGACCGATCAAATACAAACATTCCAAGGATTCCAATAAAGTTAATGGCTTGTGAATCCATTCCTTTCGGTATATTAATCTTGAACAATTTAGAAATTTTAGTATGTTATCTCCATAAACTAGTTGCAACTCAGAAATCTAGCTCAAATTTAAAAGAAAAATGATTGTTTTCTAGATCTTTTAAATTAATGCAAGAACAATAAAATCAAATCTCCAACACCCAAAAGCTTAACATGCAAAGAAATGTTAAATTACTACCTGTCCAAAAGCACAAATGAGCCAACAGAATAATAGAAGCTAGTTAACACTTAATAAAATTCGGGAAAAGAAAAATCGAAGTAGAGAACTTTATAGAAAGGGCAATGCTAAATCACGCGTAGAAATAACAAGCGATAAGGTTAAACAGGAAGACAGAAGAAGAAAAGGGAGAGAATAACAAAGGGGAAACCATGGGAAAATGCTGCTTAATCCAGAATTATTATACAATCACAAACAAGAGTACAAACTAATTTAAACCCAGAGAACGGAATCAAAGAACGAGTACAACGAAAAAAGAAACAAGAATAGTGAAACGCATAAGCGGATTTACCTGGAGAAGAGAGAGAGAGGAGGGGGGAGAGAGGAGCGAGGCCTGTGAAAGAGGGAAGAATTGGCATGGGTTTAGGGCGAGTGAGTGTGATGCGAGAGGGAGCACAAAGAAGAGAAGGAAGGGAAGGGAGGGCTGATCTCAGCGTCGCCATGCTCCATGTGCAGCTAGCGCTACTCCCACACGCCATTCTCAATATCCGATACCTTCACCACCTCAATTCTCAGCTTGATGAACAGATAAGATTGGTCATCGTTTTTCCCTTTTTCCCCTTAGTTTATTTTTTATTTTTTTATCTTATTTATTTATTTTATTTTTTTTATATTTGGAGTTTTCATTTTTCTCTACGTCTTATGGGAAAAGAAGCTAGTTACTGATTATGTCTTCCATCCTAGAAAGAGTATGGTCATCCAAGGAAGGAAGAAACCATGGTTTTATTTGGATGGAACATATTTGGTAAACTTTTTGACAAACAAAAACAAATTATTTGAATTTTCTTTTTTCAAAATAGATTGTTTTTAGAATTAGTTTAAAATATTTTTAGTTAATTTTTATAGAGTATTTTGATCGATAATTGAGCATATGAAGAATAGACTAAATGTGTAGTATTTTCACGAGGAAATAGATCAAGAAAATTATTTTTCATATTTAAGTTTATATACAAAATATTGCTCTTGAAAATAATTGAGAACTATATTTTAACAACTATTATTAAAATTATTTTCAAAGAATTGGGAATTTTTTAACAATCAAAATTATTTTTAATAATTAAAATACATTACTCCCTTCAACTAATCAAATAAATCATTTATCTCTATAAGAAGGTACTTATTTTTCACAATAACTCTATTTAACTTCTTATGATTGTCAATTAAGGGTCTCCAAAAAGCCCGCGGCCCGCTTTAGGCCCGGCCCGACGGGCCAAAGCCCGGCCCAAGCCTGTTTATGGGCGGGCCGAGCCGCGGGCCTAAATTTAGGCACGGAGGGTCGGCCCGGCCCGTAGGCCTGCCCTTAGCCCCGCCCCTTTAAAAAATAATATACTTTATTTTTATATATATATAATTAATTCAATTAATAAGTATAAAAGGAATGTAGTTCAGTTGGTTAAAGTCTTGAAATTTAAGCATGAGGGGAGGGGTTTGAATCCCCCCTCTCCTTTCCTTTCTTTGAAAGCCATTTTGGCTTATTTTAAAAAGCCCGCCGGCCCGGCCCGCCCAGCTCGCCCCCCAGCCCGCCAGCCTGCTAGCCCGTGGGCCTAGCATTTTAGTATGGCCCGGCCCGAGCTGGGCCGCGGGCCTTCTATTTACGGTCTGGCCCGGCCCGCCCGTTGGAGACCCTTGTTGTCAATACATAATCTCAAGGTATCATCTCCATGGTGATGTATTTGGCCAAATAAAACCCTTATTTAACAATTCTTACTAATAGAGTTTTCAATTCTTGCAACTCAAGAGAATCATTCTATAGGATGCTATTGAAATAGGATATGTTCTTAGGTATACTTAAATAAAAAATTGAAACTCTCTATGTAGTCATAAACCTGGTATTTCATTTGGAAATATATCATGCAACTTTCTCACCACTGAAATTTTTGTAATGTTCTTCTGTGCCATTTCCTTAGTACGTAGACATGCTAGAAAACTTATTAATCGTTTCAACACATATTGAATATCACAAACCAGATGGTGTAAATGGAAAGCTAACACACTTCCCCATTAAAACAAATCTCAAATCCAACTAGAAAAAAGAATATTATTCTATGCTAATGAGAATGAATAAGTGCTCCATAGACTATTAACTAATCCATACCCAAGTAACATCATATTCAGTCATTTTTATAACCCTCAAATCAACCTAGAGCACTCTAGTCCCCAAGGTGATAACATTTTATGTAGAAGAGAAATAATATAGTGTGTTTTTATATTGTTTTTAAAAACTAGTGAAAAACACTTTTACTTGTTCTTTAAAAGTTGTCCTCTATTTCATTTTGTTTTTAAATCTGGAAACAGAGAACAATAACCAAACGATGTTCAAAGTTTTTAAAAACCGTTTTCTGTTTTTAAAAACAAAATTTTTTTTTAAAAAACTCCACCAAACAGTCTCATAACTTTACCATGTTCTTCCTACTCCCACTTTGGATTTTTAACTTTCATGTTAGAATCTTCGAATTCATCAAGTTAGCCAAATATGGTGGAAGATTTCTCTTCACAACCCATATTTGGTTGCCAAGAAAATAGAATAGAAAAAATGAAAAAAAAAAAAAGATTTATTAAAGAACTGAAAAAAAAGAGTTCAATTTCTTTCCTTCCATTCCTCTCTCCATAACTTTAATTTATCATCTTTAATACTCATTACTTCCTTATTTTGCCCTTGCATGGAACCTTCTCATACCTGTCAAGTTTTGAATCTTTCTCGAGGCATAATTGACATCTTACTTTACTTTGGTTAAAAATAACTTTTGTCTTTAGCATTCTTTTCATCTCTTAAACCTAAAATTAAACTCAAAATAAAATTTAGATCTATAACTAAGATTTTAGCATTAATTTAAGTTGGTGATTCAAGTCTTTTATAATGCATAAAACATAGTGTTTATATGCCATTAGAGCACATATTTTGGTTCTAATCAATACCTATCTCCTTTTGCCTCTATCACTTGACCTTTGAGGTGATCGAACCTAGCTACTTATAGTAGTTTTCTTGGTTCCTTACACTAGCAGGGGTAATTAGAGTGGTTGGTAGTAAGGCAACTGAACTTGGGAAGGTTGAAAAGGTAAAGATAGCCTTCGCTAAGAGATCCTTTAGGCTAAAACTGAATCTAAAATGCATGCCTCAATGGACAAACCCTCCACAAATTGTCATTTTCTTTCACTAACATAACATGTTCTATTGGTTGTTACACTATGAATACCTTGTCCACTCCCAACATAAAATGACATGCCCATTAGACATTAGCTTTGTTGTATCTGTTGTTGGTTTTGAGGTCTTATCTCGAAGCTTTCTCCTACTTTTTGCTTCCCTTTCCTACCTCTCCTCTACTCTTAAATTTATTTGTCATCCTTTGTATCATATTCAACCAACCAAGCTCTTTTGACTAACTCAAAGTATTCCCTTATAGCTAAGGGAACCATTCCATGTTTCATAGTAGGCCTCGATCCCTATTAGAATCTTCTTGCCTTCTCTTCTCCTCATTGATCATGCCCAAAGAAAATCTAAACAATTCAATAAATAAATAAATAAATGAGACTTATACTCTAACGTTTTTAGACTCATAAGCCACCAATATATCAAAATTATAATTTTTAGAATGCATTTTTGTGGAAATATGAGATTATGATTTGTAATTAAGTGCCAAGATTAGAGGGATTGTGTTAGAATATTTTCTATTTTTATGGATGAGAGAATCTCTCCTAATTAGTTATTGTTTCCTTAGAGATAGTGATTGTGCATATTATATGGCTTATATTAGGAATCCCACTTGTATATATATAGGTCACTTTGTATTCAGTTTTAACACAAAAAAAAGAAGAATATTTTCTTCATGGTATCAGAGCATTCAAATCTGAACCACATATAAAAAAAAAAATCATTTTTTTTCCATGGAGAGCAGAACAGAAGGATCAAACTCGAAGGTGACGTCCAGACCTGAAGCAGTTCACTCCGGCAGTGCCAGCACCACAGACGACATCATTCTTCCCATAGCAGGTCACAAACTCAATGGGCAAAATTTTATTCAATGGGCTTAGTCTGTTTGGATCTTCATCTGTGGGAAAGGTAAGGAAGAATACCTTACGGGAGCCATTGTTCAGCCGAAGGAAGATGATCCAGGATATCGAACCTGGAAGTTGGAAAATGGTATGGTGATGTCTTGGTTAATTAACTCTATGACCAATGACATAGGAGAAAACTTCATGTATTATGGCACAACAAAGGAGATATGGGATGCAGCTAGAGAGACCTACTCCAACATTGATAATACCTCGGCGATTTTTGAAATCAAGAGTATTCTCCAAGATCTTCGACAAGGAGATTCAACTGTTACCGAATATTTTAATATCCTTATACGGTATTGGCAACAACTTGATATTTATGAAGAATTGGTTTGGAAGTGTCCCGAAGATGGACTCCTATACAAGAAGGTCATTGAAAAGGAACGCATCTACAAATTTTTACTTGGCCTTAATAAGAATTTAGATGAGGTACGTGGAAGAGTTCTAAGTATTAAGCCATTACCTAGTGTTAGGGAAGTTTTTTCTGAAATTCGTAGAGAGGAAAGCAGACAAAAAGTGATGTTGGGAACCTAAAATTCCTCAAAAAATCTTGAGAACTCAGCCCTAGTTTCACGAGGAACCCAATCCAACAACAACAACCACCAAACGAAGAAGAATCGTCTATGGTGCGACCATTGTAGAAAACCTGGACACACGAAAGAGACTTGCTGGCATCTACACGGTAAACCTGCTGATTGGAAACCTTCTCGGCCACAGCAAAACAAAGAAGGCCGGGGTTACACCGTTGCAGCCAAAGAAGACACATCTGGCACTATCTCAAATCTGGTCCGTTTAGCAAAGAGCAATTGGAGGCACTACAAAAAATGTTTCAACAGACTCTTCAATCAACTGGAACAACTATTGGTACCGCATCTGTAGCCCAGAAAGGTATTTTTTTCCCATGCCCTAAATGTTAGACAGGAAAATCACACTACATGGATAGTGGACTCAGGAGCTTCAGATCACATGACTGGGAATCTCATGGTTTTTCATGAATGTACTCCTTGCCATAACAATTCCTCTATTCGAATTGCCAATGGAACCCTTTCTAGGGTATTCGGCACAGGTTCAGTTATTATTTCCAAGGATATTACTCTTCACTCCGTGCTCTATGTTCCGAAATTGGATTGCAACATATTGTCTATAAGTAGACTAACATAGGATCTTAATTGTGTTACTAAATTCCTTCCTCACATGTGTGAATTTCAGGCCTTGAACTCTGGGAAGAGGATTGGCAATGTTGAGGTGCGTGTTGGACTTTACCTTATGAGAGCTGAGGAAATTTGAAGGCTACCAATGAAGACTACTTGTGTAGTTTCCTACCTTAGTACCAAGACAGATAGTGTTGTTATGTTATGGCACTACCGATTAGGTCACCCAAAATTTTCCTATCTTGAAAAACTATATCCATCATTATTCAATAAAAATTCCAAAAATTTTCAATGCGAAATATGTCAATTGTCCAAACATACTCGCAACTCCTATTCCATTCAACCATACAAACCATCTCATCCTTTTTCCTTGATTCACAGTGATGTTTGGGGGGCCTCTAGAATCAACAACATTACAGGTTCTAGATGGTTTGTCACCTTTGTTGATGACCACACTCGAGTGACTTAGGTATTCCTTATGAAGAAGAAATCAGAAGTGAGAGAAATATTTGAAAACTTCAGCAACATGGTTCAGACGCAATTTCAGGCAAAAATTCAAGTCCTTCGGACAGATAATGCTCGAGAATACTATCACAACATTCTTGGGTCATATCTTCTGGAGAATGGCATCGTACATCAAAGCTCGTGCATTGATACTCCACAGCAAAATGGAGTTGCAAAAAGGAAAAATAGACATTTGATGGAGGTTGCACGATCCCTCATGATAGCTTCAAACGTGCCTAAACAATTATGGGGTGAAGCTGTACTCACATCAACCTACTTGATCAACCGAATGCCTTCTAGGATTCTTCAATTTAAAACCCCGTGTCAAATCTTCCTCGCTGCATATCCATCCGCTCGAATAATCTCGTCTATCCCAATCAAAGTCTTTGGTTGTACTGCTTTCGTTCACATCCATAAGTCCCAACGTAGTAAACTTGATCCGACAGCCACTAAATGCATCTTTGTCGGGTACTTACCAAACCAAAAAGGATACAAGTGCTACTCTCCAACAACCAAGAAATTCTACACTTCCATGGATGTCACTTTCTTCGAAAATCAACCCTTCTACCCCAAAACTGCAATTCAAGGGGAGAACTGGTCCACAGATGAATTCCAATTTTGGGAAACCGAAATTAGCACTACTTCTCTTTTGAGTACATCACTGCCTCCTCAAACAGATAGTACTCTTTTTGTCCCCAAAAACAACTCCTTAGATGTCCCTTCTGTCACACCTGAGTTAACTACACAAGGCAGTAAAGAGGTAATAGTTTATTATAGAAAAAATTTAAAGGAAACGCTTAAGAAACCTCCTCAAAAGGAGCCCGAGGACAACACTCCACCTGAGCAGAACCAAGAATTGGACCAGGATCCAAGCAACCCAAACTCACAACTAGGTAACCCAATTTATGATCTAGATTCCAGTAATGACCTTGATGATCTTGATCAACCCATTGCTTTAAGGAAAGGTGTAAGATCCTGCACTCAGCATCCAATCAGTAATCATGTGTCCTATGGAAGGCTTTCATAGAATTTCCAAGCGTTCATCACTTCTCTTGAAGATGATCGTATCCCATCCAACATCCAAGAAGCACTTCAACAACCTGAATGGAAGACTGCTGTTCAGGAAGAAATACAAGCCTTGGAGAAAAATGGGACATGGGAAATCTCAGAATTTCCAGAGGGTAAGAGGCCTGTTGGATGCAAGTGGATATTTACCGTGAAGCACAATCCGGATGGAAATATAAACAAGTTCAAGGCTCGACTAGTAGCTAAAGGATTTACTCAATCCTATGACATTGATTATGAAGAAACATTTGCACCAATAGCAAAGCTCAACTCCATCAGAGTGTTATTTTTAGTTGCAGTAAATTTGGACTGGAATTTGCACCAACTTGATGTCAAAAATGCATTTCTCAATGGAGAACTAGAAAAGGAAGTCTACATGAAGATTCCACCTAGTATGGAAACTCCTGGAAAAATTCAGGAAAAATGTGTAAACTGAGAAAGTCCCTATACGGTCTAAAACAGTCACCTAGGGCCTGGTTTCATCGACTGACTAGAGTTGTGAAAAAACATGGGTTCATCCAATGTCAAGAAGATCACACACTGTTTATGAAGCACTCTAAGGAAGGTGAAATGACTCTGTTCATTGTCTATATTGATGATATTATAATTACCGAAGACAATGAAGAAGGGATAGGGAATCTCAAGAAGCTGCTAGCAAGAGAATTTGAAATTAAAGATCTTGGACAACTCATATACTTTCTTGGCATGGAAGTTGGTAGAACTAAGGAGGGAATTGTGGTCACGCAAAGGAAGTATGTCCTTGATCTATTTCAAGAGACTGGGATGCTAGGTTGTAAGCCAGTGGACACGCCTATGGATCCCGTTGGTAAGATTGATAAAGATAATGTCAGTCATCCAAATGATAGAGACACGTACCAGAGGTTAGTAGGAAAGTTGATCTACTTAACTCACACAAGGCCCGATATTGGTTTCGCTGTGAGCATGGTAAGCCGCTACATGAACAATCCCACTGAAAGACACATGAAAGCCGTATACAGAATTTTACAGTACCTTAAAAAGAGCCCGGGTAGAGGACTCCACTTCAAGAAAACCTCAAGTAGGGAAGTTGAGATATTCACAGAAGCTGATTGGGCAGGATCCTTGACATATCGGAGGTCGACTACTGGGTATTGTTCCTATGTGTGGGGAAACTTGGTGACTTGGAGAAGCAAGAAGCAGTCTGTAGTGGCGAGAAGCAGTGTAGAGGCAGAATTCAGGGCAATGGCTCATGGGATATGTGAAGGAATGTGGCTCCAAAGAAAACTCAAGGAACTTGGAATTATATCAAACTCCACTATGACAGTTTTGTGTGATAACAAGGCTACCATAAGTATTGCAAAGAATCCAGTTCAACACGACAGAACCAAGCACGTGGAGATAGACCGTCACTTCATCAAGGAGAAACTTGAAGGGGGAACAATCAGACTTATGTATATTCCTTCAAGTCGTCAAACAACAGACATTCTAACAAGGGCACTTCCAAAGGCCACCTACGAAAACATGAAAAGCAAGTTGGGAATGCTAGACATCTACTACCCAACTTGAGGGGGAGTGTGGAAATATGGGATTATGATTTGTAATTAAGTGCCAAGATTAGAGGGATTGTGTTAGGATATTTTCTATTTTTATGGATGAGAGAATCTCTCCTAATTAGTTATTGTTTCCTTAGAGATAGTGATTGTGCATATTATATGGCTTAGATTAGGAATCTCACTTGTATATATATAGGTCACTTTGTATTCAGTTTTAACACAGAAAAAAGAAGAATATTTGCTTCAATTTTTATATTTCAAAAATAGTCTAATAGTCTCAACATTCAATACAAATAAATTTTTTCTTCAATTCTCATGAATTAAATTATCAACCAATGATCATTTTTTTTTCCTACCAGCATTATTTTCATTAACATCAACAAAAAAATTCATAAAATCATAAGGGAAATAAAATTTAAAAAAACACTTATTTATGATATCACATCCAAGCATCACAAATAATATAAGTTGATTTATTAACTTTGAAATTAAACTCCATAGCTACGTTCTTTGCGCTAAATAGAATATCATTCTAAAATTTGATGTGAAATGAATCATGTTTAGCGCATGTAGGGTTCACTTTTCCTAGTAGACCTATAACTCTTGGTTTTTTTTTTTTTGTCCATTTGTTTTTTCTCACCATGCTCCATCTAGCGTCCACATCTATTTTTTTCTTTTTTGTTTTCCTTTATTCTTTTCATGTACAACGACTCCCACTTATATATTTTTTAACTTTTGTTTTTTTATTTTTTATATATATTTGTTTCCTTTTTCTTTATTTTTATTTTTATTTTTATTTATTACTTTTATTCTTTGTTTGTGTTTCAAACTATTACATTTTAAAATTTTTTAATTAAATTTCTCATTTTTCAATAAGATTTAACTTTTAATAACACTAAACTATATACTTATATTTTTATAACATAATTAATTCTCCAAAATCAAAATTATTAATTCTAACAATAAGTAAAGTTTATCTAACTTCCTAATAAACTTTTTGTAGTAAGGTTGATATGCCATTCATTCAACTCATTCATTTGATCACTAAAATTCTTTGATTTTTTCAATCCAAATTTAACAAATGTTTCTTAATTGTATCTTTCTTACTTTTCAATCCTCGTTTCGTTAGAAAATTTTCAAACTAAAAAATTCCATATGATTTAAAATACCCGGATTCACTACAAAAAATATCGCTTTTGGCCATGAATTTTTTTGCCATAAACTAAATTTTGTGGCAAAATGCCGCTTTTAGCCATAGATTTCATTTTCGTTGCTAAAAATATGACTTGAATAATTCTTACCGAATGTATGATATTTTACTATGAACTCATCTTTCTTCCACAAAATTATTCATGGTAAAACATTACTTGTTGCTACGAAATTACTTTTTATTGCTAAAAATATGGCAGGAATAATTCATCTTTTTGCCTCAAAATTATTTGTGAAAAAATATCACTTTTAGTAATGAATTTACATTTCGTTTTTAAAACTATGGTAAAAATAATTTTCTCATTGTATGTGTCATTTTGCTACGAATTTTACTTTTTAGTATGAAATTATTTATAACAAAAAAATGTAAGGAATGACTTACAAATTTCAATTTTTGTTCAAATTTTTTTTCACAATCTAATTTGAGGTAGAAAATTATTTTTTATTTTAATTATATATGCACCACTTTTTATATAATAAATTAAATATTAGATAGAACTATTAAATAATTAATATTTTATATTTAAGAATTTATAAAAATATTATACAAAATAGTCATTTATTATAAAAAATAGTCTTTTTTCTTAAAACATAAAAAAGTTTGATGTTGATAAAAAGTGAAAAAAAAAGGTCATTTGATATTTTTATAAGACTTTAACAATTATAATTTTGAATATATAAATAAATTTTTAAAAATTT
Source organism: Vitis vinifera (assembly GCF_030704535.1). Lineage (NCBI taxonomy): Eukaryota > Viridiplantae > Streptophyta > Magnoliopsida > Vitales > Vitaceae > Vitis > Vitis vinifera. Next base: position 16,110,137 of record NC_081814.1, read on the forward strand.
AATAAAAGTATATAAATTTTGAAGTCCGAATTTTATTTTAAAATTTTTATGGAAAAAAATTACTTATTAATTAAAAATATAATGAATTAAATAAAATAAAATTAAGATAATAAAAAAAAATAGATTCTTAGCTTTAACATAGACATTTTCTTTTTCTTTTTTTCTTTTAATTTTTTCATTTACATAACTATTATATTTTCTTTCAAAGATTCATTTAACAAAAGTTTTGGTTTCTATTATATGTCAATCTAAATAATTATGTAATTTTTTAAAACTTTTTATTTTTCATTTTTTAAATATCATTTTTTCATGCAAAGAAGTATTGATAATTTATAAAGTTTGTTTTGAAACTTTAATTTTTTTTCCCTAAGTTTTTACTCGTTTATTGATAAGAGTATGAAAAATTATTGTAATTTGAGATTAGTATAAAGATAGAAATAATGTTGAACTAATTAAAAGTTTGTTATTCCCCTTTAAACATCAACTGATTTATAGAAGATATGGTGAAAGTCTCTTAAAAAAAATGATGATAAAGTGAAGGGTCATGAGTTCGAGTTCCAAAAGATTACAATTTAGTATAAAAATGATTAGAGGGTCAAAATGTCCTCTCCCTAGGCCTAAGATAAGTATGGAGGTGTCTAGAAATATTCTTAAATTGGTGTCCAAATAGAGCATTAAGTTGTACATAATTCCATTATTATATATTCTTTAAAAATAAAATAAATAAATAAATCATCAGCCCAAAGTGATCGATTATAGTATTATATTTGGAAAAGGATACAACTCCAGTGGTTTCCACAGAAGTAATCAGGCAGAGGATGGAATGAAAACCCTTCCATAGCGAGTCAGTAACCTCTCTTTATTGAAGGCCAAGCTACAAGCCTACAACTGTGTGGAGCTAAAGCAATGGAGGAAAAAGAAATACAAGGATGTTCCACTCTATCCCCACCTTGTAGCCCATTTTGGATAAAACAGCTACATACCAACCATCAACCAAACTCTGCTCTCCATCCAGGCAGCAACAAATGGAAGAAGCAAACTTGTAGGCTGTCCCCTGCATGCAAGATGACATTCCATATGTTAATTAATGATCAAGAAAACCACATCATAATATCACAAAGTTAGTAAGATGAGTTGTTTGATTAAACCAAAATTCATTGGCATCGTATTTGTCCCATAATGCACATGGACTCCATGTTAATATGAACCACATCATGTCTTTTTCCACCTCCAAAGCACCAAAAAAATCAACTAGAATTCACTTCAGTTTTCTTGGACCTTGGCTACATATTTTGTTTTGAGGTCTAGCATCCAAGTGAACCATGTACTACTCCCCTAGTAAAGGCTGGTCGTGTAGGCACCAGGTGGGGGTCATGCCAAGGCAGGTAGCAGACCCTCTCTCCCTCCTACCCAATCCCGCTAAATCCCGAAATCAACAAACTAAACCCAAAAATGCAAGTACCAAAATACCAGGAAAAAAAAAAAAATCTGAAACTTGAGTGGAAGAAAATCCAAATCCCTATACGAATCTGAGAAATTTTACAAAAGACTATTCTTGCATTAATTTGGGTACAAGAACATAGAATCAATCCATCGAAATGAAGAACAAAAATAAAACACATTATAATCCACCTGATCTGATTCTCATGCTAGGGTTTTTATCTTCTCTGGTCTTCTCTCATGTAATGGTAATTACAATTTTATGATGAGGAATGCTGGAATGGCATTCCCATCCCAAGCCTGAAGTTAGTAAGCCAACTATATTTCTAGTAGTATGGGGTTGCCTTCAAGTGGTAAACTCACCCATAGGTTCTCAAAAATTTACGAACCATTGAAGGCATCGCAATGTTATAATGCCCTTGTGTAACCCAAAGCAACAGATCACTTGATCTGAAATTAAGAAAGTTTTCTCCCAAATTCTTCTCCAGTGTTCCCACATATCAGTTGACCTCAATATCAAAAAGTTTATCCCTGCATATTAGTAATGTCCAATATCAAAAAAGTATATTTTAAAATAATTTATACATTTGCAGTGTATTCCATAGGTGCGTAAAGTGATAAAATGTGCCCAACAAGGACATGAAGAGTTTATGCTACTCAGAAAATTATGGTATCATTTTATATATGATTACTCCCATTGTCCATGACTTCATTTTGAAAGAGAATATATCGAGAAAATCAAAAGAGATATCCTCCCATACTTTTCCTGTGTCTATAATAAAATCATACAACATGCATCATGATGTTATTACTCATCACTTATCGGTAGATTTTTGAGAGATCAATAGCTGCAATGAAGTAAATCCAAAGACCAGAACATGACCAACTTCCCACCACCCAACAACCCCCATCCAGTACTCAATTGCAGCAGTGTGATCATAAATTATAATGATTAATTTTTTCCCCTAGAACACAAGGTATCCAACCTTTTTTCTTTCTAAATAGGAGTTTGTTTCACCTTAAGTTTCCAAAAGAGAATAACTAACCATGATTCAGTAGGCTGCCTCCCCATCAATACAATGTCCTTTTTCTTCAAAATTTGAATGGCTGCCAAAATCTGAAGTAAAAACAAATTTTGAATCCTGGAAATAAAAAAAGTTTGTTTTTCATGGTTCATGATCATAGTCAGCAGTGAGGAGAAAATAATAAAATATTAAAAGCAGACATTGCAGGGCTACTACTCACAAGATGGTTGACGTTTAATTCAAGCCTTCTTGCCGTACAGCAACACAAAACAAAGAGTAAATATACATTATTGATCAGCTTTGATTCCCCCTTCAATGATCAAAGGTGATGGAAAATGAATAATCTGGTGACCTTAGGAAAATCCAGCTTATGGGAATACAAACACACATTGCCTCTGATGAAGAGTTGCATCCAACAATGATGAGAGATCTTAAACTGAGAAAAACAAAAAGAAATTGTATGATCAAAATATGTGAATGACAATAGAAGTGAATCCATAAGAATTACTTGCATTTCAGCATGTGATGCTCCTAGATTATGTTGTATAGGGAACCTAGATTTCTTCTATGGGAATAATGGATGTATATGCAGGATGCAATGAGCTACACATTAAAGGGGGTAAACTCTTAATTAAAATCTGATAACAACGCCTTATTGACATAGATTAGGAGAGCAGGAATTTCTTCTTCTCTTGTTTGGTTAGAAATGGAGGCCTTTTTATAGTGCTTCTGAATAGTAACTCCCATGTTAATTATTCCATAATGTTGTGGAAGACTTTGGAGATGCAATGTGTCATAAAGATACAATTTCTTCTCTTTCCCTCTCATTCTGGTGGAAGCATGCACGATACATGTTAATCTCACCTTGATGAGCCTTCAGCTCTAGCCACCAAACCAAGATTCTCAAACCAATCACGAAGTGTTCAGTGGAGAAAGACCAACTCCACCACCAAGTCTATTTTGGACCCTCAAAGCCCTGCTCCTGACCCAAGCAAGAAATTTAGCATCAGGCAGCTAGCTACAACCATTTTGGAAAGAACATTCATTCCCATGACGGGAAAGAAACAACCATTCATTTCAACTGTGTATGGTATCACCTTCACCAAGAGGTAGAGTAAGAAAATCTCCTCAACAATTGCTATAGGCAAGCATCCATATTCCATGGGCCTACAAATGACCCAAGGATGTACTTAGAGATAGGCATTCTTATTCAAATGTTATAGCACTAGGGCATAGGGAGAGATGTGCAGAATGCATGTACAGAAGAGAAAATGGACCTATCCTTGGAGCCCCAAGGCAGGGTTCATTAGGTGTCATCCTAGTGCAAAACTATCTTGAAAATATAACTCCCAAGACAAGTGGGACATTGTAATTGATTGTGTCATGAAGAAGCTCACATGTCACAAGTTGAACATGTGGGGCATGTAATGATTGATTGACATGAACTTTCAAAATAAGATATTAACATTTAGGCCACGTATGCATGAGAGGGGTTCCTCATGGTGGAGCATGCCTGAACACCCTTTTGAAATCATGTTTCATTTTGAAAGTAATGATTTATTCTCAAATAGAGAATCATCCTACATGCACATGAATGACAACATATACCTCCAAACTAACAAATTCTTGTCATGGCATTTGAGTCTATTATAAAAAGAAAACAAAAAACTAACTCACAGATTCACAGTTTCTATCCCTTTTGCTGGGAAGTAGACGTCAATAAACAAAGTAAGTTTTCTTTTCCTTTATGAATCACTATTTTAAATTTTTTTTCGCAAACATGACAAGTGAGACACATCCTCCCTCCTCATAGGGAGGCAAGGGAGACATAAAGGTCATGTGGATAAGGCCTTGACAAAACTATTTCTTAACATGTAAAAAATATTGCTACTAATACGCATAATTCATAAAATAATAAGAAATAATAAACAATAAAAATATAAGATAAATAAATAATCATTTTTTCTTTCATGCATTTACTCCATGGCAAGGGTATTAGTCTGCAAGGTGGTCTTCACTTTCCCTTTTTCCATCTCTTCACTTTTTCTTTTCTTCTTTTTGGGAAGAGGAGGCCACATCACAATACGAGGTGACCCCTTCTGCAATTGAGAACACAAAGGGCAAGCCCAAGCCACCTACCAACTTGGACATGTTGCTACCTTACACTTCAAGGTGGCCTCTTTTGCCAAATTTTATTTTTCTTAAAAATTATTTTATTTTGAATAATCCCCTTGTTTATTTATTTGGTAACTATTTTCAATACCGCAATCCCTTGTGATAATCAATAATTTTTTTTTTCCCTTTACATTTAATTTTATTTAATTACTTTTTTTTTGTTAATTATTATTATTATTATTTTTTGATAGACTGTTGTTAATTATTTTTTACCATACTAATATATGTAACACAGGAGAATAGGAAATAACATATAAAGATATATTTTCATTTAAATGTCTGTAACAAAATTGCGATGAACTCTTCATGGAGGAAAACCTCAAAATTCTTTGAGCAAACTCTAAGTACAATTGTAAGTTAATTTCGTCAGTAATTTATTATTATTTTATCTTTAATTTTATGTTGAACCAAGGACGAATATATTGGTGATATATCCCCGATATATATTATATTGGAGAAGATGGATCTGATATACAAGTAAGATATATCGACTGACGGAAATATAAGATTTTATTGAAAAAAATCACCTATATATCTATGATTTCCAATAAATCAGCGATATAAGCAAAAATTGACCCTAGATGAAAAAAATCGCTGAAATTTCGGCGATATATTGGTGAAAAATCGGTGATGTCTAATGCCCAAACTTTTTAATTTTGTCCAATGGTCCAATGTTGGATCAACCCAACTAGCCAATACATGATGACTTTTTAATTTTCTCTAATGGGCCAAAAGATGGATGAAGCCCAACGACTTAATAAATGTAAATTTTTAACTTTAGTACAATAGGCCAAAGGCAGACTTAGGCCCAACCCGCCCATATATTGTGGTTAGGTGTTGTATAAGGTAGCACAAATAGAGACTATAAAGTTTTGCAATCTCTCAAAGTTTCAATGTGGGATTGTGCTCTTATTTACACAAAATGAAAAAATCTCATACAAGATAAGAACTCGAATTTAGGTGCTTATTTTTAAAATAGATAGCTTTTGCCATTAAGCCAAACTTATTTTATGGTATATATGTGCTTAGAATTGTTTATATATATGATTATTATACATGTATTTTTATATATTATAATATATTTTATAAATTAATTAAAATAAAATTATTATAAACAAGTTAATTTTCATTATCTTATAATCTATTTTGTATACTAATTAAATATAAGACAAATATAAAATCATAAATGAAATTATCAATATTTTTAAATAAAAGTTTTGTGTCAAAATATCCACCAGTATTTCCTTGATATATCCGATATATTCATAAAATCCAAGTACTGATATATCTGTGATTACCAATATTTTTATCCTTGTGTTGAACTATGTTCAAATTTTTATATTATTATCTTTGTTAATTATTATATTTATCTTTACTTTTCTTTTGCAAAAGAAAATACATATGATTTTAATGACACATATTGTATCACTATATAAGCTAGGAGGGAATAACTTGATCCTCTCATTTCATTTAATTTATTTTTGTTTAATACAAAAGGTAAAGGAGAAAAAAAATTAGTAATTGTCCCACCATGAAAAAGTGGAACAATTCTCCTTAGGTCTTATAGAAAGACCAGACCTTAATTAAAACAGTAGGTCTCCCTCGCTTAAACATGATATTGCAAAAGTTCAATTCATCGTTCACTTGACATAGTTTTAATTGTTATTTTTTCCTACATTTACAAAGATTGAACATGTCTTTTTTTATAATTTTATTTTATTAACTTTAGGTTTCTTGTCTTATCATGTCAAGAAAACCTATTGTTCACGTTATTGGAGCTTCCAAATCATGAAACATGGAAAAATACACCCATACTTAATAATTACTTATGGCAATTAATTGCCCACTATCTGTTCACGACCGCTACTAAGTCTAGGAAATATATGTTGTTGCATGTGGACAGGGATGCTATGCCTGAGATGGAAGTTCACATACCTATAGAAGATGTCACAAGTTCCATGTTAGATAGAAGGGACATGCCTATTTCCTCCTCACACTTTGCTGGAAGAGCTCAGTGAACTGAGATTTCAACTTCTTGGATTTAACCAAGGCCCACTTCAAAAAAGTGTCAACATGCTCCACTTTCCATAGAGTATTAAATATCCCATCTGTATGCCAACATATTCCAAGGTAGGCGTGAGTTCAGACCATGCAGCAATGTAAGTAATAGGGTTCCACCTAGAGTTCACAAACTTATAAGGTGCTAAGCAACTCCAACAGGATACAAGTAGGAAATAAGTATATCTTCTTTGTCCACTTGTAACATCTTCTCTGGGTATTTGAACTCTTATCTCAAGTTAGCATTCCCATGCATCAACATGTACTTCCATGACCTTCTGGTGGTCTTAAATGAATATTAGAGATTAAACTTGTAGAAGTGGTCATGAAGTCTAGATGTGTTTTTCCATTACTAGTGACTTAGAACTTGAGGCACTACTCCTTTAACATGAACATATAATATATACATTATATTATGATATAATAATATAATAACATACATACATATATATATATATATATATATATAGAGAGAGAGAGAGAGAGAGAGAGAGAGAGAGAGAGAGATTTACAAAGATAGGTAAAAAATAAAAATAAAGAAGAAGTAAAACTGCTTCAAGTGAATGATTTTTTTTTTTTTTTTTCTTTTGATAGGCACTAAAAATTGTATATATACAAAAAGGAAAGACGTATACCATTGGTCATACACAAAAAGCACAAAATGGCAAAGCCACAAAAAAGAGAAGCAAAAAACAACTCTCTCTCTCTCTCTCTAATGAGATCCCAACCAATTTACAAAATCAATCAAAGACTACTTCACATGAAAGATTTTTTTTATAGGCAACAAAAATTTATTATAAACAAAAAAGAAAGATGTACAAGAAAGGTCGTACGCAATGGGAAACAAGTAGTAAAGTCACAAAAAAGAGAACCAAAAACAACTCTCTCTCTCAATGAGATCCTAGCCAATCCACAAAATCAATAAAAAAAATTGAACCTTCTTTTATATGTATCCTAACCCAAGCTAATAGGTTACTTAGAAACAACTATTTCAATTTTTGTACAGACCGCTCGTTTCCAAACACTTCGATTTCTCTTCTTCCACAATGTCCAAAAAATGCATAGAGGAACCACTCGCTAAATGCTAAACCTTTTTCTGTTTTCTCCCTACAAAAGAGTCTTTCATGGTGAAATAGGAAGTATTTCATTTTCTTACCTTTGTCTTAAATAAAAACAAAAAAAATAAAATAAAATAATTAATGGAGTTAGGGGATTAAGTCATCCAAGTTAATTAATACAGTATTTTGTCATTAAACATATATACATCTACTTTTATAAAAGAAAATTATAAATAAATAAATAAATAAATAAATAAATAAGCAATAAGAAAAGAAATACTAGTAATAAAAAATGAGCATACTTCAACACAAAATTCCAAGTTAAAACGATAATTAATAAATTAATTAATTAATTTGCAATTCTTCTTAGAGTTTGATCAAAGAATTTTAAGGTTTTCCTCCAAAAAAAAGGTCAATGCAATTTTGTAATAAAAATTAAAGTGAAAATAAAACCTTATATATTGTTTCATTTTTTTTTTGTATATATTAATATGATAAATAATAATAATGAAATTAAATAATTTGAAAGAGAAAAAAATTATTTATTACTCATAGTATTACCATATTAAAAATAATATCTACAATAAAAAGTAAATTTATTGTAGATCCCAAAAAATAAATTAATTATATCATCCTTGCATTTAATGATGAAAATATCGGTAATCACGAATATATCGGTACTTTGATTTTACGGATATATCGGGGAAATATCAGTGGACATTTTTACACAAAATATTTTTATTTAAAAATATTGATAATTTTATTTATGATTTTATATTTGTCTTATATTTAATTAATATACAAAATAGATTATACAATAATTAAAATTAACTTATTTATAATCATTTTATTTTAATTAATTTATTAAAAATATTACAATAAATAAAAATATACGTATAATAATCATATATATAAACAATTCTAAGCACATACATACCATAAAATAAGTTGGTTTAATAGTAGAAACCATTTGTTTTAAACCTAAGTACCTAAGTTTGAGTCCTTGTCTTGTATGAGATTTCTTCATTTGTGTAAATAAGAGCACAATCTCACATCAAAACTTTGAGAGATTGTAAAGCTATATAGCCTTTATTGAAGGTGTTGCCTTATATAGCACCTAACCACAATAGATAGGCAAGTTGGGCCTACGTCTGCCTGTGGCCCATTGTACTAAAGTTAAAAATTTACATCTACTAAGTCATTAGGCTTCATCCATCTTTTGGCCCATTAGAGAAGATTAAAAAGTCATGTATAGGTTAGTTGGGTTAATCCAACACAGTCTATTGGACAAATTTAAAAAGTTTGGGCATTAGACATTACCAATTTTTTACCGATATGTCACCAAAATTTCGACGATTTTTTCCATCCAAGGCTGATTTTTTGCTTGTGTCACTAATTTATCGGAAATCACCAATATATCGTCAATATATCAGTGATTTTTTCCAATAAAATCCGATATTCCCGTCAATTGATATATCTTACCTATATATCGGCGATATATCACTAATATATCCTAATATTTTCGTCCTTGCTTGTACTAAACAATTTGTTTTTTATTGTAGTATATTTATAACTTCATGTTCTAAGAGATACAGTAAAACCCCTATAAAATAATACTTTTGGGACCAAGAGAAATTATTATCTTAATGGGATTATTGATTTATTAATAAATGAATAACTTATTAATTTATCGATAAATGAATATTTATTAATTTAAAAAGAGTATTATATTTCTACTATAGAATACTTGTACATGTATAACTATTAAATCTAAAAACAATGAATGCAGTAGAAAGTTAATACATAGAACTAAGAGATGCTAAAAAAATAAAAGATGGTTATTGATTGCAAAACTAAAAAGACTCCTAAAAAAGAAGAGATATGGCATCAAACCTTAATGCCCTAAAAGATTAAGAAGTTTCAAATATGTGATGAGTCCGAGGAGTGAATCGAGAAAAATAGAAATGATAAAAAATTACTCAATACTATATTATAGAACTTATTATGAAATTCTATTTGCTATATTATGTATTTCATCAACAATTAATGTATATTTTCTTAGGCCCATAAGGATCTCTAAAAATATTATTATCTTATGCATTTAGCGAAGTTATTAATTTAGTAAACTAGCTCAAGTTAGGACCAAAAGATTTTACTATTTAAGCAAGGTTACTAATTTATCAAACATTCATTTATCAAGGTTTTATTGTAAAATAACAATAACAATAACAATAACAATAATAATAATAATAATAATAATAATAACAACAACAACAACAACAATAAAAATAATTATAAACATATCTTAAATAATTCTTATAATTTATTACTTGTTTATTTTAGTATTCTGTCCACCAAATTAATTATGTCAATATTTTTCAATAGCATGTTAATAAATTGTTTTATTAAGGCCCCATTCACATGAATACAAGGAGCTTCAAGTCTCCATTGTTGCACAATTAGGAGGATTTGGTTCGCTTATGATGTTTAGGACAAATATTTAAAATAAGTATGTATAAAAGAAAACAAAACTTACTTCTGGAATTGAACTTAGTACATGCACTTTGGAGCAAAAACAACAAAAATGATAAAAATGGTGAATTTCTGAGTTAGGTCTTTTTCCTTTTTATGGTTGGCCCAAATGTTATGAGAAGCATTATCTCTTCAAGTTGATATCGTGTGATAAAGCACATAGTACTATCATGCACCTATGAGATTATTCTCTGATTGAGGATAACTTATGAGTTCCAAAATGCAGCATGACTTCTAAAAGTGTGCAAGCACACTCTTACCATTATGGAACCCCACTCACATAAGGGACAAAATGTTGATTTCTCAATCTGGCTCAATCATTTCATGTCACGTATTCAACTTATAACATGTTAGCTCCATTATAGGAAAAAAAAAAAATTAATGTTTTCTTCAAAATGGTCATGAACTAAATAATCTCCTATATCCCTTTGAAGGTGTCACCCTTGATACAACATTTTGATGCTAAAATGTTTACCCAAGTGAGCAAGGATTGGGAAATCTGAAATGGATTTATCGTATCTCGGTGGTGCAGTTGGCCTTCCCACCACAAAGTACTTTGGGATTAGTTTGAGTGTATTGTTTTGGTGGTTAAAGATGAAGGCTCATCCAGTGAGAGTGAGATTGACATACATTAGGCCACTTTGTCAACCTTGCCTAAACTAGAAGGAGAGAGAGGCGGGACCATTGTGCCTTCATGACACATCATCTCCTGAGGGTTCCCACTTCATCATGGAATTATTAATTTGAGAGTTATTATTTTAGAGAATTATAAAAAGGCTTTATTTTTTTTTTCCAAACAAGAGTAAGAATTTCTTGTTGTCCTAAAATCTTCTCCTTAATTCTACTATTACTATCTCTAAACCCTCTACTTCCCACCCTGCTCTACTCTCCCCTAGAACTCTTGACATCTCACTGTTCTGTGGCTGACTTCCCACAATTAAGAATCTCACATAGACATTTTCAGGGGCTCCATATTTCTTAAAATCCCACTATGACCTTAGCAACAAAGAAAGGAAAATCAAGAAGAGAAAGAGAAGGAAATAGAGAAAAACCTTGGAGTTACATTAAAGCCTTTTACAAAACCTAAAAACTCAAGGAAATCATACAACAAAAAGGAAATAAACCTATAACATATAGTAGCCTACTAGAAGTATATTTCTTTTCCTAGAACTTGTTAATTTTCCAAACAACTCCCCTTCCCTACCACTCTCCCCACCCCCTATCATTGTACTCCCTTAATTCAAGGCCCTGCTATCATTATAGCATACTTGTTCCACCCAAAGTCTACCATCAGCATTTAGATTGTGTGAAAAAACTTCATTATTTCAGGAAAATGGAGATCACATTTTTTTTCCTTTCTGGTTATGCAAAGGACACTAGTACAGCAACAAGATTGATTGCCATTATTATGATCAACAGTATCACCAAAAAAAAAAGAGTGACATTCTAACAATGTTCATAATGCATCCTTCAGGAAAACAAGAACTTGAATTGAGAACATAAATATTTCATCAAAATTTTAAGTCCATTAAATCAGTCAGACCTCTCTTGCAGAAAATTTAATAAAGGTAGAATTTAGAACATAAATATTTCATATAAATTTTATGTCCACTAAATTATTAGTACCTCTCTCGCAGAAAATTTAATAAAGGTACAAAAGATAATAAACAAGAAATAATAAATAATTGCATACCACCTAGCGTTAACCAAAGAATGTCAGGGTTGATTTTCCTTCTGTTTCCTGTACTGAGCAAGGTGTTTATGATACTCTTCTAGCTCATTCTCCAATTTCTCAATAAACTGACTTGTATGCTCCAGGGACTGCTCATACCTATACTTTTCCAAAGCCTACAATTTTGAAAATGAAAATTATTTCCAGCTCATGTATCTGTGATAATTACGATATTTTAAAAAATTAAGCCATTTTCTGAACAAAGCAACAGGCCATGGTCCAACAGTTTCACCTTTGGGTTAATGATTTGTCTCAAGGAATGAAAAAAGTATACATGTCAGTTAAAGGAAAATGCATTTAAATAACTTTTTATAGGAATAAACATATAAATACAAAGAAAAAATATCAAGTTTTCTTCTAGAAAAATATACTGAAATAAATTTCCATAAGAACAAATAAAATAATAAAATGATAAGGTTCTTTTCTAATAACTTGCTTTCTGCTTCTTTAGTAACCCACCATATTAGGTTCTCACATCCTTCAAATGATCAATGTTCCTCAGGATCCACTTATACAAAATAATCTTTTTCTATTACTTTCTAGAACTTAAATAAATTTGCATCCATCTCCCATGATATGTTGAAAAATGTTACACATGCAATTTTACACCCAGTTCCAACATAGCTCCAGACAAAATAAGTTGGAATATAACTCAAAGAATCCAAGAAATATTAGGCTCAACATAAGGATAACAAAAATGCAACAGCCTTAAAATATGAATAAGACCCTTATTTTATTTTCCATTAAGTCAAAAAGGCTTGAACCATTCAGCACTATAAATATGCATTTTTAGATGGAAATATAACCTTAAGGTCATCATATGTCCAAAACCTTTGGAGAATAAATCTGAGATCTATCATTCATTACACATGCTATCATTACCCAAAATGCAGTAAAAAGAAGAGTAGTTAAATTTTTGTCCAAGAATATTGTTCAGAAATTAAATTGAAAAGCAACAAATTAAGCCTTGAAACATAACCAGACCACAAAAATAAAGATTTTTCAAGTCTCAGTAATATGCAACAGAATTAGGTGTAAAGTATGGGATGATGTTCAAAGTCTCGAGGGACATAGCATATTGGGATATTGCCCCTGAGCAATTCAAGTTAATTAGATGCGAGTTGAAGTAGATGAAACTTTTGGGATCACACAATTATCATTTGTTTCATGTTCACCTTGGAGATTTCATCAAGACATCTCAGCATCTGTTGAAATCTCTCAGCATAAAGAACCACTACCTCTTTATCTGATTTTCACACTTTTCTTAAAACTTCCAACTCCAAAATTCCTCTTCTTTTATTCAAAATTCCCCTCTGGATGTAGATGCCAAATGATGAATGAGGTTACATCATCATAATAAATTTTATTTTTCTACATTTTTAATTTCTGAAATTTTTGAAATTTCATGCATTAATAAGTTTACAATATCAACGTGTTGTATGCTAATGAATATAGATTCCAATCCCAAATTGTATAATAGTATAGCAACCATTATGGTAGAGTCTATGAAGGCATTTGGATAACACTCTATGTGGTCTCTGAGATAACACCCCAAATTTCCATCTAGCCCAACTCCCCAAAGAACATTCATTAAATTTAAGTGTTAACTATCTTGGGGAGAAAGCACCTAGGCTGCTGACGACCCAGCCCAAGACCTACTATCTCTACATACTGACATAAATCTCACATAAGCCTTCTATCATAAATGTCTCTAAACTTTGAGGAAGCCAGCCCCCACAAAAAGAAAAAATGAAGTGAAAAAGTTTCCCACAAGGAAACTGTCAACATCTTGTCTTCAAAAATCCTTATATCCCTCTCCAACTGAATAATAGATGGTAGCAGGCCTAGCCTGCCAAATCACTCTACCTCTTGGACTACTCCTAAAACCTCTTAAAACAATGTGTCAAATCCGAAACACTTATAAAAGGAGCCCAACAAAAAACCATCAATGCAAGGAGATTATTTCATAACTCCAATGCCATAGGGCAATGAAAGAAAGATGATCCACTGGCTCACTGCAGTCAGAGAAAAGGAGACACCACTCAGGACAAAAGTCAGAAAGGACCTCTTCATCAGTAAGAAGTTATAGGCATTAACGCTTTTACCTGTCATTGACCATGGGAAGGCTCTGGCTTGTGATGAATAGATTTTGAATTTCCAAATGAACTTGTCTCCTCTTAAGCCTTTTAACCAAAGGCCACAGAGATGATAGTCACTGTCCACTAATGTCAACAGCTTATGTTTTGGCACTTCGTTTTTAAACAGCTTTTACCCATAAGGTCCATAACTCATGCAAACTCCAAAACCATTCTCCAACTACACACACCTTAAAAACCTAGAGGGTTGGCTCAAGTGGTAAAGGATTAGGGAGGGTTTGTGGGAGGTTACAAGTTCAAGTCCCAATGGGGACAAAGATTTACCTATCAAAGGAAAAAACTTCAACACCTCAAAACCTTGAAATTTCTCTAACCTTGGTCCACTGAACATGATTGTAAAAAGCATTATTCTGAGTGCTTAAGTGTTATCCTACATTAGAACATCTACATGTCATTATAAGTCCAAAACTCATATATATAAGCAGGTAAACTAAGCGGAAACTACTACTACTACTACTACTATTACTACTATTTGCTTGTCAAGAAAAGGGAAAACCCAGCTGTTACCACTTCATTGTTTAACATAAACACTTGGATTCAGAGTATGATCAAAAGGAAAGCTAAAATTACCTTGCTTTTGGAAAGGGTATCAGGGGGTGACATAACTTGTGGCTGTACATAGTTCTTTCCTCGGTAGAATATTATGGTGTTGTTAGGCTTTATGTCGATCATGATGCCTTTGCTCAGCCGGGCAAGCTCTTCAGCATATTCATAAACCTGCCCAACCTTGCAAGGTTTGCAGATAACCTTTACAGTCTCATGCTTCTTCCAATGGAGATGCATGTTGAGAACAACACCCCCAAAAACGCCTCGCCTCCCAACTGGAACATAATTCTTCTTTTTCTCACCAGTACGCTTTAGGTAAAATTTCTCTTCCTCGGTCAGAATTTCAGGATCATATGCTTCAGTGGGGGCTTTAGGAATATCAAATTTCCTCAGCTTCTCAATCAACCATTCTTCCTTTCTTTTAGCCTGAAGAAAGATTAAAATGTTAGTAAAGTTTAGTGGTTTGTGCATTAGAATAACTTTCACTTCTCTAAGACAAATGCTAAATTACCCCAGACCTTTCCACATGATAAACAAACATTCCCATATTCTATGTGTTAATGTTATATTTGGTCCCTAGCAAATACTAAGGAAAGAAAAAAAAAATGTCAAAGAAAATAATTTTCTCATGTTTGGTTCTACTAAGGAAAATATCAAATAAAATAAAATATAATTAAAAGTAGTTACAAACTAATGCATTTTCAAATTATTTAATCTTTATATGAAAGAATTGAACCAAGTGAATTGAGTTTAAAGTAACATATAAAAATAATTTATTGATTTTAAATCTATTTTTTATTTTCCTTCACTTTTTCTTTCCTTCTAAATTTTCTCTATTTTCTTTTCCTCACATTTTCCCTCAAATTTTCTAGGAACCAAACATAACCTAAATTTTTTCATTCAGTTCCACTCTGTTTTCCAATGATCAAAGATTCATAAAGAAAACATTGCATTTTTCCCAGTAAAGAAATTACAAGGAAAACCACCATTACAAACAACCAGTGGATCTGCTATAAGACTAGATTTAATCCTCAACAGGTATATGAGAAAACCAGACCACCTGTTTTTCCAGTATCTGAAGTTTTGAAAAAGGTTGGACAGTATAGACAAGCTTTTGCAGCAATGATTATGCATGCCTTGGTGCTACCATATATGTGATGTGTGCAAGAATTCCCATACAAATGTGGGTCACCCATCATGATCCAAAAACAATATAGGGATCAAATGAGAGCTCTTAAAATTAGAATCAGTAAATTGAGGCATTGTCAGCAATTCTTAATGACTGGAGATAATATAGTTGTATCAGTCTGAACTCTTCTGCAATGTTCGTATAAAGGCTGCCTAGATAAGATTGTGATATAAAATTTAAAGAACAAGAATAAAAGGTGAAAATCTTTAAAATGCAATAGAAAGACTCAAAAGGCAACAAACCTTTTCAAGTTTGTACCGAATCCTAACTTCTGGATTCGGAGATGTCATCTTCTTTTTTGCCTTTAGTCTGTAGAACCTGAGTTCATTCAATTTGGCTTTCCTAGACATTTTAACTCGTCTCATTTTCTTCTTCCCTTTCTTTGAGGTCCCAGTTTTACCAGGCAGCTCACCAATATTAAATCTGACAACATCACTGTCCGGCTTCAGTTCAATGGATGTATTGCTCATGTACCTAGCTCGTGCCCATTTTGAAAGAGCATCACCACACCCAACCATGTTGGACCCATGCCACAACAAAGTATTGCATGGAGACCATACACACTCCCCTGCAGCTACCTTGTAGCTTCTTGGGTGCATTTGCATGACATGAGATAGCATAAAGGTCGAGGAATTGGTCGCGGCTTTATATAATGATGAGAGTTTTGACACATTTTTAACTAGAAAGCAGCACCCAGCTAAAGAATGCCTGCATAGACAACAGATATCACATATCTCCCAAGAGCTCTGAAATCAAAAAGGGGCTTTATGAAAGGTACGGCCACAACATTTCAGTAGAATGATAACAAACCCATCATTCATTTACAAAAAAATCCCAAAAATTAGTGTCCTGTGGGGAAAACAAGATTCCAATTTCACAAAATTTCTACCAGAAACCAAACCCATTTAGGCTTATGCTGAAATCCCATCTCAATTCCAATGTAAAAACCTACTCTTAATTCCAAATATGATGAAATGGCAATAAAAAAACAAAGATATATCTCAAGCCTAACCATTTACCAATGCCGAAAATTCTTTTCCCTTATAGTCTAAATCCAAGCACAACCCATTATTATCATGTAAAAGAAAAACCATTATCATGAAACATCCTAATACGTTCAATTTTCACAGGAACGAACTGGGCAAAGTTGGAGAAATTATTAAAAGAAAAAAAAGAAAGTAGGGGTGGGGGGCTACGAAGAAGAAGAAGCAGTGATAGAAATCTGGGAGGAGACATGGAAAGAAGAGAGGGAGAGAGGGTACCTGTACATTTAGGAGACAGAGGTTGAGGAGAAAGGCCGCGGAGGAAGGTTACGGTGTTTCAATTTTCAAAGGCTGCTTCACTCTTTTTGGCTTGAGGGCCTTTTTCGGTGTTTTGGGGCGTGGGTTGGGCCTCTTCTCTCCTCTCTCAATCCTCTTTATGTCGAACCTTTCCAAAAGCAGTCCATCTCTTCGATAAATTAAGGCGTGTTTGTCAACTATTTTCGAATCTAGAGAAAAAAAAAAGGACATATTTATTTTTTATTTTTTATTTTTAAAAGTAAAAAATACAATATTTTTAAATAATATCTTTTTAATTAATTTTATTTGATTTTTAAAATAAAAAATAAAAAATAATGATATAGACATGTGTGAAATAATTAAAAATAAAATATTAGATATAAAAATTATTATAAAGTTTTCAAATAAATTTTTATTTTATAAAATATTTGAGAATTATTTTAAAATTTTATTTTCAAAAATTACTTTTTAGAACTATTTTTAAAACAGTAATCAAATAGGATCTTAATTCTTCTTTTTTCCTAAGAACAACGGGGAAATTTTTTTGAAAAATCGTTCAAAACAATCAACGTTTGCACCTCATTTATAAATATTAAAAAAGCCTTGGAAATCACCAAAATATAAAAAATTGGTATAAAAAGTTTTCTTGCTTTATCTATCCCTAAGTATATAACAACCAAATATATTTTACTTTTTTTTCTTTTAACAATAAGAAACAAAGTTAAAATTATTAAACATTTATAATATTTTGAAAAAGTTTAAAAAAAAAATGTTTATAAAGTTTCTATTCTTAAATCAATTCTTATTTCCGTTCCATTAAAAAAATTAAATAGGACGAGATGAGACGAGCAAATGAATTTCTCATGCCTAATCGACCTTGCCTCATTTAACTTTTATTTTTTGAAAATTTTTAATTTAAAAAAATTATTTTAAAACTTTTTAAATTACACTAAAATAAATATATTTTTACAAATAATTAAAATATTATAATTTTTATAACTTATTTTGTTGAAAATTATTTATTATCATTATCATTATTATTATTATTATTATTATTATTATTATTATTATTACTCTGTATTAAAAATAGGGAAATAAAAATTAAATTAAATTAATTTTTAAAATTAGTTTTATATATTATCAGGAATGGACAAAGCAATATCTGAACATTTTCAAAAAAATCTCAAACTCACTTCTAACCCATTTATTTAAATTTCAAACCTTTCTCATTAAGGACAAGGGGGACGAATACCCAAAACACCCCGTGTCATTATCATCCTTATTTCTATTCACTTTTCTTCTTTATTTTCTTTCTCTCAAATTTTCTGAAATCAAACATATTCTAAAACTATTTTAGAGATCTTAGATACAATTGAAGATATCATAGTAAGGAAATCACACCATGTTTAACATTTAAAAAATAAAAACCGGTAAACAACATGATTTTTTGTCATGGAAAATAATATAATAAATAATGAATTAAAAGAATAATAATTAATGATTTTTTTATTTATTACTTGAATCAAAAGTAATCTCACAAAACATGTCATCCACAATTTATGTTTATTAAAGACAATAACAAATAATGAAATTAAAAGTACGCTAATGACAAAGAAATACACAAAGAATCCCTTCCTACATTCTTTTTAATAATATAACAATATTTTATATAAGAAACTAATATATAGGTGTGAACCTTGCATTTCGGCTCATGCGTATTCCACTCGATGGTAAGCTCAATTTTTATTTGAAAATGATTTCATTTATTAAAATAATGACTTGGAGTCGCCACTTATTTTTGTTTTATTTTTAAAAGGGTAAACAAAATAAGAAAGAAAACCCTAAGTGTGACTCCTTATTTTGAAAAATGTGGTATGTAAAAAACCGGATCAAGCTCGGGGGTCAAGTTACTTATTGGGAAGGTACGGTAAAGACCGTAGCACCCCTCTAAGTCCTTAAAGTCGGGTCTCTACTAATAAAATGAAGTTGACGTGGCAATCAATGGGAAAATCAATGGATACTCAAATTGACCATGTACACATGGGAATCAAAATATGCATAGAGAATGACCGAAATGGGAAAGGATGCGTACCTGGGCCACGAACGAGCAATGCTCTATCATAAAAATGGAGTCAGTGTATAATAAATAGCACAAAACATATCACATGCGTCACCAAATAGAAATTAAAAACTGTTCGAGAGAAAATTGGATTTTTGAAATTTATTCGAAAATTGGAGTCTTAGAGGTTATTTGAAAATTGGAATTTTAGAAATTAAATACAAGAATGAGAATTTTAGAAATTAATTTGAAAGGAATTGGAATTTCGGAGAACTAAATTTGGGAATCGGGATTTTGAAGAATTATTTAAAGACGGAATTTTAATAAACAAATAAGTGAATGGAATAATAATAATAATGAAATTATAAAGATTAGGTAAATAATTGCGAAAAATAGAATTTTAGAGATTGGAGATTTGAATTTAGAGATTGAAATTTTGAGAGATTATTTGGAGATGAGATTTTAAATATATGAATAAGTGAATAAATAAATGAACAAGATAATAATAATAATAAAAATAATCATTAAACAACTGAATGTGAATAGTGGAATTTCTGATATTGAAAATTAAATTTGGAAAACGAAATCTTGAAAAATTGAACTTTAATTATTAGAATTTGTAAAATAAGTGAATGGAATAATAATCATAATAATGAGAATAATATTTAAACAAATGAACGTGAATAGTGGAATCTTTGAGATTGAAAGTTTGAAGAGTTATTTAGAAATGAGATTTTAAATAAAAGAATAAGTGAATAGATTAACGAATGGAATAATAGTAATAATGATTAGGTAAATAATTGTGAAAATTGGGAAGTGAACTTGGGAATTGGAAAATTGAAGAATTATTTAGAGATGAAATGTCGGAAAATTAAATTTCGAAAACTGGAAACCCGAAAAATTATTTTAAGGATGAAACGTCGGGAAATTAAATTTCGAAAATTGGAAACTCGAAAAATTATTAAGGATGGAATGTCGAAAAATTAAATTTCGAAAAGTGGAAACCCGAAAAATTATTTTAAGGACAGAACGCCAGAAAATTAAATTTCAAAAAGTGGAAACCCGAAAAGTTATTTTAAGGATGGAATGTCGGAAAATTAAATTTCAAAAATTGGAAACCCGAAAAATTATTAAGGACGGTCGGAAAATTAAATTTCGAAAAGTGGAAACCCGAAAAATTATTTTAAGGATGGAATTTTAAAAATAAATAAATAAATAAATAAAATAATTAAAGTTTGGGAGGTCAAAGTTTTGAAAACTATATATATATATATATATATATATATATATATATATATATATATATATATTTAATGAGAGTTTTTTTAAATAATTAAATTAAAAACAAAATTTTGAAAATGAATCTTTGGCATCAACAGTTGGAAAAACTAAGAAAATGATCACTAAAAAAAAAGTGAATCAATGAAGAAAAGTATAAGATGACGCTTCTCTAAAGCGTCCTCTTCTCCCTTGTCATTATAGGAAGCACCATCTTTGATTTATACTTGCAATGACACTTAAAGAAGTGTCATCTTTGAATAAGATTAATGATGACACTTATAAATGCGTCATCTTTGAGTATTTTTACTAAAATAATTTTTATAAAATTGTCATTGTTGACACTCATACGGGTGTCATCTTTGGATTATTTTTTCAATGACACTTTTAAAAGCGCCATATTTGGTTATGTTAATAATGACACGTAATATAAGCGTCATCTTTAAGTATTTTATTTTAATAATAATATTGCTATTATGTTTTTAAAATAATGAATTTCCTATATAATTAAATAAAATCAAAAGCAATTATAAATCATAAAATTAAATTGAATTTTACAAATTAAAACATCTCCAAATATTAATATACAATGGCTTAGTTTGAATAATTAGTATGATTGCTTATATACAAATTATAAATTTGCTCATTAGATCAAAATATTTCAATGAGAAATTTTAAATCCAATATAAGAACAAATATCAGTGCAATGACTACAAAAAGAAACAATCATCAACAAAAGCCTAATTCAACCTCCTAATGATTTAAATGATATCATCTTCATGATTTTCAACATTGCTTCATTGTAATGATTTCTCATCTTCTTGTAAGCCAATTTCCTTTGCAAGTTATAAATAAATAAATAAAAAAGAATATAAAACTTTTAAATTATACATGTAACAACCAATATAATTGAAAAAAAAAATCTAAGCATAGAAAATAATCCAGCATGTTAATTAGCTTTTATTCAAGTAAAGCAATAAAACAAACATACTAATTAGTTATATCTCAATCCCACTTGTAAACAATTTTCCTTATTAATTTTCATGCTGTATTTTCTTAGAACATTCTAAATCTTGAAATCATGATAGGTTAACTTTAGATAGGATATTTCTTTCATTGAAAAGCTAGACTTCAAGAAGTTATTCCCATGACTAATGGATGATGCCATTATCGATTTCTAATATTTGAAAATTCTATTCTAACATTTTTTTTAACAATATCCATGATTTGGTTTTAAATATAATTTTTCTACCATTGTGTTGAAAGAAAAATAAAAATTACTATGGCTAGAAATAATTTGCTCTGTTTAATTCTTATTTTCTAAATCATGGTTATTGTGACTTATTCTTTTAGGACTAGTTAAATAAAAGATCAAACCTTGGATATCCATTTCTCCAAATCATTGTATATCATAATTTTTCTATACTTCATTTTTTATGTGTAAAATCATTAGAGCACGATGAAATTTTTAGCAATGATAACAAAAATGGATGAAATTTATCTAGCTATATCTAGTTTCACCAATGTGGTTTTGGAGTCACCTTTGTAATTTGGTTACCTATTGTGATAACTAACTGAACACTTGCAACTTCTATTAATACTCTGATAAGGAACAAAGGTTTTGGTTATTTTTCAAATCAACCAACATTTACCTCATGCACAACTGTAGGTGATGGCTTTCCATTCCTTGTTTCAATTTCTAAATTCTCCGTATAGACTTTATCTTCTAATTATGATGGTATAGAGACATCATTTATGTTTCCATTTGCAAGAGCTAGCAGGAACTGAAACATAAGAACAAAAAATAAGTCAATCTTACAACATTTTCAAAAAATAAATAACTCTAAATAATAAATTATAAAAACAATTCTTAGAAGTAGTTTTAGATTACTTTTAGAAATAAAATTTTATGTGAAAACCAAATATATAATTATTTTTTAGATGCAAGTATAATAAAAAAAATCTAAAATATTCTTCATGTTTTTCATTGCTTTTCCAATTATTAAAAAAAAAACCTTTACAAACAATCAAATTGTTCTAACAAAGCTATAAAATTTTCAATAAAAATATTTATCATATGTGTTTCCATCTTAGAATTCTGTTTTCTATTCTTTGGAATAGTTGAAAACAATTTCCAACATACCACAAAGAAAGAGAACACAAGAAATTAAAGAAGCAATTTTTTTAAATAAGATCCAAAAAAAAAAAAGGAAAAGCAATAATTTAAAATTAATATATATATATATATATATATATATATATATATATATATATTTGATAGCATTGAAATGGGGAGGGATAGTCAATTCAAGAATATATTTAAATATTTTTAAATCTTGAAAGTATGCAAAATAATGGAAAACACTTAAAGAATTAATTCTTAATTTTTTTTTTTTCAAACAATATCTCAACATCTTATGGGAGCATGACAACAAGAATGCTTATATTTATAGCAGCTTCATTGGTTCACAAACCATGTTGAAAAGTCCTACAAAATACAAATTTTTTAAGAGTTCCCACTTGATGCAGTCGTATTTGTAAATAAATAAGTAAATTCATTGATACAATTTTTTTAAGAGAGATTGTAATCTCAAAATCTTCTAAAGCTTTATAAGAGTTTCCATTAGATTTTTCATTCATATTGTTAACCTTTTGTTATGAATTTGGGCTACACTTTTTGTTTTCTATTTTTAAAATAGAAAATAATACATAAAATACAAAAATTCCTAAAGAATTACATTAAAAATGTAGTGATTTTTAAAAATTATTTAAAATACCACTAACATTCTATAATAAATTTAAAAATACTAACAAAGGAAGGAAAAAATGTATACCCTGTGTATGAGAAAACCCATGCATTCATTCCAATAAATTTTATTGGAAGTGGGTTATAAAAGGGAATGTCTTGCATTGAGTTGAACCCTGAACTATTGATGATTTTATAAAATATTTATGCAAGAAAAAGACATGGCAATGAACTACATCAAATCAATGAGAAGTGTCATCATAACAAGGGAGGTAGTTATGTTGGTGGGTTGTAGGACATTTGCTACTAGGAGGTGGTAAAGTAAATGAGGGCTCTAAAGGGGGTGGAGTCAACAATGCACCAAAGGGACCAACACTCGGCAAATGTGAGTGTCTATTCCAAGGAAAAATAAATAAAGGCCCCAACCATAAAAAAACACTCTAGAAATCACTTGAATGAAATAATAATACCATTATCAACCTACTGTAGATTTTAACAAGAACAACAACCCATTAAAACAATAACTTCATCACAACCCAATTATATAAATCCATAAAATGCCCAATTCCCAAATTTTCTTCAATCTAGTGCTTCAATATACATAGTTCAATGCATAAAAACAAGTAAATAGGTACCTATTTTGGATAAGCAAAAACATGATTTGACTGACTTAATTTTCTTAATGGCATTACCAAGTACCAAAAAAGAAATGAAGCATTGGCTAGTCACATTGTTGGGTTCCAAGTATATATTCTTATTTCTATTGTGAATAGGAAAATGTGTTTTATGACAAGTTAAAAGAATCCCTTAAATTGTTATGACAAAAAGGAAAACAATGGACATTTCAAGAGCACATATATGTAAGGAAAAAAATTTAAAGTTTTTTTTTCACTAATTTTTTAATTTTTTAATTTTTTAGAAAATGAGGTATGATTCTTTCCCAGCAGCGGTGCCATTTGATTCGTGCCCGCTTGGTGTATCAGCTGATTCATGTTCAGCTGGTGCTCCTTGATTGAGGGAGTAATCAACAAAATTTATAACCTATTACACCATGAATTAGGGTAGCAAAGACAAAGCTACTATAGCATAGTGGCTCTAAGATCGTTCACTGGGATGAGTTTTCACTTCACAATTGATATTACTTCAAATATGAATTGGTGCTTTTTCGTTTCAAGGTTAGCTTTAAAAGAAAACATAATCTTTGGTGGAAAAGGTTGGTTTTAAGCTAACCAAAAATAATAACTGATTTTAATTACAAAGAAAAGTGTCTCTTGGAGTTTAGATCATTAGGCTCAGGTTCCTCATACAAAAAGGAAGTTCCGGTCACTTGTTTCTTTTCCTTGCATTGGGGATTTAACATATAGTTATTTCCCGAACCGGTGTGGTACAGATGCTTCCCCTTAATGGGTTCAAACACTAAATCCCTCTCACTGATGCATCTTGCAATGGCTCATGCCTCTCACCTAGCACTTGCCATTCAAGGTGATCTTTAACCTTGGATTATCCGTCAAAAGCTCGCAAGAGATAACTAATGGATGTCTCCGTGGAGTCCAAAAGCTTATCAAGTGTTGGCTATTCTAGAAAATCCTACCTTCAAACCACCTCTCAAAGGCTCGCAAGAGATAAACTAGTGCATCTCAATGGATGGAGATCACTTGTCTTATCAAGTGTTGGCCCAGATGATTTAAAGGCGTTTTAAGTTAACTAAAAAGATAAAAACCATTAACGGGTCACACTTTCTCTTCATTAAAAACTAAAACAACAAAACTTCCAATTCTTGCATTTGGAAAATTACCCGGCTTTCTTCACTCCAAGAGACGAAGAGCCTAGCCTCTCATCATCTGAGGAAAAATCCTTAGAGTTTGATTGGCTAGAAAGAAAACTAACAAAAAAACAAAAATATATAGGAAAAACAGAGCAAGTGTTCTGTAAAATATATTTCTTACTATCGTCTATTACATATCTGATATATCTAATCGATATATGATCAATATATGTTCGATATATTTTACATTGGTTCAAAGATATATATAGAGAAGATATTTTCTAAGAAATATCCCAATAATATCTTTGACTGATTACAAGGAGAAAATAGAAATTTACACAAAATATCTTGAGAAAAAATCTAACTTAGTTGGTGGCAAATATCTGGAAGCTTTAGGAGAACAAATTTAGACATCAAATATCTAAAGCAAAATATCTCAAAATGTCGATCGCAAATATCTGGAAGCTTCAGGAGAACACCGCGACACTGTGCAAAATGACTACGAAACTCTCCGGATAAGCGCTATCAGAGGATCCGGATATGTCTGACCGGGGAAGTTGAAACTCCCTCCTCTCCCATCCGGCATCAAGCGCCAGATGCGAAATATCCGGATGGAATGATGGCGGGAGCAGAATTTCGGATGTAAGACATCCGGGTGGAATGTTGGCGGAGCAAAATTCCGAATGTGATACATCAGGGTGGAATGGCGGTGCGCTCCCCTATCCGGACTCCCTTAGGGAGAAGCACATGACACTCATGATCATCACACCCCGGACGATAGC
This sequence comes from Vitis vinifera, assembly GCF_030704535.1. Classification (NCBI taxonomy): domain Eukaryota; kingdom Viridiplantae; phylum Streptophyta; class Magnoliopsida; order Vitales; family Vitaceae; genus Vitis; species Vitis vinifera. Next base: position 16,135,958 of record NC_081814.1, read on the forward strand.
ATATCCTATCCGGATATGTTGTCCGGATCATTGGCTAAAGTGCACAAGCCTTGCTATGTCATTCCGACATCCTGCCACAGCCTACGTTTCGCCGCCCTCCGATGGTGTGTCTGGACGCCCTGTCCGAACATCTTTTGCCAAGGATTCCAAAGAACTCTCCTCAATCTCGGATTGCTTTAGTGATCAAAAAGCTATCAAAACACCAAAACTTAACACAATTTTGATTAGAATTGATTGCAAGGGTCCTTAATATGTTAATTGGGTTAAAAGGTGATAACTACTACTCAAAAGTGTTTAAAAGAGTTAATTACAAGCTATGAAATAGCACTTTTTGAGTAGTAATCAAGGTAATCAAGGAGTATCTAACTATAATACCTAAGGTAATTAACAAAAGAGACCTTGACTATTTTATCATTGCTAATAGGCATGGACAAATTAGAATGGTCAGAGACTTGCACACATAGATGAAATAAGATATGCAACAGAACTAGTATTCTACTTAATCTAGACTTGATATATTTATTGGGTTAATCAGTCCACATTCTGATGCAAGTTCAATCACCTTATTTCTACAAGTCAATAACCTCCAAATTAGTTAAAAATGTAGAAGGATTCCAATATAGCTAATTCCAAATGTTTATATTGAGATATCTGATGAAAAAAAACCACACAAACATGAACAAAAAAAATATAGAAGGCATAGTAAAATGGTTAGTTACAAAGGTTTTTTTTATCTTTTTTTTTTTTTTTGTCATTTTTCATGGTTTTTTTCTATAAATCTATTTCAAAGACACTAACCCATTCTACAAAAATGGGTCCATTGAAAAAGCTTGGAGCAATAAATATGGCAGCTTTCTTTCTTGAAATTTTTAACAATTTTTAAAATAAAAATATTTTCAAATGAAACTAATTATCATGAAGATCACATTTGACTCGTACCACCCACAATGGTACTAGAGTTTACAGTTAATCACCAAAATTTTAACCTGATATCATTGGAGACAAGACACCAACCAATGCTTTGCTTATTTATTGGCCAAAAACTAAGATGAGAAATTGGAGAAACCATGGAAATCTAAATCAACTGAAACCTTCTCACAAGCATTTTAAAAACTATATGTTTACCTTCTGCGTGTTTGACTAAATGAAGTCCTCAAAGATAGAGACTCTCTACTTTTGATTGCTAAATAGATCCACCATCCATATCTAGCATAAAAGCATTTCTAATGAGCTATGAACAATGTGAACCACAAAAAAATCCAGTTCAATCATGGCTTCAAGTGCAATAATATGTTCATTAAACTCAAGAATCTTGTTTCCACCCAGTTTTTATTTATTTTTTATTTTTTTTTTGAGGAGAAAATTGCATTACTTTTACTAGAGATCATTGACTTGTACTATTTCCTTTGCTATGTACTTACCCAAGAAATGATATATATCCATTGAAGTATGGGCTTCAATTTCTGTCTTCTGTCACTCTGAACCATCACTTTAACTCATCTCTATAGTTTTCTTAACAAGATAAGATCAAAACATGAACCCTATGGGAGAACAACTTCCTTTCCCTATAAGCCAAAAAATCAAGTAAAAAAGTAGAGATTTTTCCCATTACTCGAATCCTAAACAGTGTGAAAAATCCATTATTAAAAAACCATAGTTTTCTAACACTTCGTGGACAAGCAAACAAAGCATAACATTCCTAAAAAATCCAAATTTTTGGAGAAAACAGAAATATCTATTTCACAATCACTAACAGTGGTGGTTGCCCAAATCTGAAAAATTATTGAAGCTCAGGTAATCAATAATTTGTTGACTCCGAATCTCTTAAACCAAACCAATAAATAAAAAGTAGCAGTCGCCTAGATCTTGAAAAAATCGAAGACAAAAAAACCCTAACCCTAGGTTGAAAATGAAAGAAGAAAGGAAAAAGAAGGTTACCATTTGAAGAACAAGAGAGATACTGAGAATTTGGATCCAAACCCATCAAACTACCTTCTCTTGGATAGGTTTCAAAAAGCGAGGGTTACAGAGCTTTTGAGGGTGACCATCTGAAGAAGATAGTAGTGAGAGCTTGATGTAGTTTTCGACCAAGTTCCCGAGAATTCCTAGCAATAGCTTACCAACAGCAACCTTTAGTGATTGGAGTGGTGAGTGGGGAAAATCTGTGTTAATTGAGAAGGGGCATCGGGTAAGGAGTGTTGCGACTGTGGAGTTCAGTGTATTTTTTTATTAAGAAAATAAAGGTAAATTATATATCAAATAAAAGATGTCACTTTTAAAGAGTACCAATGTTAAACTCATCCTGCAATGACACTTCCAAGAGTGTCATTATTTACTATTCATGTTAAGTTGGTCTTACAATGACACTTTCAAAGCACCATTATTTGCGGGTCATCGTACAATGATGCTTCCAAAAACGCCATTGTTTCAAAATGCCATTGTTTCTCCCTATAAAGCACCAAGGATATATGAACGTCAATAATAAACATTTTTAGTAATAAATAATGACATTTTTTACAAGCGTCAAGAATTCAAGCGCCATTAATTTAGTTTTTTGTAGTAGTGGATAAAAATAGGAATGACCTTAGCATGGAAAACAGGCGTGTACTTAGGAAAAACAAACAAATAATAAAAAAAGCCACAAACCCATACAAACCCATTTTCCCATCAACCCAATACACGTGGGGCCTTAGATGCAAGTGAATGAACTCATTTTCCATAGCATTGAAACAGCTCCTTACCAACCTAACCTTGCATGAATACATATTGTAAACAAACCCATGAAGACAACGACATTTGCTTTTATCCCTTAGTTGAGCATTTCATAAAAACATCCAACAACTTCATCTCCATGCCTTGCATATATATCTATCAGTGCATGAGAGTGGCCTTGAGTATAGTGGGCATGAGGTGAGAAAATGGGTAGGTGGTGATAGAGAGAGGAAAGGTGGCGGGAACAAAAGATGGGTAAGTGGGGTATTTGGGCATTTGCATGGAGTGAAGGTGAGGGTTATGAGTGGTGAGATGAGTGGTAGAAGATAGAGAGAGAAACAGTTTTGTGGGTATTGAAATATGGGTATGAAGACAAAGGTTAGGAATGGCGGGACGAGAAGTAGAAGTTAGTGAGAGAAAATGGGTATGATGGATTCGGTGTAGAGAGGTGATGATGTAGGGTCCCATAAAGGTGGTGGCATGCGTGGGATTTAAGAAAAAAAATGGTTTTGCATGGAAGAGGAGTTGAATAGCATGTAGAAAATGATGAAAATCATCTCCATAGTGTTTACGACATGCATGTCAACATAGCCAACAAGGGTCATGGGGGTGATGGATTGATGCAGGGATGAAATATATCTAATCAAAAGGCTTGTTTCTCTAAAATTCGATACAACAGTTTCAGTCTATGTCTTTCCTTGATGCGAATATTGATCAGCTGGCAAGTGGCATAGGCACCCAACACAGCGGACCAAAACAATGTCATTGATAATAGCCTAACACATCGAACCTGAAAATAGTTGAATACGATGTCCTTCTCAAGCCTGGTGAAGAGTTGCTTGGCATGGCTCATTTTTCAGAGAGGAAGAAAAGAAAGGCCTTTATTCCAGATATTCGACAATGCCAACTTATGGCTCATTTTTTCCATGAGGGTCCACTCATTGACTTCTCATGCGGCTGCATCTATGGAGTGGACTTGAGTTTTCCCGTAGGCACCTCGGCCTAGGTGACCAAATGCAAAGTGCAGCACTCAACATTCAAAAAACTTAACAGAAAAATATGAGAAGAAAACAGAGCATGCATATATACGTAAAAGAAAACTGTTGGGTCTTGCCCCATTCCACAGATGCCGATGGGAGGGATTTAGGTAGAACTAAAAGAAAAACATGGGCATGATCCTAAAAAATCAAATGCAATGACTAGTCTACACTCAGAATATTCCAAAACAGGAAGCAAAATGCACAAGTGGTCTCCAAATGTCAAAGGAATCCACAAATGACTAAAAACAGAGGAGAACAGTTCAAAACAAGGGGAAGCAAAATAGATTAGAATCATACCTGAGCCAAGAGGAATCAGGGTGAGTGGGTCTTCGGATCTTTTTCTTTCTTGCTCCCCCCTCTGCTCCCTGTCTTCACCAGCTAGCCCTGCCTCGTCTAGCTTCTTCCTCTTTATCTTCTTTGGCAAGCCATCACCAGCTCTGCTGTTCACCCATTAGCAAGCATGGGCAGACATCCCCCCTGCTGCTACACATCCCATGCAGCCGAGATTCATGCCTAGAGAGGGGGTCCCCCCCACACTTCAAAAAGAATGCAATGAAAAATGAAAAAAAAGCCACATCCACTCTCCCCGGGTCCTCACCCCAACAGGGGTCTACAATAGGATATTTTCTTTAAAATAATATATATATATATATTAACATGGCAATCTAAAAAATATTTTATATATTAATTAAGAGTATTTTTTTTATAGGAAAGATGTTAAAAAACTTTAATGTTTTATATTAAAAATTATTTTTATATTTAAACTCATTTAACTTATTTTAATTTTTTTTATATAGAAATTAAATAATTTAATAGTGATTTGTATTTAACTTTTTGTTGTATCTTTTATGATAAAATCAAATATAAGAAAATAAATTTTTTAATATTTTTTTCTTAATAATTTCTTGGAACAAACATAACATAATATTCGACTAAAAGGAAATATAAGTAGATGTAGCTAGGAAAGAAAGCCAAGCATCTAAAAAAAATTAGAAAAAGAATTCTCAACCCATGTAAATTTTGAAGGACATAAGTTGGAGTTTGTATAAAATATTTGATAATTTTAAAAAATATTAAAAGATCAATTAGAATTAAAAAATAATGAAAATAAGGCTTCAAATTACTTTCTAAAATGTCTAAAATCTAGATTGGTTGTTTTATTGATGAATTCTCTGGCCCAAGTTGTGAATGGAATTAAAAAAAAAAAATTAAGAATCACTTTATTTTCATAACACAAATGTCTCAACCTTCAATTTTTTTTTAAAAGAAATTTAAAAAAAAGGACTTTGTTGTAGAAGTGTGTTCTTTTAGACTTTTCTCAAAGAGAAAGAGTGAGTGAAAAAGAGATTTATATATATATATATAGTTATATAGTGACAGTTTCTAAGCAATTTTAACTCTTAGAAATTGTTTCCCTTATTTTTTATTTTATTGGATCAAGTCAAGTTAGTCCACTTGTGCACTTAAACCCACCTCCAACATTTCCCATTTGCACAAGATGGTCTGAAATAACTCAATCAATAATATTCAAGTATTCTATTCAAATTTTGAAGGTCATTAGTACAGGCAAATGGATTATGCAACCACGCAAATACACCTATAATTTGGGACCTATAAAGTTATGTATCTATTAGGGATATATAATAACTCAAATCTACAAATTTGAGTGAACAATTATAATCATGTCTCGTTGTACCCTAAACTTAGTTACATTTTAATGTATACATTTAATCTCTCAAAGTTGTATACTATATAACATTATAAACATATTCACAATTATATAAGCTACAAAAACAATATAATTGGTCAACCATGAATGACATATAAGACAAGGATGGAACTTGAATAACTTTCCTAGTGATAACACTTGGCTTGTTGAATTGATTCTACAGAATATAGACTTATTCTTGCATGATGCATGGCCACCTTTTGCATGCAATCCCAAACACACGTGCTTTTTGACTGGGATGATGCCCATAATGCTTATTTTTGTTCTTGGAAAGACATTTTCTATGGCAATGTCAGCTTGTTAATTGTTTCTTTGAACCTGTCAAATTTGAATTTGGGTAGGGAGATTTCATTAGCAACTGGTAATTTGAGGAATCTGCAATCCATATTCATACAAGGTCTTAAAGGCTGGAACTATCTTGTGATGGAAATTGATGCTGCCAACCCATAGAAGGATCCTAGGATGATTAGGAAACAATAGTAAAAAAAACTCACACCTAGATTCAATATGCTTAGTGGGGATGGGTTCTCCAGTAAAGTATTCTTTAACGGGGAGGAATGCTCACTTCCATCAATCCTTTCAAAAAGTAGTAGTTGCAGTAAGAGCCCAAGTACGACCATTTTAGTGCTCCTATTGATTGTAGTTCTCATGTTGATGCAACAATAGTTGTGGAATGAGGTTTGAATTCTTGGCTATATAGCCACTATTGGATTTTTTAAATTCTTTCAAATGATTTTATTGATGAGTGTTGAAATAATCGATGGTGGAGAAAAGCTTTTGATTTTTTTAGAGCACAAGTAGTTCTCAATTGTTTGTGGTGATGAAACTTCCAAGGCAGCAATTGCCTAATTAGAAATGTTGTTAAAGGCCCTTCAAAATCTTATTTCAGATGAGGTTCACACCTCAAGGAGCGAGAACACTGATGTTCTATAATAATCGGATATTTTAGGCCATGTTGAAACTTCAAGTTTGAAAACATTTCTAATTAGTGATGGTTGAAAAGTTAAAAAAGGTAAATTGAAAACAAGTGTCAAATTTGGATTAACGAAGTTCGAAAAATTTTAGTGGTCATGAGGGATTTGAATTTTGTACCATGTCAACTTTACTGTAGGAAATTTCTTAGGAATTTAGAAATCGAAGTTTATTGAAAAATAAAAAAGTTACAAAAAAAAATAAAAAATAAAAAATTAATAATATATAATTGATAATAATAAATTATAGAAAATTATAATATTATTGGGTTATGTTTAAGAATTTATATAATGAAGTGAAATTAAAAAAATAATAATAAATAAATGAATTAATTAATGAAATAAAATAAATTGATGAAAAAGAAAAGAAAGAAAAACAATATATATATATATATATATCAAAATAAATAAATAAATAAAAATAATTGGATGTAGAGGCCACTTTAATGACTGTTGTTTTTAAAAAAGAAATAAAAAGAAAAAGGAATAAGAAAGAGAAAATAAAGGCTAATTTTAAAAGAGAAAAATACCCAAGAATGGGGGTGATTAGAAGTCGGCTTTCTAAGTTTCAACTTTCCCAACCATGTTTTTAAATTTGAAAATACACTTTATGGTTTGAAACAAGCACTTGGAGTATGGTATGAAAGATCGAGTAAATTTCTTTTGAAAAAAAGTTTTAAAATGGGAAAAATTGATACAACTCTTTTCATAAAAACCAAAGAAAAAGATATACTTTTAGTTCAAATATATGTTGATGATATCATTTTTGGTGCTACTAATGTCTCTATTTGTGAAGAATTTTCTAAGTGTATGCATAGTGAGTTTGAAATGAGCATGATAGGAGAACTCAACTTCTTCCTTGGACTTAAGCAACTAAAGAAAGGAACCTTCATCAATCAAACAAAGTATATAAGAGATCTTCTCAAAAGGTTCAACATGGAAGAAGCTAAAACAATGAAGACTCCAACGAGCTCATCCATAGAGCTTGATAAGGATGAGAAAGGTAAATCCATTGACTCTACTATGTATAGAGGCATGATAGGTTCTTTGCTATAGTTGATCGGTAGTAGACCCGACATTATGTATAGTGTATGCTTGTGTGCTAGATTTCAATCTTGTCCTAAAGAATCTCACTTAAGTGTCGTAAAAAGACTACTCAAATATTTGAAAAGGACAATGGACATAGGCTTATGGTATCTTAAGAGTGATAACTTTGAATTAATTGGATTTTCGAATGCCAATTTTGCCGGTTGTAAGGTTGAAAGAAAAAACACTAGTGGAACTTGTCATTTCTTAGGACACTCACTTGTCTCATGACATAGTAAAAAGCAAAATTCGGTAGCTTTGCCAACGATGGAAGCCGAATACATAGCAGTCGATTTATGTTGTGGATGAATCATTTGGATAAAACAAACACTTAGTGATTTTGATTTATCTTTTGAGCATGTTCCTATTAAATCTGATAATACTAGTGCCATAAGTATATCAAAAAATCCCGTGCAACACTCAAGGACTAAACATATAGAGATTAGACATCATTTTCTTAGAAATCATGCACAAAAGGATAGTATAACACTTGAATTTGTAACACAAAAGATCAACTTGCCGATATCTTTACAAAACCTCTAAGTGAAGAACAATTTGTTGATATCAGAAGACAACTAGGGGTGATTTCTTTGTGATCTAATGTTTGCTTAATGAATTCTTGATCAATATACCTTCTGATTACATGAATTTCATGTCATATGCATTATATAGACACATACTTAGATAATGGTCGAATTTCGACCAAAAATCAAAATTACCTTGGCATTGGGCATAAAAAATTGGGGATTTCAATTGAAAATGGTAGGGGGGGATCACAAAATGAGAAAGTGCACAAAAAATTGAAAATTAAAAAACGTTGACCGCGTTGACCAGACGGTTAACCGGACCAGAACCGGTCAATTTGTTCGTCGGGATTTGGGGTTTTAAGTGACTCCCGTGCTTCATTTTCTCACTGGTTTCCTCTAGTTCTTCAAAAGCTCTGCCCATTCAATTGTCAAAGAATGATTTTTGAGGTCATTACAACATATTAAAGGCTTTGGATTGGATTTTTGGGAAGATTGGAGGTTAAGGTTTCGGATTTAGGCTGCCTTCTCTTCCTCCTGCGCGTCACAGTCAACTTCAACATAGTTCCCTCTCCATTTTTGCACTCCTAGGATTTCAGTTGTGAGCGTCTCTCTCTCTACCAGCCATTACTCCCTTGTTTCTTCTTCCTCATGGCTCTTAGGCAAGGGTCCACTGCCTCTAGGGCATAGGGCAAACGCCCACTTAAGCCGTCTCAGCAGGAGGCACGCCGAAAGGTGAGGTTTTACACTGCCTTGTTCAGTTTCGTGGAGGACTACCAGTGGTACAAGCAACACTTTACTCAGAGACGAGTAGTTTCGAGGAGAAATATTAATTTTCCCCAACTTCAGCATTTCAGATTCTAGGGCTTATTTACTAGGATGGGTTGGTTGCTGGTGGTCACTATTTCAAAACCGATTTTCTCGACTCTAGTATGAGCATTTTATTCGAGGGTGACTTATGACATGGGTGACCCTATCATTTCTACTATTAGAGGAGTTGAGATCCGTCTGGACTCGGAGAGCATCTGCCGTATTTTCGATATTGTTCCGATTGGACTCAAAGAGTACGAGTCTAAGATTTGGCCCACTATGCTAGGATTCGAGCCTAGACAGGCCATTCAAATGATTTGTAGACTTGCAGATGCCCCGAGGATGAGCAAACCCTCGACCCACAGTTTGACCATCATCAACAGAGTGCTACACCATATGATATGCTCTATCTTTCTACCATGGGGCGGACACCGAGATGAGGTTTCTTATTATGAGGCATTCCTTATTGACTCCATTCTGACTAGGAGACGGATCCACTTGGGGTACTTGATGATGATGCACATGATCTTATGTTGCGAGAGCACGACTTGCGTACTCCCTTGTAGTCGCTTCCTCATTAGAGTGTTCAAGGATGTCGGCGTTGACTTGAGTAGACAGATGGACTTTGAGGCCCCCAACGCTTATGATACATATGATGATCAGTCCATGGGACGGATGAAATTTGAGAAAGCCCCAGATGGTTCTTGGGAAAGAAAAGCAAAGAGAGCATCTGCACAGGCTTGGGGATAGGGAAAGACACATTTCGGAGTTGAGGAGGAGGTCGAGATACAAGAGATGGAAAGTGGAGTAGACCCTCAAAGTGGCTATCAGCAAAGAGAGCTCGAGTTTGACATTTCTCCACTCCAATCAAAGGGTGTTCAATTTTCAGGCCACCTTTTCTAAGTTGATGATGTTTGAGCCAAATTATACAACGGGTCCATCTAATCAACCGTCATTCACTAAGCCTTCTCACACTGAGATACCACCTCCTTAGGCACCTTTTTCTCCTGACCATGCTCTTTAGATGGATTCATCTACTTAGATTAGCTCTCTAGGCACTCGCATGGAGAAGCTTGCTATAGTCAGTGATACTCGGTTCTACTCCATGGAGGATCATATGGATCAGTATTAAGCTGGCTTCACTTCTCAGTTTGAGCATCTCTAGTAGAGGTTTGAGCATCTTGAGGATCGCATGGATCAACATCAGGCTGGCTTCACCTCGTAGTTTGAGCATTTCCAACAGAGGATTGAGCGTATTGAGGATCACATGCAGAGTCAGCATGAGGAGATGATGGCTTATCTGCGCTTTGTGTTTCCACCTCCATATCCTCAGCCTTGATTTCATAGAGACCCCATTTATTTCTTTTTGATGTTGCCAAAAGGGGGAAATATTTTAGGATCTAGGAGACTATAGGAGATTTACATGCATATCATTGTACTTACATTGTCATATCATCACTTGGAACGTACATATTGGATATTGATACATTTGGCTTATATATGATATTCCTATATATTTCATGACTTACATTGTTTCTTATTGCAAATTCTCTCTAGCATGTCTTGATTATCTTGGTTTTAACGTCGTAAATTTTGATTGATTGATTGATCCATGATTGGTTTGAGGGGGAGATTCTTCTTCTCCTAGATAACCAAGGTTTGTCATCATAAAAAAGTGGGAGATTGTTTGCCCAAAGGTTCTCCTAATCAGGTTTTGATGATAACAAACCATGGTTCAGTTACTAATTGATTTGAATTATAAAGAATTTCAGGTATTGATTTGGAAATTCATCAAAGGACCTAATGGATGCAAGATCAAGACTTTTAGAAGACCTTTAATCATAGGAAACATATGTAAGATGAATGCATGGGTGCACCTAGGTTTTACATATCATTTCATTCATCTTTGAAAAACTCGATTTATTCTTTAAAGTTACTATTTCATCAAAACCTAAGTTTTATCAAATGAACCTTAGGCAAATCACTTCAAAATTGGCATATTAATTTGCCCAAGTGTTAGAAGAGAAGAGAACAGAAAAAGATAGGTTTTCGAGTAAAAAATGGTGAATTGGTTGAGGCACTAGCCAATCGACTCAACCGGCCAGGGTACCGGTCGATCGGTTTCCTCTTCTCGGTCGAGGAATACAAAACACACACTCTCTTTTCCAGAAGCCTTTCTTTCTCGATCAAGGTATTTGACTTCCTGGTCGACCTCTGATTGAGGTCCTATTGAAGTCCGATTGAGGGTAATGTCACCTACTAAGCATTAAATGCTCCAACGGCTAGTGAACCGGTCAACTCCCAGCTCGACTGGTTGAGGTGCTTTTTGGTTTTCTTGGCTCTTGAGGTTAGAAACCTATAAATAGAGAGCTTCACTTCATTTATGAGCAAGAGAACACCTGCATTTATTTGTCTCTCCACTTGTTCTTGCCTTAAAAGCTCTCATTCCTTTCTTGGTGCATTAAATCTTCATTTGCATATTCTTTAGTGCACCTTTGTGATTCATCCTAGCCTTAAGTTGTATTTGAGCTATTATTGCACTAGGTTGAGAGATTCATTCTTGTTAATTGAGTGTTAAAGCCTTCAAGTGAGTTGAAACTTGAAGAGATTGTGTAAGAGCCTAATGGAGCCAAAATCCAAGTGTAAAGGTGATTAGAAGCTTGGTTGAAGTTTCAAGGTAGTAGAACCCTCACTCGGTTAGGAGCTTGAGGAGAGTGGAAGTAGGCAAGGAAATGTCGAACCACTATAAAATCTGAGTTTGATTTCTCTAACTCTATCTCTTTATATTTGGATTCTAGCTCCAATGGGCTCTTACACAATCTCTTCAAGTTTCAACTCACTTGAATGATTTAACACTCAATTAATAAGAATGAATCTTTCAACTTAGCTCAATAACAACTCAAATACAACTTAAAGATATGATGAATCACAAAAGTGCACTAAAGAATATGCAAACGAAGATTTAATGCATCAAGAAAGGAATAAGAGCTTTTAAGGCAAGAACAAGTGGGTAGACAAATAAATGCAAGTGTTCTCTTACTCATAAATGAAGTGGAGCTCTTTATTTATAGGTTTCTAATCTCGGAAGCCAAGAAAACCAAAAAGCAGCCTCAACCAGTTGAGCTGGGGGTCGATCGGTTCACTAGCCGTTGGAACATTTAATGCTTGGCAGGTAACCGTTACCCTTCACCAGACCTCGACCAGGAAGAAAAGGCTACTAGAAGAGAGAAAGTGATTTTTGCACTCCTTGATCGAACCTTGACCGGGAAAAGGGAATTGGTTGACCGGTACCCTGGACGATTGAGCTGGTTGGCCAGTGCCTCGACCAGTTCACCATTTTTAGCCCTAAAACCTATATTTTTCTGTTATTTTCTCTTCTAACACTTAGGCAAGGTCTTTAGGTAAATTAATATGCCAATTTTGAAGTGATTTGCTTAAAGTTCATTTGATAAAACTCAGGTTTTGATGAAACTGTAACTTTAAAGAATAAATTGAGTTTTTTAAAGATGCATGAAATGATATGTAAAACCTAAGTGCACCCATGCATTCATCTTACATATGTTTTCTATGATTAAAGGTCTTCCAAAAGTCTTGGTCTTGCATCCATTAGGTCATTTGATGAATTTCCAAATTAATACCTGAAATTCTTTATAATTCAAACCAATTAGTAACTTAACCATCGTTTGTTATCATCAAAACCTGATTAGGAGAACCCTTGGACTAACATAAAGGAAAAGGAAAAGAGAAATGACCACGAGAGGTCTCGCAGTGGCTAGTAGTAGAGAACACTCGTCGCCTTTGGCTTGCCATTTAACCTACCAAACGACCTTCGTTTCATGTAAAATTTTAGGAGGTTACTTTATTCAACACAAGAAACATTCCTTCAAAGTCGAATTTTAATTTCAACTGTTGGATTTTTCGATATGTAGTAAAGTGACTTAACCCTAAAACTTTTATTTAATATTTTTCTTGGGAAAAAATTATGGATTTTTTTGTTGGGAGAAAAATGGGTGTCATTTGTTTTCTTTATGTTATTTGAAGTGTGATTATTGTTGTGGGTATTTTTCTTTTGTGATTACAATTTGTTGTGGCATTTTTGTGATGTTTAGGATGATTTAATGGAAGAAAAATTGTTGTGTTGTGTGTTAGAAATTATTGAGCTTGTTGGGAATAAATAAAGTTTATGTGATTAAGGTATAAATTATGTTTCTATTGATATATGAATTATTGTGAATTTTCTTTGATATTTGTAGTGATTTAATTGAAGAGAAATTGTTATGTTGGTTATTAGAATTATTGAACATGTTTGGATTTAATACAAATTATATCCTGAAAAATTGTGGATGATGATATGTGAGTTTATTGCATTTTATATGCATCATGGTTGTAGGAAGGAAAAGGAAAATTGTTGAAAAGTTAAATGAAATGGAAGAAGCAAAAAAAAATGATGATGAAAAGTAAAGGTCCGTGAAAGATGAATTAAGAAGGGAATGGGATCCCTAGTATGAAAGAAAAAAATTTACCTTGGGAAGACTCCGAATGAGGAGTGTATTTGGGTATGGACGCATATCCTTTGATGAAAACTCGAAAACAATAGTACATTGTATGATTGTGTGTCACATTCTCACATGCATTTTATTTAATTGTTAAGAAATATTTAAGTTGTTTAATTAGATTAAATAAAATGTTTGGAATGTTTATTTTATGGTTTGGATACTCATTTTGTTTATCCTTGAACCATAGTAATACCAATTAATCTTTTTGGGTGTAAGGAACCCTACTAAACAATGCGGAAATGCCCACTTCTTTCTTCTTAAAACTTTTTAGATACAAATATTGCTCATGAGGATTAGCAGGTAGAGTAGGGAAGACTCTAGAATGCCCTAGGAGGTTTCAAAACAACTTAAAGGGCTTTTAACATTTTTGTTTTGTTTATTTTGAGACTTGTACTAGTTGGACTGTTAAATTATATATTTGTACCTTGACCTTATTTTGGTTAAGCTACTCAAATTGATGAACTTTTATTACATACTTGGATTAGAGACTTTGATAATATTTCTTACTTTAGTTGCACTTTAGTATTGGTTTTGATATTGGTGAATTAGAACCTTAGTTGGAAAAAGTTTTGTTTTGATTTAGATTATGATTTATTTGTAGAAAATAAAAATTTAGGGTGTTCTAGTTGACTGCCAACTTGGACTAGGAGAAATCCTTAGGGTTAAACCTTTGACTTAGGGTCATGGGTCAAATTTTAGACTGCCCGAAATTTGGGTCGTAACAACATGGCATCAGAGCCAAGGTTGCAATAATACCTTGGGATTAGTGCTTGTGTGTATTGTTGTGATTATGATTTTTTGTATATAATTAGTTAATGAGTTGATCACCAGTTCATTTATTTATTTGATCATTCTTGGTGCTTGAAAATCTTGTCATGGTGCTTATTGGTGATAGTAAGAAGTGTTATGGTATTAGTTATGATAAAATATGTCTTATGATTATATGAAAAGAAAATTTTTTTAATAGATATCAAAGTTGCTAAATTATTATATGTGAATCTATTTTGCTTACTTTGGAAGTGTAGTTGGATTAGGTCTTATTGGGAATCTGAAATGGCGAGAAGGTCAAGAAAAGAAAGAATTAAAAGAGATGAAGAACTAGAGTTAGTAAGGGAGGAGCTAAGAAAAGTATGATGAGAACTATGAGAGACTGCACAATTGATAAAAGGCCAGGATTCCATGAGGTTAGAGTGTACTTATGCCTAGGAGGATTTTAACCATTCCCAAAGAAGGATTGCCCAACTAAGGTAGTGATGATCCAGATGGAAGCAATGAAAAAATTCATGGTAATGCAATCCCCATCTTTTAATGGGGAATCAAATGCAAAAATGACAAAAAAATGGTTGAGACATATAAAAAGAATATTAAAGGAATTGGACATACTAAAGGAAATGAGGGTTAGTTTGGTAGCATACATGCTAGTAGATAAAATAGATTTTTAGTGGGAAACCATGAAAAGGGTGTATGATATCGATGTGATGACCTAAGAGGAATTTAAGAGAATTTTTCTAGATACATATTTTGGGGAAGTGGTTAAGCACGCTAAAAGGATGGAGTTTGAGCACCTCATTTAGGGGACCATGATAGTGCTAGAATATGAATCTCGTTTTCTTGAATCATCTAGATTTGTAGTGAGGATGATAAGTGAGGAAGAGAAGAAAGTAAGAAAGTTCCAATAAGGGTTAAGGCCTGTTATTAGGAATAGAATGTTTCTATTAGCTATAAGAAACTACTCTGAACTAGTTAAAAGAGGATTGTTGGTTGAGCAGGATATAAATGATACTAACCAATTTTGGGAACAAAGAAAAGATAGGAAGATGAAGCAAAAAATAGGGAAAAGCTCTTAAAGAAGATCTCATAATCAGTAGCAGAGACAGCGAAACCAATAGTATGAAGGACATTCATTATTTTATGTTGGAAGTGAACAAGGTGCTTAGAGTGCATCAACTACTAGAGCATGTTATGGTTGTGGAGAAGAAAACCATTTGTGGAGGGCTTACCCATTAAGGAGTGCACCGTAGGCTTAATTTCAACCTTAAGGAGGCCCTCAACAACAGTCAGTTTTACCATTTCAACCTCCTCAATTTCACTTACCTTACTACCAGACACCCCAATTATCCCCAGTAGTGCAGGAAGCCAGGACAACTACCATGAGTAGTCAGACTAGTTCATCTTAAGGGTAGAGTACTAGAGGTAAAGGGAGACATGCAACACCTAGAGTTTATGCCCTGACCCCAATGAAGTAAGAGGATGACACCCTTTTGGTGGAATGTATGATTTTGGTGTATAGTACTTGGGTATGTGCTTTGTTTAATACTAGTGTAACTCATTCTTTTATTTCTACATCTTGTGTTAATATGTTGGGGTTGAAAACAAAAATGGTAGAAAACCTAATATTTATTGAGTCTCTTATGGGTATGAATTCTAAAGTTGATATAATATGCAAAGGGTGCGTTATTGTCTTGGCAAATAGAGCCCTTCAAGTGGATTTGAGGATTTTGGATATGAATGGGTACAATGTTATCTTGGGAATGAATTGGTTGCTAGTGTATAGAGCACTTATTGATTGTTATTGCCCTAGGATAAAATTTTGTTTGCCATATGGATTTGATATTTGTTTTGTTGGGAGGAAGTGTGTTAGTTTTCCATTTACGCAGTCCGATATGTGCTATCAGTATGTGTTGAAGAAGAGATCAATAAATATTCTTGCTTGCCTTCACAATAACAAAAAAGCTTAGAAGGACATTACTGAAATTCTAGTGATAAAGAAGTTTTAGGATTTATTTTTAGATGAACTACCGGGTTCACCACATTATTGTGGGTATTTTTCTTTTGTGATTACAATTTTATTTTATTTTTTTGGAATTTTTGTGATGTTTGGGATGATTTAATGGAAGCTAAATTGTTGTGATGAGTATTAGAAATTATTAATCTTGTTAGGAATAAATAAGTTTATATGATCAAGGTATAAATTATGTTTCTATTAATATATGGATTATTATGAATTTTCTTTAATGTTTGTTGTGATTTAATTGAAGAGAAATTGTTATGT
Organism: Vitis vinifera; assembly: GCF_030704535.1. Lineage (NCBI taxonomy): Eukaryota > Viridiplantae > Streptophyta > Magnoliopsida > Vitales > Vitaceae > Vitis > Vitis vinifera. The sequence continues at coordinate 16,152,438 of NC_081814.1, forward strand.
TGGTTGTTGGAATTATTAAACATGTTTGAATTAGATAAAAATTATATTTTGGAAAATTGTGGATGTTGATATGTGAGTTTATTGCATTTCATATGCATCATGGTTGTGTGAAGGAAAAAAAATTATTGAAAGGTTGCATGAAATGGAAAAATGAAAAAGAAATGATGATGAAAAGTAAAGGCCCGTGAAAGGCAAATTAAGAAAAGAGTGAGATCCTTGGTGTGAAAGACACAAAAATTTACCATGGGGTGAGTATTTGGGTATGAACGCGTATCCTTCGGTGAAAGCCCAAGAATAACAGTGCATTGTATGATTATGTGTTACATTCTTACATGTATTTTATTTAATTGTTAAGAAATATTTAAGTTGTGTAATTAGATTAAATAAAATGTTTGGGATGCTTATTTTATGGTTTGAATGCCCATTTTGTTTATCTTTGAACCATAGTAATACTAATTAATCCCTTTGGGTGTAAGACACCCTACTGAACAATGTGGAAATGCCACATTTTTCTTTTTAAAACTTTTTTATGTAAATATTGCTATTGAGGATCAACAAGTAGAGTAGGAAGGGCTCTAGAACACCCTAGGAGGTTCTAAAGCAACTTAGAGGACTTTTAACATTTTTTTTTTGTTTATTTTGAGACTTATACTAGTTAAACTATTAAATTATATATTTGTACTTTGATTTTATTTTAGTTAAGCTACTCAAACTGATGGACTTTTATTACAAACCTAGATTAGAGACTTTGATAATACTTCTTACTTCAGTTGTACTTTAGTATTGATTTTGATATTGGTGAATTGGAACCTTAGTTGGAAGATGTTTTGTTTTGATTTAGATTATGATTTATTTATTTATTTTTATTTATTTTTTATTTTTTATTTTCAGGGTGTTCTAGTTTACTACTAGCTTAAACAAGGAGAAACCCTTAGGATCAAACCTTTGACTTGGGGTCATGGGTTAAGTTATGGGTTGCCTGGAATATGGGTCGTGACATGTTCTATACTCCTTCAGAAAAGTTCAAACTCCTTGGAAAGTTGTAGTCTCAATCACCCTTTATTAGAGCCATGTGAAAGGCGTATTTAATATTTTGAATCTTGTTCATCCAAAGTTCCTAAAGCTAGAAAGTTCCCATACCATTGTAAAGTGGAAGCAATTAAAATTTGCAAATGCTTTTCATGACTTGGTAGGAAACACACTCTAGAAATATGATGCAAATGTACCTCTCAACAAATCAAACAAAATGAGAACCTGCATGCAGTTAAGGAAATTGGTACTACCTTTCTAGTTATGTCTTTACCATCCATTGGACTATTTGGATTTTCCAAATCAAATAATAGTAAACCAACGTTAATGGGTAAAGATATGTATAAATCATTGAGTCAACTATCATTGAATATAAGCTTGAGTTCTTATTTGGCCTCCAAATTTTCTGCTACCTTTTCCTAGTAATGTCGTTGAAGGAATAGAATGGAGCAAATCAACTTTCACTTTTCAACAAGGACAAGATCATCCTTAGGAAGACTATGGTGATGGGTATCATGCACCTACTCTTTACCTTGCCAGTGGACAACCCTAACCAATTCCAAGACATGATCGATAGCAAGGTTATAATTCTACCACCGGTTATGGTAATATGGCTAACCTAATGCAAAAGGGGTACATTGCCTCCCATGTTCAAAATTTTGAATGGATCTATTAAGTTACTAATGAACGGAGATATGGAAATAATTCAACTGCTATTGGTTGCCTTAGTCACAAATTACAAAAATACTCCTTTTGACTAAGTGATGCAAGATCAGAGAGACAATTCTTTCTTTGAAACCTTAAGACATAACTATGGGAAGCCTCTTAATGGTCGAAATAGTGAAGTGCTGGTGGAAAATTCAGTTTTAGAAAGGATGACAACATTCATCTCTCGTAATGAAGCCATCACATAAAATGCATATTAAATTTCTAATGATGTGAAAAATGAAAAACCTAGCAAAGAGTTACCATTCATACCAAGTTCCCTCCAAAAGCTAGTTCACCAACCTTCAGCTCATCATTCTTTGAAAACCTTCAGATTGGGAAAGAGTCCATTACTACTATTAAAGCTAAACAAGTGATTGTGTTGGGGCACTGCATTTCTTAGCCCCCTACACTACCAGCAACTTGCCATCCTTCTTCCCACGTGCATGTGATCCATGCATGCATGGTCACTTTCCCTCTTTTCGGTGCACATTTCCCATTACCTTGTAATTTTGTGTTTTAAATTGAGCTTTCAAATTTTATTCAAATAATCTTAGTTTTGAAAATTCATCCTTAGATATATTTAGGACTCTAAAATCCTTTTAATGAACTTGCTGCCATATTTCACTCTAGCATGCACTTTTTATTATTTTCTTTGTTTCTTTTAATAATTTTCTTGATTTTTCTTGATTTTAATAACATGAGTATAATTCTATAATTCCAAAAATAATGGAATTCATCTAAATTCTTATGATCCTTTTCCATGATCACTAGGAATATGAAATTTATGGAATTAATTCATGCAAAAATCAATTGGGCATTGGTAAAACACAACATGAGTTTTTTTCCTTTAATTATTGATTGTCATGCTTGTGTGATTAATGATTGACCTTTATTTTACTCTGTGACTTGCATGGGATTACTTTATACTTGTTATTGAGCTAACTTTGTTTCTCATTGAAGCACTCAGCTTGCTGCCAATATCTTGGTTTTTATTTTTTACTAACCATGAGAAATGTCAACATAGAAAAAGTGCAAACCTAAGACAAGAATTGGAAACAAGTTGCAATAATAAATTATTAGAGTTATAAACAAAGGAGAATGTTATAGAGCATGCTAAGATTCATATTTTCTTCTTCTTTTCGAATATTCTTGGCTACCAATAATTACATCAAGAATTTTACATGAAAAAAAATTAAAAACAACAATATATTACCTTTGATCTTTATCTCCATCTCCTAAATTGAAGATGAAGCCAAAAGTAAAAGAAAATTCTCAAATAACCAGAGTCCTTTGAAATTAACCTCAATTTACCCTAATGAAAAAAAAATCCTAAAGAGATATGGAAAAATCATAAACCTTGTTCTCAACAAAACTCAAACTCATCTACAGTTTACCAAGATTTCACTATTTCTAATGTTCACACTCTTCAAACTATCTCACCTTTGCTATGAGATGCTTGTTTATGGAGAAAAAAAAAAGTCTTAACTTTTCCAATGGGGTGTTTGTTTCTAGAGAAAAAAAATCTCAAATAATAATAATAAAACATATCTAAAAGGAAGGAAAATTTTATATGGAATAGTCTAGTTGTAAATTGGTGTTAATGATATGACAAGTAAAATGAACATTTTAGGAAATAATTATATATCTCATTAAAAAGTTGTACACCCCAAAATTTGTCTCATACCCATTCTCACTTATTTTATTTTATTTTTATTTACTATTATTTATTTATAGGGCTTATTTTGATTGTGTTTATTTGGGTTCATTCCATTTTAATTTTGGCCCAACCTAGGCCCAACTTTCTATACCCATATGTGAGAACTAATCCTAGCCTTTTTTTTTTCCTTTTTTAATCTCCACCATTCATTCCAAAAGTCAAACCCTAAAGGCCTTTTTTATTTTTTATTTATTTTCCCATTCTGCCACCCACTCACAACCTTCGCTTTCCTTTTTCTTCCATTTTCTTTCTTTCTTTACATTTTCTTTTCCCTCTCTTCCCATTTTCATACCCACGATGCTACCTTTCTCATTGTCGACGGCACCACTGCTGGTGACACCACTATCGACGGTGTCACTACTAGCGGTGCCACTGCCGCGACACCACTGCAGGCTAGTAGTCTCTTCCAGCCACACGTTTTCTCTCTCTCTCTCTTTCTCTCTATTTTCCCTACATCTTTTTTCTTACATTCTCTTAGATTTTCTTATATGAAATCTTGCATCCCTGGTTGCCATAAAGAACATTCATCCATTTTTGCTTCCAGCCAAGCGACTCATGGTCGCCATGCCCTTTAACATTATCGCCATCCTTTCAACCATTGTTGTTTCTTGTCCATGGGTTTCAAGGTGGGATTAATGGTAAGAAAGAGATTTCCATCTTGATTTGCATAGTAATTGTTTTGGGCTTGAATTCGGGTTTGGGCCTACGTTCAATATTATTTGGGCTTTGGTTTTGTTGTTATTTAGATTGCATTTTGAGTTAGGCCTCTTTTCTTAATTGGGTTTTTTTTTTTTCTTTTTGAGATGTTGGGCTTGCATAGTTATTGATTTAGGCTGCTAACTTATGTGATTTGGGTTTGTATATTTTGGGTTTTAAATTGGGCCTGATTAAAATATTTTCAATAGGTTGTGACATTTCTTGTATTTCTTTATGTTTTGGCACTGTGTTGAGAGCGGGAAGAGCAAAATGAGAGCAGTTGGGGTGGTTTAAGCAGGGTATGGGCATGGACAGAAAGTTGGTGGAACCGAATTTGGGATAAAAGGATCACTGGCAGCTTGAGAAGAAAAGAGGGAGAGATGGCTTGGAATTCTCTCGATTTCTTGATATTTTTTTGAGTTTCTTTGTGTAGTGAGGTTGAGATATTTTGGTTTGTATTTATTGAGCTTTGTTTGGGAAGTTATGAAGAGCCAATGCTAATGGGATTGCACTGCACTGTCAAGTTGTATGTTTATCCATATCCTCCTATTTATTTATTTATTTTTGTATATATTGGTTTTATTCTGTATGTTATTTTTGTATATATAGTTTTAATTTTTTTTTTGTTTATCATGGATGCAAATATCTTTTTTTTTTTACTGTGTATATTCATCAATTTGTGCACATATCCTTGTAAATATCTTACTTTTCCTTAACATAATTTTTTTTATTATATTTGAGATTATTATTACTTTTTTAATATTTTCTAATAAAGCTAGAGATTTGGTTAAAATATGATATCAATTTTCTAATAATAAATTAAAAGTCATTTTCCTAATAAAATAAATAAATAAATACTTTTTTTATTTATAAAATCGAAGCAATTCTTATCAAATAAATCGGATTTTTTTTTTTTTTTTTTTGTCTTTGCAAATTTGAAATCCTATTCCTTGAAAAGTGGCCTTTTTTACTTTCAACAAATATCTTCTTTTATTATTATTATTATTATTATTTTTCTTTTAATGAGATTGAAATATTGCATTTTAGGAAATTTAAATCACCCTTTCTATATACAAACTTCAATTATTCTTTTAATAATAAAATTCAAACCTCCTTTTTTTAATACAATGATACAAAGAATTGAAATCATTCCTTTCAAGAACTTTATTTTATTTATTTAATTTTTAATTTTTCACAAAATTAAGAATTTATTTATTCATTTTTATTTAAATGATCAAGATATCTTTTGTAAGTAAACATAATTGGAATAGAATTCTTTTGTAAATAAAATTGTGAAAATGTTTTTTTTTTAAATAAAAGATGAATAAAATTTTGTTTTTAGATAAACTTGTAAAAATCCTCTTTCAAAGGTAAAAATTCTTTTTGTAAATAAAATTCTTTATTTAGTAAAGTTATGGAAAATTCTTCTTTTTAGATAATAAGGTTATGTTTTTTATAAAAAAAATAAAAAATAATGAAAAATAATAGTAATAACTAAGTCAAAATTTATTTTATATCAAAATTGTAAAGATTTTATTTTTTCCAAAAAATAAAATAAAATAAAATAAAAAAGGTTTAAAACACCCTTTGGTGAATAAAACATGAAAATTTGGTTTTCTTTAAATAAAATCAGATAAACTCTTATTTATTTATTTATAAAATCCAAATCTGTAAAGACAAATAGAATCAAAGTTTTATTTATTCATTCATTTATTCATTATTATTATTGTTTTTTAGTTCTAATAAAATCGAAAAACTTTCCTTTAAATCAAATAAAGATAAAATCTCTTCTTCAATCAATCTTTTTTTCTTTTTAATAAAACCAAATAATATTTTTTTTTGATAAATAAAAAAGGGATTAAGACATTTTTCTAAATAATTTTGTAAAAATTCTCTTTTCTTTTAAATAATTTTTTATTATTAAGAAAGTTGGATTAAATTTTAACATTTTTATAAATAAAGCTATAAAAGTCTTTTTTAATTAAAAAATATTTTGCAAATAAAGTTATATATATATATATATATATATATTAATCATTTGTATAAGTTACTTTTCTTAAATGAAAATAAATCAAAATATTTCTTTTAAATAAAATTGTAAAAATTCATTCATTTATGGTAAAAGCAAGTAAAAATAATTTTTGTTGCCAAATTGAAATTTTGTAAGAAATTCTTTTGATACAATAATTGTAAATAACTTTTTTTTAAAAAAAATTAGATACAAATGAAATTGAATCAAATCATTAATTGAAAATAAATTAAAACTTTTTTTTGTAAATAAATAAATTGAAATCACTAATTCAAAATTGTTTTTAATAAAATCATTTGAAATTTTTTGAAAACTAATTTTTTTCAAATATTTTTCTAATTAGTTCAATAAATCAATTTGCATAATTCAGTTGTCATTTATTTTGTACATTCTTATATTTTTATTTTGTTATCACTATGTATATGGGCTTAGAAGGGTGTTACGACTCACCACTGTACCTTCCCAATAGGTAACTTGACCCTAGACCCAGACTCGATTTTGTACAAACATGTTTTTCCTTCAGGAATCATACTTAGGGTTTTTCTTTTTATTTTGTTTTTTCCTTAAAAAAATTAAAATAAGTGGGACTTCAAGTCTTTTTTTCTAAAAATTAATTTTTCACAAAAATAATAAAAAGCGAGTTGCACCATCAAGTGGGAATGTATCGAGCAAAATGCGGGATCCATAAAAGTACATATATTTTAAATTCTTTTTAAATATATTAAAATACTACTAATTTTAAAATTTTGAGAGTTTTTTTTTTTTTTTGTGATTATATAATGGGGATTGGGTTGGGTAGTCACACTTCGACACCCAAACCCAACTCTAACAAAATAAAAATAAAAATAAAAAATAAAAATAGAAAAAGGAAAAAAAAAAAAAAACTTTCTTTCATTTTCAATCATGTTTTACTCAAAACCTATTCAACCACTCTTATTATTAAATTAAATTTAATTATTTTAAAATTTTGAATATATGGAGCGCACCAAACTTGGTTGAAAGGGATTAGTTTTTGCTAATTATTTATTGTCTTCTTATAATTTTTATTGTAATATGAGCAACAAGATTTTGTTAACTCGCTCTCATTTGACATCTTTCATTTTTTTTTTTCCTTTCTATCATACAAATAAGTTTAATAGTCTACAAAATTATACATGAAAAAAAGTATATAACAAAATATATTATTTTTTAAAAATATTTTCATAAAATTTTCAAGACATAAATGGTAAAGAAGCAAAAGCATCCTTATCACAAATTTTCCTTCGAGAATTTATATTCATAATTGAATCGAATAAATAGAAACATTTATCTTAAGAATATTAAACATTCAACTTGTTTATATTTTTTTTCATCATAGTTTGAAATAAACTCATCCAAAATATTTTCAAAATATTCCAATTAAAAAAAAAAAAACCACCCTTCATGGTAGGGTATTTAACACATTTTAAAAAAATTTCTAATTAAAAAAGATGAATTCAGTATTGAAATTTTTATTTTTATTAAAGGTTATTACATGTATTAAATTATATTTGATGTAATGGAAAATTTACTATGTGAATTTTTCTTACTTATTGCTAACCCTGTCTGAGGGCTTGGTTACCAAATACAACAAATTCTAATAATAATTTGAAAAAAAAAATTATATTTAAAATTATTTCTAAAGTTATGATCGTTTACTTCACAAAAAGTGGATTAGGCCATCATCATTGTTTAAAACATAAAATAATTTTTTAACTCAAAAAACAAGTTTAGTTAACTACTTAAAAAGAATAGTTTTTAAAAAATTTATTATGAAAATATGTTGTTTAGTTTTGATAATAAGTGTTTGGAGAATTGTGTTTTAGAATAGTTTTTTATTTTTCAGAACAAAAAACATCTTTTGACAATTAAAAATTATATTTTGTTTTCTATTTTTAGGAAAGAAAAATATAGTGTTTTCAAATAAGATATTTTAATTATTTTTTGTTATTTTCACTTATTTTAAGAAATAATTATATAAATATGTAAAATAATTAAAAGTAAAACACTAAATATAAAAATTATTTTTAAAACATATTTAAAAGTATTAAAAATAGGTTAAAAATATTTTAGGTTTCCAAAAAGACATTTATTCTACAAAAATAAAAAACAATTTTCAAAAATTATTCTAAAAAAATTTAGTTTTTAAAAATTATTTTCGAAAATAGTTACTAAACCCTTAACTCTCTGTAATAATATTTTAAAAAAAAATTTATATTATATATTAAATGTAAGAATAAATCAATAAAATTATTTTTTATATTTGAATTCCTAAATATTTATTCAGTTCATGAAAAAAATTAAAAATATTTCCACACACAACTTAAAACAATTTAGATTTACCAAAAATGGAATGTAGATTGGAAATAGAAATTCAAGAATGAAAATCCATGTGAGATGGGCACAAAGTGCGGTGGTCATCAACTTAATTAACGCATGTCCAGTTTACACAGGAGATGCAAAATCAATCTACAAAGAATCACTTGAAGTGATATTATAATAAGGTTTAAATTTCCAAAGAATATTATACTGATTCATGAACTTGCTTCATGTAAGCAGCACCAGTTAATGAATATTAAAAAAAAAATATTTGGAAACAAATGAACAAATTCTTCTAGGAATTTGTTCTTCATTTTTGCTTCTGATAAGAATTTGATTTTTCATATCACTTTGCACTTGTCAACCTGTCCATTCTAAAAATGTTTGAGATGCATTTGCATAAGTCCATCTCTTTTTCTTTGGACAATTTACCTTAATAAATCCACAAGACATTTAATTAATTAATTAATTAATCATGGATATCAAAATTAATAACATAAATCAATATATACAAAAATGATAACAAAATCAAGTTATAAGAATGCACCAAATATGTGACAAGAGAATTATGCAAAATGATTTATTGAACTAAATAAAAAAATATTTCAAAAGAATTAGTTTTTCAGAAATTTCAAAGGATTTTATTAAAAACAATTTTGAATTAATGATTTCAATTTATTTATTTACAAAAAAAAATGTCAATTTATTTTCTTCAAGTAATTTGATTCAATTTCATTTGTATTCATTTTATTTAAAACGTTATTTACACTCATTATATGAAAATAATTTATTACAAAATTTTAATTTGATAACAAAAATTATTTTTACTTGCTTTTACTAAAAATGAATGAATTTTTACAATTTTATTTACAAAAGTATTTCAATTCATTTTTACTTAAAAAACAAAACGATTTATACAAATTATTTAAAATAAATAAATAATTTATTTGTAAAATAATTTTTAATTAAAAAACAAGGCTTTTATAGCTTTATTTACAAAAATGTTAAAACTCAATCCAGTTTTATTAGAAAAAAAAAATGATTTCTACAACTTTATTTTACAAAAATAACTCTCATCCGATTCTCATATTTCTAAAAATTACTTTTAGTCTCATTTTAATTAAGGAAAAAGAATTTATTTAAAAAAACATTTTTTTTTTTTACAATTTTATTAAAAAATTAATTTTTGGGACAACTTTATTTACAAAACAATTTTCAGACAATTATTATTAAAAACAATTTTTGTTTTTTTGGATTTTTCTAAAAGCATTGTTTTGATTTTTTATTAATAAAAAACTTTCTTTTATTAAGAAGAATATTTTAAAACTATTATTTTATTGAAACATATTTATCGAATTATTCCTCTTATTTAAACAAAATTTCTAATTTGTTTAATGTTCAATTTTGTACACAACAAGTAAAAATATACAAACAAAGATTTATAGAAACCAATAAAAATAAAACTAAATAATAGTGGGAAATAAAACTTGTACCCTAATAAGCTTACAACAAGTTCAATGCTCCATTTATAGTTTTTCGAGTCTCACTTTCTTGCATGAAATTTCATACTCCATGTGTCATAAATTCGTACCTAACCAATAAAATTGTAGAATGAGTCTATGCAAAAACAAAAATAACTTAACAAAAATATCTAACATGTCATAGCCACTTGTTTTTTTGAAGAATCTATGGGTTGCCAGAATTGCTCGCTGGCGATGGCTGACCAACGGCGATTGGCCGACAGTGGAGTTGAAGGGAGAAAGAAAGAAAGAAAAAAATAATAAATAAATAAATAAATAAAATACAATGATTAATAAAAAGGGAAAATTGGTGAGGTGAGAAAGTGAGAGATGGGAAGGGGGTCGCCGACCAATAGTGGCTTGCTGGTGGTGGTTAGCCGATGGTCCTGCCGGCGGTCGTGAGGAGTGATAGATTTTTGGAAAACAAAAATAAAATAAAATAACAAAAAAGAAAAGGAAGAGTAAAAATGTGAGCAAAAAGAATGGGAGTAGAGGAGATGGGAAAAGGGTGTCGCCGATCAGCAATGGCTCGCTGACGGCAACTAGCTAATAGTCCTACTAGTGGTGGTGGTTGAGGGGTTTTTGGGAAAATAATAATAATAATAATAAAGAAAAGAAAATAAAGTGAAAAAAAAATGGAGAATGAGAGGAAGAAGATGGGATAAAATGAGAGAAGGAAAGGAAGTCGTGGGGGGAAGGTGTGGCTGGAAGTCGGTGGTTGTGTGTGGGAAGGGCTGCCGAGAGAAGAAAAAAATGGGAGGGAAAATGATGAAAAGTGGGTAGGAAAAAAAAAAGAAATAAGAAAAAAAGGAAGAAATGAGAAAGGGTCGATGGTCTTGGAATGGGAGAGTATGGGAGGAGACAAAAAAAAAAAAGCGAAAATGAAGAAAATAAAAGAAAAAAAATAAAAATAAAATAATGATAATAATAATAAAAAATATATATATATAAAATAATAAAAACTAATAATTAAATGGTGAGTGGGCTAAAAATATTATATGTAATCGAGTTTGAAATTTAAAGATAAAAATGAGTTTAAAATTAATATAAAAATAAAATTGAAACAAATTTTGGGATCCACAGTTAGGTATTTAGAATTCGTTTGACAGTGATTTTAGAAAGTTATTTTAATTTAAAAAATATTTTGAAAAAAAAAAATAATGTTTGAAAAAATTAAAAAAATATTTTTAAAAATTTTAAAAATTACTTGTAATATTATAAAATTACTTGTAGTATTTTCTAAAGAAACATCTTATAAAAATATTTTTATACAAAATACGTCCATTATAAACACTTCAATTAAAAATATTGCCTGCACTCTTGGTAACCGACAAAGGCTAGCCAAGTGATAGAAAAAAAAAGGAAAAAAAAAAATGAAAGAAAGAAAGATGGGTTTCCATTAAAGTGAATAATTAAACTAACTAGGGCTTTGGAATTGCACTATTAAATAAGGGTTAGTTTTTGTAGTGAAGTGTCCAATTTTAATTTTAACTATTCACTAGTAAAATTATAACATGATAATTAAACATACCAAAAATATAATCAATGATATAAATAATGTGACAATGATATAAAATCAATAATATATATATATAATTTTTCTAGTAATTAATAACTAAAGAATTATTTGGATACACTTTTTATTTTCTATTATTAAAAATAGAAAATAGTAATAGTTTATATATATATATATATATAGAATATAAATATTTGTATATAATTATTTCTAAAAAATAATTATTTTTATAAGATATTTAAAAAAAATTGAGTTGTTAAAAAACTTTTACTACCTTCAACGTAGTATTAAAAAATATAAGATTAATTTATAATATTTTTAATAAGAGTTTCTACTTATGGGCATAAAAAATTACTACTCTTTTCTATTTAATAGTAAAAATATCTAAAAGACAATTAAATATTTGAGTTGCTTCATAAATTCCTTAAGGTTATGTTTGGTTTTTGGAAAGTACTTAGAAAAAAAAAAAAAACTAAAATAATGATTTTTCCATATTTGGTTTTAATATAAAAAATAAGAAAAAACATCAAATATAATTAAAATTAATTAAAACTTTATATATTTTTAAATTATCTAATGAGGAGTAAAGTTAAAAGAGTTTGAAGTTGCATATAAAATAATTTATTAATTTTAAATCTATTTTTTTATTTTTTTTATTTTTATTTTCTTTTATTTTTTTTTCTTTCCCTCATATTTTCCCTTTTATTTTTCAAAAACCAAACATATCCTATCGATACCCTGAAAGAAAGTTAAAAAGGGGCAAAAACTAGAGATAAGGTAGAAGCTGATAACAACCCATCTACAACTTGCAAGTGAGGACATCAATCTCTTGAGTACTTGAACGTAAATCATCACCTTATCCCATCACAATTCATGTTTTATTTATTTATTTATTTAATCTTCATTTACATATAGAGATGAAACTATATATAATATTTTATATCATTTTTATTTTATTCCAATTTTTTAATTTGATTTTTTTCCTTAGGTTTAAAATCTAATCGAAGTATAAGGCATTTAAATATTTGCACTATAAATTTAAAACTAACATCTTACTTCCCTTCTCATGTGATATTAATTGACCCACTCCACCCTCGACCATACGCAATGGTTAAGTATTCTCCAATGTCATGTCTTAGTCTTATAAACTAAATTGGAACAAGGATATATTTCATAATGTTTATATTCAAGGTGCTTTTAGTTGAAATGTTTTTAGAAGAATAATTTATTAAGTGTTTCTCAAAAAAAAAAAAAAAAAACATAAGTGATTTTCTAATATTATAAATTATTTTTCATATTTTTTAAAATATTTTTTAAATTTTGTTAAAAACCTATTTTTCTTTTTTTTAAAACTATTTTTTTATGTTAAAAACATTTCCTAAAATCATTGTAAAATGAACTTCAAATCATTTTGATTCAACAAAGTAGTAGATGAATGAAGTTGATGTACTATCAAAATTATTAATTTGTTGAAAGTTATTTGGTATAAAATTACTATAATAAACTATACTTCAAATCCGTTTTGTAGTGATTTTAAGAAATGTTTTTAAACTTTATAACATTTAGATTTTTTTTTTATTTTTTAAGTATTAGAAAGATTAAACACTTTTCAAGCTCACTCTTGTATTACAAACAAGTAGAGGAAAAAAGAGGAGAAAAAAAAAACATTGACACTAACACCGACCAAGATTATGATGATCTTAATTATTGTGTCCTCCCATATATGGAACTGTATTGAATACAAAGGTAATAGGCAGTGACCAAATTGAAGGTATATTCAAACACTTTCTCCTTTGATCGATTTGATTTCCCGTTAGGTATGTGGGGATAGCAGTAGTCCAACTTGGGTGGGCAAGAAAATGTGATGGAAAAGAAATGATCAGTGTGGTTGAAGGCGAATAGGAAGTCCTTTTTGTGGGGTTGGCATCATATCACCCACGATCTTCTCATCAGGAAGGAGCACTTCCCACTTGTATCTCTTCACAACGTTGTGAAGGAATGTGAGAATTGCGAATCTCGCATACTCTTTTCCTGGACACATTCTCTGCCCCCCTCCAAATGGCACGAACGCAAAAGGAGGTGGTGATGATCCATTCCGTTCCTCATACCTAGTTGGATCGAACTTTTCTGGGTCCCGGAAGTATGCCGGGTTTTTGTTTGTGGTGCTCACTGTCCAATATACCTGCAAAATTATCCAAAAAAAATTATGAGTATCTGAAGCAAAGGTTTAAGCTATTGAACCCATAATCTGTATCAGTAGTCAGTATGTACCTTCCAGCCTTTTGGAATGGTGTAACCGGCATAGGTAAAGCCCTCGAGAACAGTTCTGAAAGTTCCCTGAAGTGGGGGTGTGAATCTCATCACTTCATACACTGTATTCCATGAGTACTTCATCTTGTGCATATCATCCCAGCTTAGGAAATCTCCAGGCTGCTTGCTGGCTGCGATCTCCCATTGCTCTGATTTTCAAAGAAATTAATTAAGCTTTGGCCAACACAAAAATGATTAAAAAAAACCAATGACTAGGGTGAAGTTTGTTACCGGCCAAGATCTTGTTGTAGATATCAGGTCTCTCTCCGACAATGAGGAAAGCAATAGCGGTGGCAACAGTGCTGTATCCGGCAGTTAATAAACCCATGATTTTGTCAGCAATCTCAGCCTCGGGCATGAATCTGCCGGTTGGGTCGGCAGCAACAATCATATGTGATAAAATATCTTGCATGGGCTGTCCAGTGGCCATGGCGGCTTTCTTCTCCTTGATGATGGTGAAGAGCTCCTTGCGGATGGCAGCTGCAGCCTTGCTAGCTTGATAAAAAATTGTCCCGGGGATCCTCAAAGGAATAGAGTGCATCCCCAAGGTAATATCATCGAAATTGGTGACAAGCCTGGCTATCCTTTCAGGATCGTCGATGCCCAGGAAGAAGCGGCAAGCAAGAGTCAAGGTGAGTGTCTTGGCGAAAGGGAAGACCTTCACTTCCGTCTTCCCCTCCCAGTGAGCCTGCAGCTGCTGCTGTGTGATGGAGTCCATTTTCCCCAGGTAGTGAATCAGTGCTTCCGGCTTCAAAAACCCTGGCGCCCTTATGATTTTAGCCTCAGCGTCCCTGGCTATCTGCTTCGGAGCAGCAGCCTGGTATGATCTGAAGATCTTCTGCATGGAATGGGGGCGAAATGCGGTGAAGTACTTGGCCTCGTTCGAAAACAGAAACTTGTGTCCCTCAGGCCCACAAATCACCACAGTCTTCTCCCCCAGTATCTTGGTCTTGAAGATGTCAGGGGAGTACTTCTTCATCCTATCGAACACAAAATTTTCCGGCTTCCCAAACAAAAACTCTAGGGTCTCCCCCATAATAGGCCATCCCAAGCTCCCGGGAGGCAACTTCTTATCATCATCACCCGATTTCCGGGTAAAAGCAAAGATGAAAAGGCCAAGAAAGAGAAGCGGAAGAGTAACGGAGAGGGACAATACCACGACCTCCATAGCTACTTTTCTTGATCAGTGGTAATTGAGAAAGCAGCGATGAAGGGTGAGGGTGCATGGGAGGTGAGGAGTAGAGGGGGTTTATATAGAAAATGCAAAGCTATACGGTAGCGGCCATCACGCAATTATTGAGGCGTAGTCGGCCAGAATTGAGTTAGTTACCATTTTTCCATTTGTTAAGCAAGTCATCGAATCCTAGTCCCAGTGTGACTAAAAAGCAGCTTTGGATTATTTTCTCAGAGGATGGGAGCATTTGAGAAATCACCCCACCTCTCCTATTCTCTTCTTTTGGGTTTTCTACCACTTTGAAATGTTGATTTAAAAAAAAAGGCAACAAGATTCGTCTTTGGAGTTTTTCAGGCCCCAGCCAGCCACCCTTTGAATGCATGAAAATGACCCTTTTTGTTTTCTTATGAATTTTAAGATTAAATGTTCCGTACCTTGGAGCCTTTCAACATGCGGCAAGGTTTTAAAGAAGAAAAAAAAAAAATTCAACAATATTTGTAATTTCCCAAATCAGTCACCATCTTTATTCTCTCTACCGAACGTGCTGGGCCCTTTGGAGTCATAATTGTTAGATTTCACCTTTGACTTAATTCTTCTAGAGATATAATTTATTTGAATTATTTATTAATTGATATTAATGTTTAACCTATTTTTTTGTGTTTTAAAATATTTTTTAAAAATTAAAAAATATTTTATCTTTATTTTTAATTGTTCAATATGATGGTGGATGGCCACCACCTTCTCTCCCTTCCCTTCTTTCATTTGTTCCATTATTACTTTTAATGTCTCATTTATTTTAAGGTTTATTACACTTTACCCCTAACCTATAACGTGTTTTGCACATTACTCATTTGAGTTCAAAATTGAACAATGTATCTTTCATCCTCCTTTATAATTACATGTAATATGCATTTTTTTAGAGACGGTGTCATTTTTTTGGACGAAAAGGCAAGTGCTCTCCATTTGACCGAGGGAAAAAATGTCTTTTTTAAAGTGAGGGCAAATGGATAAACCCCAAAAACCAAATTCTCAAGAATCAAACAAATCCCATGTACTTGTATAGAGGATCTTTCGAAGAGCTTCAAGCTATAGACCAAACGATCTAAAACCCACCTTAAGTCTCCAACGAAGCAGTTACTTAGAAGCTCCAAAATGAAGAATTATAACACTCCAAAAATTTTCCTACAAAATGCCTAGATAGCCCATTAGATTTTGAGGAAAATGGGTAGAGAGAAACAAGTTGACGCACTCAAAAGAGGCCAACAACAATCCAATTTCAACTCAAAATCTTCACAAGAAAGACATAGAGAATCATTTTGAGACTGATTCTTTTCTTTTTTCTTTCAACAAAAAATTGTCCATTTCCAAACGAATCTACCCCTTGTAGAAGTTGAATCTCCAAATCTACACACAAAAAGCCAAAGGAAATAAAAAGAAAAAGAAAATTGGTTGCATACACTCACATTCCAGCATATCCTCTCATCAACAACAAAAATTTATATATACTTTAAAACATCATAATAATTTAAAAAAAAAACTCTGAAATTTTGGATTCCTTTCATGAATTGTAGAAATTTGCATACATAAACTAAAACCATATTCAAGAAAATAGGTTTTTTTATTTTTTATTTTTAAAAAATAAAGCTTCAAAAAATATGAGAAAAAAAAAATATTTGGGACAAATCTTCAACTTCAACCTTCAATGGGCACTTCGAGGAGCTATGTGGGATTATGGGGGTGGAGAAATTATTTTGGGATTTTACAAATTTCCACCTCCATGAACAAGGAGAAATTATTAGGGGTTTCAGCAACAACTTTGTGGGATTTGCGGTCTAGGGCTTTGAAGGAAGGAAGGAAGGAAGAACGAGGTTGAGAAGAAATGGGTTGCAATTTGGGGATTTGAGAGGGAGACTGCAGATTGGGGATTTTAAAATTTTAATTTCCACCTCATGAATAAGGAGAAATTATCTAGGGTTTCAATAGCAGCTTTTTGGGATTCGCACTTCAGGGTTTCAAATGAAGGAAGGAAGAATGGGGTGGGGAAGAAACGGGCTACAATTTAGGGATTTAAGAAAGAGACTGCAGATTGGAGATTTTTAGGAAAAAAAGACATTTTTTCCCTTAGTCATGCGAAGAGCATATGCCTTTCCATCCAAAAAAACCAATGTCGTCTTTAAAAAAATGAATATTGCATGCAATTATAAAGGATATATAGTACATTGTTTGATTTTGAACTTGAGGGGGTAATGTGCAAAACATGCTATAGGTTGAGGGGTAAAGTGTAATAAACCCTTTATTTTAAGTTTCATTTATTATATTTAATGAAACAATAAAAGAAGTAGTAGACTTTTGCATACATATATAAGCTCTTGTCTCCCCTTAACAAGAAATTCTCTCTATTCTTTCTCTGATTTCTCCTCTTCTTTATGCATTTCCAAGAGTATTATACATTTTCCCATTCATATTTGTTTTACACTCGTTTTATAACACAAACAAAACACATTTAAAAAAAAATTGTGCCCATATTTAGAAAAAAGTGGTTAGTTGGTATTCAATAAACCAACTTAATAACTTAAAGTGACTTAATAATTTAATTTAAGTCATTAATTAAATTAAGTATGTTTGGTAAAATAACTTAATGGTAAGATTTACAGTAAAAAACAACTTTAAGTAATAAATAAAAATAATTAACTTATTCTTAAGTTTATATTTTCGTTTTACATTTTTACCCTTATTTATCCTAATTACCTCTATAATCTCCTTTGCTACTTTATGATCTCCATTGTTACTTAATCTTTTTTATCCTAATTATAATTTATAATGATAAATATATCAATTTAATGATTTAAAATAAATTTTAAGTTAATTTTATTAAACAATTTTAATATTTAAAATAAGAATTAAATAATAAGTTTTAAGTCAACAATTAAATATATTTTTACTTAAAATTAACTTAAATCATTAAATAATAAGTATTAAGTTTTATTAAACTTGATAAGAGCTCGATTTTCATTGATATAACACAAAAATGAAACACTTGGATTACAAGCCTGAGGTTGACACTCATTGTACACCACATTGCCTCATGATATGGTACAATTAGACTTAATAACAAATAGATAATTAAAAAATTAAGTGTATACACTTTTTTTTTTTTAAATTGAAAATAGTAATAAATTGTATATAAAACTAAAAAGTGAAACGTATTGATCTAATACAATAATTATAAACTTATTTTACTTTTTTTAATTAAAATTTAAGGCAGTAAACATTCTTTGATATCTCAAAAATTTTAAATTATTTTTTTAATACAAATTTGTAAGAGTTCTTATTTTTTAAAATTATTTTTTGATTTTAAAAATAGAAAATAATAATTATATCAAAGCAAACAAATACTAAAAGAATGCATTAATTGGATGTGGACAAGAAAGGACGAAACATATATATATTCTCCTTATAAATAAAATGATATATTTAAGAGTTATAATATTAATTTCATTCACTTTTATAGGATTTTAACTAAATACATTTAGCCCTAAATGCATTTATCCCTTCATAAGTTTGAAATTTCGTATTTGATGAAATATCAAATTAATGAAAACTAAGTATATTTGGATAAACATTAGAAGAGGTAAATGAAATTAACCCTAATTATAATATAATATATAAGTACATACTACTCATGTAATATATTTTTAAATTGTAAATTTGGAAGAGTGAGAGTGTTTGGTAAAAGTTAATATTTATTACTTAATAAGTTAAATTAGTTTTAAGTTAAATTATACTTCAATACTTAAAACTTATCACTTAATTCTTATTTTGAGTATTAAGTTTATTTGATAAAATTAACTTAAAATTTATTATAAATTATCAAATTGATTTATTTATCTTCATAAATTATTATTAGGGCAAAGGAAATTGAGTATCAATGGAGGTCATAAAATAATAAAAGAGATCGTGGAGGTAATTAAGATAAATAAGGATAAAAAAGTAAAATGAAATTATGAACTTAAGAATAAGTCAATTATTTTTACTTATTACTCAAATTTGGTTTTTATTTTAAGTCATATTATTATGTTATTTTACTAAACATACTTAATTTACTTAATGACTTAAATTAATTCATTAAGTCTTCTTAAGTTATTAAGTTGATTTACCAGAATTCGTTGCATGATCACAATGTGGAAGTTCAGTTTAAAAGGGGCTATGATGAAGAAATGTGGTGGAAAGAAGTGCCAAAGTTTAGCATAATTCACTATTAAGTAAATTGACAAACCCTGCAAAATTGGAATATGGAATATGAGATGAGAATAAAACCACGATCCACCCCACGTTATAATCTAGAAAGAGAGGTTTTAAAAATAAAAAGGAATCATGGGGAGATTCAAACACCATGAAACCAACAACAATAAGAATATGAAGATGAATGGCGGTCACCTTGGATTGAACTTGGAAACATTTGTAACAATCCATTAAGCCTTAATCTTCTTTTCCTTTGTTAGTGAGGACGGAGGAGGAAGGTTTGTTGTGAAGTTGTGTGGCATTTTAAGTCTTGGGAGTGAGAGGTCAGTTAGACTTTTTGGGGTACCTTGGCATTTCACACCTTCTTTCTTGACGTATCAATTGGGAATTCTGAAATATTGGACTAGTGGTGGGGCTTTCAGGTGCCTATCATTTAGTTCACTGGCAATGGTGGGACTTAATTACACCAAATGAAATTCTCTTCACACCTGAAAATTTATTACTTAGAAATCTAACACTCGAAACCACGAATGAAAATCTTCCTTTTCACATTCATTCCCATCTTTGATAACTTAAATGCTAATAAAAATGAAATCAAGAATGATAGTAAACAATATGAAATTCTACTTAAAAATGAGATGAGGCATTTTATATTAAAAATTAATTTTTTAATAAGTTGTTTTGAAAATAATTTTTTATTTTGATTTTGTAAAAAATAAATTATAAATTAAATTTACATAATACAAAATAAATTTAATTCAAGTTTTATTAAAAGTAAAAATAATTTTGTAATTGTAAATAAATTAAAAGTAAATAATTTTTTAATAAAGTAGGATCATAAGTTATATATTTATTTTATCAAGATTATAAAAACATGGATATTAACGTCTTATAAAAACATAAATGATTTATTTTGTTAAAAATAAATAATAATAATTTAAAATTAATAATTAATAATACTATTTTTAAAAATTATTAAAATTATTACTTTTTTTAATTGTCTCTTAAAAACAATGATTAAACAATGATATTAATTTTTAAAAACAATATTATTTTTAAATTATAAGCCCAAATAAGTTTTTATTATTTAACAAAAAAACTTTCAAATATAATTTTTTTAATGGAAATAAAAAAATTTAAATTATGTATAGCATGAGAGTTATTTTAAAATAAAAATAAAATATTGTTTTAAAATACATGGACAAATATTATTATCAATTTTTTTTATTCTCTCACATGTTATTATATATATATATTTAATAACTCCATCCCATTACTTGACAATAAGAATCTTATAGATATAGTAGGTGGAGAATGTCACCATATTGCTGAATTTATCAGTGTTATGCTTAATTTTAACAGAACCAGTTTCCATAAGGACTGCTTCATAAAACTCTCTTGTTTTTAAAAGATCACTAGAGGGATAATGAAAATTTTCTTGAAAAGCTTTTGCACCAATCTCTCTGGGGTTTTTAGAGAAAAATTCTCTTTCAATAACCAGAAGAGGTTGATTTAAATCATTTTGCCAATATCTTGATTTTGTTGAAAGAGGTGTGGGGTTGACAACCACCAAAATTTGCTTGTTTGAAAAAGAGGAGCTTGATGCTAATTCCTTTTGAGAGGGATTAGCCTTAGTGACTTGCTTGAAGGTTTGAGACCCTGAAATGGCTAGGTATTGGGTGGCCTTGACTAGATTAGCTGGATCAGAATGATCATAGTACAAGGTCATCATCTTATTAGGCATAAGGTTAGAAGAATGAAGCCTTGCTTCTTCTTCTTCAACTTGTTGGCTCCATAGCATTTTATGGGGAGAAGGAGCTTGGCTGGATTGGGTTTTCTGGTTAGGAGCTTGGGTATTCTTTTTAGGGGCCATGGTCTTATGAACCCTGCAAATTCCATGAGTTGAGTGATTAGGAATGGAATTTTCTCCTTTAATAAACTTAATTTGAAAATTAGGGTTTAAAATAATCCAATTAGTTAAATCATACTTAAAAGCTATATACTTAATTATTTTCTCAGATGTGAAAACAACTTTTAAAAATCCTTGGTTCAAAATATCAGTTTGAAATTTTGAAATGCATAAAGGAATGCTTAAAATATCATTTATAATGAGATTATGAATGAATTGGGTACCTAATATCTTAGGTGGATCATCTATTCCAACAATATTAATTTCTTGATCACAAGGAGGGATGCTTACAACAAGATTAGCAAATTCAAAAAGAATATCCTTATCAAATAACTCTGTTCTTATACCTTGGTTATCTACCCACAAGGGATAAATAGAGCTTAAAAGGGTATTCATAGGAGGGCTTTTTCCTTAAGATCCTTAACAAGGATAAAGGTTTGCTTAATACAGATGTCATGGTTACGGATATGAACATCTGTTAATTTATACTTAATGGCAAGTCTTTTGCCATTGGCTCCAAATAGAGACTAACTAGTCTCTTCACATAAAGGAATAGGCACAAGGCCTTCTTGAAGGCAATTTTCAGCTACTCTTGAATCAATTAAAGCAATAATATCAAAGACAAATTTATCTTTGACTACTGTAGTAAGGGAGACTTCCCACCTCTGGAAGATAACCCTACTCATAGTATTCAAAAAAGTATATGTCTCATTATCATTAACATGAGAAGATTCTGGAATATCCATAAGATTTCCTTGGTTAACAATCCTATTGATTTGTTCTTGGAGATCAGAGAGACCTAAACCTATGAATTGTCTTAACTCCTTAATCTCCTTCCTATACTGCCCAACTTCATCATGAAGTTCCTTAATGCTAACTTCCTTGGGAGACTGCTAGTCAAACCTGTTTAAGATATCATTAAGGTTATAAGGATTTACAGTCTTCTTAGCTTTTGTCTTAACAACAGATTTCTTAAAAACTTCATAAAGATTTTGCTTAGTCTTTTCATCTTCAACTTTCCTTAAAGTATCTAGTATAAATTCCTGATCTTGGCTTATGACATTTATAGTTTTAGGATGGTAATTACAATTACCCTTAATACATTCTGCTTGGTCACTAGAAGATTGGCTAGAAACTTCACCACTACTGTCTAGTTGATTAATATCATCTTCATTATCTGAATCAGTCCTTGATTCAGAATCTGTGGATGTGGACCCGCATTTTTCACGTGCGCCCCCACTCGATCGGCGATACTCGCTTTTTATTTGTGAAAAAAATTAATTTTTAGGAAAGTCGGAGTCGCCACTTATTTTATTTTTATTTTAAAGGGAAAATAAAACAAGAAAGAAAAACCCTAAAATGTGACTCCATAATTTTTGGAAAAACATGTCTTTGAAAAACCCGAGTCTTGGTCCAGGGATCAGGTTACTTATTGGGAAGGTACCTCTAGGAGGTAGCACCCCTCTAAGCCCTAAAGAGGTCTCTATTGACTAAGTTAAGGGAAGTGTGGCCATTAATCAGTTAATTATGGATACCTAAGTAGGCTAGGTGATTTCAAATATTGCATGCCTAATAAGAAAATCAACCATAAGAGAGAGTCGAAGTGCGTACCTGAACGGCTTCTCAAGCGCTATCATAAAACATGAGGTTAGCTTGAAAATATGACACATAACATGTATTTTATCAAAGATGATCAAACAAGCATCAAGGCAATCAATTATGGCATCAAACATAGTCATGGCTCATGATAACGTACACATTCATAGAATTTTAGAGTTGTAGGGTGGGAAGAGCGTACCTGATTAGCGAGCATCCACACGTCTATGGGAAACAAGGATATCTCAACAATAAATATAAAGCGAATTCAAGTATTTCATCGGGAAGAATAATAAAAAAAATCAATCAGATATCAAGCAATCAATATTGAAGATAATATCATGAATATTGGGCCCCCACCAAAGCCCTAGTTGATTTTGCATGAGTTGATTCAATGGATTCCATTGTTTGGAATCATGAAGTTTGTTCATGCTTAGAAAAATCAAGAAAAACACGAAAATAGTTAAAATCAAAGAAAACAGTGAAAGTGCATACCTGAAGTAAAGTGGCAGCAAATTGCATGTTAAAATCTGGATTTTGTACCTAAAAGCTTCTAAGGAACCTTAGAGAAAACCAAGTTCATTTTTGATAGGAAAAGGTTTTGAAATCCGGCTTTAAGACATATAAGATCATAAAAGAGAAGAAGAAACAATAAGAGGAGTATGATGTGAGGCAAAGTGACCATGTTGGAGTGAGGTCGGAGGTTATGATCAAGTTTGCACTGTTGGTGGACACATGAGGAGACCTTTGCAGAGTACTAGTAGTCTCAAAGAAGCATTGGATATCCCGTACTGTCATTCATTTTTTTGAGCTTCAAGTCTTCACTCAAAAGTTCATCTAATTCATCAGTTCTCTCACGGTTCACTTCTGAATTTTTCTGTAGTTCGGGACTGTGCTTTCTAACTCATCATGAACTTCATCTTTTATCTCTTCACTAGTACTAACTGATCACCTGTAGCTCGCATGAAGAAGTTTCACTGATTATTATTTATATGACCCACTTCTATTATCCAAAGATGTAGTTGTAGCAAAGACTTCAATTTCTGAATCAGAATACTCCTATGTTTGAAGTAGACTCTCATTTCTGTTTAGTATTGTTGATATGGCCAATAAAACTGTCTTGACGATAGCGAGGATCTACTAAAGATCACTTTCTCGACATCGGTAGCACTGCAAGATATCTTAAGTTGTGGCTCCAAGGATTCATGTTCAAGGGTCTTACTACCAGTGGTGGTTGTTTGTCTTGCTTCTAGTCCTTCAAGCGCTTTATGAAGATTCCCAACATGTAGATTTGCAATTCGTGTCAGCCTGGTTAACATAGAATAGAGTCCCTTCATGGAGAATGTAAGTGATGATACCAAGGGTTTCAAAATCGGACAAACTTCTCTAAACCTTGAACAATAGGACTGGTAAATGGCTTGACCATGTATGGGGAATATTTCCAACTTGGTCTCTCTTTCTCGAGTCATAGCATCAGTCTTAACTGCTGCATCCTTAGTCAACACTGATTCAAGTGGAAGAAGGACCATATTTGCCTTTGAAAGATCTTCCATGAGAGAATGGTGTACTGCAGCAACATCATTTCCTAAACTACGAACATCATAGAGACCTTCAGTAATTGCCAAAACCTCTTCAAACATGGAACCGCATTCAGAAGTTGATTCGACTCATGGTAGCTTAGCTTTAAAGGCGTATCAACAAAATTTATACCTTGAATACTATTACTAAAGTAGCCAAACTACTATAGCATAGTGGTTCTAGGATCGTTCACTAGGAAGGGTTTTCGCAAACACAAGTGATATTCAAATTAGGAAAATAGGTGATTTTCTTATGGATGTTAGCTTTAAAAGAAGATGTAAATGTTTTAGAAAGATTTCAACTAATCTAAGCTAACATTAAAGACTAAAATGAAAGGGTGTAAAAACAAGTTTCTCAAAGATAGGATAGCTATGCTCTGGTTCTAATGCAAATTGGAAATCTCAGGATAGGCTCCTCGCGTTGGGGTTGCAACTATGGTGATGCTTGCTTCCCGAACCGGTATGGATTTAGCAAATCAAGTTTTAATCCTTTAAAATGGCAAAACAGATGGTAGTGAATTTCATCAATGGTTATTCACCTTAGACTTCCTTTGAATGGCTCGTAAGAGATAACTAGTAGTCTATAGCTAAAAGCTTACCAAATACTGGCAACTCAAAGTCATTCCAGGTGATAAACTCACCTTTCAATGGCCATTGAAATTGGTTCTAATGGATTAATGCAAAACTTGGAATTGAAAACCTCACATTCCAATAGCTCGTAGGAGATAACTAATGGATAAAAATCCAAAAGCTTATCAAGTATTGGCCGTTGGAAGTTGTCAAAAGGAAATAAAAACCAAACTTTGCATTAATGAACCATTAATGAAAAACGACTACCTTACCTTCCGGGTGCGAGAAATTTCCATGGGATTGCATCCAAGCCATCACATAACATCCATACTTTGAGAAACTTGAAAGGTTTTAGCCTCTCATCCTTGGGGATTTCATCCACCAAAGGCCATATCTTCCTCATTTCAGCTCCAAATCGTACACGGTTTGAAGCGTTGGATTTGAGCTTTGAAATGGTATATAGAATGTAGAAAATGGACTTCGGGAAGTGCTCCAAAAGTGCCAAAGAAGACTTCAGCTGCTGTCCTCTGTTTTCCTCTTTGCTTCCCTTTGCTTCTCTTTGCTTCTCTCCTTTTGTTGGCTTGCTTTGGTGTAGCTAAAAGCTTGCTTTAACTTGTCCAAGAAGCTCCTCCATCATTTGGCATGCTTGAATTGATTCATAAGCTGATAAAAACATGTAAACTTGCCACAAAATGGTTAAAACCAATTACTAAGGACCTTAATGAATTAATTGGGTTAAATGAATATGATTACTACTCAAAGGTGCTTAAAACCATTATAATTAGGTCTACAAAATAGCACTTTTTGGTAGTAATCAGAAGTCCAAGCAGTATGGCCCCTCATAACACGACTAAGAGTAGAAAGAGCAACACTGGCTTCATAGGCGCAATCCCTCGCCGCAAGAACAGTGCTTTGTAAATCAATTGATGCCGACTTTGCTTTAACAGGAGCAATGCAGAGTTCATTGTTTGCAGTATACGAGCCATTCAAAGCAGCTTCCACACTGCTTTGTGTATGTTTTCATTCTTGCTTAGTACGTATAAATGAATGATAAGTGACATCTAGTCTTGTTAGTGCATTGGAATAAGCTTGCTGCCATGTACTACCATCACCACCAGGAATCCGAGAGATGCCATCTCTTGATGCTTCAAACTTTAATACACAAATTTTGATCATATCGGATACCTTGTCTCGAATTTCCCATAATAATTGTCTTCGCCTCGTAAGGTGATTATTGAATTCAGTAGGAATTCCAGAATTCTTAGTCAAGGTATTTCCAGTTGCACTGGAATTTGGGCCACCACAGGCCCATCCCATGGCTCTCTCAAGCTGTCATTCTGATTCCATGTTTGATGGAGTTGGTCCAGCTGTGCCTTACAAGCTTCTTCTTGGGAAGCTAACTCTTCTACCTCTTGCTAAGAAAGATGATCCCTACCCTTCAAAGCAGCCTCTTCAAGAGCCAATTATTGCTCAGTAATGACGCCAATCTTAAGAAAGTAATTCTGCCCCAGGTCTACTAAAGAAGCTCTCTCGATTTCAAACTTAACAAGCTGTTCCAGTGTCATATCAATAGACCCTCGGATTTGTGAGAGGGATCCAGAGACACCCGTTACTTTCGAGTTAAATGAAACAATGGATTTAATTACATCTGGTAAAATATCATCAGTCATTTTCCGCACCGAGCCCTTACAGGAAAGTAAACTTGTTCTAAGAATGGAAGCCCAGTTCTTTTCTGAATAGTATCTTGAATGTTCCATGTCTGTACAAACAGTAGGCATATCCCCATTGATAACTTGCTGCAATTTATTAGCAAATCCTGCTATAAGTATGCATTTCTCTACTCGCTCTTCAAATTTGCAGAAAATAGTTCCATGAAGCTCCTTAGCACAATTTGATTCTGGCAAAATGTTATGGAACATAACCATCCTTGTATCATTCAATTTGGAAATGAAATCACTTGAATCAATTGTCTGATTAATAGTTTTGCTAAGTTTCTGGAGCTCTTCAAGAAGTCTGTCACAGACAGCAAATAATGCTTTAAAGACTTGAATTGATCCGTCAAGATTCTCTCCAGCAATGTCTTTAACAGAATGAAAATTGTCGGGTACTTTCAATGAAGGCGCATGAATACCAGCTCTCAACAAAGGATATGTATGCTTATATTGACAAGCACAACATGGAAAGAATCAAAATGAACCGGGCAATATGAATGCAATCCAAGGAGAACTTTAGGAGGAACCCGAAATTCATGAACTGAAGTGGAGCATGCATCCAGAGAAGCCTGTAACTCAGAACCATTCTTCAACATGGGAGCATACATAAGCTCAGACTTCAAAATAATAGCTGATGTTGATAAGCCCTTATATTTTCTGCTGTTGTGATTGGGGATGTCCTTTCTTTCCAGTTTTCTTCTGATGCTCCTTAATTGAGTTTGGCCTGCCAAGGGTTTCTCTTCTTCTGCCTTCGTTGCTGGTCACAAATGATGCATTTTTACCAGAAAGGAAACTTAGAGCAGAGGACAAAGTATCGAATGTTGAGCTCCCCACAAAAACAGTATTAGTGACCACAAAAAATTGCTTGCTTTTTACACCAGCAACTTTCATATCTTCTGTAGCCATCTCATCGTTTGAGCAAGTCATTGTTGAATTTATAAAATGAAAGTAGATCTGAATATGAAAGAATTCCGCCTTAATCTTAGAAGTCTGCATGGTCTATTTATCACCCAGCTGAAATCTCCAAGCGTAGATTCCTTCCCTTAAGAATATTTCCATCCAGATAAATAGGAGACAAAATATCCTTCCAGTCAAACATGTGCGACCCATAATTTACAGGTCCTATGCTTTCAGCTTTACTCATTAATTCTAAATTTTCTTGTCTTTTGATCACATTGCTCAGAGGAAAACCTGTTGGGTGGCCCACTGTGACAGACATGATCATGAGGTTTTTTGACAAGAGTCACTATCCTCATCAGCAAGCATGATTCTGGATGTTCCCAGGTATGACAATTCTGATTGAGAACACGCCTGAATTCTTTAAATTTGCAATACCAGCACCTCCACCAGTGGAGCTTATACAATTCACCCCAGGATGCATCGTTAGAAAGTCAACAATTTCAGAGCCT
This sequence comes from Vitis vinifera, assembly GCF_030704535.1. Classification (NCBI taxonomy): domain Eukaryota; kingdom Viridiplantae; phylum Streptophyta; class Magnoliopsida; order Vitales; family Vitaceae; genus Vitis; species Vitis vinifera. Next base: position 16,180,489 of record NC_081814.1, read on the forward strand.
TTCCTAGTAACACAACTGATAAGGCCTCTTGGAAAGCCAGCCAGGGTGAAAGCAATGCACCATATGAAGAGCAGATACAGCACCCTGGGTTGAAGGCTTGAGCATGGTTGAGTTTCTAGCAATCAGTGCAGGAGCAAATTTTTTTTTGGACAACAAGGTTGACTGGATAGTTAAATTGGTGGAATGGTCAAAATGACCAGGTGGAAACCAAATCCTTAGACTTCATAACCTTAATAAATGCATCCTTTAAAGTATCTTTCTTCTTCCTACTGAATCTTCTTTGCCCATCAAGACCATCCTCGTTGTCAGAGAAGTTTCTACGATCTAAAGTGGCAGTAAAATCCCCGGAGTGAGATGTAAAATCAGAACTTGAACTCTCCCGATCAACCTGTTCATCAATTTCTGGAGCATTAGGATTATGATCACCATCCTCTGAATCATCAGAAGGAGGCCCCATACACTGCTCATTATTCGATGAAGCCACCATATCATTAGATGCAGAAGTGAAATCAGATTCCTCAGATTCATCAAATTCGTCAGATTGACTCATATCCCTGATCCTTCTCATCAACCGCTGGACAATCGGGGTCGTAATCATTATCCTCGGGATCATCTAATGAAAATCTAGAGTTGAATTCTAGTTATTCCCAACTGCAGCTGCCTCAAAAAAATAAAACCTCCTCTCAGCTATCAACTACAGAAAGTTTTGTTCTTTGAGAGTCATCTAAGCAGGTCCATGCAGTCAACTTCGCAATCACATGCAGGGCACAGCCAACCCTCGTCATTAGGAGGAATTTCTTCTTTTAACAATGGCGGTTCCAGACAAAACTGGTGAAATCCACGATCACAAGCACCATCACATCAACAAGATGATCAGCTTTGGGCAGATCACCTTTGTTACAGAAATAATTCATAAGAGAATCAAAAGTTTTGGCATCAATTGAAATGCCCCTCGTCCTCATGTTTAGATGTAACTGAAAAGCTAGATTTGGATGCTCAGTACAAAGCCCTTGGACCACTATATTATGAATTTTAACCTGAAGGCCCCAAGTTGGTCGGTTTGGGGAGACCCCCCAAAGGACCATTTCATCAAGGAAGTTTGCAGCCTCATGGGATTTCCAAATATCACTGGAACCACTCTTGATCTTCAGTATACTGGGGCTCAATAGGACACTCCTGTTTAGATGTTCTTGGCTGAACAATAAACACCTGATCTCTTTCTAGTTTCATCTACACCAGAAAGATTCGATCGGTAAACAGAGGAACTCAAACCATGTGAACCCTGGGGAATAACATCAACTGGAGCAGGACCTCTTCTTCCAAATATCTCAATGTTGGCATTCCAATTGTATTCCATATCAGACTCAACAGTCAATGATCTTCTCCTGAGCTCTTATTTCAATACTTTCACCCCAATCACATCTTCACACTGACATTCAAATATCATAACCATTAAAGTAGCAGGTTGTTTGCAGTGGTCATTGTCAAACATCTTTAAGCAATCAAAAGCTCAAAGGCAACCAATCTTTCTTGTTTTTCTCATCCTTCTAACTTTTCTGATATTTCTGAACCAAAGATGCCCAAGAGGATTTGCACTACTTTGGACTTCCCAACTCTCTTACGAATTTTTCTCTTTTGCTATTCTATTTTTCTTGTGGACCCAGAATCTCAACCCCACTGAGATCACCTTTACGGCTCATAAGCCCACAAATCTATACCTTATTCATTCATAAATATAGGATGACACGCTCGGGAAGCAAAACAGAGCAATTTGAAGCATGCTCAACTATAGAAAAACAGCCCCGCCAAAATAGAGTTTGATAAAAAAAGGGATGAACAAATAAGTGATCCATTAAATGAAAACCCATTTCATGTTAGGTTCAATGGGTGTGGAATGATGGGATAAGTACGAGCAGATTCCAACAAACGAATACAACCACAGTTCTCATGTAATGCACGGGAAATAATAATAAAAAAAATGGAACCTTGCAGCCCTAAATCAAAATTAGAGAACTCCTAAGGGATGAATCAACAACATCTATAGAAGCAAGTATCAATGTAGACAAACATGTGAACTCTGTCATTCCCCCCCTAGCATCCAAGCAAGACTCAAAATATGGCAAAGATAAATACATAACAAAAGGATAATGGGAATGAAGAAGGAATCTACAGTAGACATACTTGGGAATGCTTACTTCTGATAAATAAAAAAAATCTGCACTGGTTTCTATCCTCAGAAAATCTCCACTCGTTTCTTGTGCTTCCTTCTTCTTCTCAAGCGCTGGGAATGCTTACTTCTGATAAATAAAAAAATCTGCACTGGTTTCTATCCTCAGAAAATCTCCACTCGTTTCTTGTGCTTCCTTCTTCTTCTCCTCTTAAACCGTTTCCTCCAATGTGTGCTGCCAGTCCCCCGCTCACCATTTTTTTCCTTTTCTCACCTATATATATCACCCCTCAAGACCTAAATTTCTTTCCGAAAAGGAAAATTCACCTATTTCCTTTCTTCTTCTCTTCCTTTTTTAAATCTTCCAATCAAAAGCAATCTTCTCAATTTCAAATTCCCCTCCAAAACCTTCCAAGGAGAGTCCTACCTTCCTTAAACTCCAATGGTAAGTTTCCTTGCAAAAAAATGAAATTCTTGAAGTTAAATCATTGAATGAATAAATAAGCAAGTAAATAAATTAGGAAACGGTAAAAATAAATAAATAAATAAATAAAAATAAATAATAAATAAGTTAAGGAAAATAATATAAAGAGGAGAATAACTAATAAAAAGTGAATGATAATCCTAAAACTAAAACTAAAATAAAATAAAATAAAATAAATAAAATAAAATAAAATAAAATAAAAATAAACCAATAAACAAAAGTCGAGCCCAAAAGCCATGTAACCATGCAAGTCATACAAGTCACGCTAAAAATGTCCAAATGGGCCAAGTGTGCTTAAACGGGCCTGTGATGAGACTAAGCGGGCCTAGGGTGGTGCCTAATGGGCCAAGTGTACCTAAAAGCTATCCTAAAAAAAACAAGAAAAGCCTAAGTCTAAGTTAGGGCTGCCAAGGGTCACAATAATGGGTCAGATAATCCCTCGACCAAAATCTCCGAGGTGATTCAGAAAAAGGTAAGTGGTATGAGTAGCCATGGGCCACCAAGGAACTATTTTGAAGTACTGAAAACGAACTCAAAGACATGTGCTAAAGGGACAAAATTAAGGGTCTACAGTGGAGTTTAACATTACCTTACAGAGCATATTTTTTAGGTCATCTGAGACACTTAAGTTATAAATCTTTTGCTTAACTCTACAATTTTTTTTATAATGGCTAATTTTGCCACATTTAAAATAGATAATTGGTTTGACATTTAAAGCGGCTTCTACTTTTTTCTGGGCATCTTTGTTGACCCTTCTTTGGACGTGTCTTGACTACTTAGTATCATTCATCCTATAGTTGTCATAGGTGCCTCTCGTAATGTGGTAAAACTTATCTTTGCTAGGCTTCCTGCTTGGTTTTTGCTTAGAGAGAGGCATAGTTTCCTTTTGGTTGAAACCAAATTGGCTACAGAATGATCCAAATTCATTCTTGTAGATTTTTTGTTCATTCTTCATTTGTTGCTTAAGCTTGAAGTCATTGCACAACTTAATCCCTTCAGCTATGACAATGCTTATAATCTCACCATAAGTTAGCTTATCATAAGAGATTTGACCATTATGCTGTTCTCTTGTCTTAATCCTAATTCTCTCAGAGAAAAACTTGGGTAATCCTAAGATGAATTTTTCTTTCCAAAAAGACTGGTTACAATATGATCTTAGCATGACTTTGGTTAGGAAGACTTTCTTATACCACCTAAAATCATGAAGCTTGGGACACTTAAGGTTGGTTAAGAGATCTGCAGTTTTATCCTTAATTTTTGCAGGATCTCCAATGAAGTGTTTGGATATTGAGTAGATTAGAGTAGCTATTGCATCCTCTATATCTTGGCCATCTTCATCCTTAACAACTTCACTTTTCTCATTAATCCTATAAGCTTTTAGAATACTATTTATATCATCAAAAGTGAGATAATTATCCCACCAACCCTTAAGATGACCTGTAAACCCAACAACAATGGTCTGAGCTACAACATGATCTGGCAGTCTATTGTTTAATTTATAGGTTGTACTTATCATGGTCATTTCTTGAAGCTTAGTGAGTATGTTATACTCGTTCATACCATTTATGTTCTATTCATAGATAGTACCACTAGTGTATGAGGCTTGAGTATACTGATTTCTTTCCTCAAACTGCATGTCAGGAAAGGTAGGTCTAGGATAGTAATTCCTAGTCTTAAAGGCTTCCAAATTGTTAATACTTTTCGAAATAGTTTGATTATGGGGTTCCTCAAACATCTTAATTAGTTCATCAGCTTCTTCTTCTGAACTAATATCACTTTTAACCATATTGATTCTCTTATGAGGCTGGACAGTCAAAGGGGCAACAAGATTAACCTTAATCTTTTGGTTAATCTTATCAACAAAAGCCTGGTTAATTTGAGGATTTTCCCCAAATTCCTTAGAAAATTCAAAAGACTTAATTTTATCAGTGCTCTTAGTGTTATTAACACGCTTATAGGGATAATCTGAACATTCCTCTTGTTTGAAGGGTTCAAACCAAATCCAAAACTTAATATTTTTCTTTTCTTGTCTTAAGTGGGCATAAAATTGTTCTTGGTAAAGGGTTCTAATGACTTTAGGGACAGTGCTAAAGAACCAATCATTCCTTTGTTATTGACTTTAGAATAGAAGTCCTTTCTTAAGAGATCCTTGTTGATCTTAAAGTCCTCATCACTTAGGCTTATAATGTTAATCATCTGGGAATAGGTAGGAAACATAACAGGGGACTCATCTTGTTGGGATTCCTAAGTAGACTCATTTTCCTCTATGTAAAATGGTTTAGCCATGTTGGTGTGAATTCTAACCCCTGTTAGCTTAATGTTCTTAGGATTTCCTGATTTGGAACCTTCCTCTTCCTTAGTGGTTCTAACTAGGATAGAAGAGCTTGAAGCTTTAGAGGGTTCATAAACTGAAACTCTAGGGCTGTTGGAATGTCTGAAAAAGTTGGAGAAAATCAGATCTCCTCCTCCACCAGGATATTGAACAATCTGTTCAATCCTTTCAGATCTCTGTTCAATGGCTGGAACGACATTAGCAAAATGCTAGTTTTCAGGAAACTCAACATCTTTCCACAAGATCTTCTTAAGGACGATGAAATTTGACTTATCAAGCATATCTAAGTGAAACTAAGTGGTCTCACCCTTAGGATTGGTGCAAAGAGCCCCATATCCAACGCTTATGTTCATGCTCTTATAGGCAAACTTGGTTATGATTGAAATAGGACTGTTTCCTGGTTTGATCTTAAAGCCATGGGTCTTAATATGCAGGACAACAGAATCTAAGATGTTTGTATCTCTTATTCTAACTGTGAAGTTAGGAAAACACTGGAAATAAAATGGGTCATCATTTAGTCCAGCTTGGATTGCACCTATAATAGAATCTCTATATTCGAGATGCCTATTATCCCTTAAACACATGACAATAGAGGTGTTTAAACCTAATCTTTTCAAAGGCTTAGTTGCTACTTGAATCATACCAAAGTGTATGAAATTATAGCCATTTTTCTTATGCTTTTCAATGGACTTGTTATCGAGGAGTCTTATGACTTGGTCGTCTTGTTCTAAGTTGACTGACATTTTAGAGGTCTTGATGGTATAATTTGTGAAAAACTTAAAGGTTCATTTCTTATAAATTTCTTGATTAGACACCTTGGGTAACTTCCAATCATCTAAATCATTTTGGATCTTAGGATAATTGATCTCTTCACTGTTTACAACAGTATCTTGAGAATCAGTGGATCTCCTAGACATGGTTATAAAAATTAAACTCATTTTAGGGTTTTGATCTAGAGCCTAATAGCATATTGACAAACCTTATGAGACATCACCCCAATCTTCTTACATCCTAACAAATGCCTATCCACGGCTAACAATGGCTCAACCGGTAGGGCTTGCGCTCCCAGGCACACTGCTACCTATCCTAGGATAGCTCAAAACACCCAAAACAAACCCAACTTCCAAAATGGGAAAGAGGAAAGCTGATTCTTAAATGGAAAATAGAACATCCATGAATGATGGAAGTCCCTATTCTGGATCAGAAAAGCATTGAACCATGCTCTCTGATAATCTCAATAATTAAAAAACCTTGGTTTTGATGGTTAAGAGAATTCCCTTGAAAGATTGGGATTTCCACCCCATTGCTTGACAGTAAAAATCTTATAGATATGACAGGTGGAGAATGTCAAGCCCATATTGTTGAATTTATCAGCGTTATGCTTAATTTTAACTGAACCAGTTTCTATAAGGACTGCTTCATAAAACTCTCATCATTCCCAGAGTTGGAAAGACTACTGATTCATCTGCAATGATAATATAGTCCCATTAGACTATCCAAGTAAGACCAAATTTTCTGAAAAAGAATAGTAAAGGGGGAAAAACTGAAAGTTCTCTGGGAATAACAAAAGAACTGCTAAATAGTTCAAAGCCTAGGAGAATTTTACTATTCACTATTCACTATTCATGCACGAGGTTACTATTCATGGTAGTTAGTAAAAAAGCAAACAGTGCTTTGTCCCATTTTTTTGGCTATTTAAGGAGGCTTGATCCTCATTTGTAAGCATCTTGAATTTTGCATTTTTTCTCTCTTCTCTCTTTTTTCTCTCTCAACATGTAAGTCTTTCAAGTCCCAAGCTTTTTTCAAAGCTTTCCTCCCATTGTAAGATATTTCTCCTTATGTATCTATGTTTTATGATATACCTCTTATGATGGATGGTTTTTAAGTTATGTAAATTTTTAAGTTTGTTTTATGTTTCCAGTTTACCTCCTAAAATGAGTTCAATTTTCAGAACCATGTCTAGGAGATCCACTGATTCTCAAGATACTGTTGTAAACAGTGAAGAGATCAATTATCCTAAGATCCAAAATGATTTAGATGATTGGAAGCTACCCAAGGTGTCTAATCAAGAAATTTATAAGAAAGGAACCTTTAAGTTTTTCATAGATTATACCATCAAGACCTATGAAATGTCAATCAGCTTAGGACAAGACGACCAAGTCATAAGACTCCTAGGTAACAAGTCCATTGAAAAGCATAAGACAGATGGCTATAATTTCATGCACTTTGGTATGATTCAAGTAGCAGCTAAGCCTTTGACAAGATTAGGTTTAAACACCTCTATTGTCATGTGTTTAAGGGATAATAGGCATCTCGAATATAGAGATTCTATTATAAGCGCAGTCCAAGCTGGACTAAATGATGGCCCAGTTTATTTCTAGTGTTTTCCTAACTTCACAGTTAGAATAAGAGATACAGACATCTTAGATTCTATTGTCCTGCATATTAAGACCCATGGATTTAAGATCAAACTAGGAAACAATCCTATTTCAATCATAACCAAGTTTGCCTATAAGAGCATGAACACAAGCGTTGGATTTGGGGCTCTTTGCACTAGTCCTAAGGGTGAGACCACTTACTTTCACTCAAATATGCTTGATAAGTCAGATTTCATCGTCCCCAAGAAGATCTTGTGGAAAAATGTTGAGTTTCCTGAAAACTGGCATTTTGCTAATGCCGTTCCAGCCATTGAACAGAGATCTGAAATGATTGAACAGATTGTTCAATATCCTGATGGAGGAGGAGATATGATTTTCTCCAACTCTTTTAGACATTCCAGCAACCCTAGAGTTTCAGTTTATGAACCCTCTAGAGCTTCAAGCTCTTCTATCCTAGTTAGAACCACTAGAGAAGAGGAAAGTTCCAGCTCAGGAAATCTTGAGAACATTAAGCTAACAAGGGTTAGAAGTCACACCAACGTGGCTAGACCATTTTACACAGAGGAAAATGAGTCTACTCAGGAATCCCAACAGGATGAGTCCCCTGTTATGTCTCCTACCTATTCCCAGATGATTAACACTATAAGCCTAAGTGATGAGGACTTTGAGATCAACAAGGATCTCTTAAGAAAGAACTTCTATTCTAAAGTCAATAAGCAAAGGAATGATTGGTTCTTTAGCACTATCCCTAAAGTCATTAGAACCCTCTACCAAGAACAATTTTATGCTTACTTAAGACAAGAAAAGAAAAACATTAAGTTTTGGATTTGGTTTGAACTCTTCAAACAAGAGGAATATCCAGATTATCCTTGTAAGCGTATTAGTAACACCTCTACAAAAGCTAAGATATGGAAAACCAGTGACAACATTGTCATAGAATCCATTCATCCTCCTGAAGCTAAGATAGAAAATATTATTAATGGAACCATAGTCACAACTTCACCTCTTAAGACTAAGCCATAGGATAAAGGAACTACTAGTGCAGCTGATATTAGAAGGATCATGGAACAAATCAACTACACTAATATGTTTCTCATAACCCTTGGAAATCAAGTCAATAGAGTTGAGGAGATTATTGAAACTCAGGATCACCTTAAGAAGTCTTTTGTTAAGAATGACAATAAGCCTTTGTTTAAGCCTTTTGAATTATCTAAGAAATTCTAGAAAAATCCTCAAATTGATCAAGCTTTCATTGATAAAATAAGCCAAAAGGTTAAAGATAACTTTGTTATCCCTAAAACACCTCAACATTTTGCTATCCCTGAAACACCTCTGTCTTCCCATAGGAGAATCAATTTGGTCAAAAGGAATATTACTCCTAAAACAGAGGTTAATAGACTACCTTCTATCCAAAAAGATTTTAAGGATCATAGTGATAGACAAGAGAAAAGGCTTATCCTTAATACTTTAACTATTAAAGATCTTCATGAAGAAATAGGGTAGTATAAGGAGGATATTAAGTGCCTAAAACAACCTACAAGTTCAGGATTCCTTATCCCTCATGATCATATCAATAGGGTTGGTTTTTACCACAGTAATCCTAAAAAGGAAAACTTTGAAGAAGTTCTTGAATCTTCACAGGACAATAGTGATAAGATAAATGCATACTTAAATACTATTAGTAAAGTTATCTTCCAAAGGTGGGAAGTCTTTCTTACTATAGTAATTAAGAATAAATTTATCTTTGATATTATTACCTTAATTGATTCAGGTGCAGCTTTGAATTGTCTACAAGAAGGTCTAGTACCTACCCAGCTTTATGAGAAAATCAGACAAGCTCTTTTTGGTGCTAATGGTAAAAAGCTTACTATCAAGTACAAACTGTTAGATGACCATATTTGTAACCAAGGCATTTGTATTAAGCAAACCTTTATTCTTGTTAAAGATCTTAAGGAGAAAGCTTTCCTTGGAGTCCCTTTCTTAAGCTCTATCTTTCCCATGTGGATAGATGACCAAGGTATAAGAACTAAGCTTTTGGATAAGGAAATTCTGTTTGAATTTTCCAATCCACCTGGAGAAAGAAGTATAAACACCATAAAAGATTAGGTGATTAAGGCTAAGAAAAATCATATTAATCTCTTAAAGCAATATATTGCCCTGGTTAGAACAGAAGATCAATTGAAGGTTAAGAAAACTCAAGATGCCATAGAAAAATTTAAGAATAAAATTATTAGTGAAGTTTGTTCTAACATTCCTAATGCATTTTGGCACAGGAAGTAGCATGAGGTAAAATTACCTTATGAGCCAGATTTTAGTGAGAAAAATATTCCCACTAAAGCAAGACCAATCCAAATGAACAAGGATTTGTTAAGCTATTGTGAAAAGGAAATCCAAGATCTCATTGATAAGAAGTTGATAAGAAAGTCTAAGTCCCCTTGGAGTTGTTTAGCCTTTTATGTTCATAAACAAGCTGAACTAGAAAGAGGAACACCTGGACTAGTCATCAACTATAAGCCTCTCAATGATGTTTTAAGATGGATCAAGTATCCTATCCCTAATAAGAGAGACCTCCTTCAAAGATTAGTTAAATCCAAAGTTTTCTCTAAGTTTGACAAGAAATCAGGATTTTGGCAAATCCAGATTGCAGAAAAGTATATATATATATGTATATATATTTCTTTTAATCTTGTAGACATGTTTTAAAACTATAAGGGTATTTATTTATTTATTTTATTATTTACTAATAACTTTTTATTTATACAAACGTTTTTTTATTTGAAAAAGTCGTGTCATTGTTTGACCCAAAACAGTGACTTTGGTTGGGTCAAAATGCATTATGAATCCTCCACTAACATTATTTTTTTTTTTTTTTTTGTAATAATCAATAATGAATTGGGTTAAAACCAAAGCCCAAACCAACCTTTCAAATCACCATTCCACCTATTTAATCTTTTTCCTAAAAAGGTGTTACTATTTTCCAACTCATTTTGTTTCCACTCCCATCATCACAAATTGAAAGTCCAATCTATAAACTATTAAGCATTATTCTAACATTTTTTCCTAATCATGCACATATATATATACATATATATATTTCACTTTGTCAACAACATAAAGTATGAACACCTATTGGCCTACATGGAACTAAAACATTTAATTTAGGATTTTTTGATAAATTTTTTTTTCGCTGAAAATGCTTTTTTTTTTTTTTTTTTTTTTGAGAATTTGTTTTACAAAAAGGTTATTTTCCAAAAGAATTTAAGTCTTATTTAGTAATTATTTTTAAAAGCAATTCTAAAAAATAGTTTTTCAGAACAACTTTTGAAAACTATTTTTTGATTTTTGTAGAAAAAAAAGTCTATTTAGAAATCTAAAATGTTTTAAACCTATTTTTAATATTTTTAAATATACATTAAAAATAATTTTTATATCTACCACTTTATTTTTAATCATTTTATATAATTATTTCTTAAAACAATTCTAAAAAAAACAAATGAAAACAACATAAATCAACTCAAAAATATTATCTAAAAACACCATGGAAAATAGTTTTTGGTTGTTAAACATGTTTTTTGTGTTTTTATTTTGAAAAACAAAAAATTGCCCCAAAACATTTCCGAAAGAGATCCTTTTGATGTTAATATTATTATGGGAAATAATAAAAATATGGGTAATTCTTTAGAATTTTTTTTTCACCCATAAATGTAAATAGATTGAGAAAAAACTATTTTCCATATTTGATTTTCTAAAAAACATTTTGTTTCTTAAAACAATAAAAAAAAAAACTATTTTTCACAAAGGATTCTTAAAAATTGTTTTTTGAAACCAAATAGATCTTCATTTTTTTATATTCACTTTTATTATAATAAAATTTTTCTTTATTACTAGCCAAACTGCATTAAATTAAAATTTTGTGGTCAAAGAAAAAAATCCCAAGTCCTAATCATCCAAGAAAAAAAAAAACCTATTGTTGAACAAAACTACATCATTAGAAGACAAGATTTATAATAAAACAATAAACAATCCAATCATAATATGAATAGAAAGGGAGATTGGCTATGATATGTAAATGACATTACTAGAAATATGAGTTGTGGTCTGACAAGTGCAAGCCTTCTAATTTAAAAGTACTTTTTTATTTATTAAATTAGACTAATAATTAAAATTTATTTATAATATCCATTTCATTATAATTTTTTTAAATCAATGTGAAAATATGAAATTTTATAATATCTGTTTGTTGAACTAAGTTGACAACTACAATCTGAAGGAACTCCATTATGAATCCAAATAATAGACAGGAATCTCATGTTAAATCAAATAAAGAAATTATGCTTCATATTTGTAGAATACGAACAAACTTGAGTCTATTATGGGTGTTGAAGAAGTATGGATCTTCTAAGGCGATAGAAGGGAAACCAATTTTCTGTATTCTCTCTAAGATAGGAGACAGGAGAGGGAAACAATTTGTCCTTTTAAAAGTGAATTGAATTGACACAAAAAAACCCTAATGAATTCCTTAAATATCAATTTCCTCTATGCCTTAAGGACCATACCCTTTGGAATGTTGGGCCTCACGTGTCTTAGGTCCATCATCTGTGACACATGTGGCATTGGGCTCTACACATAAGGTGGCCCATACTCAATGAATATTAATTGAAAAACATGTACAAATAGCTTAATCATAAACTATGGTTAATATGTGTGAGTCCATAGTTAGTATGACAATCTCCCACTTGGACCACATATATTGTCGAACAATGTTCATGATAATACTTTATTGAGCTCATCTTTGCTATCCTATCCAAATATCCTGAAACAATCCGGTCTACTAATTATGCTAACACAAGATTGAAGTGGCATTCGTTAATTATAATTATAACTAGACCCATCAATGATCACAACATTAACAAAATTAGCAACATGGATCAAGTATGGATGTGTAGTATGGAAATTACATAAAATGTGATCTTTAATATGTCTATTTCCAATTCGTCCTACTTTATGACTAAAAATAGTAAAATTCCACTTTCAACACTTGATGTTAAACTGCTTCTGAAAGTCATCATTTCAATTCAGAGTATTCAAACACAATAGTCTTTAAAACTAAAGTTTGTACAGATAACATAAACATAACAATACATCAAGAAAACAAACGCAAAACACAAATATAAACTCCCACTATACTATCACATCATTAATATGTACAATAACCATATGTGTGACATGCTCATGATATCCTTTGGGTGGCAAACCCTTAGTGAGCGGATCCACAATCATGGAGTTTGTGCTTATGTGTTCAATTGATACTTGAAGACTTTGAACTTTTTCTTTCACAACCAAAAACTTGATGTCAATGTGTTTGGACTTTGACGAACTTCGGTTGTTCTTAGAATACAATTCTGTGGCCTTATTATCACAACTGATTCTCAATGGTTTCTCAATCCCATCAACAATTCGTAACTCAGTGATAAAATTCCGCTGCCATATCCCATGGTTAGATGCCCTATAGCAGGCTATGAATTCTGTCTCCATAGTGGAAGAAGCAATAAGTGTTTGTTTAACACTTTTCCAAGAAACTGCTCCTCCAGCCAACATGAAGATGTACCTTAAAGTGGATCACCTGCTATCAAGACATCCCGCGAAATCGGAGTCCAAATATCACACTATCTCTAAATGACTGGATCTTTGAAATGTGAGCATATAATCTTTAGTTCTTTGTAAATACCACATAACCCGTTTTACCTTTTTCCAATGATCCATACTCGGGTTACTCAAATATCTACTCAATATTCCAACAATGTATGCAATATCCAAACACGTACAAACTTGTGCATACATGAGACTTCCTATTGTCGAGGCATAGGGAAACCTCTTCATATCCTTCCTCTCAAGTTCATTTCTTAGACATTGGTGCAAACTAAATTTATCGCCTTTTGCCACAAGTGTGTATCCTAGTGCACAATTGCTCACGCCAAACCTACTTAGCACCTTATTGATGTAGCACTTTTGTGATAGTCCAAGTATACCTCTTGAACGATCCCTATAGATCTGTATACCCAACACAAAAGATGCATTACCAAGATCTTTCATGTCAAATTTACTGGATAGAAATTACTTGGTTTCATGCAAAAGATTCATATCACTACTTGCAAGTAGAATATCATCTACATATAGCACCAAGATAATGAATTTGCTCCCATTGAACTTGAGATATATACATTGATCAACTGTGTTCTCCTTAAAACCAAATGAAGTAATCACCTGTCAAACTTTCGGTACCATTGTCAAGATGCCTGCTGATTCGATGCCCAGTCGGGTCTTTTAATCAAAAACATTTATAAAACCTATGACCTTATACTGGCGTAGCAAAGCTACTATAGTATAGCAGTTCTAGGGTCGAACTCAGGGATGGGTTTTCACTCTATCAGTGACAGACTCTAAATTAGAAATTGATTCTGATGATTTCCTTTAGCACAAACTTGAAATTTAAAAGAAAATAAAATTGTTTTGAAAGTGGTGATTTAAACTAAACTCACATAGAACTAAGTAAAAAGTGGAAGAAAGAAAGTCTCCCGGAGCTAAAGGTTGCTAGGTTCAAGTTCCAGATGCAAAGTGGAAAATTCTGGATTTTTCTCCTCGCATTGGGGATTTAACCCATAGTTATTTCCCGAACCAGTATAGGTTTGACAATGAAGTTTTAATCCATAAAAAGTCACTAGAGATGGTAGTCAAGGTCCATTAATGGCTTAAGACACTATGGGCTATCACCTTGAATCACTTTCCAATGGCTCGTACATGATAACTAATGGACTGATATGGATCTAGCAATAAGCATCCACAGAGACCTTAAGCTTACCATGTATTGGCCAGTCAAAGTGATTCTAAGGGATTTAAGGCAAAACCTTGGCTTTATAAACCATTTATGGATTCCAACTACCTGAATTTAATGCACGGAAACTTTCCATGTTTTAATCTGGACTTTTCACCTAGCTTCCTTTACTCCAAGAAACTAAATGTTTAGCCTCTCATCCTCTGGGAAAACATCCTCAGAGGGTGTTTGGCTTGCAAGAAAATAGAAAATAGAAGAGAGAAAAAGAAAGCAAAAGAGATCTCTGTATTTCACTAAGTATCAAATTTACATCATTGGTCTCCTGGAGAAAGCTCCCCGAAAGATTCGTTTTCAGTGATTACAAGAGAATTTATATAGGAAGGTAATTTTACCCTTCCTTGGATACTTCCTAGCTAAGGAATTACATGAGTGGTTGAATACAAGGAGAAAATGGAAATTTAGACACAAAAATATCAGAAGAAAAAGAGTCGGAAAAAAATATCCAATTTTCGCACGCTAGAGTTCCAATTTCGCACTTTGATTTGAGGTGTGCGAAATTTTCGCACAGTGGACTGAGGAATTCGCACCTTGATTTCCATTGTGCGAAATTTTCCCTCAGCTTGATGCAGTTGTCTTCCGAAGGCCATATCTTTCTCATTTCAGCTCCAAATTGTACATGGTTTGAACCGTTAGATTCTTGACTTTCTGAGCTTTGAAATGGTATATAGAATGTAAAAAATGGACTTCGGGAAGTGCTCCAAAAGTGCAATGAAAGACTGCAGCTGTGTCCCCTATTTTCATCCCCTGTTTTCCTCTTCTCCATTGTTTCTTCCTTGTATACTTTGAACGACTAAGGCAAAGGATTATGAGGCTCCATAGCTTGATTTCTTCATAAATTTAAGCTTTCAAAAGCTTTGCCATGAACTATAAATAGCTCTCCCTCATTCTTAAATTGCTTTGGTGAGCATAAAGCTATCAAAAAGCACCAAAACTTAACACAATTGTTAGAAACGATTGCAAGGGTCCCTAACATGTTAATTGGGTTAAAAGGTCATAATTACTACTCAAGGGTGTTTAAAAGAG
Source organism: Vitis vinifera (assembly GCF_030704535.1). Classification (NCBI taxonomy): domain Eukaryota; kingdom Viridiplantae; phylum Streptophyta; class Magnoliopsida; order Vitales; family Vitaceae; genus Vitis; species Vitis vinifera. The sequence goes on from NC_081814.1 coordinate 16,195,765, forward strand.
CTAATTACAAGCTACAAAATAGCATGTTTTGAGTAGTAATCACCTGCTTTAAACCATATATGGACATTTTTAATTTGTATAAAAGTTGCTTTGAATCATTAGACTCAAAGTTCTTCGGTTGCACCATGTATATTGTCTCATCAAAGTTACCATTAAGAAACGCAATTTTAACATCCATTTGATGTAGCTCTAAATCATAATGAGCCACAAGTGCCATGATGATTCTAAAGGAGTCTTTTGACGAAACCAGTGAAAAGGTCTCCTTATAATCAATGCCTTCCTTTTGAGTGAAACCTTTTGTGACTAGGCATGCCTTATACCTAACAATGTTGCCTTTTGAATCTCGCTTGGTCTTAAAAATCCATTTACAACCAATCGGTTTTACACCTTTAGGCAACTCTACTAGGTCCTAAACACCATTGTCTTTCATTGATTTCATCTCATCCTTCATGGATTCTATCCACTTTTCAGAGTCAGAACTTTGTTTGACTTGACTAACTGAAATTGGATCATCTTCCAGACCCATGTCAAACTCATGTTCCTGGAGATATACAACATAATCATCTGAAATTGTACTTCTCATTTCTCTAGTGGATCTCCTCAATGGCACTTGTACTTGAGGTTCTTGAGGTTCTTGAGTTAGCTCTTCATGAACTTGAACTGGTTCCTCAACTTGAGTATGAGGAATTTCAGGTGTGTCTTCAATCTCTATTATTGGTTGTACATTCTGAATAGTATCATCACATATAATATGACCATGTCCAGTTGCAATGATAGGAATACTAATAGATTCTTCTTCAAAGACCACATTTCTTAATGGCTTTCTCCCATTTAACTTAACATTCTCAATGAACTTAGCATTGTCTGTTTCAAAGAAAGACCTAGTTGAGGGGTCATAAAACTTGAAACATCTCGACCTTTCAGAATACCCTACAAAGTAGCAGCTCACAATTCTGGAGTCCAATTTCTTTTCATTTGGCTTGTAAGACCTAGCCTCAGTTAGACAATCCCAGACATGCAAATGCCTAATACTAGGTTTCTTGCTAGTCCATAACTCATATGGGGTTTTGGCTACTGCTTTGCTTGGGACTCTGTTCAAAATGTAAACTGCAGTTTTGACAGCTTCACCTCAAAGTGATTCTGGCAAGGTGGAATGACTAATCATACTTCTTACCATATCCTTAAGAATACGGTTTCACCTCTCTGCTACACCATTTTAGCTTGGAGTCCCCGACATGGTGTACTGAGGAACGATACCACACTCTATCAAATATTTGGCGAATGGCCCTAGACGTTGTTCACCGGATCCGTCATATCTACCATAATATTCACCTCCACAGTCAGATCTAACGACCTTTATTTTCTTGTTTAGTTGGTTCTCAACTTCAGCTTTAAAATTCTTGAACACGTCCAATGATTGAGACTTCTCATGAATTAGATAAAGATAGCCATAGTGTGAGTAATCGTCAATGAAAGTGATAAAATATTGTTGTCCATTCTAAGAAGGGGTAAGAAATGGACCACAAATGTCTGTATGTGTCAATTCCAAGACGTTATCGCACCTATTGACATCCTTTTTCTTCACATTTGTTTGTTTACCCTTAATACACTCTATACAGACTTGAAAGTCTGACAAATCAAGTGGATCAATAATTTCTTCTAACACAAGCCTTTGAATATGTTGATTTGAAATATGACCTAAACGCCTGTGCCATAACATTGATGAATTCTCATTTGTTAATTTTTGCTTAATACCATAATTACTTGAATGCAATGTTTCATTACCATTAAAGGCCTTTATGTTTAATTTGTATAACTTATCTGTTAGACTACCGATACCAATAATACTTGAATTTAGATAAAGACTAACCATTCCATTTCTAAATGAACAATAATATCCACATTTGTCCAAACATGAAACAAGAATTAAATTTCGTCTAAACGACGGTACCACAAAAGTCTTCTTTAAATCCGAAGTACAACCAGAATCTAATTGTAATCTAAAAAGACCAATAGCCTTCATTGCAGCCTTATTGCCATTTCCCACATAGATGTATCTTTCATCATCAGTTGGCATTTGACTCCTTAGGCAACCCTACATCGTGACACTTATGTGAGTAGTTGCACGTATCTATCCACTAAGTGTCAATAGGCACTATAACTAAATTAATTTCTGAACAAACAAAGTTGAGAAGTGTACCTTTCTTTTCACGCCAAGTAGCATATTTGGTACATGTCTTCTTCATATGACCACCTTTCTCGCAAAAGAAACAAGTGATCTCGTTATCTTGTTTCTTTTGCACCTTTTGCTTAGATGTCCCAGAAAATGCAGTTTGTTTTCCTTTATTGTCCCTCTTTCTTTTCTTATTGGTACCATATCCCTGAAATGTGGAAGCCAAGTGAGCATTTTCTATATTCTCTTGTTTCAATCTATCCTCCTCTTATACACACTGAGCAATAAGCTCATTTAGAATCCATTTTTCTTTTTGTGTGTTGTAACTGATCTTAAATGGACTAAATTGTGTAGGCAGAGAGATCAAGACCAAGTGCATGAATATGTCTTCTGACAACTCTAACTTTAGTGCCTTGAGTCTAGTCACAAGATTGGACATTTCCATTATGTACTCCCTTATATTCTCATTCCCTTTGTACCGTATGGAGACAAGCTTACTAAGAATAGTGTTTGTCTCAACATTTTTGTTTGTAGCGAATCGGTTTGCTATCTAGTCCAAGAATGTCTTAGCTTGGGTCTCCTCAAGTATTACACCCCTTATAGCTTCTAGAATTGACTGTTTCATTATCATTAGACTCATGCGATTGGATGGTTCCCATTTTTCCGTAGTAGCCCTTTACTCAATAGTGCTGGCACTAGTAAGGTTCTCAGGGTGATCCTCTCTTAAAGCATAGTCCAAATCTATGCACCCAAGCACAATTATAACGTGTTCCTTCCATTTCTTGAAGTTTGTGCCATTAAGAACAGGAATGTTATTAACATTAGCTAATATAGAAGATGTTGAATCCATAATAATAAAGCTCACAATTAGTCACAAAAAATATCATACATATATGAATAAATAAAAAATTTAACATATATATATATATATGCATGTGGGCCTATTACAAGATACCTAGCATAAACATTAATATTCAATCTTTGGACAAAAATATCAACTTGTAATTGGTATTCTATTACAAAATTAGTTCATAAATATTGACAATAAAACTGAAGCAATATGTCTATCTTTGGACTGACATACAACATGCAAGGTAAACTTTATATGTCATACATTTATGACTACTTTATTTATTATTATATTAAAATAATCTTCCTTTGGGCCGATTATTTTACACAATAATAACATGTTTACATATTTCAAAATAAATAAAATTACGTAATATAAGTTACTTTGGAAACAAATATACATAACTTATTTATTTTGAAATATTAAACACAAATATAGCAAGAAATAATTTTTTTATGGTACAGAATCATAAATTAGCATAAGGGTTCCATAACTCAGTTGGTAGAGTGCAAGACTCTCAACCTTGTGGTCATGGGTTCGAACCCCACAATGGGTGTTGTTGTTTTTTTTTTATTGTTCATGCGAAATGAATGACCCATCAAGTCTTGGGCCTTGAAAGTCCCTGGACAAAAATCAAGTTAATAAGGGAAAGTGATTTCACCTTTCCTCCTACTATTTAAACCTTAATTAAATTTTAACCTACATAATAATGTAATAAAAGACCTATCATTATTTTCTAACTTTTCTTTTGGCCTTATTTGATCTAAAGCAAACATCTTTTTCATAGTCAAATAAAGCTAGTGAAAGATAGATAGATACCAAACTCTCTCGACAACCAAAAAGTCCTTTGGTTACTTTCACATTTTTCTTGTTTATGAGAGGATCTTTTAATGGTTCCTTTTATTTATTTATCAATTTATGCCTGGGGTTCGATTCCTTATGGGTCATGCTTGAATCGGCATGGTGTTTTTGGGTCAAGGTTTGGATTTCATTCTTCTTTGTTAGATGTTTTGTTCAAATTGTCGCAATTTCTTAATGATTCAACATGCGGCTCTGATACCAATTGAAGGAACTCCATTATGGATCCAAATAATAGACAGGAATCTCATGTTAAATCAAATAAAGAAATTATGCTTGATATTTGCAGAATACGAACAAACTTGAGTCCATTATGGGTGTTGAAGAAGTATGGATCTTCTAAGGCGATAGAGGGGAAACCAATTTTCTGTATTCTCTCTTAGATGGGAGACATGAGAGGGAAACAATCTGTCCTTTTAAAAATGAATTGAATTGATACAAAAAACCCTGATGAATTCCTTAATTATCAATTTCTTCTATGCCTTAGGAACCATACCCTTTGGAATGTTGGGTCTCATGTGTCTTAGGCCCATCAACTGAGACACATGTGGCATTGGGCTCTACACATAAAGTGGCCCATACTCAATGAATATTAATCGAAAAACATGTACAGATAGCTTAATCATAAACTATGGTTAATATGTGTGAGTCCATAGTTATTTTAACACGATCCTCTTCTAGATTAAACTAATCAAGTCAAAATCCTAATATTTTTATTTATTTAATTATTTTTGGTAGAAAACTTGAACCTATTTTTAGTTTTTGAGAGGGAAAAAAATAATTTGAAAATATGTTTTGATTGTATTTTATCTTCATTCCTAGTTTCTATGAAAATTAAATATGAAAAAATATTTTTGCTTAGTATTTTTTTTCTTAGGACATTGGAGGAACCAAACATTAAAAAAAAAAATTATATAAAAAATATTAAATAATAATGAAAATATATTTCAATAGGAAAAGGAAAAAAAAAGTATTTATAACATCCAAGTAACCAAATTTTAAAAAACTTTCAATTCTCAACTTCATGTCATTTCTAATATTATTTAAAATAATAAAGATATGTCATTAGAAATAAAATTAATATCAAATAAATAATATATAAATTAATTTCTATAATAATATGTAATTGAGCTCAAGTCATCAATTCAAATTATAAATTAAATTACTCAAATACATAAAACAATGGGGTAAAATTATTAAGAAAAATATTTTTCTTATATTTGATTTACTATAAAAAAAATTATAATTAGTTAAAATTTTCTATATTTTCAAATTGTTTAATATTTATATGAAAAAGAAAAGATAAGTGAAATGACTATGAAAAACATGTGAAAAATTATTGATGCATTTAATACATGTAAATAATGGAATCACAATGCTATATGAAAAAAAAGGAATCAAAATTTTAATAAGAGTGAGATTTGGTGTTGACAAATTGCAAATGTAATATGAGTGATAATGGTAGTGATTAGTGACTATGAATAGGTTAAAAGTGATCCTATGCATGCTCCACCAACATTCAAAATTTCTCAACCTCAAGTCATTTTGAAGTTTGATTCATCCACGTGTTTTCTCACTTACCCTACAATTTTTTCATCTCTCCATTTTCTTCCCTTTTTCACTTTAAATTGTAAAACGAAGTTGTGGACCTCGCATTTCGGCTCATGTGTTTCCACTCACTGGCAAGCTCGATTTTTATTTTGAAAATGATTTTATTTATTAGAAAATGAATTGGAGTCGCCACTTATTTTTGTTTTATTTTTAAAAGGGTAAACAAAATAAGAAAGGAAACCCTAAGTGTGACTCCTTATTTCGAAAAAGGTGGTCTGTGAAAAACCGGATCGGGTTCGGGGGTTAAGTTACTTATCGGGAAGGTACGGTAAAGACTGTAGCACCCCTTTAAGTCCCTAAAGTCGGGTTTCTACTAATAAAATGAAGTTGACGTGACAATCAATAAGAAAATCAATGGATACTCAAATTGATCATGCACATATGGGAATCAAAACATGCATAAAGAATGACTGGAATGGGAATGGATGCGTACCTGGGCCACGAACAAGCAATGTGCTATCATAAAAATGGGGTCAGTGTACAATAAAGAGCATAAAACATATCACATTCATCACCAAACAGAAATTAAAACTGTTTAAGGGAAAACCGGATTTTTGAAATTTATTTGAAAATTTGGAGTCTTAAAAATTATTTGAAAATTAGATTTTTAGAAATTAAATATAAGAATGAGAATTTTAGAAATTAAATTTTGAAAGAAATTGGAATTTTGAAAATTATTCGAGAGTTTGGGATTTAAAAAAAATTAAATTACGAAAGTTGGGACTTTGGAAATAAAATTTTGAAAGAAATCAGAATTGAAATTTATTCGAGATGTAGAAACTATGAAAATTGAATTATAAAAAAAATTAGAAATCTTGGAAATCATTCGAAGACAGAATTTTTAGAAATACATGAATAAAATGATAATAGTGATGATAATAATAAATAAGTAACGGAATAGATGCGAGAATTGAAATATTGGAAACTGAAAATTAAGTTCGAAAATTGAAAAATTGGAATTTCAGAGAACTAAATTTGGGAATCGGAATTTTGAAGAATTATTTAAATGAGGAATTTTAAATAAATGAATAAGTGAATAAATAAATGAATGAAATAATAAAAATAATAATGATTGGACAAATAATTACGAAGATGGGAATTTGGGAAATTGGAAATTGAATTTAGAGATTGAAAATTCGAAGGATTATTTAGAGATGGAATTTTAAAAATAAATAAATAAAATAATTATTATTATAATGACAATAGCGACGATTAAATAAATAAATGTGGAAAATTAGAATTTTGGAAATTGAGAAATGGAATTTAGAGCCTAAAAAATTTAAAGGTGAAAAAAAATTGTGAGCTTGAATTATTTAGAAGCCGGATTTTCAATAATCAATTTTTAAAGTTTGTGGGCTTTGAAGATGGGCCAAGGAGGATGGCCATGCATGAGGGAGAGTTGAGAGAAAGAAATGGATATGAGAGATGGTTGGGTGTGAATATGTGCATGGGAATGAGAATGGGTTTGCATGGGAATGAGAATGGGCTTGCATGGATGGAAATGGGTTTGCATGGATGAGAGTTTAAAGAGAGAAACGGGTATGAGGGATGGTTAGGTGTGAATATGTGCATGGGAATGAGAATGGGCTTGCATGAACGTGAATGGGTTTGCATGGATGAGAGTTTAGAGAGAGAAACGGGTATGAGGGATGGTTGGGTGTGAATATGTGTATGGGAATGAGAATGGGTTTGCATGGGAATGAGAATGGGCTTGCATGGATGAGAACGAGTTTGCATGGATGAGAATTTAGAGATAGAAACAGGTATGAGGGATGGTTGGGTGGAATGAGAATGGGTTTGCATGGGAATGAGAATGGGCTTGCATGCACGTGAATGAGTTTGCATGGATGAGAGTTTAGAGAGAGAAACGGGTATGAGGGATGGTTGGGTGTGAATATGTGCATGGGATTAGTGATATTAGGTGGTGTAGGTTGGTAAGAAAACGGTGTGCATTAAGAGTATGTGGTGTAGACAGAGAAGTAGTGCTTGGGCATGGGAGGTTCGGTGGATGTGAGTGAAGGTGTCCATGGGAGTGGCCATGCATGCATGATTCCCATGCATATAGGTAGGAAATGGGTAGTGGGAGAAAATGGGTATGAAGGATACGATTATGTGGAGGGATTATGGGTATGATAGTAGAAATGGAATGAGGTGGGGTAATTGTGATAGTAGGTAAGGGAGATATAGAGAGAAAGGATGGTGGTGACATGGTTAGATGGGGGGTGGTGAGTAGTGGAACATGCATGGGTTTCATGCACATAGGAAATGAGAAATGGGTATAGAGGATGGTAGGCAAAACAAGTATGGGAAGAATGAAGGTTGGGTAGTGAGAGAAATGGCGTGAAGAGTGTTGGTTCTCAAGGATGAAATGGGTGGTGTGAGAAGCAAGTCCATTAACGAGAGCATCTGTTTTCACTCCATCTATGGCGTAATGGGCATTGAGTCTATGGTATGCATTCACACGAAATGATGTTTTGATGACACTGTCTTTCTCTAAAGCTTCCTTAACAGCCTTAGTAGACTAGTGTAGGGTAAAATAATTTCTCAGAGCATTACCCTCATCATTGATTGTTCATACTTTCAACCTCCGCGTGGAGTGCTTGTTCATTCAAATACATTGTTGGCCAAGAAATGAAAGCGACATCGGATGCCTTGTGCAAGCCATGGCTACATAAAGGATTGGTCCCCAACACACACTGATTTGATGAGGAATATCCCATTGATATAATACCATGATTTGATATACTCCCATTGGCTAAGCATTCCGATACCACCCCAAGTATTTCATTTGCTAAACCACATGTTGCTGAAGCAAAGGAGTTCTGTTTGGAGTGTAGAGGTTGACAACATCTTCTTCCGTTTAATGAGCAAAATTCGATGGAAGAAGCCTCGTTCTTTAGAATTAAAACAACCTTTACCCAACCAAAAGAACTTCAATAACCTTCAACACCCACAAACTGAGATTTTCTTGCATCAATACCCATGAACTGAGATTTTCTGGCAACAAAGCTCACAACCCGTTTTCAGCATTCTCACAATCTAAAGAATTGCCTCAACCCTTTTTACCCTCAACCCAAATATTTTATGCCTACGGTGTCCGGCTTTCTCAAGTGGAGGGATGTAAATTGATGTGTGATAAGGTAAGACACTAAGAATAGAGGAATATCTAAACAAAAACAGAGCATAAACTGACAAAGCAAAATAAAGCAACCCAAACCATGCTTCGTGTTTTGGTCAACAGATTTAGCTGTAAGTGGGTGAACCTGAGGGCGTCTCATAATCAATGAAAACAAAGCAAGACTCCTGCATGATGTATGGTAAAGCTAAAACAGAGCGGCATTGCTCTCAAAACAACCTAGAGAAGTGAATGAGATAGCAGTAATGAACCCATAACTCAAACATGAACCATGAAACTAAACATATAATCAGATAATCCACAGGAACCGCTAAGATAAAAATAATGAGACTATATACCGATAAAGTAAGTCCCAGGATCCATGGTTGCCAAACTGAAGATGTGGCTCTGAACGCCAAAATGAAAATGCAACTCTGAATGCCCAATAGAAAATGAACAACGGCTTTGAACGCCAAACGGAAAATGAAAGGTATGATGGTTATGAATGTTGAACTAGAAACAAACAATGACTCTGAACGTCAAAATGAAACAACGGCTCTGAACGCTAAACTGAAAAAGCGGCCCTATATGCAGAAATAAAATATGGCTCTGAACGCAAAACGGAAAGAAATGTATGATAGCTACAAATGTTGAACTAAAACCACGGATCTGAACGCCAAACTAAAACGACGGCCCTGAATTCCAAAACTAAACTGATAACTAGGAATGTTAAGTTGAGGAAAACGACTCTGAACATTGTATCTAAGAAGACATAGTGGCTCTGAACGACGAAATGGAAACGCAGCTCTGAACGCCAAATCGAAAGAAGATGTGGCTTTGAATGCCAAGATGAGAATACGGCTCTGAATGCCAAAATGAAGATGGACAACGACTCTGAATGCCAATAGGAAAATGTGGCTCTGAACGCTAAACGAAAAATGATCAACGGCTCTGAACGCCAAACCAAAAATGCAATGATGACTCTGAACGCCGAAACTGAGAAGCGATGACGATGGCTCTGAACGCCAAAACTGAAAATGAGACTCTAAACGTCAAACTGAAAACGCAATGATGGCTTTGAACGCTAAAACTAAGAAACGATGGTCGCTCTGAATGTCAAAACTGAGAAACGATGGTGGCTTTGAATGCCAAAGCTGAGAAGCGATGGTGGCTCTGAACGCAGAAACTAAGAAAAGATGATGGCTCTGAACACCGTAACTAAAAAGCGATGGTGGCTTTGAAGTCGAAACTGAGAAGCCATGATGGCTCTAAACGCTGGAACGGGAAACAAACAACAACTCTGAACGCCAAACTGAAGATGTGGCTCTGAACGCCAAATTGAAAATGTGAAATGAAACAGACTCCATGAGTCTCGAAAAATGCTCTGCTAGCAAGTTGGAATGGTCAAATCGACTATACACATGGCCTCACAACCTATCCGACTAGATCACAAGGCTTGACGAAGTATCACAATAAGTCGAACTCCTCTAACTCAAAATGCTCTACTGGGAGGATCCACCATCATCTCAAATGAATAATCCAATAGAGAGTCTCAAGAGAATAATCCACTAGGGTAACTACCATGATCTCATCAAAACAGTCTACTACAGGGTCATGTATAGTGGGACAATCACGACCATGAACGTCATGGTCCACTAAAAGCTCATCTTGATGAAACTCACAGGAATAGTGACCGGTAAAGCAAATACAATATCTCTCGGCCGAGTGATGAAAACTGTAACAAATCTGCAAGATAACGATCATCTCCATAGCTAAAAGAGGGAATATGCCCCAGTATGGCATCAGATGTACTCGATCTATTGATTCATGCCCGATTGGTGTTCCAATTGATTCAACTCAATTGATGTGATTTGATCTCAATCCTCAGACGGGAGTAATCGACAAAATTTATAAACCTATTTCACCATATACCGGGGTAGCATTTAGCTAGCATAGTCTAGTGGCTCTAGGATCGTCCATAGAGATGGGTTTTCACTTCGCAATTGATATTAGTTCAAAAACTGAATTGGTGTTTTTTCTTTTCTTTGTTAACTTTAAAAGAAGACATAAGTTTGAATGAAAACGGATGGTATTAAGCTAACCTAACATAAAGTAACTAAAATTAACTAGAAAGAAATTAGAAAGAAAGGTGTTTCTTGGGATTTCAGGTTACTAGGATCAGGTGCCAACTACAAAGAGGGAGATTCTGGTCACTTGAATCTTTTCCTCACATTCAGAATTTAACCTATAGTTATTTCCCGAACCGGTGTGATACAGATGCTTGCCATTAATGGTTTCAACGCTATATCCCTCTCATTGATACACCTTGCAATGGCTCATACCTCTCACCTAGTATTTGCCATTCAATGTGATCCTTACCATCGGATCATCCTTCACAAGCGAACAAGAGATAACAATTAGACCTCCATGGAGCAAGATTGCAAGCAATAAGAATCCATGGAATCCGAAAGCTTACCAAGTATTGGCTATTCATGGTAATCCTAGTTAACTAAAAATATAAAAACCAAAAACGGATCACACTTTCTCTTCATTAAAAATGGAAACAACAAAATCTCACACTTATGTAGCCGGAACCTCACTTAGCTTCCTTCACCCAAAAAACAAAAAGCCTAGCCACTCATCCTCTAAGAAAACATCTCAGAGAATGTTTGTCTAGCAAGAAAATGAAAATGAAAGAGAAGGAAAAACAGAGCAAGGCTCTGTATATTCTATATATTGATTGATTCTACATACTTATATATCTATCTTACAATGGATGCAAGAGAATATATATAGAGAAGTTTTTCCAACCTTCCTAGCTAAGAAATCTTATGGTTGGTGGATTACAAGGAGAAGAATGTAAATTTATACAAAAATATATGAAGAAAAGATCTAAAAGAGTCGGTGCACAAATATCCCAGTTCGCATGTAGATTTTGCACGTTGCATGGTGACTTGCGAAAATCTCGCAAGTTGATTTCGCAACTTGGAATCCATTTTCCCACGTTGAGCTCCAAGTTCGCAAGTTGCAAAATCACTTTCGCAAGTTGGGCTTCTCTGTGACTGTGCGGCTGTATTCCATTTCCATTTTGCAAGGTAGGCTTTAATTTCGCACGTTGGAGTTCCAAATTCGCAAGATGCGAATTTGTCCTTTAGCTGGATGCAGTTTTCTTACGAGGGCCATATCTTCCTCATTTCAGCTCCAGTTTGTACACCATTTGAAGCGTTGGATTCTTGACTTCCTGAGCTTTGAAATGATATATAGCATGTAGAAAATGGACTTCAGGAAGTGCTCCAAAAGTGTGAAAGAAGACTGTAGCTGCTGTCCTCTATTTTCTTCACTCTGTTTTTCCTCTCTCCGTTGTTCTTTCCTTGCATACTTTGAACGACTTTGGCAAAGGGCTATGGAGCTCCAAAGCTTGGTTCTTCATGAATTTGAGCTTCCAAAAGCTTTGCCATGAACTATATACAGCTCTCCCTCATTCTTGGATTGCTTTGGTGTAGCTAAAAGCTATCAAAAACACCAAAACTTAACACAATTTGATTAGAAACGATTGCAAGGGTCCTTAACATGTCAATTGAGTTAAAATGTAATAATTACTACTCAAGAGTGTTTAAAAGAGTTAATTACAAGCTACAAAATAGCACTTTTTGAGTAGTAATCATCTATCCTGATAACCCAAGAATGATTCCATGGGGATGCGTAAGAGATATGACATGTACTCCACTAAAATGGAGATGCGGGGACCTATGCGCTTGGAGTAATTCCACCCAAGGATCACGACTATATCAGAAAGTATAAGCCTGACGAAATGACTCAAGAAAGGCTCCATTGGAGAATCAAGACAAAACGAAATCGAATCATCAACCTGGTGCGTATCTCGTAATCAAGGATGATCATGCAAATCAGTGGGGATCTACAAATCTTGGCTGAAAACGGAAATATGCCCCAGCACGACATCAAATGTGTGATAGGTCAGAAAAATCAGGTGACCTCAAGTCATCCATCGTCAAATGTGCAATCTCCATAATCCAAATCGAATCCAAACGTCAAGAAAACGTCTCCTGGAATAAGAAGCATGACAACAACCAAATGCCGAGAAATGTGGACCTGGCTGAATGGCTCCACAGAGGTATAATGATAAGGTAACGAACATGTCAATGTCTCAGTGTGCATCCAGTAAGTGATGATGGTCATGCAACTCCATGAGGGTCCATAAATCTCATCTAAAATGGAACATGCCCCAGTATAACATCAAATATGAGATAGACTAGAGAAACAGGTGACATCGAATCATCCCTCATCAAATGTATGATCCCGGTCATCCAAATCCATGACTGAATTGGATACAAACATCCAATAGGCATATCCTGGAAGGAAACATGATGACATCTGAGTGTTGAGAAGCGTGGGCCTAACCGGATGGCTCCCAAGAGTCTCTACTGAGGAATCCTCATAAAAATGGCCAACGAGTCATCATCTCGGTACACATCTCACAAGTAAGGATGATCGGGCGACTTAATGAAGATCCGTAAATGTCACCCTAAATGGAATATGCCCCAGTATGGCATCGGATGTGTGATAAGTCAGAAAAAACAGGTGACATCGAATCATTTCTCATCAAACGCGCGATGCCAGTGATCAAAACACAGTTGAATAAGATCTAAACATAAACAATGCGACTCCTAGAAGAAGAAATATGATGATATCTAAATGCTAAAAGGTGTGAGCCTGACTAAATGACCTAAGAAAGACTTCACTAAGGGATCATGATAAGATAATAATTGGCCATCAACTCGGCATGCATCTCGTGAGTGATGAGAATCATGTGACTCCATGAAAAGGGGCATTGTAAGCCCAGAATGGGAGATCGCAGTCTTCAACTCTAAGTCAAACCACTAAAGGGTGACTAAAATCAAGATGATCAACTCACTAAAAATGAGGACACAACTATCTTTGGAAATGGAGTATGCACTAGATGAAACTCAAAGGAAAGAGATGCCACTAATGAAACCAAAATGAGAGGATGCCATAAATGAAATTAAAGATAGGGTGATGTCCTAAACAAACTGAATGAAGAAGGATGCCATAAACAAACTAATGGAAAAAGGTTGCCCTAAACAAACTAAAAGAAGGAGGATGCCCTAAACAAGCTCAAGGAAATGAGAGGAGTATGCAATCTGCAAACGAAAACACCTAAAGCAAAAACAAGAAACAAGGAATGTGGTCTACAACCAAAAACACCCAAAATAACCCTGAATAAGTGACTGAGATAACAAACTCAATGAGAAGGGATGATGCCCCAGTAAAAGACTCGGAAGTATCAACAAGTGGGTCGAACGACCATGAAATCAACAGGAGATATGATAAAACCAAAAATGGGGTATGCCTCAGTATGGCGACTCATAAGAATCAAGAAGTAGAACGAGTAGGGAGAAAATCTGCAAAATATATCATGAACTCAAGAATGGGGGTATGCCCCAGTGTAAAATAGTAACCAACATAAGACACAAAATGTCACCGTATGAGACACTCTAGGATATGCTCAACGACGATGCAATGAAAAAGTTTAACATCAATGAATAAATGTTTAAACAAGACTATACATCACATAAACTAATCAAAGCAAAACTAAACTAACGGACCAGACAAATGTTGACCAAGCCTCTAAGTCTGAGATGTAAGCAAAACAAGACACAACATATCAATTATCAACATGAAAACATCATCACAAATATATCGACAACCTAATAAGCCCTGCCATCATGGAAAATGTTGAACCTAATGTCCAAAGGCATGTGAAAACTTAACCAGAAAGCCCAAGACTAATCTACATCCTCCTATGATCAAAAGAAAAGGATAAATCCATGTAGGATGATGAAATATGTGGGCTCAAAAGATGTGAGACTCTGACAAGATGGATGCAGACATAATGGTGTTGAATGTAGGATGTATGAGTGTGTAACAAAAGAAAGTGGGTATCCAGGTGGAACCAAGTATGTTGAAAAGTCTAAACCCAAAGTGTCAACGACTCTACGATCCATCAAAAGCAGCGATCATAAATAGGAGGTGGAGTCTCAATGTCAAAATCAGCAAGGTGGCTATGCCCTAGTATGAATGCATCCTCTCAAAATGGGTAAGCCCTCAATGCAAGATAATATTCGAAAAGCATGCGTCTGGCATAATCCGTCATCTCACAAAATCCATCATCGATGGGTGGTCAATGCCCCAATGTAAGCAGCTCCAAAGCAAACATCGATGAGAGGAGTACAACCAATCATACATCATCTAATCAAAATGAATTTCCACTCTTCAAAGTCATCGTGGTGGTGTGAAGAGAGAATCCGACCTCATCTAAAGAAAAAACATGTCCCAATATGAAAAAAGATCAATCAAAGTGATACTCCTCAACAAAAATGTGCTCTGAAATGATCATGCCTAGATGTAAGCTGATATCTCTAAGATCAATCACCAATGAAAGGATTATGCCCCAGTATAATGCAATCTCTGAAATGACTAAGCTCCGCTTCATGCTCTCATAAGTGTCAGTATCCTGATCCAATCATCTCAAACATCTGTCAACAATGATGAGAAGACTATGCTCCTATAAACACATCCAATCAAAGCACCCAGTCATATCTCACACCTTAATGTGAAAGAAATCTAATCACCTCCAAGGAACAGCTATGCCTCAAAAACCATCATCGACTGAGAAATATGTCCCTATGCAAAGTACACCAGATGAAATATACCAATCATGCCTCATGCTCCAATGTGAAAAATGACATCTGATCTCCTCCGAAGGGTGGCCATGACTCAAAAATCCTTCATCGATTGAGAGAAGTATGCCTTGGCATAATGGCCGTTTAAAAAATCAAACCTTGACAAAGAAAGGTGTGCCCCAATGCGATGTATCAAACAGAATGGCTGCATACTCGATAAAAAAAAACTCTCTAAGGTGGCTATGCCCTGGTATAGGGTCATACCACAACTCCTGGCCTATCATAATCAAAATGCTCTCCAACCAATCCCAATTATCGCCCACATGAGAGCTATCAAAACACGGTGCATGATATTATGGCTTGAAGGTGGTCTTAAGACCCAGGACGTAACTTAGGCTAAGGTAATAAGGTGAAAGAAATGAAATGAAACAAGGCTCAAATACCCAATGATCATAAACCCATGCTCTCATATATGAAATGCACCATGTATAGTAAATCCCGTGAGCCATGGACCTGAGGATGCCTAACGAGAATATGATGTCGATGAGGAGACGAATGAAGCAAAATGAACTGATAGTGATATGTGTAATGATGACGTGAAGAGAGTATCAAACCTGAGATGGGTTGTTGTAAGAAAAGAATAAGACGTGAAGTGATGAATCAGAAGCGAAAACGAGGATAATGATGAAACAAATAACACAAAGAGGAGTAATGATCAACTCAAATCAGACATGGAGTGATGTCACATCAACAATGAACGTAATGATGGAAGAGACAATGACCTAGAGCTCCTAAGAGAAGGTCACTCATCTCGCTCTCAAAATATACAATAAGATGAATACAAAGCATGGAGGGTCTCGAAAAGCTCACATACGAACTCCCATTAACAAACATACTCAATCAAGTGACCCTCGAACATCGATATACACACTCAATGATGGAAAATAATAAACACATGCGTCTTTTTTTTTCATTTCATTTTTTTTTAACATACATACAAAATGTACATGCTCTAAACGCAAACAAAAAAGCTCCCAAGGTGAGGTCAAAAATGGATAAACATACTCTCAAATGCTAATATAGCATAAACTCTCTCTAACGAAGTGACTTTCTCAAACTAAGGATCCCTGGATTAGTGTCTGTGGGATAGATAGTGGAAAGGATATGACTACCCTTCGTGTAATGAACTGAGGAGGATCACCACTTAGGACAAAAGAAGATGGCGCAAAACAAGCAGTAGGTAGAATAGAGAAGATGAGATGAATAACACAACCGATGAAGTGTGATGAAAATGTAGTGGTGCAGTGATAGGAAAATATAATGAGAAGAGTGTGCCCTTAGGTCCAAGGCTCATGAAACTCCCAAACAATGAATGCATATACTAAAGGGTCCCTATCCCGGCATGAAAAAATGTAAACAATGCGATAAGAAAGAAAGACTATAATGCGCATGCGAGGCTCAATGGGCTAGCAACGGACTATATATATCAAAATGGTGAAATGGTACATGGCTAACCGAAATGAAGGCCACCCATCCTACAACCATAGTCTCAAACATCATGCTCTTAAACCCTTAAATGGTCGATACTAAAGATCAATGTCCATCTGATATAACCACGTCAACCCTCTGGAATCGTGCGTCGAACCATACTGCAAATGCTCCACAATAATCTCAAAGGTAATCCCCTCAAAGCAAAGTAAATGACAATCTCATCAGGCACAATTGCTCATCACAAGCTAACTCTCATCATACAAGATCAATCTCTATACTCATGGCAGAATAAGTGACAATCCATCAAGTAATCGACCAATCCTCATGTCGTAAGCCACCCAAAAATCGTAAATCATCCCTCACCACGCGAGATCAACCCTGGGCTCAAACTCCTCACATTGTACCTGGTTGGATCAAAGAAATGACATACAAAGCTAGAACAGCTAGGGATGGAAATGTCATGTAATGGTCTCAAGGGTGACGTTGTGTAACGCTCACAATGGGTGGATGTAGGTCAAAGCAAAGTCAATGTGTGAGAGTAGGTAAGGCACCGCTCTGATCAT
The DNA here is from genome assembly GCF_030704535.1 of Vitis vinifera. Taxonomy (NCBI): domain Eukaryota; kingdom Viridiplantae; phylum Streptophyta; class Magnoliopsida; order Vitales; family Vitaceae; genus Vitis; species Vitis vinifera. The sequence goes on from NC_081814.1 coordinate 16,213,148, forward strand.
AAGAAGATGGGTCACAGTCTCAAACTCCCTAGGTCAAATCTCCTATCCTAGGCTAATAGGCTCAATATCCTCCATGATAGGCCAGGCCTCAAGAACTCAAGGTGCAAGTGAAGAGATGTCTCAAATCAAAAGTACAACACATCATATGATATATGGTCCTGTGGTAGCAATCTAAAACTGGATAAGTGACAAAAACTCTAAAGTCATAGATGTGTCCATCGTGAGATGGCTACAAATATGACTAAAGAATCTTTATCAGTAATCCAGAAAATGAATGAGGTGTGAAAAACAACACTGTCATGAGATCCATACTCCATCTATAACAAAATATCCTTGATTCACTTTTAACCCGAGCTCCATAAAGAAAAATGATAAGGTGACAAAGGCGAACCTCTCAAAACTGGTGTGAATGTGAAAACATGCCTTTCACCTCTCTATAATGAAAATATTGGGTTGAAAATTGAAATAGGCAAATCGACCAAAGAATGAAGTATTAAGCCCATGACATGTGAAGAATGTGAAAAAGTGAGCATAATCAATGAGCATATCTTAAAACGTCAAGTAGAAAGTGACAACAAACCGAAATAATGCTAACTTAAGAAAGGAAATCTATCTAAAACCCCTAAGAAGAAAGTGTGGCAAACTCAATGAGTGACAGGAAGAAATCGAAATCATACAATAAGGGGTGGTCTAACTGATACTCAAACTCGCATCATTATCTAAGCACTCTCAACTGGAGACCAAAAGATGGAACATGTGATCCAAACTATAACTAAAGAGGCTCTAAAGGCCCTCAAATGCACCCACGTGTAAGGAAGAAAGTCTTGATCGAAGGATCTAAGGCTCAACCTACAAGGTCAAGGTGGCTCTAAAAAGAAAATTGGTGGACTTTAAAGGATCCCTAGTAGAAGCGATCGTACCCTCCGGTGGTACGCAACCCTCTGCACGCCTCTGAAGAGACGGGGCACTTCCATGCAAGGTGGTCATCACCTCCACACATGCACTACCTCGACATCCCAGGGGATTTTCTATGGTGAAAGCTCTCACAACTCTTAGCACTTAGTAGTCGACTAAAGTGCACAGTGAGTGGTATAGGTGCATCCGAAAATCCTATCAAACTAAGCAGAGAGAAAACACACTGGTCACACAAATATCCTCAAATCTAGCTCTGGACTATACAGCTCTTCAATGATCGGACTCCAATCGACATCAAAGTGTCGTTCTCCTCCAGATTGCTCCCAAACATCGGTATAGCTCGTCGCTAGACCCTACTCCTAATCTCTGGCTTAGTCGGAGTAACAAACACAAACAATGCCTCACACTTGCAAAAGTGAGAACTAGAATAAAGTGAATGACCGAAACCAAGAGAGTTGGAGGTAGGGGGATAGATGTGCGGCCCACATGGACATACGACATGTAGTCATATAGAAGAAAGGCAATCATGCAACATACAGTCAAGCAGAATACAAAATATGTCACTCATGTACACATACAAGCTATGACAATCAGGTGAGAAGTGATATAGACATCATGCTCAAAGACAATCAAGAAAATATACAAACAAGTGAATCAATGTGTCAAAATCAAGCAATATATAACAATGAATCCATACATGCAAGGCGATCAAAACAATCATGTCAAAAATCAGAATCACTATGTTAAGCAAAGCAAGATAAGCAATCAATGTAATTAGCATGTCAATATCTCAAACAAATATAGCAATGAAGTACTGAAGAAATAGCTATCTCGGAATCGTCAATCAAGACAAATCAATCATCACAATCAGTATGTCAAATATATCAAACAAATATATCAATGAAGCATAAAGAAAATCACTATATCAAAGTCCTCAACCAAGATAATCAACCAACACGATCAACATGTCAATGTTCCAAGTAAAAGCAAACAACCAAGCATGCATCCAATGGTATCGGGAACTCTCAATGTGCAATCAAGAGATAGGTGCCCACTAATCGACTCATCAAATGCCACATTTTCTTCATCTTAAGTTCAAGCTTGACCCTCTATCATGAACCCTAGTGGAATCGCCAATTTGTGGACCTTACATTTCGACTTATGCGTTTCCACTCACTGGCAAGCTCGATTTTTATTTTGAAAATGATTTTATTTATTAGAAAATGACTTGGAGTTGCCACTTATTTTTGTTTTATTTTTAAAAGGGTAAATAAAATAAGAAAGAAAACCCTAAGTGTGACTCCTTATTTCGAAAAATGTGGTCTGTGAAAAACCGGATCGGACTCGGAAGTCAGGTTACTTATTGGGAAGGTACGGTAAAGACCGTAGCACCCCTTTAAGTCCCTATCTACTAATAAAATGAAGCTGACATGACAATCAATAAGAAAATCAATGGATACTCAAATCGATCATTCACATATGGGAATCAAAACATGCATAAAGAATGACTGGAATGGGAATGGATGCATACTTGGGCCACGAATGAGCAATGCACTATCATAAAAATAGGGTCAGTGTACAATAAAGAGCATAAAACATATCACATGCATCACCAAACAGAAATTAAAACTATTTAAGGGAAAACGAGATTTTTGAAATTTATTTGAAAAATTGGAGTCTTAAAAATTATTCGAAAATTCGGTTTTTAGAAATTAAATATAAGAATGAGAATTTTAGAAATTAAATTTTGAAAGAAATTGGAATTTTGAAAATTATTTGAGAGTTTGGGATTTTAAAAAAATTAAATTACGAAAGTTGGGACTTTGGAAATTAAATTTTGAAATAAATTAGAATTGAAAATTATTCGAGATGTAGAAACTATGAAAATTGAATTATAAAAAAATTGGAAATCATTCGAAGACAGAATTTTTAGAAATACATGAATAAAATGATAATAGTGATGATAATAATAAATAAGTAACGGAATAGATGCGAGAATTGGAATATTGCAAACTAAAAATTAAGCTCGGAAATTGAAAAATTGGAATTTCAGATAACTAAATTTGGGAATCGGAATTTTAAAGAATTATTTAAATGAGGAATTTTAAATAAATGAATAAGTGAATAAATAAATGAATGAAATAATAAAAATAATAATGATTGGACAAATAATTACGAATATGGGAATTTCGGAAATTGGAAATTGAATTTAGAGATTGAAAATTCGAAGGATTATTTAGAGATGGAATTTTAAAAATAAATAAATAAAATAATTATTATTATAATGACAATAGCGACGATTAAATAAATAAATGTGGAAAATTAGGATTTTGGAAATTGAGAAATGGAATTTAGAGCCTAAAAAAATTTAAAGGTGAAAAAAAATTGTGAGCTTGAATTATTTAGAAGCCGGATTTTCAATAATCAATTTTTAAAGTTTGTGGGCTTTGAAGATGGGCCAAGGAGGATGGCCATGCATGGGGGAGAGTTTAGAGAAAGAAATGGATATGAGGGATGGTTGGGTGTTAATATGTGCATGGGAATGAGAATGGGTTTGCATGGGAATGAGAATGGGCTTGCATGGACGGGAATGGGTTTGCATGGATGAGAGTTTAGAGAGAGAAACATGTATGAAGGATGGTTGGGTGTGAATATGTGCATGGGAATGAGAATGGGTTTGCATGGGAATGAGAATGGGCTTGCATGAACGTGAATGGGTTTGCATGGATGAGAGTTTAGAGAGAGAAATGGGTATGAAGGATGGTTGGGTGTGAATATGTGCATGAGAATGAGGATGGGTTTGCATGGGAATGAGAATGGGCTTGCATGGATGAGAACGGGTTTGCATGGATGAGAGTTTAGAGAGAGAAACGGGTATGAGGGATGGTTGGGTGTGAATATGTGCATGGGAATGAGAATGGGCTTGCATGGATGAGAACGGGTTTGCATGGATGAGAGTTTAGAGAGAGAAAGAGGTATGAGGGATGGTTGAGTGTGAATATGTGCATGGGAATGAGAATGGGTTTGCATGAGAATGAGAATGGGCTTGCATGAGAATGAGAATGGGCTTGCATGAGAATGAGAATGGGCTTGCATGGACGTGAATGGGTTTGCATGGATGAGAGTTTAGAGAGAGAAACGGGTAGGAGGGATGGTTGGGTGTGAATATGTGCATGGGAATGAGAATGGGTTTGCATGGGAATGAAAATGGGCTTGCATGGATGAGAGTTTAGAGATAGAAATGGGTATGAGGGATGGTTGGGTGGTGTAGGTTGGTAAGAAAATGGTATGCATGAAGAGTATGTGGTGTAGAGAGAGAAGTGGTGCTTGGGCATGGGAGGTTCGGTGGATGTGAGTGAAGGTGTCCATGAGGGTGGCCATGCATGCATGATTCCCATGCATGTAGGTAGGAAATGGGTAGTGGGAGAAAATGGGTATGAAGGATACGATTATGTGGGGGGATTATGGGTATGATAATAGAAATGGAATGAGGTGCAGTGTTCAAAAAATCGGTCGAGTCGTATCGGCCTCAAAGCTGACTGCAACGAGTCCGATACCAAATACCTAAACTCGGCCTAAACTGGTTGGACTTGGATGAGTCGATCGATATTCCGAGTTAACTCGGTCAACTCGGGGAAAAAAAATTCAACAGATTCTTTACAAAAAAGCCTCATCACAACAAGTCTTGATTTTTCAAAGAAATCATAGATTCCTCTGCAAAAGAAAACCTATGAAAATTTGAAACAAACCCGTGAAAATTTGAAACAAACCCATGACCCTTTCAAAAGCCTTTAAAAAGAGCCTCGGTTGAAGAATAACTTACCTAACCCTAAATCCACCATTGCCGGAGTCTAGAATCTTCATCTTTGGTGTGGTGCCTGGTGGGAAGGTAGTATATTGTGGTCCGATAGTCTGAGAGCGAGAGGTTGTGTCTTCGTGGTGTTGGGGAAGAAGACAGAGGGCTGCATCTTCATGGTGTTGCTGTGTTGGGGGTGTTGCTGTATTGGAAAAGAAGAAGAAGACAGAGGGCAAAATGTCTTCATGGTGTTGCTGTGTTAGGGAAGAAGAAGAAGACAGAGGGCAAGGGGTTTGAAAGTAACCGACATGTAATAAATTAATAAAGGAATTCCTTTTCAAATATTGTTTAATATTGTTGCTATATTGTTGCTATATATAATATGTTATTCATTTTCAATTTAATATATGTAATATTTGTATATGGTTTAATATTGTTGCTATATATATTCTGTTATTCATTTTCAAATATTGTTGCTATATGTCTTATAACCTAAATAAGACATAATTAATAATTTTAAATTATTTCATGAATTTTTTAATTTTTAAAAATAATTTTGAATTCAAAAAACCAATCTAATTAATTACATATAAAATCAAAAAATTTATAATATTATGTTCATAATTCAATTCTAAATTAGTACATGGAATGAAAATTTTGACTCATTTTTAAAAAGTTAAACTTTATTAATTATTCAATTTAAATAAAATATTATGAAAAACTATTACTTTAAATATTTATTATTAATTTTTAACCCAAAAAATGATGAAGATGTTAATATTTTTATGTTTCTAACATATATTAAAATATTAATTTTTTTATAAAAATAAAATAAAATTAACCTATGATTTTATTATAATATCATATATATAATCTGTTATTCCTTTTCAAATTAATATATATACTCTCTGTATATGGTTTAATATTGTTGCTATATATAATCTGTTATTCATTTTCAAATATTGTTGCTATATGTCTTATAAACTAAATAAGACATAAATAATAATTTTAAATTATTTCATGAATTTTTTAATTTTTAAAAATAATTTTGAATTCAAAAAACCAATCTAATTAATTACATATAAAATCAAAAAATTTATAATATTATGTTCATAATTCAATTCTAAATGAGTACATGGAATGAAAATTTTGACTCATTTTTAAAAAGTTAAACTTTATTAATTATTCAATTTAAATAAAATATTATGAAAAATTATTACTTTAAATATTTATTATTAATTTTTAACCCAAAAAATGATGAAGATGTTAATATTTTTATGTTTCTAACATATACTAAAATAGTATTTTTTTTTATAAAAATAAAATAAAATTAACCTATGATTTTATTATAATATCATATATAAGTAAAAAATTATAAGTACTCTTTTATAATAGATATTAAACCTTCGTTTATGTTATATTTGATTCCCAAAAAATTATTAAGAAAATTAATTTATTTTTTTTCACTATTTTTATCATAAAAAATATAAAAGAGAATCAACTGCAATTAAAAATTAGCTAAACATTTATATATATTTAAATTATATAATCTTTATATAGAAAAATAAATAAATAAAATGAATTAAAAGAGCCATAAAAAAATAATTTATTAACCTTAACTTTGTTTAGTTTTCTTTTTTTTCCTCTAATATTCATAAACCAAATATAGCATTAGTAAATGACTTATTTAATTAAAAAGGTTATTGAAAACCCAATTTTGTAAATCTAACCCTTCATTATTTTTTTAGCATCATTTTAAAAAAACACTCTCACTTTTTCCTTATAAAAATAATTATTTCTTTTAAAGCATTCATGTAAATACTTAAAATAATCAAGGGTATTTATATATAAAAAAAATGAGTTACTCTTCAAATATAAGGATTATTTTCATCATTTTTAACTAATTAGGTTTTAATAAATTGAATTACTCTTCAAGTATAAGGATTATATAAAATTTTGTATAATGGTACAAAATATAATGTACAAGAAATTGTCTTGAATACTTTAAAAATATCACTCAATTTTCTATTAGTAAAAATAATTTACATTATATTAGTGACAAAAAAATTTCCCTATTACTCAATTACATTAATACTATATTACAAAAATAAATTACTATAGAAAATTAATAATTATTGAATTTTTTTTTTCAAATAATCATAAATGATTTAATAATACGGAATGAAGGGTATGCTTTTACATGGTCAATTACATTTATTTTAATTAAAAAAACATATAAATAAGTGGAAAAAAAATGATGAACTTAGGTGAGATCGTGTTTATTTTTTTTTAGTACAATTTATTTTTATATGGTAACAATATGAAACATATAAGTGAGTGGAAAATTGAATATTATAATTCTTATATAAATGTGTTTATAAATATTTAATTTGAAAAGTAAATTGTTTTCCTTTTATACATGATTAGGTTAAAATTTCAAAATGGCTTTAAAACATGATATTGGTTGGGAGCATGCAGAACCTGTTAGTGGTAGTAGAAGAACCACAAAGTGTAAATATTGTGGGAAAGTTATACATGGTGGTATAACAAGATTAAAGCAACACATCGCACATATATCTAGACAAGTAGAAGGATGTCCACGTGTACTGGTAGAAGTGTCACATAGTGTTAGACAACATATGTCTAATACTTCAAAAGAAAAAGCACAGTTAAAGAAAAAAAAAGAACAACTTTTGAATTCCTTAAATAGAGAAAATTTCTATGAAATTGATGAGGGTGATTCTGATGATGAAATTGAGGAAGTTGCTATGGCTGATTTTGAAAGAAGACAAATGAAACAAGCAATGAAAGAAAGTCGTCGAATTTTTTAAGAATGTGGACTAGAGCATCAGAAGGGTGGTAGTTCCTCAAAACCTTCTAATGCTAGGATTAAACGCGGATTGACACGTAGCTTCAGTATAAGAGAATGAGCTAGCATACCTCCAAAAGGAATTGATCCCTACATGTTCCCATCAAAACAGAAATCAATAGAAAGCTTGTTTTCTACTAAAAACATGAAGAAAGTGGGTAAAGCTAGTTCTAAATTCTTTCTCTTTAATGCAATACCCTTTAATACAGCTGAAAGTGGGCCTTACTATCAATCAATGATTGATACCATAGCAGAAGCAGGTCTAGGCATCAAGGGTCCCATAGGATACCAAATTGGAAATACATATTTGGAAGAGAATGTGCAAGATCTTGAGGTATACACAACAACATTGAAGGCTAAATGGCCTATATATGGGTGCGCAATCATGTGTGATGGTTGGAGTTTTAGGACTAGAAAGCCTATCATCAATTTTATGATTTATTGTGATAGAAGTATGATATACCATTCTTTAGTTGACACTACCAACATACCTAAGACAACAAACTACATCTTTTCCCTTATGGATAAAGTTGTAGAGGAGGTTGGGGAGGAAAATGTTGTTCAAGTAGTCACTGATAATGAGGCAAGTTTAAAAGTTGTCGGTATGTTGTTGATGGAGAAGTGGAAGCATTTTTTTTGGTCTCCTTGTGCAACCCACTATATTGATTTAATGCTTGAAGATATTGGAAGCATGAAGCAAATTAAGGAGACATTAGATCAAGCTAAGATGATCACAGGATTTATTTATAATAGCTTGAAAGTAGTGAATTTGATGAAAGTGTTCACCAAGGATAGAGATTTGTTAAGGCCAGGAATAACCCGTTTTGCCACTGAATTCATTTCACTTGAGAGTCTTATACGTTATGAGGCTGATTTGAAGAGAATGTGCACAACAAATGAGTGGCGTGAATTCAATAAAGATAGGAGCAGAAAAAATGTAAGAGATAAGTGTAGACCCTCAATTTTGTCGTCCTAGCACATGTATTATTAGATACTTGTTCGATACTTTACAATTAGCTCCTTGGTGGCCCATATCTACTCACACTACTTACCTTTCTTGAACCACCTCGGAGACTCTAGTTGAAGGATTGCCTAACCCCTTATTATGACCTTGGCAGCCCTAATTTAGGCTTAGGCACTTTCCTGAACGCCTTAGGCCCATTTAAGCATTTTTAAACCCACTTTTTATATGACTTGCATGATTGCATGACCTACATGACTTGTGTGGCTTATATGGATTTCTTTATTATTTTTATTCTATTTTATTTTATCTTATTACAAGTTTTCTAAATCATATTTCTTGGCTTTTTGGGCATGAGGAAACGGGCCGCCATCTATTTGGAAGGAGAATCAACAGAATTTTGAAAAAGAGGAGATTTTGTTTTTAGAAGGATAGCACATATATTATTTCCATGGGAGAATCGGTTATAAAAGGGTAGAAAATAAGAAAGGAAAGTGAATTTCCTTTTTTTGGATCAGAGAAGTTTTATTTTTGGAGAGGGATTTTTTCTTTAGCAGGGAGATCTAAGACACATGGGACTTTTTTCTTTGGCAGGGAGATTTTTTTTTTTTCTTTAGGGGGGGAGCAGAAATTCACATACAAAAGGCAATCTTTTTTAGAGGAGATAAACACACGCAATTTTTTGGGGGAGCGGTAGAAGACCTGAAAGACTAATTGGGCTGCCATTTTGAAACATCAAGAGAGTATTTTTTTTCCGATACAATACAGGTTAGTTTTCGATTTTTGATACCGTATTTCCTTTTTTTTAGTTTGGGTTTTAGTGGTTTGGTTTAATTAATTGTTTGTGATAAATTCTTTTAAATCTCGATTTCAAACAATCTTTTATTTTTCTTAGATTAAATGTCTCTCTTTTATGATTGCAATTCATTAGTTCTATGCTAGTTTATTTTTAATTTACATGAAAGTTCAAATAAAGTTTATATTTTTAATTCCAATTAGTTTATTTTTAAATTTGAATGAGTTATCGATTTTAATTCTTTAGTTTAATTGACCTTGTGAGATAAAATTTATATTTTTAATGCCAATTAGTTTAATTTTAGTATATTTTTAATTTGAATGAGTTATTGATCTTAAATCTATTAGTTTAATTGGACTTGTAAGGTAAAGTTTTTATTTTTAATTCCGATTAGTTAAAATTCTAGTTTATTTTTAATTTGAATGAGTTATTGATCTTAAATCTATTAGTTTAATTGGACTTGTAAGGTAAAGTTTATATTTTTAATTCCGATTAGTTTAAATTCTAGTTTATTTTTAATTTGAATGAATTATTGATCTTTAATTTTTAATTTTGAATGAGTTATTGATCTTAAATCTATTAGTTTAATTGGACTTGCAAGGTCAAGTTTATATTTTTAATTCCAATTAGTTTAAATTCTAGTTTAATTTTTAATCTGAATGAGTTATTGATCATAAATTTATTAGCTTAATTGGACTTGTAAGGTAAAGTTTATATTTTTAATTCCGATTAGTTTAAATTCTAGTTTATTTTTAATTTGAATGAGTTATTGATCTTAAATCTATTAGTTTAATTGGACATGTAAGGTAAAGTTTATATTTTTTAATTCCGATTAGTTTAAATTCTAGTTTTTTTTTTTTAATTTGAATGAGTTATTGATCTTAAATCTATTAGTTTAATTGATCTTGTGAGGTAAAATTTATATTTTTAATTTCAATTAGTTTAATCCTAGTTTATTTTTAATTTGAATATGTTATTGATCTTAATTCTTTAGTTTAATTGGTCTTGTAAGGTAAAATTTATATTTTTAATTCCAATTAGTTTAATTCTAGTTTATTTTTAATTTGAATAGTGTTATCGATCTTGATTCTTTAGTTTAATTGATCTTGTGAGATAAAATTTATATTTTTAATTCTAATTAGTTTATTTTTAGTTTATTTTTAATTCGAATGAGTCATTGATCTTAATCTATTAGTTTAATTGGTTTTGTAAGGTAAAGTTTATATTTTTAATTCCAATTAGTTTAAATTCTAGTTTATTTTTAATTTGAATGTGTTATCGATCTTAATTCTTTAGTTTAATCGATCTTGTGAGGTAAAGTTTACATTTTTAATTCCAATTAGTCTAATTCTAGTTATTCATGTGTTTCTTGAAATTTAAATGTTAGTTTTTTGGATGATAATTTTGTTAGTTTGTTTGATTAGGAAGTCATAAATTTGTTGCCTTAGTGATTGTTGGTCAATTTTTTTTTTGAGGGCCACTGGAAACCCATGAAGGTTGGCCTTTACTCTTACCACTTTAATTGACAAGATTTTCTAAAATCTTTATTTCGTGATCTTTGTTTCCTTTTGTTTTGATTGATATTTTGTTTTCTATTTTTGTTATTTTAAAAATTAAATTCTTTTATTTTAAAACAAAACTCTTTTTCTCAAAAAAATCGTTTTAAAATTTTTTATTATTATTATTATTCATTTAAAGCCTTTAGAATCAAAATCTATTTTCTTTTTAAAAAATAATATGCAACCATATCTTAATCGGTTTGCATCCTTCTCAATTTTCAACAAAAATTTTGGTTTTAAACAAAACGCGAATCAAAGCTTGTGGTCCCAAATAAATGGGACAATTTTAGGCTAAATTCATGTATATTAATTTGAGGAATTGGTGAAACCCCTACATAAGAAAAAATTTTCAAAATTTACTTTTGCTACCACCCTGCTATTTATCGTAATCATATTTACATTTTTCTTTTTAGGAATTGTATACAAGATATGTATGATAATTAATTATTCCGAATTCTGATAATTTTTGCTAATTAATTAGATAAGCATGCTAGGATTTATTATTTATTATTTATTATCTAACCCCCATGTCTTGAGGAAGCACATTAGGAGTTATATATGCTATCCAGGTACATTCCCAAAATTTCATGAATATGCATGTCATTGCCCTTGTTTGATGTCATACTTGATTGCCTCAATGTTTGTTTGATCATCTTTGGTAAAATGCATGTTATGTGTCATATTTCTGAATTAACCATTGATGTTTTATAATAGCGCTTAAGAAGTGGTTCAAGTATGCACCATAACTCTCCTTTATTGTGATTGATCTCCTTGTTTAGCATGCTACTTTCTGAAAATCACCTAACTTACTTAGGTATCTACAATTAATCAATTAATTGCCCCATTTCCCCAATTTAGTCAGTAAAGACCTTTTTAGGACTTAGAAGGGTGCTACCTCCTAGAGGTACCTTCCCAATAAGTAACCTGATCCCCGGACCTAGACTTAGGTTTTTCAAAGACATGTTTTTTCCAAAAATTATGGAGTCACATTTTAGGGTTTTTCTTTCTTGTTTTATTTTCCCTTTTAAATAAAAATAAAATAAGTGGCGGCTCCAACTTATCCAAAACTAAATAATTTTTCACAAATAAAAAGAGAGTCTCGCCGATCGAGTGGGGACGCACGTGAAAAATGCGGGTTCACAATAAGGTATCCAACCTTATCTTAACTGATCGATTTTGGAAGAAGGCAGGAGAAGTTCAAATCATCATAGAACCTCTTGTCAAAGTATTGAAATTGGTTGATCAAAAATAAAAAGCCCACACTATCAATCATTTATGAAGCAATGGATAAAGCTAAATTGGCTATCAAGGCATCGGTCAAGTAATGGGAAAAGTATTGGGAAGTCATTGATAGAAGGTGGGAAGGTCAATTGCACAGACATTTGCATGTTGCAGGTAATAAAAAAAATTCTTTATATATTTTTTATTATTTTTTTTCAAGTACAAATTATTATAAACTGATCATTATTTAACTTATGGCAGCATATTTTTTAAATCCAATGTTCCAATATTCAAAGCAATTCTCCAACCATTCAAAAATTAAAGTTGGATTAAAGGAGGTTATCAAGAGATTAGAGCCAGATTTGGATAGACAAGCAAAAGCTATTAATGAGGTATAATAATAGTTTGTGACCTTTATATAATGCATTTTGTATATGTAATGTGCATTAACAAAAAAAAATGTTAATGGTGTAGGTGAAATTATTTGTTGACGGCCAAGGAGAATTTGGAAGTGCACTTACAAAGAAAGCAATAAATCAATCTCTTCCAGGTACTCAATACATTTATGTCTATTTCAAATAAGTATCATCATTTTTTGATAAATATATCATAGTGATTAATAAGTATGCATTTTCTTTATTATAGCTTAATGGTGGAACAACTATGGTGACGAAGGTCCACATCTACAAAAGATTGTTGTTAAAATTTTAAGCCAAAATTGTTCTTCATCAGGTTGTGAAAGAAATTGGAGCACATGGTCATTGATTCACACAAAGTTGCGCAACCATTTGGCAATGAAAAAGTTGCATAAGTTAGTTTATGTGGACTACAATATGCGACTTCGAGTTAAGAATTTGATGCAAGAGCAAAGCAATGAAAATTTATACAATCCAATTGATTTGAATCATATCTTTAATGATGATGATATATTAGATGAGTGGATACAAGAAGGAGATGAGCTTATTTTATCATCTGATAATTTGGATTGGTTGGATAAAGGTCTTCCCACTAATGAAGAAGGTAGAGAAAGAGATGTTGATTCCCGTCATAAAGGTAAGGCTTCTAGAACAATTTCTTCAAGTTCTAGCAGTGATGATGGTGACAATAGGGGCAGTAGGCAGGGTGGTGGCACTAGCGGGGGCAATAGAGGAGTTGGTGGCACTAGTGAGGGTACTGGAGGAGATGGTAGCATTGGGGGCAGTTATGTTAGTCAAGTAGGTCCCGACATGTCATGGGCACAAGGAGGTAAAAATTACTATGCCACACAAGATACAGATCATGGATATCGACCAGGGATATGGAAACAATGAAAACATTTGGAAAGACTAACTACATTTCCCAACGATGATGATTATTCTAGTGGGCATGATTATCATAGATCAAATCATCATCGTATTGATGAGCACTTACAAAATTTGGGTATAGGATGAAGTCGTATTTTAGAGGGGTAGATGATAGATCATATCACAACTTTAGAGACCGTGATAGCTTTTCCAGTACTTTTAGTAAAAATGATTTTAATCGATTTCCAATGATGCATCCAGAGGGATATTCAAATACTGGAACATGAGCTAGTGACTCATATGGATATGATTAATCTTCTAGTAGCAGTAGCATTGCTTATCGAGGTTTTGGATACTATCAATCTGGTGTTGATCCCAAACAGCCTTCGAAACCATATTTTCCTGATTATGAATCATCAAGCCAATCATCTCACCCAACATATTCGAGTTATGAAAAACTCTTTCAACCATATCCTCACTACGGGAATTGCCACCCCAATTTATATGCTCGTCGTAGGACTGATGATGATGATTTTGAACCCCCTCGTCATTCAACATGGAATTGATTATTGTATTGTATGTGTTGTAAGTAAAAATGTTATTATATTTGAAATAAAATAACTTTCTTTTATTAGCATTATCATAAATAACTTTGAGTAGATACTTTTATAACTATTTAAATAATGTTAAATGTGAGACAATTTTATTTTATTAATTTTTTCAGCTTATTTGATTGTATATATTTTTCTGATGATTTACATAATATTTTTATATTTTTTTGAATTTTCTAATTAGCTTATTTTACGTATCACCAGATACCAAACCGATACACTGAGACCAATACGCCTCGGGACCCTCCGAATTAGTGACCGATACCGCAACTTTGAAACATGATGAGGTGGGGTGACTATGATAGTGGGTAAGGGAGATATAGAGAGAAAGGATGGTAGTGACATGGTTAGATGGGGGGTGGTGAGTAGTGGAACATGCATGGGTTTCATGCACATAGGAAATGAGAAATGGGTATAGAGGATGGTGGGCAGAACAGGTATGGGAAGAATGAAGGTTGGGTAGTGAGAGAAATGGCATGAAGAGTGTTGGTTCTCAAGGATGAAATGGGTGGTGTGAGAAGCAAGTCCATTAACGAGAGCATCTATTTTCACTCCATCTATAGCGCAATGGGCATTGAGTCTGTGGTATGTGTTCACACGAAATGATGTTCTGATGACATTGTCTTTTTCTAAAGCTTCCTTAATAGCCTCGGTAGACTAGTGTAGGATAAAATAATTTCTCAGAGCATTACCCTCATCATTGACTGTTCATACTTTCAACCTCCGCGTGGAGTGCTTGTTCATTCAAATGCATTGTTGGCCAAGAAATGAAAGCGACATCGGATGCCTTGTGCAAGCCATGGCTACATAAAGGATCGGTCCCCAACACACACTGATTTGATGAGGAATATCCCATTGATATAATATCATGATTTGATATACTTCCATCGGCTAAGCATTCCGATACCACCCCAAGTATTTCATTTGCTAAACCATATGTTGTTGAAGCAAAGGAGTTCTGTTTGGAGTGTAGAGGTTGACAACATCTTCTTCTGTTTAATGAGCAAAATTCGATGGAAGAAGCCTCGTTCTTTAGAATTAAAATTCGATGGAGCCTCATGGGAGGCGTCCCCTACTTCCAATGAAAATGCTCTCCAACTCCTCCTGGGTGGTCATGAAGTGCCATTTGTTTTTTTGAAAAAATGGTAATAATAAACCATAGCAACAAACCATTAACACTTGGCCTGAAAAGAGGGGGTCTACACAAGTGTCCACACACCTACTATATTTTTGTTTTTGATAAGAAGATACTTAATAAGAAAATAGTTTTTTTAAATATAGGTTGTTTTTTAAATCATTTTTCAAAAATTAAAAAACCAAAAACGTGTTTAGATAAATTATCTCAAAAATAGTTTTATTTTGATTTTGTAAAAAAATCATAAATTCAATTTATATAATATAAATTAGATTTAATTCAAGTTTTATTAAAAATAAAAAGAATTTTATAATTACAAATGAATTAAAAAATAAATTGTTTTTAATAAAATATATAGAGTAATATTATAATAAAATCATAAAATTATATTTTGATAAATATTATAAAAATATGGATATTAATGTCCTCACAAAAACATAATTGATTTATTTTGTTAAAAACAAATTACAATAAGTTAAGATTAATAATTTGTAGACCCCATTTTTTTACAAACCAAAGCTTTTTAGTTTTTTATTATTATTATTGTTTTGCTTGCTTTCATTAAGGAGTCCGGGAGCATTTTCAGTGAGGGTGGGGACGTTTCCCGGGAGGCTCCATGCATGGACATGTGGCGGCCGTCAGTAGCTCGCCCATGGTGGTGGGTGAAGATGACACACTTGCTGAGTGATGCACAGTAGGAGTGGGTAATGGCTTGCAGGAGAGGTTAGCTTGGGGGAGGTTTCTTTGGGCTGGAGAGGCAAGTTTGGCTGGGGGGGAGCAGAGCAGACCGGTTTTCTGAGGGTATTCTTTTTAGCATCCAGAGGACACTTTGAGGAGGGGGTGACTTTCGTTGCTGGGCTGGAGAGAGGGGAGTACATGGGGCTTTTCTGGGGCAACAAGCAGGAGACGGAGGGGGGTATTCATTTTTTAGAGAAAGAGAAACAGAAGAGGTTTCTTTGAGCTTGAGAGGAGTTTCGGAGATCAGAGAGGGATACTTTCAGTCGGGTAGAGGGAGATCTTGAGAGCTATTTGAAGATAACTAGAGAGAGAGAGTGAGCAGCCCGGAGGATAGAAGTTTGCTTGAGATGAAAGGCCATTGAAAGCGGAAACAGAAAAAAAGAAGAGGAGCGTTCTAAGGTACGTCTGCTAAGCCACATTTTTTATTGCCATTGAAATCTTTTGGGTTGAGGTTATTATGCTATAATATATCCGCTCCTTGTTCTTCATGTGAAATTTGATATAGAATGAACTAATTCTTCTTTTGCTCTCCTTTGTGTGTTTGAGTGATATCCTTGAATCTTGTTTCCATATGGTTTCTTTTTTCCACCCATGCATAAGCCCGTCGACTCCCATATGAGAAAGGGCTCGGTTCAATGTTTTCCTTGGTTTATTTGATGCTCTGCTTTTATGCTTGCTCCTTGTTGTTTACCCTCTATTCTCGGTGGCCATTCATACCCCCCAAGGTGAAGAGTATAACAGTGATAGAAATGGCAAAGAATTGAATAATGGTCCTAAGGGCTATGCTGAAAATGTTGTTGTCAGTAAGTGAAAGGTTTGCTCATATCAAAGAAGATATTTTCAAAATAGTGGTCGAGCAAAGAAAAACTAAGTGAAAACAGCAATTCTGCTGCATCAGAGAGCCTTGGTTCAACCAATGAAGAGGAAAAGGGTAAGGGGAAAACAGTTGAAGTTGGCAGAGCACATTTTGAGCCAGAAATGACCAGATTTACAATTTTGGATGCATCGGGTCACAAAAACCATGTCCCAAACATGATCAGTAGTGCTTCTCAAGCTGATATGGGTATGCTGGTTATATCTGCTCAGAAGGTAAAATTTGAAACTGGATGTGAGAGATTTAGCAATGAAGGCTTCTCTGTTAAGCCTATATTTTTCTCAAAGTTCAAGACTACATGTTGATAAAACGACACGTTATATTTGAACTCGTTCAGTCTATCCTGAGATTCAAGAGACCGTGATGAGGTGACAAGAAAGGTAAACACTATTACGGACTGGCCACAAGGGTTTTTACCCAGAACCAAGGCATCCATCCCCTTTTATAACTCCATTTTTTTTCCATACCCATTATCTCCACTGTCGATCCCGCTTTATCTCCTCACTCTTCCACCTTTCATATCCCTCTTACCACCCTTCATACTCCCTGCACTCATCACCAGCTGTTTATTCCGCCATCATACTCATAGCCCCGCCTCTCAATATCCATACAACTCACCTCTCTCATTGCATTTCCAGTACCTATTCTACCAAGCCCCCCACTACCCATTCCATTAACTCCATGCTTATATCCTCCATGCCTTTTAACTTGCCCACCATCCAGCTCGTTTCGATCATTCCCCAAGTGTATGAAGACCATCGTGCATGAACCTACGTACATCATCACCTGCCCATCCTAATCAACACTCATACCCATTAACATCCATCACCATTATGCTCACATCGCCATTTCCATAACCTACTCTTCTTATTTGTCCATACTGCAAGTCTCCTCATTTCCATCATCACGTCCATTTTCTCACGCCTCATACCCAGCCGAATTTGTTAGCCACATCCATTCCAACCTCCATACCCATTCATCAATCCTCATGCACACATGGTCCTCATCTATACCCATCTCCCTTACTTATCACCTTTCTCATTTTCCAAATCTACGTACCCATCACCTCACCACTAACCCATTTCCCATCACCCTTCATACCCACCCATACACGTCACCATACCCATCTCTCATCTTTCCTACCTACCCAAATCCTGAACCTCATTCACATACCCAACCGGTTACCCCATTACTCACTTCCTATCCACATGTAGTAAGAATCACATATCCATGACCTCCACTCATGCCAAATACCCAATCATTTTTCCTTATCGCTTCTTCCATTCAAACTTTCTCCCACTCTCTTTCATATGCATGCAGCCCGCATGCAAGTTTATTCTCCATCCCGGCATCTCCAACACTTGGTACCCCCGTGTCTAGTGATGGATAATGGTGGCCACTTCTGGGTGTATATGCTGCAAGATAAGCTTTCGGTATGGCAGCAAGAAGGATCAGAAGGACTTTTAAAGGGCCCCAAATAAATTCCTTAAAGTCTGACGTTGGTATTATCATAGAAGTTCCTGGGTGTTTGAAAGATTTAATGGGAAAAGGGTGCGTGCTGCCTTACCGAGATATTTTTCGTCAGTACGGCCCATTAAGAAAAGAAGAGTTATCAAATGGGTTTGTGGCAGTTGTGGATTCAGGTGGTGCCAAAGATAGGGATCTTAGGATTCTGGCAGTTGGACCCACCAGAAAGCACTTCAAATTTGACTGTGTTTTTACACCAAAAGACGATTGGGTCAATGCGTTTACGGACGCTTCATCGATGATGATTTCGGTGTTAAATGGATATGATGTCCGCATATTCACCTATGGGCAAACAGGAAGTAGGAAGGGAAGAATTCATTGATAAAATATTGCCAATGGAAGAGGATTAAGAGGAAATGGAAAACCACGGTGACTCCCATTGGAGCGCTACCTCAGAAGAAACTATAGACCTCGTTATGTTCTCTCATCAGGTTCATGGAGAGAAAGGTGGTCTTAGGAATTCTCTGGTGCGAGGTTAATGACTGGTGATGTCACGCTCTTGCCTGAGGCTAGTTGCTTGGTCATGACCACGAAGATTTTGGGAGGAATGCCATATAGGGTTCTTGAGGTTTTGAAGGAAGTTACCTGGGTCATTTTTTATGAAATTCATTATATGAAGGACCGTGAAGAAGATCACTTATCAACAGTAATACCAGCTGATAAGTCTAGAGCAATAATTATTCACCCGCTCGCGAAGAAGCTTACCCAAAGAATTCCATGCAAGTTGCATGGCCACCTTAGTGTGCACGCGACCAGTTCTTGCCCATCTCCAGCTTTGGTACCATTGGCATCTGCTCTATTGGGTTCCAGGAATAGCATGCAACCAGTGCTCGTGACGTCCCAGGCCTAGGACTCTACTGTGGTGTGGTTTGCATCGCCGCCCCCCCCTATGTTCTTTTTTTTTTAAAGCCCACTTTTATTTACTTATTTTTATGCATGCCTCCAAAACTCCATTTTAAAAAATCCTGTTTCCAAATGATTTTAATTCTTAAATTTTTCTCTCTTGATTTTAAATAAATCCAATTTTAATAAATCCATTCCAATCATTTTTCCACTAGGCATGTATCTTTTATTTCATTTTATTTTTTTATTTTTTTATTTTATTTTCATTTTTTGAATTATTTTTATTTTTATTTTTATTTTTGTTTTTTTCTTGATTTTAAGTTTTTTTTTTAAATAAAATTGATTGTCATTCTTTCTTCGCCAAGCCACTTTCACATCTTTCATAATTTTTTAAAATGTTTTAAAAATAAGCATAAATTTAATTCTGTAATCCTAAATAATGGAATTTATGGAATTAACTCATGTTAAAATAAATCGGCCTTTGGTGGGGAGCCCTACATACGTGATTTTATGATTGATTGGTTGATTTGATTGTTATGCATGATTGATTTATCATGTTCTATGATATCCACACGATTATTCTGTATTTATTCACTAACCTTTGCTTCCCGTGAAATGAATCTACTCATCACTCAGGTACGCTCTTTGCCTCTCATATTCATTCGAGTATTTTGGTTTTGATTTTCATATGTGCACAATCTTTTCAAGTATCCATTGATTTCTTTATCAATTGTCATGTCAGTTTCACTTTATTAATAGAGACCCCGACTTTAGGGACTTAGAAGGGTGTTACGGTTTTTACTGTACCTTCCCGATAAGTAACCTGACCCCCAAGCCCGATCCGGTTTTTCACATACCACCTTTTCCAAAAATAAGGAGTCATACTTAGGGTTTTCTTTCTTATTTTGTTTACCCTTTTAAAAATAAAACAAAAATAAATGGCGACTACAAGTCATTTTTCTAAAAAAAAAATAAATAAAAATAAATCATTTTTCAAATAAAAATCGAGCTCGCCATCGAATAGAAAATGCATGAGCCGAAAAGGCGGGGTCCACATAATTGCTAATGTTATTTTATTTTAAATGAATTTAAAAATAAATAAATTTTATATTTTTAGTATAAATAAATTAAGTTTACATGTATACATTTAGTACTCAATTACAAATACAATATTCTAAATTTTTTTCATTTAATTTGTAATTAATTAATCAATTTTTAATTCCAAATTATTCTTAAATATTAGAACATTCATTAAATAATTTAATGCATTAATTATGTCTCAATTAATTATTCCTATTTTTTTTTCTTATTTCTCTATGTTTTTCTTTTGTTTTTAAAAGCTCATGAAAACAACTTTTACTCCTTCCCTATAAATGATTCTCTTTTCCTTTTTAAAAAATGTTTCTATGGAATAATAACCAAATAGTGATATAAATTTTTAAAAATAGAACATTATTTTTAAATCGCATGAAGAAACAAACTTTTATTATTCAGTTAAAAAAAACTCTCAAATATGTTTTCGTTTTAAAAGGAAAATAAAAAATTATTTTAAATAGTTTAGATTGAATTTTTTTTTTCTATTTTTATTCTCATTATTATCTAAATTGAAATGAAAACAAATAATCATTTATAATTCTAGGTATATCCCAACACAAATATTGGAATCACCAAATTTAGGAATAGGAAAAATAGAAATGGAAACAAAATATTCATTCTCATTTCTCATTTTCACATTCCAAACATGACCATATGGTATTATTTTAAAAATAAAAATAAAAATCCTTCTAGGGTTTCTAGAGGTGGGATGCCTCAAGCCCCAATAATTAATACACATGAACACTACATGGGCTCCATAATTGCTATATATGTCTTCCCACATCTCAGAGGAGAATCACCTAGGGTTTGAAAGATTATAGTACTAAATGGAAGAGTAATAGATAATTTAAGGTTGATGATGTAAATACAAGAGTAGAAAACTTAGGGATATTTCAAGACCTAATAGTTATATCTCTTTTTTATCCTTTAGAAAATTTTTTCATCTATGGATAAAAGTATAGTTGTCAAACCATTTTAAAACCTCATGTAACTTTGTGTGATTGTTTGACCTTTGTGATCTTATATTAATTTATTTGGATTGAAGCTTCTATTGGCATAATAGTGGGATCGAAATCTTGATTGAAGGTTTGTAGGAAAACAAAGAGAACAAATGCAATATCAGACACAAGGGATCCTGAAGTATGAGACGACTATGCATAAGGGGAATTGTGGCATACAAGGAAAGGGTAAAAAATTGACTTAGTGAAATTTCTAATATATATTTTGTATCTATTTTTTATCATTTAAGGTATTCTCTATAATATAATACAATATTCTCTATCATCTATAAATGTAAACACAATTAGCTAAACCACATTAAAACTTTACAGTAACTTTCTGTATAATTGTTTGATTTTTGTACTCCTGTGTTATGTTTGTATCATACATTCCCACTGCACCGGCTATTCAAATTAGGCCATTACACTCTTCACACTCGCTTTGGGCCATAAGAACACTCTCTCTTGGTCTGCGCGCTCATTACCAAACACATCAGTTTTGCAGGGCTGCAAACATGTCATCAAATAGTATAGTCCAAAATTAAAGACCCACTAAAAAAGAAAAAACTAATAAAACCCGGAATCTTCCTCTCCTAGACACAGGAACTAGACGATCAAGAAGAACATCTCACTTACATTAAAAGATCCAAAAAGACAGTGTCCATCTTGGGCTGGCATAGGATGAAGTTCAACAATGAAAACATTGTAGAAAACAAAAGAAAAATACATGAACATGTGGATCACATTCATCAAGAAAGTTGTCTGAAACTCAAAATGTTAGGTACCTTAACAACAAACAGGTCTCACATTCAGAGTTACGTTCACTTCCAAACTTGGAATGACATACTTGAATTTCCAGTTCTAATCCAACTGCTGTAATATATCGAAGAAGCACCAAAACTACATTGTGAGTGACAAATTTTTCAGAATTCCCTTAATTTATTATAACAAATGAAAAAATAGAGCTTCAGAGCTTCAATATCCAACTCAGTAACAGGCTAAAATACAGAGAGAAGAAAAGAATGGAACATCAAATCAGAACCTCAAGGTTCCCTCTTAGTTAAAAGTAGGATTTCTATCTAAGTTTCTTTTTCTTTATGCTTTTCCCTTTCATTTGTTTTAATAATATTTTAGTTTTCCTAATAATGCTCAACAGAAAAATTATGTGCTGAAACAATAGAAGAAAACCATATCAATCTGTTCTGCAGGTCGTCACCATCAACGTTCTCTCACTGCTTGCAGATTGTCAACAGTATACATTCCACTATCTGAAGTAATCACTGCTATGCATCTGCAGTAGGGAAAATGAAAACAGTACCATATTATGCAACATATTTTGGGGGAGAAAATAGCATGAGTAGAAGTGCATTGGCCTCTAAAACCTGAGGGCTGAGGCATATTGTATATTATAAAATGGGTGGTAAAATGACCAAGGTCGGTGAAATAACATCATCTGGAACAAGATGATAAAGACTAGAGTTTGAAAGAATGCATGTCTCAGCAGTAAAAGAATTTTCATTGAGAAGATTAAATGAAACAACTATGATTGCATGGTCATGTGTAATGAATGCCACAAACAGCACCACTTCTAGTCCAACGGACCACAAGGATAAAGAGATGGATGAAAAGAAGGTGAGGTACTCATGAAAAGGAAATTATGACCTATGGTTACCAGAAGATAAGGCCCTAGATAGAGAAGGATGATAGACGAGGATTCGTGTAACCCATGAAAACGTAGTTCACTAATGCAGGGCAGTTCCTGCAAAAGATCAATTCTTTTTCTGGTCTAAAGATTCATTGTCTTCTGATAGTTTAATCTTGCTTCATTTATTATCTTTTGTCATCATAAAACAGGTAAGTACATGCTTTTTAGTAAAACATAGTCATTCAGGTGGTACTTGATAGTCATCCATCAATTCCATCTGAGACCACAAACTTTAGCAACTGTCGAGTGCTGAATTTGTAATGTTAATACTTCGGTTTTCAATACCATTTATGAGACCATCTTCTTTATTTTATTTTTATCGATTATTTTTTTAGAATTTGAGAGCAGGGTTAAGGTTTCTGTAAGTGTTTGGTTGTGTTCAGGACCTTCAAGGTATATATATTTGGTTAGGGATTTTCCTCTGTCTCTCTCTCTCTCTCTCTCTTTGGGTGATAACTTGCAAAGTATATCTACTTGGTTTGGGCTTTTATTTTTCCCTTTCTTTTCTGACAGAAAAACCAAAGGTTATTAAGAAGAAAGAGGAAAAATATGAGAGGAATAATTCATAAACAGCTCTACATCAACAACAGAAACAACAAGAAACACCTTTCCCTAAAAGAAGCAAAGCATTCGAATAGGGTAGAAATATGATTTAAGCTCGAGACACAAAAAGGGTGAAAATACCCTCTAAGCTAGAAATAAAGCATTGCTTTTGGCAGAATGATCCTCTAAGATTCTCATAATGCCCCGGTGCAACTAGACAATTGTCAAAGAATCCACTTCCTAGTCAATTTGATTTCCCCATGTCCCTAGCTTCTTCAAGGCCTTCAAGAAAAGTAAGAGCCTCCCTTTCACAACTCCAAGCCTAGAGAAAGCAACAATCACTACTCCCAAATAATTAATGAAAAATGCCTCCCATCAAACTTTAGGTTAGATTTCCTAACTAGTAAAGCAACCAAAATGGACTTTACACATCCTAAGGAGAACATAGCACAATTTTTTTTGATAAGCACACTGATAATATTACAGAAAAAAGAAAGGCTGGAACTCGCCAAAGTACACTGTGAGTATACAAAGGAAGCCAAGCAAAAGAGAAAGGGAAAAGAAGAGCAAAGAACAAAACCACCTGCCCCATAACTACTTGGCTCCTAACTAATCTACCAAATCGATCAAAGACAAAGGAAAACCTTCTACATGAGTTCTAACAAGGGCCAATAAGGAAAACAACAAAGCACACTTGAGCGCTTGATCCGAAGTTTCCACATCTTCAAAAGCCTTCCGATTTCTTTCATGCCAAATGACCCCCCAAAAAAACAAAGGGGCAGCTAGCCAAGCTTTCTTCCGTTTTTTCCAACTTGTGTCCCACTCCAACTTAGCAATGTCAATCTAACTATAGAATGCATCACCCACTGTAATCCAAATAATGAGAAAGTCAACTGCCACAGATAACTAGCTATGACACAATGAAGAAGCAAATGGTCGATGGACTCCCCCCTCTTTACACAAAAAACATATATTTACAAGAGAAATCCCCCTTCTTTTCAAACAATCTAAAGTCATTATTCTTCCTCATGATGCTTCCCATGCGAAAAAGCCAAATCTTGTTGGTGTCCATAGGTTCCAAACCATTGGAAATGGAAAAGCCTTCACATCCCTCGGAGCCTTAATAGAAAACTTTCCATTCTTTGAGACTAACCAAGTCATTCTATCCTCCATCTCACGCTTAATCAAATGCCTTTGAATTCTTTAGAAAAAAAGCTTCTACCATTTTTAAGTCCCAATCATGGGATTGTCTTGAGAAATAGGGTGAACTAGATCCCCTTCGTCCTCCCACAAATCTACCACCCAAGCATCCTTTGAATTGGTGATGGCAAATAAGGTGGGGAAAGACTCTTTCAACGAGGAGTCACCACACCACTTGTTCAATCAAAACTTGATTCTATTCCCATTCCCAACAATAAAGCCAACCTTGTTTTGAAAAACCTCCCAATTTTTCCTGATGGCTTTCCAAAAACCTACTCCATAACCTTCCCTAGGCACCCCTGAAGTCCAACCTCCCCCTTCCTCCCTAAACTTCCTAACAATCACATGCCTCCATTGAGTCTCCTTTCGCGGCAAATCCCCAACCCCACATAACACAATTTGAGAGGTAGTCAACCAACAACTATTGGTATCAATGTGAAGTCCACATGATAACAAACCTAAGGCAATCATCTAAGAGGAGGGTGAATTGTGTAATGATCACTTTTTAAAACTTTTGACAAATTACAATATTATATGCAAGAATGGGGATACAAAGCAAATATCAATAAAAAGAGCAACAAAATAAAGAGAAGGAAAGAGAGGGTAAACAAAGATTATAACATGGTCCAACACAATCCCACCTGTGTCCATGGCCTCAAGCTCCAACCCAAACTTTGACATGCTCCACTATACGAAGGATTCTCCAAACCAAGGAATCTTTCAATATATACTAGGTTTTTATGTACTAATGAATCTTTACAACTCCACAAGTGTTCTTCTAATACTTAGAATTACTCTCTCGCAGAATATAATAAACTTAGAATCACGAGAATATAAGAACTAGCTTAGCAAGTATGAGTACACTAGAAAAGATAGTCTCAAAGTATAATAAATGAGGTTTACAAGTTTTGGTGTGATTGCACTTTAAAGAGTCGATGTTGCAGCTTAAGATGACTTATATGTGCTAATGTATCCATAAAAAAGGTTCAAGATTCTTTTACATGAGATTCTTGCAAAATATAGTCGTTAGACACATTTTCCTAATAAACCAATTAAATGCCAGATTGACCAGCCAACTACTTAATGTATATTAATTACACTTGCAGGTGACGAAGTTGCTTTGACTACAGAACCATGCCTGTCTGTTGGAGCGAATTGATCTCTGTATGCTTATCAAAGTATACTTTTTAATTTCCTCTATCTTACCCGTCTTTTTGGGCTAAATGTCATTCCCCTCATAAAATAGGCTAATTCAATAGCATTGGACGAACTCGGGAAAGCTTTAGTAAAGCAGTACTGATCCTCAGAGATTCCTTCCAAGGAAATGGGAATGGATATAATGGCACTGACTATTCATGGATTGGTGTTGACTGATTGTTTTACCGCATGGTCAACTGCATGATCAACCACTTGTTCAACCAGTTAATCATCTGCTAGACACTGCCAAAAATGCACTATTTGAGCAAATAGTTTGGGCGAGCCAGCTGGTCAGCTGCTTGGTTAAACTCGTTAGCCACCTAAGTTGAAAACACAAAAATTCTGCTCAAGTACTCCTTAACGACTAGGGTTGGTTTAAATTGAAAACTTAATATTAAATAACTCTTTTTAATGATAAAAATCCATGTCAAAATATAGCCTTTTATCCTCATTTGAATCAAATTCATTTTTCATAAAAAAAAACATCAATATTGCATAAATGAGATTTTTTAAAAAAGTTGTTAAACGATCAATTTTCCTATGTTGAACTACCAATTTTCCCAAAAGCTTAAGCTCAGGATTTGGGCCCATAATGTATATCATGCATTCCAACAAAAGTCATTTAAAAAGTTGACTCTTTTTTATTAAAAAACACTTAGGTGGTGTTTGTTTTTTTACTTAATTCTAAATAGAACATTAATGCTTAATAGTGTTAAATACTAGGTTGTTTGTTTTTGTAGTATTTTATTTCTATCAAGTATTAAAAAGTAAAAAAAATCAATATGTTATTTTTTCTATTTAGAAAAAGCTACATATTTTGACTTTTTCTATTTAGTAAAAAGTTTATAATAAGTCATGAAAAAGTAGAAAAACAAACAACCTAAATTCTAAAACTAAATTGCTTTCAGCAAAAAGCCAAAAAAACAAACACTACCTTAGATTTTAACAATCAATTTTAAGGCATACTTATCCTTGTTGATTAGAACCTAGATCTAGTCTTTCAAGAAAATCCAATCTATAAAGATTTTGAAAAAGTCTTCTCTTGCACTTTTAATTTCTTTACTTGCCATCAACCTTCTTGATAATCTATAAGAGTGATCTGATTAAATATGTTCACAATCTCAAGACAAGGATTGGATATACAAATGTATTGTTTTGTTATCATAAAAAATTATGTTTAATCAAATCTTGACCTAACAATCAAATGTCATTTTCTAATTCTTGTTATACATAAAAGTAGCAAGTCTTTAAATTCAAACCTCCCAATGCCCAAAGAGCAAGAAATGGCTCCCTTTTTGCACTCTCCCCCAATGACTATAGCAAACTTAGACAATTCTGGAGTTAGTTTCCATCTAAATCAGAGAAAGGTAAACACAAGACAGAAGATTTTGCATTTATTTCTTCCTGTACTGAAGCCCTGAAAATTATTAAAATCATTGAATTAATATTCTGAGGAATCAAACAAACCCATAGGCTTTACTATTCATCTGTACTGCCATATATTGTTTAGTAATGAATGAATAAAGTATCTAGAACACTTGGCCACTGAATATTAGGGCCTATTTGGTAAAAAATTTTTTAAACAATTATGAAAAATAGTTTTTGAAAACTGTTCTCTGATTTTTGTAGGACAAAGTCTGTTTGGAAACTTGAAATATTTTTAACTTGTTTTTAATATTTTTAAATATGTTTAAAAAATAATTTTTTTATGTAGTGTTTATTTTTAATCATTCTACATGTTTGTATAATTATTTCTTAAAACAAGTGATAATAACAGAAAACAACTAAAAGATGTTCTCTGAAAATATCCTATTTTCTATTCTTAAGAATAGAAAATAGAAAACAATTTTGGGTTGTTAAACATGCTTCCTGTGTTTTTTTGTTCTGGAGAATAAAAAACTGTTTTCAAAAACAATTCCCAAAAAAACCCTTAGCTTCTTATTGTCCTTCACACAACAAACCAACAAGAGATGAGAACAAATGAAGAATCTTGCATCTCACACTCTTTAGAAGTTTTGAGGACTTTCCATTTTGTATCAAGTTATACAAAAGTGAATATTTTTTTCGATAGAAAACAAGATCATGTATTAAGAAGCACCTAAAAGGAGGGGGTGTGCCTTACATATATAGGCGATATACATAGTCTAGATTAGGGTAAAAAAAAGTCGTATATTAATTGAAT
This sequence comes from Vitis vinifera, assembly GCF_030704535.1. Lineage (NCBI taxonomy): Eukaryota > Viridiplantae > Streptophyta > Magnoliopsida > Vitales > Vitaceae > Vitis > Vitis vinifera. The sequence continues at coordinate 16,241,196 of NC_081814.1, forward strand.
AAGGAAAGGAAAAATGCTTCCTTTTATAGATAAGCTACAACAAATCAAACTAAATCTACAACTGTACACCTAGATTTCTAGGAACAAAATAAAATCTCTAAATTTAAAATATACAACAAACAACAACAAATTATCCCTAAAAAATAGGTAACAACCAGATCAAAATTTCTTTGATTTGATTGAGATTCTCAACACATAGAAACAACCAAAAGCAAACAATAAACAAAGATGGTCTATACAAACAAGGCAAAGCTAACCACAATAAAGAGCATCTAGGAAATTTAGCATAGAGCATTTCTCCAACTCCAAAGAATCCTTAGACCACTCAAAAAACATCCGAATGAAGAAATCCTTTAATCTTTGGTCGAAAAGCTCTTCCTCATTGAAAGTCCCTAGGTTACACTCTTTCCAAATACACTAAAATAAGCAAATAGGAGCCAAGTGCTAAACTGCTCTTTTCTTCTTTTGAAGCCCCCTAACTTTCCACTATAGGAGGAGATTTCTCACTAAGGACGGAAACACCCAAACCAAGCCAAAGAGGGCTAACAAAAAGGTTCATAGCTCTCTTGTCTTGTCACAATGAATCAAAATGTGATCGACAGATTCTTCACTGTTTTTACAAAGATTCCATATGTTGACCATTTGTCATCCCCTCTTCATTAAAATATCTATGGTTAAGATCTTCCCCTAAAAGGCTTCCCAAGCAAAAAAGCAAGTTGTAAGAGGAGCACAGGATCCCCAAATCTCTTTACCAAAAAAAACTAAATTATTCTCCACCCTTGGAGAACAATAATATGACTTGACGCTAAAAATTTCCCTTGGAGAACAATAATATGGACAAAAGTATAACATATATAAAAGACTAATCATGAGAGAATTAATATTCCCCTGTATTTGATAGTGTTTTCAAACTTGGCAAAGATTTTGGTGGATTTTCAAAGGTTGTTCTTTTCTCTCTCCTCCATTTTCTGCTTGGAACTTTCTCCTTCTCCTTACTCAAATCACAAAAGCTCAATTGACACAATTTAAACCGTCAGGAAACCCTAAATTCTGCACTTACTATGCTTTAGTTTTGTTATTTCCTTAAATGACCAGAATAGCTGCTAGTTCTCTCATTTGGAAGACTGTTTTACATCATTGGGATAAAATCCTATAAGTTGATTAGATATGTAACTATTCCAAGTGTTCTAAATAATTCTATTCATTGCAATATGTACATAGGTAACTTCCAAAGTGAGTATTTTTTACTTGATCCTCAAAACTTCTAATTCAGGACCTTAGATTGACAATACCAAAACAGTCATATGCTAAATGATTGTTTGACCATCTTATTCAAAAACTTTCTCTAGCATCACTTCATTCTTGGAAAAAAAAAAAAAAAAAAGGATTAATATTAGATGGTCCAAAATCATCTATCATCACAGTTATTTATAGTATTGATTCATTTGGTAAAACCCTAATTTTCAATATTTCATAATGATGCAATGATGTAGATCTATCAAAAGAAATTTATGTAAATCCTATCAAAATTCAGCTTTTCATGGTCTTCATCTTCTAATGGCATGCCATTTGAAGAAAGTGATAATATCCTCTCTTCATAGTGAGCAATATGGATTCCAGCCATGGAAAGAAAAACAAGATCTCAAAGGAAACAAGAAAACTAACGGGATTTTGGAAATGACTCCATGCTCAACAACTCCATCAATTTTATCAAGGCTTTCAGCCACTTCAGCTGCAATTAAAATTTGAAACTCTTATAAACAATCATCTTGAAGCATGGATTCAAAAATGTAAAAGGAAAACATAATGATTGTAAAACAGTACCCAGTTTTAGTATGGGAGATGTAAATATGACATCCAGAATATTGTGTCCTTCACTGGTGACTAATGGGAAGTCACCGCCTAGTGGGCCTGCATGCCCTATGGATGGTCTCCTCCATACCTTCAATGGCAAAAGGAAAAGAGATTGGTTAAATCAATTAGCCTAGCAAAGAGCAAAGCATTTAGTTTCTTTTGTTGGAGACTTTTTTCTTATGTGTATGTTTTTTTTTTTATAGGCTTTTTTCTTATGTGTATGTTACTTTCCTGCCTGTTGTTTGTACAGATAATTTTAGTTTTTTGTATAATATATGATTTTACTTTCTGATCAGCAATTGAACATCTTGAAAGGGTTTCTCATCCTTTGCATTTTCCACTCAATGCAATGAATATTTAAGGAGCATACCTCTGCATCACCTAGAAATAGGTCATCAATCTCTTCAGCAGTTTCCATCCAATTTAACTGAAGCAGAAATTCGATTGTAAATAAGTCATCTTTGTCTCATTCCAGAAATTTATGATTAGCATATTTTAGAGAAAATATGTCCAACAGCTTACAGATTGAACTAAAACTGGAATTAAACCTTCTAGATCACATTTGTACTGCTTCTCCTGAATGATAAATACGAGCTTGTCTGCTGCTTTTAGAATAGACTGCAAGTGGAAAAAAGGGAAACAAGCATTTCAATGAATGTATCTCTAGGGTTTTTAGAGAAATGATATTAGAATATCAAAATCATTTATATGGTTTTGAAGAATTTCCCAAGCAGTATCTTGAGTCCTAAAAGCCCATGGAGACGAGACAGACAACAATACTATGACTCACCTTCTCTTGGATTATGGACTCATTGCCTTGCAATCTCCGACGCCCAATGATGGCAACAAGTGTTCCTTCTTCTATAACGTCAGCATCATCAAATGCAAAATCAATCTACAAAGAATAACTTGAAGTGATATTATAATGAGGTTTAAATTTCGAAAGAATATTATACTGACTCATGAACTAGCTTCATGCAAGGAGCACCAGCTAATGAATATTAAAAAAATATATTTGGAAACAAATGAACAAATTCTTCTAGGAATTTGTTCTTCATTTTTGCTTCTGATAAGAATTTGATTTTTCATATCACTTTGCACTTGTCAACCTGTCCATTCTAAAGATGTTTGAGATGCATTTGCATCAAGTCCATCTCTTTTTCTTTGGGCAATTTACCAGAATAAATCCACAAGGCATTTATTCTGAGAGCATTCAAACAAAGATACAAGTAGAGCTATCTAAATATTCAGTACTCACAACCCTAAACAAAACGCAACCAACTTATTGGATAATAAGAATTTGTGCATACTTGAGAACAATCTTGGTAGTGGCCCAGTGGAATTCCTACTTTTGCTGCTTCACTTGCACTTGCGACAGACCTGCATCACACTAACTTAAAACATTGTAATGGAAAAATGAAGACTTGTAGAAAGGCTTTACATTACAGAAAAATAGAAAAGGACCTGAGGACAATCTATATAGAAAAGGCAATGGACCAAGGAAGAATGGTGCATTAACTAGTGGTTGCACCAAAAGAAACTTAGGGAGAATGAAAAGGAGTAGAAAAGAATGTCTTTGTTCTGGTTGCATAAGTGGGCAATACATGGTATAATTAGACACTGACAACAAGTAGCACATACAATTTAGATCTATTTTGTCAATCAAAATAACCAGAAGATTCTTGGATGCAAAATAATTAGCTACTAGTGGTGAATATATGCCACACAAGCTCCTTGGATGTGGACTGCTATTAATCCGTACTGTCCAGAAAATGTGAGGGATTATTTGAATTTTAAAACAACAAATAAAACGAGAGCATTGGAGAGAGAGAGAGCGGGGTAAAAACTACCAGTGTTCATGAGATGGAAGAAAAAGAACTCACATGGGTATTCCTGTTATATCTTTTAAAGCACCAGTACGAAGTTGCCGACCCAAATATTGTATGGCCATATCAGAAGCATGACCAGATCCTAATCCAATCACCATCCCACTTTTGATGTAAGTATCCACCTTAAAAAGGAGACCAGGTTTATAAATCAATTTTTCTTTCACTGATGCCTAAATAATAGAAATTATACAAAAGATCTAGTTAAAGTCATAGCACTCAAAACAGAGAGATTGAAATCCAAATTATATTAGTTTGCCTAAAACTTGCAATTAATTAACTGCATCCAATTTTCTCCCCCATTTTATATATAATGTATTCCCTGGTCAAACTGGTCTGGAATCAATCAGTAGTACATCCCGCGCTTGATTGGCGAAGGAAAGCCGGGAATTTAAAATATGGAATTTCAATATTAACTGGCCGGTCCTCTGTTGGTAACGATCTACGGTCAAGGGTTAATCGCTGAGGTGAATCTGGATCGGGATTGAGTTCTTTGCTCTGTGGCAAAGGGTCAAGGCTCATCCGCTCACCAGGAATCAAATGACTTTCTTTCTTTACTTATGTCCTTCCCGTATGAAACGATCAATCCCAGTCCAAAGTCTTGATCGGTTGAGCTCTCGTTCTCTATCTGGCCAGGTGATAGGTACTTTGCTTTCTCTTTTTATTATATCTATCTTCTTCTATTTTATTCATATATCGTCAATTTTCATTCTTATTTATGCTCTTCTTTCCCCTCTTCTCTCATCGTCAAATTCTTTTCTTTTAAAATTTTCACAAAATATTATAAAAAAGATAATTTTTTTTCATGTACAGCAATTCCACCAGAGAGAATTCAACCATAAAAAATAAATAAATAAAGGACGCTTAGCAATTCACTGAAGCAAAGACTTACTACTTTTTTTTAGCTTTTTTTTCCTTTTCTTCCCTAGACCACAATTTAACTTCTAACACCAAATAACAAAAGTTCCAAAAATAGAACCCCCATCCTAGAAGGACGAGCAGAAAATCATGATATTAGAAAAATGACTTTCTCCATTGTAATTACATCATACAAACCTTCAGTGTAATAATACAACACACCAAAGTTCCTATTCTTTTCCCCTAGCAAGTTCTAAAATTTTACCCTTCTCCCATTGCCAATGGTAAAAAAAATCTGCCCTTTCCAGAGTTCCACACCTTTCTAATCACCTTCCACACCCCCACCCCATGACCATTTCTCACTCCCCTTGAACCCCACCCTCCTTCCTAGAATTTTTGAATAATAACCTACTTCCAAAGAGAATCCCTCCCGGTCATGAATCTCCAACGCCACTTGCCAAGAAGCGCCATGGTCAGAGTAAGATTATGAAGGATTGGGTGATCATATTTACAAATCCTCCAAAATTAAGGGCAACAGTTTTTACTTTATTTTACAAGGTGTATTTCCCGGGAAAAGGCCTAGTTCTCGACCTCTAATTCATTATCAAATGCAAGCAATTTAAAAACATCACATTTTTTAACTCTACCATCATGCTAAACCACTCCTCATTCAGTAGCATTAGGAATTCCCATTTCAAAACTTCATTTTTCATAAAAGCCAATGGAGTTCAAGAATTGTTAGAGATACTGAATAATTCATGAATGAAAAATGATAAATTTGGATTTTGTTCCACCAATGAAACGTTGGACTAGCTTTTGCAATATCTGAAATAAATCAAGAATCTAGAACAAAGAACTTCTTTGTTAATCTGTCAAGACCCCCTTCATCCTTTATTATTAACATAAACAGTGGTTATGAATGGTTTTTATGGAGAGAAGGTGAAGAAAGCAAATGGTGAAGTATCAAAGCTCAAAGGAAGACTAGAATAGCTTAAGAGAAAAAACCAGGGATTAGTGAGGAAGGCAGTTGACTCAACTGTTGGAATCTCAGTGGATAAGAACAGATTCCAAAGTGAGCTTACAATTCCAAGATTTTGCACACTTTCATTGTGGCTTATTCAACCTTTACAGAGAGGTTTAGAGAGTCCCACCCAAATGAATTGCAAGCCCAAACTACAAGAGGAATGAGCTAAGAGCCCAAAACTGTAGAAGTGGTTGGCTATATTGTTAATCAATCATTCCCCAGATTGGAGTGAGCCACATTGAGACCAAAGTTTGTCCCAAGGATAAAGTGCATCCCCTTGCCAGTGAATCTAGCTAAAACGACCCAACATATGTTAATTGTGCACAATAGTTAGAATTTCAACAAGTTTCCAACTCTAACCATCAAGCCAGGATCCTAAACTATTCCAAGACCCAGAGAAGAGAAGGTTGAGCCCCAACCCCAAGGTGTACCAAGTCCAGTTTGGATTCTCCAAGCCTTGCTTCTAAGTCGGCCAATCACATGAACACCAGGATGAATTCCAAGAGGCATTATCTAGGGGATTTGAGCGAGAGAATTAACCCATCCAAACTAAAACCCCTTCCTGGTATCGAGAGTGCAGCAAGGGGCTTCTCTCACTTCAAATTCGAGGGGTTGGCTAAAAAGTTGTGTGACCCCCTTGACCTTAAGCGATCACTAAGATGAGGCATATCCAGGCTTCTAATCTAGAGGATAGGCTAAAGAAACCCTCAGCTTCCACCACAGAAAGTCATCCTCCACAGTAGGTGTCCCAAGAACCAGGACATCCATCAAAAGGTGACAAATTCCTAGCATAAACAGGAGTTCTAAGGGTTGTTGCCATTGAATCATTTTACTCTGATGAAGTTTACCATTTTCCACGTGGCATTTATTTTATCCACCCATATGCCATCTTGCTTAGATGCCACAGCCATATCTCAATATATTGAGCACAAAATTAGAAACCAACATTTAACCCTACACACATCTGATCCACATAAATGAGTCAGACAAATGCACCTATATGTCTAAAGATGTGATCTTATGTTAGCTTGTATGTAGTTGCTAGGTGAGATGATGAGAAATAAAATTGAGGCATTTACCCTTTACAATTAATGATTATGTCAGGCACTTGCACATGATCATTCATAGCCCAAGGCCTCAGTTTAAGGAGCTTGAACATTATATCCTTCCTTGTAGCATTTGTTATTTACCCTAATACCAACCGTCAATGAGGGTTTAGATTGCTTGCAATTCATCTTGCCTTAGGATATGAATAAGGATTTATCTTCTTTTCCTAATTACTAAGCCAGCCATTAAGAGATATTTTTAATTAGTCTAATTGTCAAGGCACCATTATCTAGAGAGCTAAGGTAATGATCCTTTAGAAAGTCAATTATTAGTGTAATATCACACATCGGATGGAGGAAAAAGTTCATAAAGATATATATATATATATATATATATATATATATATATATATATATATATATATATATATATGTATATGAGCTTCTCTTAACTTTGTAAATGTATTTTAAAGTCGTTAGGCTCAACGGGACTAGAGCGGATAATATCTACATGGTAGGAACTAGGTCATTACAAATGAGATCAAAGTCGATCCTTGACCCCAATGTGGGAGTTTGTTTGGCCTCACAAGGGGTGTGTGTTTGTTTGGCCCCATAATTCCAAGAAGCACAATGAGGACATTGTCTCTACATAGAGGGCGATTGTGATATCCCACATCGGATAAAGGAAAAAGTTCCCGAAGCTATATATGTATAGACTCCTCTTAACCTTGTAGACGTGTTTTAAAGTCGTAAGGTTTATTAGGCCCAAAGTTGACAATATCTACACAATTGGGAGCAAGTTGTTACAATTAGCCTTTTAGATTCTTATGAATTGACCTCTTATAGAGCCAAGGTATCTACCCTCCATAAAGTTGAGTGCAAGCCCATTATCTAGTAAATCTAGCTAAACCCACTATCATAGTGATCCCTCTTCCAAAACTCATCATCTCCTAACTTCCTGCTACAATGATGGCACAATCCCAACCATGTCAAACCCTAAGCATACCCTAATCCTTAATGACTAATAATGGGGCCAAGTTAGACAAACACTCAACCAAGGCCTTTTGTTTGTTAATGGGTACCTTCTACTCCATGGTGATGATGCCAATATTGAATTAGGCACCTCATTCTCAAATAATACTTGACGGATAGAGATGGCACCCTCCCTCTATTCCTTTTTTTTTTTTTTTTTTTTTTTTGCAGCATTAAAAAATCATCAACTAGTTAGGACCTTTTTTGTTAATGAGATTATAAAAGGTAACGGCTACAAGGAATTCATGTCTAAAGATACAAGCCCTTAATACTACAACAGTCAACTTCTCCAATCATCTAGATAAAGCAAGTCTCTTTCTCCTCTGCTCTTGATGGTGTGTTACATGATGAACAACATAATTGTTTGCTATTATTAATATATCCACACATTTTGAAGCAATTTAGTAGACATCATAGCCCTTAATTATCCAAGTTTGTCTTATCCTTCAAAGCAGGCAGTTCTCACAATTTTCAAGCTTTATGTAATGCTATGTAGGTATTTCCCTTCAAGATCTCAACCCCAAATGACTTAGGAAAATAATTTTGAGTATCGAGATGATCTCAGAGAAGTCAAGAAGGTTGCACAATGATTCGGAAGAGAGAACAAAGTAGCAAGATAAGTGGAAAATCAAATAAATACTCCGAAGACCTAATGTCAACTAATTTAGAGTTTACAATTATTTCAGTGGGACAAAGGTGTCCAAATTGGGTGAAATAAAGCTTGAAAAATTCTAGACTCATTGAAGTACAAATCTGCCCATTTTTATCAAATTCTGAGGTCATATATACTACTGAAAAAATCACACTTCAGAGCAGAAATCGGAAAATCTGTTGAAGATGAAGGAAGGGATTTCAGGCATAACCTTAGAAAGGCCAAACACCCTTAAAAAGGCCCAAAACCTCTTCCTACTGGTCTAGGGTTTGGAGAGAACCCATTTAAACATCTTTCTATGGCTGAAAAGGAGGATTTTGGACACATTTGAAAAGAGGAACCAGGCACAATAAGAGAAGAAGAGTGGCAACATACGGGTTTTCTCATTCAGCACATCTATGAAGATTTCTTTGAGTTTTCCTTTATTCTTTACATGTGTAGTGTTAGGAACTTGATTATCCTTGATCCAGGACTTTAGGTTTTGATTCGTAGACTTTATTTTGCTTCCTTGAATCTGCAAGAACTCAATCTTGAATTGTCCAGTTTAGCGTAGTTTTTAAAAATTCAAATTTTCTAGGTCCCTAGTGGTTGTTTTTATCAATTTTATGATGTTTTTAATGCTTTTAGTGCTCAATTAAATTATTGGTTGGGGTAAGGATGATCTTGGGACTCCAAACATGAGGCTGGAAGTCTCCTAGACATAAAGAATTAATTATGCTCAGATCTGGTCTATTTGGTTGCTTGGAAAATTTAGAAGTAACACTTTTCTTATGCCTAAGGATCTAGTTTGCTAGATACATGTGCATATTCCTAATTCTTAGCACCAATATTGAGATTAGTGATTATTGGTGTGATTTAGCAAGGCTAGAATGTTAGGGTGAGCAACACATCGATCTTGAATAATGAAAAATTGGGTATCAAAAGGAGAAGATATTCTTTGGAAAATTGAAAGCTAAATGAGTTTAATGAATATATCTTCCATACGGGCTAAGGTAATCATTATACCCAAATGTATATTAAGGGATAAACAATGCCAAGTGTGAGGAGATTAATGGAATCCTGAGCCATAGTACTTTTAATCATTGATAAAAGTTAACTTTTATTCATTGAGTTTTGCTATTCTCCTAAAAAACCCAACAGATCATTGATCATTTCAAAAACAACTTTTTGCTCTATAATCCATTCTTACTTTTTATGTCCCAAGTAAGGACAATGTTTTAAAGGACTAAAGGCGATCTTGAGGCATTTTGCCCAAATAAGGCAAAGCATAAGCCTCGAGATGGAACAAGGCGTAAGCCTCAACTTTAATAATAATAGAAAGAAAACAAACTTAAAAATTAAAAAAAAAATACTGATAAAATCACATGAAAAATAAATAATAAGAAAACCATACAATATATAATAATTAAATTAATTGTTTGTCATTGTCTATAGCTTCTAATTTCGTTTTTTATTTTTTACATTTTTGTTCTTCTAAAATCCAACTCTCTCTCATGCATTTATCAAATAATCTTCAGAACTACCATCACTATCACTAGTAAGATCCTCTAATGAATCATAATTATATCAAATTCCTCTATTATCCTCTTCATCAATGTTAATGTCAATCCATTTTTCTTCTTTATCCATTAATTAGAGTGATCTTTTTTCCTTTATCCATTAATAATAAAATAATGATTATATATAAGCTCGGTCACTACAGTGAGCAACAATTCTTTTATTTCTCCTTCCCAATCTTTTCTTTTCATTTCCATTGAAAGGATTAATTGGTAGTCAAATAAGCACTTATTGTTTAAAAGGTTTAACCCTAATCTTGAATACAAGGAATACCAAAACCCCATAAAAGCACAGGTCACTACAACCAATAAATATTGAGGTTTAAACTTCTTAACAAATGTATACAAAAAGTTAATAAAGGCCCTAAACCCATTAAAACCTTTTGAATATTTGAGGCTTAAGCCTCAATACCCTCAAGGCTACACCCTCAAGGCTATAAGCCTCAATCAAGTTAGGCTTAAGCCTCGATTACTCTCTATTGAGGCTATAGACTCAAAGGCCAATTTCCATACCCTTGCCTCCAAGCATATGCCTCGATAGCCTTTTAAAATACTAGGCAAAGATATAAATATCAGTTCTCACAAAAATATTGGTGATTGGATTTTACGGAAATATCAGGAAATATCAATGAAAATATTGACAAAAAATATCGATGGAACGGAAATTTATCAAAACTTATAGAAATATAGGGAAAAATTAAAAAAAAACTCTAGAAGAAGCAATAATACACATATTCAAGTTCTTCCATTGAAAAAATCAATACATGTATGATATAATTTATAACATTCATCAATAATCTTGTGTGCATTGATAAAAAATATGAATTTTTAAAGGAAGCACTCAATACTAATCTAAAGTACATATTTGATTTCATTAAATATCAACAATTTATACAAATTACAATATATTGCTCCCTTGCACATACGCATCCTTTCAAATCTTATCTTTGATTTTAATTTTAAAGCTATCAATTCTTTACTTTTCCAATTTTAATTCTTTATTTTTCTTTTTCTAATTTAAATTTTTAATTTTTAAATTATTATTATTATTTTTATGTAATTTCTATTTTTAAAAATTTTTTAATCGAGCATTAAATGTGAATGTGATGTGCCACCAAATGGCTTAAGAGCATTCTAACGATAATTCTTCATTGCATAAGATTGCAGTAATAGAGAAATGATGAGAAGTAAGAAATCTATTTTTTTCATCTCCATTCTAATGCCACAAGGAAGGGAGACCCATGCATCTGCTCTCATAGAGAGATAGGCAAACAGTACACAACACACATTTTCAAACCTACTGCAACCCTCCTTCACATCCCCATGTCTTCTCAAATTCTGGATGCGTCTTTAATTGCTAATGAGGTGATTGATTCGTGGCAGAAGAGGAAAGAAAAGGGTCTTATTTGCAAATTGGATATAGAAAAAGCTTACGATAGCATCAATTGGAATTTCTTAATGAAGGTCCTCCAAAAAATGGGCTTTGGGCCCAAGTGGATGGGATGGATGTGGAGTTGCGTTTCCTCTGCTAAATTCTCCATTCTTGTTAATGGAGTGCCAGCTGGGTTCTTCCCTAGCACTAGAGGGCTTCGTCAAGGGGACCCCCTTTCCCCTTATCTCTTTGTTATGGGAATGGAGGTTCTGGACGTCCTTATCAGGAGAGCGGTGGAGGGGGGTTATCTTTCAGGGTGCAGTATTCGGGGTGGCAGTAGAACATCCTTGAATATTTCCCACCTATTTTTTGCTGATGACACAATTGTGTTTTGTGAGGCGAGCAAAGAGCAAGTTTCTCACCTAAGCTGGATTCTCTTTTGGTTTGAAGCGGCTTCCGGTCTTCGGATTAATCTAGCCAAAAGTGAGATCATTCCAGTTGGAGACGTGGAGGATATTCTTGAGTTGGCAGCTGAGTTAGGTGGCAGGGTGGGGTCTTTGCCCTCTCATTATTTGGGCCTCCCCTTAGGGGTCCCCAATAGGGCTACTTCTATGTGGGATGGGGTGGAAGAGAGGATCAGGAGGAGACTTGCGCTTTGGAAAAGACAGTACCTATCCAAAGGGGGGAGGATCACTCTCATAAAAAGCACCTTGGCTAGCTTGCCAATTTACCAACTGTCTATTTTCCGAATGCCTAAGTCTGTTGCTAAAAGAGTGGAAAAAACCCAAAGAGATTTCCTATGGGGGGGAGGAAACTTGGAGGGAAAAGTTCATCTAGTTAAATGGGATGCGGTCTGTACAGAGAAACACAAGGGAGGGCTAGGATTAAGGAGAATAGCCACTCTGAATAGAGCCTTGCTAGGAAAGTGGATTTGGAGGTTCGCTTGTGAAAAGAATAATTTCTGGAACCAAGTGATCACTACAAAATATGGGCAAGAGGATTATGGCTGGAGGCCAAAGAAGGTCCGTGGGGCGGCTGGAGTAGGGGTCTGGAAGGAGATCATGAAGGAATCTGATTGGTGCTGGGAAAATTTGGCATTTATAGTTGGGAAGGGTTCCAAAATCAAATTTTGGAAAGATAGATGGTGCACTGACATTCCGTTGTCCCAATGCTTCAATCATCTCTTTGTCCTTGCCGTGCATAGGGATGCTACGATTGAGGAGATGTGGGATCAGGATTCGGGCCAAGGGGATTGGAAGCTTGTTTTTGTGAGGGACTTCAATGATTGGGAGATGGATATGGTTGGAGAGCTGCTTCATACTTTGAGGGGTTACAGGCCCTCCTTGGAGGATGATTCAGTTGTGTGGAGGCAGGAAAGAAATGGTATTTTCAAAATCAAAGAAGCTTACAGGCTGTTGGACAAGCCTAATGTCACAGTATTTCCCGCAAGGAGAATATGGGTGGATAGGGTGCCAACTAAAGTCTGTTTTTTTGCTTGGGAGGCTACGTGGGGGAAGGTGCTTACTCTGGATAGACTCCAGTTAAGAGGGGTGCATCTCCCGAATTGCTGCTTTCTGTGTGGTTGTGAAGAAGAGAATGTAAATCATATTCTTTTACACTGTATAGTGACTAGAGCCCTTTGGGATATTATTTTTGGGTTGATAGATGTTAAGTGGGTCCTCCCAGAAACTGTAAAGGAGACTTTAATCTCCTGGAGGGGCTCATTTGTAGGGAAGAAAAGGAAAAAGATTTGGAAATCCATTCCGTTATGTATTTTTTGGACGGTTTGGAAGGAGAGGAATAGGTTAGCCTTTAGGGGGGGTGAGTTGAATATTCAAAAATTAAAGTATTCTTTTGTCTGTAACTTGTGGAATTGGGCCAAAGTGTATCTAGGTGAGGAGTCTTTCTCCCTCATAGGTTTTTTGGAGTGGATAGCTTCCACTTAAGGGGAGGTAGTTTCTTTCTGGTCCCTTCTCTTTTTTGAGGCTTTAGCCGTCTTGTATACTCCCTGTATGCTTTGTGGCGTTTAGCCTTTTCTAATACATATCTTGTTTACTTATCAAAAAAAAAAAAAAAAAACATCCCCATGTCTTCTCCACAACCACCCACTTGGCAAGTTCTCCAAACTCACTACAACTCCACACAAAAACCCATATATCTCCTCCCAAAACCCCATGCTAAATCTCCCTTGAAAAGCCCATGCATCTCCTCCTACCATAGCAAGATACATAACAAAGGACCCATGCAAAACCCATTTTCCCATTCTTCCTACAAGGTACAACACAAATACTGTCAACCCACCTTCTCCTCCCTCCATCATCTTTATCACAAACAAGTAACCTCACCATCATCACCTCCATGGCAAGGATAACACCACCATCGCCTACGTGGCAAGGATAACACTATCGTCACCTTCATATATCTACCCACATATGCACCCAAAAAATCTTCAAGTTATCAAAGACATATAGTCGGTATTTCATGTAATTTTGGCCTAAACCAGTCAAAAGCAGTGATTTTTTCCACAATGTTGATATATCACCTATATATCAACGACTTTTATTGATTGTTTCTGATTTTTCTATAGTTTGATCTTTCTAACCCTTGCTTCATTTTGGACCTCCCCGACATGTGATATTTTCACTGATTTTTCCCAAAGCTTTTGTCCATGGTTCCAGGTTTTTACAAGTATTGCCTATGAATACGATCTGACTCACTGGATAAAGCTACTGGTTGATACCCTTTACATGGGGTAGAACTCTAACACAACTTAGAAGATCAACCACTACACCACACACTTTGGTCACTGCAATGAATAGAATTTACCCCTGCAATGGAGGACTTAAGCATTCTACTTAAAGCTTAATGCTGTCTTGGATGATCCCTTGTCCATTCAGCTATATTAGAGAGAGGGGGGTTGATGACTTCCTCCATGCATCTTTTACCACGTCTAAGAAACTGAAATTGTGTCACTGGTAACAATGAGCAGGCTGGAAAAGATGTCCACTTCAAGAGCTAGACTCAATATGATTTTTAAGGACATAAACCCATATAAAAAGGAAAAGTTACACTGGCCAAGAAGCATAAGGTAAGGACAGGGGCAATACCCCTATTCTTGTCTATGAGGATGCTGGAAATGACATCCAAATAGTATACCAAGAGCCATGTCCTCCCATTCACCATCAGCATTGCTCAAGGCTTCAGATTTCCCCTTAACTCACTCTCTTTAAGCATTTTTACATCTGGCATAATTCACTGACCAGCAACAAGAATTCACCTATGGGTCAGCATCTGATCATGATTTATGTATGCCTGAGGGCATTTCTTTAAACATTCCTATTTGATTATTCATGCAATTATACTTCCTACTCTTGATTCTACCCAGCACTGCATCAAGGATGATTGGTGATGAGATCATAGTGTGCCAGCTAGTCCCAAGGTTTGTTGTTGCTCCTCATGGGACAATTCACTGTTGTCAGCCACCAAGAAACTCTTCACTTTCTTTGACCAAAAAGAAGAGCTCATTTTGAAGTCGCAGACCACCTTGCCAACCCCAGTTAAAGGCTTGATTTTTCTATCCCAAAAACCTTATCAATGTGGATATGGCACATGTATTTTTATTTTTATTTTTATAAAAGTGGATATGACACATGTAGAAGTAATATCATCTATTTGTCACCTTATACTGCTCCAGTCTCCCGACTCCCAAGAATGATAATTTCACAGGTAATCATGACCTACAGCCTACATTAGGTTTGAAGGTAATTAATATGATCAGGTGTGGCTAATCCCTACTGCCCTACATTATGATCTTTATATACACAAAAGTTTGACAGCAATAGACCGAGCTGTGAAGTCAAAGGATTTGCAGGGGAGGCAAAGACAGGTACATCGAAGGAACCCACTATTACTCTTCATCTCATGCCAAGCAACTCAAGGTCTAAGGCACCCTAGGCTTCTTTGACCATTTCTTGAGTCTAGGCTATGACTAAGAGGAACTTTCTCTTGTGATGCCCCATGATTGATGGGAGGGCATAGGAGCTACCTTTGGAGACATCATGATATCTTACAGGGCTAATCCAAATGACCTCAAGTCGGTCTAGGAGAATCTACAACCATTCAATGCCCTGGTTCTGCTCACCAAGTTTATGGTAAGGGGAAGGACTTCTCTCTAATAGTTCAAATCAATGAGCATCTTCTTCTGCCACCTTGAGGAGACAAGGAAGCTTGACATATCATAATGTTGAGCTCACAGCAGTGGAGGAGCTGGGGAATGATGTTGATGGAGTGGAGGAGCTCACATCTTCTTCTTTCTCACTATAAACAGATCTTTTGATCTTTCTCCACTGTAGGGCCCTCAACTTGCCTAGGGTGTTAATCCATTTGCTTTCTCCAAGAAGTGGTCACTTCTTGTCCACTTGGCTCCTAGGCATTTCGACAAGCCAAAGGCTTCAGGTCATCATTAGTATCAGCAATTGGGATGGCCCTATTACCATGGAAAATGCAACACATGCTTTCCCCACCCTCTAGTTGAGCCGAAGAGATCATTAAGCATCCCATTCAACAACTGTCAGGCCACGTGCATTTGTACAGAGGGTGCGGGTGACTGAGACAGTAGCTTCAATGTGAAGCAAAAGCAAATATTCACTATGTTAGCAACAACAATGTGGAGATCAACTGATGCAAATAATCTAAAGGCAGTTGGAGAGGAACCTAGTGAAAGTGAATTTGTGCTCCATCAATAAAACCTTACCTTCTTCCTTATTGTAACGCTGAGGGCATGATTTGGTTTAATAAAATTCAAATATAAACGAGAAGATGGAAGTGACGGATTTGGAGTCCATGGAAATATTAGATAAGAGAGAGAGAGAAACAAAAGAAGATAAGGAAAAAAATAAGGCTTTCGAAGATTTAGACGATGATTTCCAGAAGAAGGCTATCTTGTAGTCTTTCATCTTTAACCTCAATGTGAAGAAGGATACTCTTTAATCTTCATGCTCTCTGTTAAACACAATCCAGGGCAGTTTTACATCAAAATTCTGAGAGTCTTCAGAGTTTTACATGTATATCAACATTAGCTTGTTGGCTAGAAAAAAACGTAAAGAAAAATTATGAAAAACGAAATGGAAACAAACTCAAAGCGAGCCGAGCAGCGTGAGGTTTTAGTCCTCACAAGCCAAAATAATAATTGAAAAAAAAACTAAAATACATACTTCAAGTTCTTCCCCTTTCCTACATTTTCTGGGGAACCAAACAGAAGATAAAATGAAAACTTCAGAATTAGAGATCTCACGGTGTGTTTGGCAGCTTGAAGTAGAGCAGACGAAGCATCAGCAAGACATGAGCGAGTAACAGAGGGAAAGCGACATCGCGTGGTGGCCAGACAGTCGGCGCGCGCCAAAGAAGCGCGAGAGAGCGGCAAATGCAGGTTTAGGTGGGAGAAGGGAATCGCCGATGAGGCCATGGTGCGTCTCTACGGCCCTGTATTGGATAAGGAAACTTAAAAAGAGGCCTTGTGTGGCCTCCCTGGTCCCACCTCACCTGAGTACTCTTCCTCATCCTCTCAACCTCAGTTTTCACAATTTTAATTCATTTATTGATTTTTCACATATTAAATTGAGAGTATTACGTAGGAAGGAATCAACACTAATTACTTATAATTAGAGCCCGTTTGATACTGATTTTAAGAAACGTTTTTAATATTTCTAACACTTAAATTTTTTTATCATTCAAGTCTTAAAAATATTAAAAATGTTTTCTAAAATCATTCTCAAATGCACCCTTAATTCACTTGAATACTTATACAAATTATTGAGTGAGAGTCCGTTTGATAATGATTTTAAGAAGTGTTTCTAATTTTTTTTATTTTTCTTTCAAGGATTAAGAAAGTTAAAAACGTTTTCTAAAATCATCATAAAAAACATTCAAAAAGTGCGTTTGATAGTAATTTTAGAAAACGTTTCTATACTTTAAAACACTTGAATAATAAAAAATTTTAAATATTAAAAATATTATAAACATTTTATAAAATCACTATTAATCAAACTTTAAATTTGCTCTAGGAGAAAAATTAACAAAAAAAAAAAAATATAGTCTTTTCTTTCATGTAAAAAGATGGAATCGGAAAAAGTGTACAATTAAATTTAAAAGTTAATGTTCTTGAGAGACTTTTCTTTAGATGAAGTGATTTGAATAGATGAATGTTGAGTGTGTCTATTGCAAAACATTTCTTTGCATATACATATTTGAATTGAATGTTTTAATGCTTCATATGTTGGCTCAAATCTTTTGATGTCTATTTGACATGTCTTTCAATTTCAATTGCTTAAAATAACCTACATCCTTCAAAGTGATCATTGATAGTGTGAATTGTTGAAGCTATATATATTATATAAAATCTTTTCTAATGTGTTATTTGAGGGAATTGTTGAAGTATACTATTTGATTTTTTTTTTTTCCTTAAGTTGACTATTGGCCTTGCCTTTTTATCTTGGTACTACATATTCTGAATTTTCTTTCCTTTATGTTTTTTTTCTCCCTATTAATTTTTTATGATAAATAAGGGAAAATGTTAAGTAGTTAGGACAAAGGAGTGGAGTGTACGTACCTTGGGGAAGAAACTTTGATTAGGGGAGAACTAAGTGTTTATTTGGGAACTATTTTTAGAATAATTTTCTATTATTCATAACCAAAAAAACACAAAAAAAAAATACTTTTGATAATCAAAAATTGTTTTATATTCTTAAAAATAGAAAATATGGTGTTTTAAGAAAACATTTTTTAGTTTTTTTTTTTTTCACTTGTTTTCTAATGGACGTTTTAAGAAATAATTATACATACATATAGAATGATTTAAAATAAAACATTAAATATAAAAATTATTTTTAAAACATATTTAAAAATATTAAAAACAAGTTAAAAATATTTTAGTTTTCCAAATAGCCTTTTGTTCTACAAAAATTGGAGAACATTTTTTTAAACTATTTTTAAAAATTATTTTTGAATACAATTACCAAATAAGCTCTAAATTTTTGGGGAATTCATGCATTGCTTTGTTGCCTTGTTTAGTGTGCTTTGGTGTTTTTGTGCAACTATGCATGATGGAATATTAATAATTCATTACTATTCCCTTAAAGATCTTTTATAATTCATTGCATATCCTTTCTATTGTGTTTTATCTTCAAATTATCAAAGGGGGAGATTGTAAATATGCACTAGGACTTTTGCTAGTTGGGAGATTTAAAGTGTCCTTTTTTTACTTAGTTTTATGTTGGCATATTTGAAGTCAAAACTCAAAATTATTCTATTTAATCTTTTTGAGTTATAAAGATCTTAATATTAAAATTATAGAGTTATCCTAGGTATGTTGAAGGCTTTGGAAAGCTTGGATCATAAATTGGAAGATCAAAATGAAGAATATATAACAATTTGATAAGAAGAGCAATCAAAGTGCAAGTGGACAATCAATCATACTAGAAAGAAAATGTTAAGGAAGATTAATCTTTCATGAAAGAAAGGCTGAGAAATATTAATCTTTTGTGAAGGAAGGGCTAAGAATAATCAAATGTATTGGGAATAATTAAAGTTTGAAATTATGATTTAAAGAAGTAGACTAAATGTAATTAAACATTCTCAGGCTACTGTAATCACTTAGGAAGGATATTTTAGGTTGTATCTTTTACTTCAAAAGATTTCTTGACAACAATCAAATCATTCCTATGGAATAATCAATCCCATAAAAAGGAGCATTTTGAGGAATCATGTATAGCTTCAACAAAATCGTTCCAAATGTCTTAACTCATTAATAATAATAATAATAATAATAAAGAAAAAACGAAAGGAGATTCTAGAAGCTTTGATAAGAAACTTTTCAATTATATAGTTGTTGACATGATGAATTTAATTACAACCCATTTGAACTTCATGTGATTCTAAAACTAAATCCTATGAGAGGTTGCCATATGTTCATAAGCCACGTGAAATGATCTCACATATAAATAGATGGTTTCTACAAAAGAGAAAAAAAGATTATTAGAATCTAAAATTACCATTCATATCATTTATAAGGGTGTTGGTTGTGGCTAGGAATGGCTTTCCTAAGATAATTGGAATAGAAAGATGCTTTTGGGTTGGTTCCATGTCAAATAGCACAAAATCCACTAGATAGTAAACTTATCTACTTGAATGAGTACATCTTTAACTAATCCTTTTTGTTTTTTCATTGAGCAATCAACTAATGATAGAGTAATGTTTGTTTTCTTCAACTCTCTCAAGTCTAATTGCTTAAACACAAATTAGGGTAGGAGATGGACACTTGCTTCTAAGTCCAGCAGAGATTTTTCCACAAAAAAATTCTCTAATCACGATGGAGATAGTGAGGCAACTCAAATCTTTATACTTTATAGGAGTATTACATTCGATGACAACACTAATTTGCTTGTAAGGAATGCTTTCTTATTTACTGAAATTATTCTCTTCACTTTGTAAAGGTCTTTGAGATACTTGGCATAAAGAATGACCTACTTCACTATATCAAGTAAAGGGATATTCACCTTCACTTGCTTGAAACTTTTGAAGATCTCCTAATATTTCTCTATATTTTTCTTCCCTTTCAAAGCTGAGAGAACTTCCTATGAACTGGTGTTTATAACAGGGTAATGTTATCACCTATCAAGATTACCTCTCCAATCCTTAAGATATAAATCCACTTATTATGTGATCAATTGATATACTCCAACTCCAAGGAGCATATGTCAAATTTTCATTGAAGGAAATACTATGGTCATATTTTTCTAGATCATATGTCCTTTGGATTACCCAAGGGAACACATTGTCTCAATGTAATGAGATTTCATGGTATTTCTATTGAAAACATCTATTACCACTAGCCTTTATCAACAATGACCTTTGTTGGGAATCCCAAATTACTTTGTTCCTAGGCCTTGAACCATTAAGATGCATGTAATCCTATCCTAGGCTTCTCTAAATTTGTGGTAGTAGAAATAGATGACATTTAAAACCAATTAAATACCATAGATCCAAAGAATAGTATCATACCTATGATCTGGATGTTCTCAGATCAATCCCCATCGGTATAGAAAACTCTAAAAACCATAGAAAATCTCGTAAACACAACAATCTTCAACCCGAGGACTCCTCCTTAAGTCTAAGCATAGAGATGGTAGAGATCTCATAGAAGGTGGAGGCTATCAACTTCCATCAATAGTAACCTAATCTATAGGGAATATATGATTGCTTTAGGATCTCACTCGCAGGTCAAAACCACTATTAACTTTGACACAAACTCAATATTCTCTCAAGGTTGAAAAACAATGCAATATAGTAATTTGGTGAAGTCATGACTACCTAATAACCTTATATCATGATTCATCATATATCTTATCTAATGTGTAACCAAACACACTAATACACTCACCATGATAACTTCATCTTAATAGCTTAGACTAATCATCACTCTAATTGGGAGATGATGCACTATAGTCTCAAATGGATTGCTTAAGTTCACAAACCGATGGTGAACAATTCATCTACTTACAAGGAACCCATGACTTAGATCTTTCATACAATTCCTAATGCACCCTAGTCATATACAATGCAAGAAATACTAGGCCAAAATGCTCGTAAAGTATAATGTATGAAATAAAGATAGATAAAAGTAAAACTGAAATATCATTAAATGAATAATGAATTTCAAATCTGTTATATCATGTCATGCTTTTAAAGGCTCTATCCTAACATTCTTGCACTAGCCCTCAAAGCATAATGTTATCAAAGCATACTAGATACTCATCTGACACCTATGTTATCCTTGTGACCATAAAAAACTCTCTCTGTCAATGTCTTGGTGAAGGGATCTGCTAGGTTGCTTATAGAAAGTACATTTCTAATCATTATGTCACCTCTTTGAACTATCTCAACACTTTAGAACATAAGCCCATAATCCCTTATTCTAATCAAATACTTATGTATATGCTTGGTAGTTATAGTGTTTTGGATTTAGATTTGATTGATTTCTACTCACCATACCTACAATAAAGCAAATATCTTATCTAACACATAACATCACATGCATAAGGTTATGTATTGTAAAAGCATAAGGTACTGCCTTGATGTGATTTCTCTTCTTAGATGTCCAAGGACACCTATCTTGAGAAAAGAAAACTCCAAAGCTAAAGGGTAGCAAACCTTTCTTAGATTCTTACATCATGCACTCAACCAAATGTT
This sequence comes from Vitis vinifera, assembly GCF_030704535.1. Classification (NCBI taxonomy): domain Eukaryota; kingdom Viridiplantae; phylum Streptophyta; class Magnoliopsida; order Vitales; family Vitaceae; genus Vitis; species Vitis vinifera. The sequence goes on from NC_081814.1 coordinate 16,262,721, forward strand.
CTTTTATGTAGGAGGCTTAACATAACACACTTTTCCTATTCTTGATATCTAAAATTAAGTAGACAAATTGATCTTGATTAATGAAAATAGCTCTACATCATTCATAATGAGTAGATTGTCATCTACCTATAATATCTTAAAGCACCAATACACTTCCCTTCACCTTCTTATACACATAAGGCGACCCTTTGCTATGAAATTGTCTAATTGCATCATATAGATGCTAACTTCAAGATAATCATTTAAGAACTTTATCTTGATATCCTATTGTCATGTCTCATAAATGAGATATATCATAATGGATAAGAGTACTACAATGGGTTTAAGTATGACTACTAGTAAAAAACTTTCCTATAGCCGAAACAAGGTTTCAAACTATACAATTCTCAAACTTTCCATCTATTATTTTCCTCATCTTGTAAACCAACTCACACCTACGAGTTTTATCCTTTAAGGTGCTCATACAAGATCCTAGACTATGGTAAAACACAAGGATTCTAACTATTCTTTCATAGCAACTTGCCAAGTTTAAGCACCAACATTGCTTATTGCTTCATCAAAATTTGTGGGATACAAACCTCCCATTATGATGAGGTACTGGTGTACTAGAAGTAATGGGAATGACATAACTCTATACTTTTGGATCCATAAAATCTTGTGCATTGTGGGACCATTTTCTAGTGTTCTCTAATCTATATCATTCTTTACTTTATTGTTTATCTTATAATCTAAAAAACCACCTAAAGTCCAATAAAGAACACCTAAGGGGGATAGAGGTGAATGGATTATTAAAAAAAATTCAATAAATATTTATATGTTATACCCAAAATTTTCTTTTACCCTTTGAAATAGTAGGTATATCCTGGATATCCAAAAAAAGTTATACACAAATTCTTTACTTATAAAAATATGATTTTTATGTTTAATTGAAACTCTATGATTAGTTATAGATAAAATAATATAATTTTTAATATCCAAAAGACAACTTGAGAGATGTTAGGGATAACAATCTTAACCACCTTAACAATCTCAATAACAAACTAACCAATCAATCAAGAAAATATCAACAATCAGAATGTAAGAAAGAAAATAAAGATATGCAATGAGACACAAGATTTTTACGTGGAAAACCCCCACAACTGTGGAGATAAAAAACCACGAAGTCTAAGACCACTAATCTAAATCCACTATTCGAAATCAAGTTACACATATTTACTTAACTGTTTTTCCCTAAGGACTTACTTTTCAATACCTACAACTTAATTCAAGTCCGTGATGCAACAACCTCCTATTGCTTCCTAGTAGATCCTTCAATCACTCTGAAGGGGCGATAGTTTTCAACCCAAGATTCAAAGAATCAATCCTTGAATGAGAGATAAGGAATGGTGTAGTACTTTAGGCTTTCTCTCTAATAAACCCTCATTAGAGAATAATATGAGATTTCTAACCAATCTCAAAAAATCTCTACGATCTCTTAACCCTTTAAGGGTTAATAAGAAGGCATTTATAGGCAAAAACCAAAAAAGTCTCGGTTTTGGAAGGTTTCTTAATTTAAATTGTGTGAAAATCTTAACAAAAATTGCATGATCGCTTGAGCCAACTCATGGACCACTTGAGTGCCTTGAGCGCTTAAGCGGTGAGGCTTGCTTGAGCACTCCAAGCTGCTTGAGCAATCCTGCTCAATTTAAAAATCCAATTTTAAATTATTTTAAGTTCAAAACAAAAACCGATTCTCTTAATACCTCAACAAAGCCTAATTTGCCATAAGTCAAACCTCTTTAGATGTACTTGTGACTTCTTAGTTGGGCAAACAATAACCCTTAATCTTCAATAGAGAGTAAGTCACTATCTAAAAAGGACTTCTATGACCAAACATAAGAAAGAGCAAAATTGCCAACAACTATACAAGACTTACTATCCTGGAAATCTCCCCCTTTGGCAATTTTGTGACAAAACATCATTACATAAACCCACTCAAACTCTCATAAAGTAGTTTACATAATACATATTAATGCTCAATTAAAAATAAACTAAAGGAATGTTTTGCCTCACTTTGTAGTACCTATCTTCCAACCCTATAACCTACATGCATACAGAAAAACTATACCAAAAGTAAAACAATGTGTAGGATAAAATATGATCAAAGCAACATAACATGATAGTTGGAGACTTTGCTTGATATATATGAAAGCATGAAAAATGAATAGATTTTTTGTAATGACACCAAGGTACAGAGCAAAGTTTAAGAGGAATATATATATATGCAAATCAACCAAACATAATAGAAGTTTGATAAGACACAATAGATCAACAATAATGCCTAAATGTCTATCTCCAACCAGAAAATAGGCAATGAAAACCATGAAAAGAAGTTTCTATTACTCATAATAGTTTTAGAGAGATATTCAATTCAAACATCAATATCTTATAGGAAACATCCATGTTAGGTATCTCTCTAAACTATCTATGTAATGTTTTCATCAATTGATTTGGTTTTCTCTAATGTTTCCGTTTAATTTCCTCTAATATTTCAATTTAAATTCCCTTAATAAATGTATGAATAAAGAATTCAAAAATATTAACTCCCCTTTAATTAAGGAGTTTCTTTATGTCTAAGCTCACCCAATCTCCCCCTATATATATATCCCCCTTTTAAGTGAATTAAATATTCAATGATATCCCTCTTTTTGTTACAAAAATGGCAAAGCAATTGAATTATCAATATGAGGGAACACATAAAAAATAAGGAGAAATGTGAGCATCATATATATATATAAAACCATGATTTTGGATACATAGATATGCAATATTAAAAGAATCCAAATAAAAATAAAAGTACATTAAGATAACTAACATAAACAACTAAGCGTCAAGTGGTAGCGAAGGGGCAGAGCTTGAAGCGCCCTAAGTGTGGATCCAGGAGATGATGTAGTTGAGCTATCCCATAATCTCTCGAAGTTGAAGGTCTTAAGAATCCAATCTCTGATGGATGAGGGCCATGGAATCCTACCACTCTCGAGAGGTCGGGTCGGCAGAAGAAGATGTCTCTTGTGCAGCTTAGGAAGAACTTGCATGACCACAACTTGAGTGAGTCCTCGTAATACCCATTGGGTTCATGGATTCAAACTTTTAGTTTGATCGAGACTCTCACAAGTCTACCTTTGGGTTTATGTTCACTATAAGTGGTGGAGCTATTAATTGAAGAAGTGTAAAACAATATTGTATTATTGACTCAATTATGGAAGTTGATCATGGACTAGATGAAGTGACTCGAGCCCAAGTCATTTACACCCACAAGGAAGTCTATATAAACCCTCCTAGGGGTTTAGGGTTAGGCACACTTGACTATTTTCTTCTAAAGAGCCTCATCTTTCTCTTTTAAGAAAATTATGTAGCCACTCTATACAAGTGTCAATGCTCAAAGAAAGAGTGATTGAGTGGAAGATCTCAAGGTGGTTGAGACCTTCTTCATCAAGTGGAATTTGATCTAGGAACAATTCAATCAAAAGTAAAATTTTTGAACATCAGATATACTTTTTTGTTTTTCATCTTTCATTATGACTAGATATGGTATCCTTAGGTCGCTAGAAGGCATGCACTTATGATTCAAGAGTATCCCAATAGTACATACATGTCTTTATCTCAAATACTTGTGATGTTTGGACACTTTCTTTTGGTCTTGGCTTTAGTTGTTGTGTAAATGGAAGATGCCCTTTAAGAGGCACTATCTTTCTTAAGGAAATATGAGACTTTTTTAGGAGAAAAACTAGTGACAATCATGCTTTTGTTTCTTACTTTCTTTCTCATTGACTTGAGAATGATGATATATTATAAAAAAATTTTATATGCACGATAATAAAGTTGATATATACGATTTTTATAACCAAGTAATATAGGATTTACATCTATATTACTTACTGGTCTTAAACAAAGTATGGCCAAAATTCAAAGCTAAAATTATAGGAAATATTTCAATCTACTCCTTTTGATCATAAACAAAGTGGCTGAAAACCTCCCAAAAGCAATATGGGCACGATTTGTAGACATATATGACCAAAACCTGAATTGAATGTAATAGCTTTAGTGACAATTGTTGTAAAGCTTGTGATCACAAGCATTCTCCGCAGCCATATAGTCATACTTTTATACATATGGTGACCAAAAGTTAATAGTCAAAATGATAATAAATTTATAAATGGATGTTACTTTCATTCACGTCTGGTCCAAAAACCATGACCCAAAGTCAGATATTGTTGTCATAGCCCATAGTAGTTCCAAAACCTTGACCAATGGCCCTCAACAAAGATATAGTCCCAGTCTACACAAATTGTGACCAAAATCCTTCCCACAATCCAATCCACTCATGGTTTTTCCAAAATCGTGACAAAAAACATTGATTTGAAAGTTACATATAAGAACTATGGCCATGGTCTCGCATTGTCCGTGATGAAAGAATAGCCACAAAAACACTAATTTTTTGCTGTGGTATAAATCACAACTAAATATGATGAAAATTAATCAAGATACGAACGCGTGGACAATAGTCATTAACATCATGTTGTAGATGCCCAAGAAATCATTGCTTTGTCATCAACTTTTTCTCTCATTCCTTTGCAAACTGCCTATGAGCTTGAATAAGACTAGTAGCACCACCAATTGATGAAAAACCAAATGATGATCGATATACAGCCAAGAAGAAAACCAAAAGGCCAACTTCTCCGTGTAGAGTACATAGCTCACTCACATTTCAGCATGCTCTGGCCATTGTCAGGACCTTTTTTTAAAGATATTAACATATAAAATATGTGTTGAAGAAAAACTAAGGTTATTAAAAGGGGTAAACCATGAAATTGATTGATTTTGTCTTTGAACTAGACAATAATCAAATAGTTTTTTGCGTATTTATGCTCCGAAGCCTGTCATTCAACCTAAAACTAACTAGAGTCTATTCACACCTCTAATTATACTTGATCTATTTAATTTTGTCTGCATGCACGCATGAATGTCCAACACATGTAAAATTGCAAGAGATTTAAATGCAATGCATTTCCGAGAAAGATATTGCACACTCTCATTGGATCTTACAAAGTGAAAACTTTAGCATGGGTTGGGCTTCCTAAGTGTCTTCGTTGTAGAGCACTATTTATTTACCATCTCGTGGGAAAACCTTAAGTTGGAAACCACTTCTGTAGACCCTGAAACCCTAATGGGCATGAACAGTTTGCAGGTAAGGCTTTGTTTGGATGATAAGACAGCCAATAAAAATACACATTATGCTAAGGTTGTGTTCTCTTGTAAGCCGAAAACAGAGCCACAACAGCTCAAACTGCAGAGTGAAAAGCAAACCCGTTAAGCTTCCATTTGGGAGGAAGTTTTCCTTTTTCTTTTATGTATTTATTTTTTATTTGGCCAATGGCCCATGGCAACTGAGAAGGTTGTTCTGGTATCCATCAGCCAAAACTTAGAGGTTGTTCTGTTGAAGTTGAAGTTTTATCTATAAAACAATCACCTTTGTATTCATGAGTAAACTGAACAATGACCCAGGGCATGTATGTATATAGAATGAAACAACTTTAGCAAGTAGCAATAGCCAAACATATTGATATCCACATATCTGGGAAAAGGATTGAGAGGAGAAACTAAGTGAGGTCATCCTCATCCAGTGGCTCTTCTTGTTCGTTGCCTGCATTAGCCTTCATTGCACTTACATCCCCTGTCGGTAGTTTCCTTGCAAGCCTGATGATCTGCAGTCAAGTAAATTGAAACTCCTGTTTACTACCATTACATAGAAGACAACAATGGGAGAAATTACAAGTGGGTCACCATAAAATTAGAAGGCAGAAGAGATTCCAAAACCTCAAAGCTGATTTAAGAAAAAAGGAGTTGCACATTTGGAAAATTCCAACAATCAGTTAATTCAATTTCACATTGGTAAGAACTGCGACTAAGCAGAGGAGATGACTGGGAGCTCATTAAGAATTTGAATTCCAAAGTCAAACTGCATTTTGTTCTACTGCCCCTACCCCCCACTAAAATCAAAATAATCAGTTATGTAGGACAAACTGCCAGATTCTGCAAATAAAGTTGAAGCACAAGGGGGCTTCAATCTGAATAGAAGAGTAGTGGTCTCTTTAATTCAAAGCAGGGGAAATGGAATAAAAAGGTTAGGTCTAGCATGCAAAACACTGATGTGGAACCTATTGAATATGGATTCAACATGTTCAAAAGAAGAAAAGAAAATATTGTAATTGTAAAGACGTAGATCAAATTTTGAAAAGGTCAAGAATTTGAGACAAAAGACCAACAAATGAGATTGATGAGTAGGAGGCAGTTGCTTTATAATAGAGGATCACCTCAAATCCATCCAACAGATTAATGTGTCACATGAAAGATATCTTCTCATGTTATTTCTCCTCTCTGACTCCAAATATAATAAATACATGGTTTCAGATCCATCACTTATTATCATTTTAGTTAGTCGTGATTCAAATTCAACAATTCCATTGCACAAGGTGTACTACACCTATTGATCCAGTCATGTTTGTATCTGATAACTCAATTTCTGTGGCTTAGGTTCATCGAGGGAAACCCTATCCATGTGTTTACAATGTGGCACATTAAAAATCAGATCATCATTGTATTAAACATAAAATTCTGCATTTCCCAAGAGTTAATGTGGTACAAATGGACCAAAGGACATACCATATGGTCAAGATTTGAAATAGTGCTTGACTGAGCCACACGTTTGATTTCTTCAATGTCACCGTCAGCATAAGCAGAAAGAAGTTTACTAGCACAACGACCCTGATCACTACTCAGAAAAGCATCAATCCTGCAAAAAGTAGCATAAAGTAGTATCTAAATTCCCATGTATCCCCTTTTAGATAAAAATTTGACGGCAGAAGGGAAATAATTACTAGGTTTTATTAATACCTTTTCATGTTTAGTTTTCAGAGATTTATAGAATAGTGGAAAATGGAATTGTTTTGCAGCGAGTATCATACAAAAAGACTAATGAGCTTTTGCTTTCTCTAACATTTGCCTCTTATCTACGTTTTATATCTTACATCAAATGATTAAAATACTGAAGTAATGTGATTAGGAAATGACTTACTGTATGAATTTAATCATGAGAAAAAGTGAGATCTAGGTTTTAAATCCTATATCAAATTATTTAACAACTGAAATCATTGTGATTAGGGAATAAAACTGCAGGTATATAAACATGTGTGTGTGTGTGAGTGAGTGAGTGAGTGAGAGAGAGGGAGAGAGAGAGAGAGAGAGAATATGAATTCAGGTAGATATTATAGTCTTATGGACATCCATGGAAATAAAGAAAACCCACAACTGGTCCTCCAGCTGCTACTTTAGTTAAAAAGAAACGTTCAAGAGAATTCTGCTGAAAGTATAATTTCACAACATTTTAAGGGCAGGTTGACAATGCATGAGATAGGTTGGATCAAGTCCACATGGATCAAGATATCAAGAATGAGTGGAAGCCCACTTATTTTTGGTTTCAAATTCCCCTGGATTTAACCCATTTTTCTACAGCTTTCAGAAACTTACCTTAAGTAACACTTTGTTCTTTTAAATCCTTGAATGACAGGGATCTCAGTTTTCCCAAACATTCCCTTAAAAGAGTACATAACCAGAAAAGAGAATAAGCATGAGTTAAGATATTGGGGAGAATGAATCTGAACAGGGACTCCCTCCCTCCTCTCTGCGTCTGTGGGTGAATCTACTCCACATTTTTGAGAAGGAAGAAAGAGGTTTGGGAACTCATTAGGAATGGACTCTCTCTCTTCCCCCTTACTCCACATTTTTAAGAACCAAAAAAAGATATTTGGGAAAACAAAATTTTCATAAGGAAAAGGATAGTGGGAAGGGAGGTAGGACAAATCACTTCCTACTAGATATACTTTGGGAGGATGTACTCCACAATTTTTTTTTTACTTTGGGTAATATATATATATATATATATAATCTCAACAATAGTCAACCCATTCCCAAAAAATGAAAATCATTCTCGTTCTCTCCCTTTCCCAATAAAAAAGGCTGCCATTTATTTGCACAACACACCCTTTTGTTTGGTTTTGGAAGGGTTATGAAACCAGAAACAAATATGTGTGTGTGTGAGAGAGAAAGAGGTAAGTTTTATTTTATTTTTATTTTCCTCTAAAAACATAAAAAAAAAAGAAGATGTTTTTAACACAAAAAGAAAAAAAGAAAAAAAGAAAACAGAAAAAGAAAACAAGGAAGAGCAGCCAAGTCAAGAGTTGAATCAAAATTGGGTTCCACTCCCATGAATTTGTGAGTATCAAGGCCATTGTAATATGAAGAGTGTTTGAAACATACAGGTGGATATTACTCTATTCATGCCCATCTTGGGTAAATAGTATTGTTCTTTGCCAATATTCATATCCTATAACATGCTTAAAGAATTTAAACTACTATGGTCAGAAGCATGTCTAAAACCCTTTCTTCCATACTAAAAATAATTTTGAAGTTAATTTATTTCTTGTTTGGAACCTTTCTCAAGAATGTAATATTTTTTAAGGTTTCACAAAACAACAAGGTGCATTGCAAAGTGGGCAATATCTGTGAAACTAGATTCTTCAACTTCACCACACATACCCATGTTGGCACAAAATGACACTGGTGTGGGTGGGATCTTTTTCAAATGCACTTATTTCACTTTGGCTATAGTCGTTTGATTTTTAATTGATTTCTTTTTGTTTTTTGTTTTAATTATCCTTGCTAGAAATGGTCACACAAGAAGAGATAAATTTCCTCATTTTTTACAAGGATATTGGGGATTTTTTTGTTAGAAACAAGATAATTTACTGGATTGAACTTCATAAGTACAATTAATATACCCATAAAAGAAAGCAAAACAAACTGCATATCTAATAAAGGAAACCAAAAACAATTTATGATCCAAGAACACAACACATATCGAGAGAGTAAACAGTCCAGCCAAAGGACACCAAGTGTTCAGCCCTTCACTTGGCTAAATGATCCACTTCTTGGTGAACAACACAGAAAAAAGGAAGAAAGACCATCTCATTTCACTTGCAACATTAACAATTTTCTGGATCCATCCATCATACTTCCATAGACCTCTTTCCCTCTAGGAATCCACAAAATGCAAAGCAAAGTCAACCTCAAATGATAAAGCTATAAATCTCATTCCTCCATAGATAGTTACACCTAGGAGAATTTACTAAAATGTGGATTTTTATAAGAATTTTCAAGCTTTTATTAAGGATTTGTTTCTTTTGCATTTGATCCCTGTTTGGTCTTCCGCCCCCAACCCCGCCTCCCTCTTCCTTTCTTTTTCTTTCCTTTTACATGTTGCATCAATATCCATACCCTTTACTAGTTGAATCCTTGTATTCTATTATATGAGAATGTGAATGATTAGAACCTAGACATGCATTAATACACCAACACCTGCATTCAATTCCATGTAATACAAGGTAACATTGTTTAAGAGGTTTTCTTTTAGGAAAATGAAATTATGTCAATAACTGTGTAGATCTCTATAATTGTTGATGTTATAACTAACACGGAGGAAGCAAGCCATGCAAAAGTGATGAGGTTGTAGTAAGATGTTGAAGTGTTCATTTAATTAAAAAGAATGGAGTTGAGACCATTTGCTTAGGTAATATGATGCACACACTTAAATCTAAGACGAGATTGCAATTTATCATAGCCGTTCCCTAGGCAGAATTAGTTCTTATGGTACTGTATAAAAGTAAATACAAGATGCCTAATAATGGGTGGGATACCAACTGTACATTGAGGAAGTCACACAAATGTTCTTGGAAAGTCATCTCCTAAGGATGTCCAAAATTCATTTGTCCATGGTCAATCAGTTCATTTTTGGAGATGCATCTTATGTATATCTCTATATAGCTTTAAGTCATAGTAGAGGTAGTTCTTTTATGTTGAGGTCTCCAAGGAGGTCTTGAAGGAATACCCAGCAATGTTGCTTATTTCTTCCCTAAAATTTGGAAGGAATCTTAGGACAGATTATATGAAGTGATTGCACTACAAAAGGAGATTGGTGAATGAATTGTAGGATACTATCCCTTACCAAACACTTTTGGGGTGTATTTTACCAAAGAGTTGGGTAATTCCACCTTTAGCATTGCTTCCACAATTCAAGAATGATTTGTTCATCCATTCAAAAGAAACACATTAATAGTACTTAGTGAGCGACTACACCAATAAGATGCCTTAAGCTTGATAGTAATCTGCTTTGATGGATAATTTGTCATATGGGTGCTTAAGCCTTGCAATGTGTAAACTCTTCAACTTCATTCATAGTACCATTGTTTATGTGCAATGACAGTGGAGCAAATTTGGGATCATTGCCGAATGCACTTATTTTGTTTCAATTACAAGTATTTGATTTTAAATTTTTTCCTTTTTCAATTACCTAAGTAGATAGTTACCATTTTAAAAGAATATCAAGGGATAAAAGGGAGGAGAGGTATAGGTGTTTATCAAATTGTTGATTAATTTGTAGAGAGCGAAGGATTTGCTAAAAAGTAGATTTTTATGAGAATACTTAGAAATAAGGGTGGAGAGGTATAGGTTCTTATCAAATTGTTGATTGATTTGTAGAAAGAGAAGAATTTGCTAAAAAGTAGATTTTTATGAGAATACTTGGAAATAAGGGAGGAGTGTAGGATAATTTGAAGCTCATTAAGAGATCATGAGGCGAGATTCTTTAGGCTTTCTCTAAGCCACTTAGTATTGATTTGGCTACAAAGATATTAGTTCTTCTAGCAAGCCTTAAATAGGTAGACTTAATAGGAATGAGAATTCATAATGTAGGAGGGGCTCAATTATTGTTATCTTGTGGGTGTCTTAAGGTCAAAGACAGTTGTGAATGCATATTGAATGGAAGTATCTGGGATTATGGACTCGCCAAAAGAAATGGGGTACTGATGGGGGAAAGCTTTTTAAAGTTTATTCAAGGAAGAAAGGGAAGACCTAAGTAAACTTTAAGTAGGATTAATATTAATTAGAATTGAATTGAGATTGGTATTTGTTGGAGTCTAATTAGGATTAGCTAGTTGAGTTATAATATAATTAGAATTTGAGTCATAATAGGTTATTAAAGTCCTAGTAGACTTTGGATGTTATAATTAGAATTAGAATCATAATAGGTTATTAGAGTCCTAGTAGACTTTGGATTTCTTAGAGAAGCCTATAAATAGGCTAATCAATGTAAATCAAAGGGATGAATTTGATGAATAATATTATACTTTCTTTCATTGCAAGGTTGCAACCCTCAATGGCGAGACTCCATTGATTTTCTTCTAGGTGAGACTCCTAGAAGGCCTTAGTGAGACTCTAAGGTTTTCCATCTTTTCTTCATTGTTTCTTCTTTCTCTCTATTTCTTATCTTATAATTTTCTCTACCATAAAAATTATTCCTTGTTCCTCTCCTTACACCCTAAAAATAAAACCCTAGCCCACCTACCCTTGAGTGTAGACAACCATCCTAGGGTTGTCCTACTGAGTCATCAACCCTTGCATCTATTTGATGCATCATCACATGGCCGTCGTCTAACTCCTCGAGAATCATGTCATTCGCCTGTCACGTGTTGCCACCAGAGTCATAAATACTCGAAGTAAGCCCCTTTAGAGATAGGGGCGAAGCCTTGCTTCAAAGTCTCTATATCCCTATCCCCAAGGCCTGTGAAACTGCCTCAAATGGATGCTCACATGCCCACCCCCCTGTTTTAATGCCCCAAGATCCTCATCTGCAAGCCCTTTGGGGGAAAGATAAGACAGATGCCATATATGGTTGACTAATGCTCCTACCATTACAGATAGGAAAACTTCGATCGTAAGCTCCTCTAGGGACTTTACAATTTCATTGCCTTAGGCGATAACGGAATGCTGCTCTTTCTGAAGGTCTTCTGTCTGTTACTGGCTGTCATGGATCGGTCGCCCCTCACTACAGATACCAAAAGAAAGAGACAATAGAAGAAGTCCGCCTCCGTCCCTCCTCCTCGGAGCCAGGTGCGGTTTTAGGAATTATGGGAGTGTACTCTTTTATGTGGAAGCACAGTTAGGAAATCAAGAGAATCATAGTTTAGCTAAGAGAGGAGGTTCCCCCTTTGTAGAGTTTGTTAAGAATTTTCTTCCTTTATTAGGGTTTCCAACTTGGTTTACTTCAAGTTGTTTGTTCAGCAGGTGTTAGGGGTATTAGGGGCCTTTGTTCTGATTTTTCTTTTCCTTGTGTTTGCCCCAAGTGTGAACAATATCTAATCTAACCTTGTAGCCTAGTTTTTGTAATTGAGAGGAATCCAACTAGTCTATAAAATGGTCTAACCTTAGATTAACCTCGTATTGAAATTTGGACTGTGCAAACAAATTCAGCTGTGGCCTAGAACTAATGAAAATTTCTGAGATTAGCATGTTATAGAGCCTATAACCTTGAATTATGTTATATTTCTAGGTGTCTGATACTTCACATCTCCAAACTTTAGATACTAGGACTCAACTTAAGAGGATATCATTAACAAGTGTAGGTACTTGGATATGAGATAATAAAAGTTGAAGTAGTTCTTAGTGCAGTAAAATTAGGCAATAAAGTTGAGAAATTTGACACAGAAATTGTTGGAAAGAGTTTATAATATTGATCTTTGACTATTGAGATAATTTGAGTTTGGGGCATTGATCTTTGACTGATTCTATTTTATTATTCAAAATTAGCTGAAAGATTGAGATGATTTAGTGTTTGTTTGGATACACTTCCTATTTCCTGTTTTTACAAACAAAAAACAATAGTAACTTCTACATATAATACAAGAACTCTATAAGGATTACAATGAAAATATAATGGTTTCTAAAAATTGATTAAACAAATTGAGATATTAAAACTAAATTTCTACTTCAAATTTTAAAAGTTTTGAAAGTACTTTTTGAGGACATAACATAAGTCTAGGCTTTTGTATACTAGTTTCTATTTTTTTATGTAGAAGCTTTTATTTTTAAAACAAAAAAATAAAGAGTATCCAAACGAAGCTTTATCTTTTCAATTTTACATTATTGTGTCTATTTTAAACTACTCATGAAATCATTATTTTAGAATTTGGTAAAATTATATTGATATAAATTTCAATTTGACAACTTCACAATGGTAACTCACTTATGTTTTTCTATAATTCTTTTTGCTATCCCAAAATATCCTCATAAAAGCCCATTTTTCTTCTCTCTTCTTCCTTTAAAAAGAAAATGAAAAAATTGACAACAAATTCTTCACCTTATTCAACCGCTACAATTATCTACCAAGATATCTCAAGTGAAAAGAAAAAAACACAATTAGGAATCACCCAAAATAAAAAGTAATATGCTCTTAATAAAACTCCCTCTCTTTTCTCTTATCCTTAAATATTCTAATAAGCATCACAGGCCTTGGCAACCTACAGCAGCAAGCCTCATTCATATTGTAAATCTATGACTAAGGCAGTGCAAACATGAGTCATGCTTGTGCTCACAACTTGGAATAGGACGACTACAATTCTTCCCCCCTGTTGTTGACCAAATCAAAGTCAACAGTTGCCAAGTCAATCAATGGGGCAATCCTAGGTACCATGGATGTGGCACTCATAAACATCAAAGCAAACCTTTGGATCCCTTGAAAACTAATGGAAACCCAATCCCAAACTAGAGAATTGAATTCAGTAATGTCAGAATTGACAATTTGGAATTATGTTCAAGTTTCCTATCACTGAGGCTCTGAGCTTATTAGCATATTCAGATCTAACCCTTCTGAACTCCATCAGGAATGCCACCCCATGAGAGCATTTGAGCACATGTCAAGAAATGTCAGCCAATTTGACACAAGTCTCATGCAAGGAGATACCTGAGAAGCATATGCCATGAAATTCACCAGCTGTATGGTCACCAGCATACAAAGGTATAGAAACGAAAATTCGAAAGAGAAATCTAAAAAAGCACACATTTCATTGTGTTTGTAAAAGAGTAAAGCAAGATTTGAGTATTATATCCCCAAATTCTGAACTAAGTCTTTTGCTCATTAAATTTTATCCTGGTCATTGACAAGGGCACTAAGAAAAGATAGCAGGAAGCCAAAATTGCATGAAAGAAAAGGAGCTGATTGCTAAAGAGGATTCCCCCATTGAGGAGCTTTGGAGAAACTGCTGGAAACTGGAAGAGTACTAATTCAAATCTCAAGGGTCATGCATTTCAGAAAATCATATAGAAGCATTACCTAACGGCTGATACCCTCAGATCCAGAAGGAAAAATAACTTAGCGAGAGTTCAAACTTGTTGGGGTGTTTTAATTTAAAATGTTTGCATGTAGTTAATTATGAGAGCCAAAAACAATTCAATATGTAATGACGTACAATTTACTTTTGAAAATTTTCAACTTACTGAGAACAATCATTGTAGCACTTCTCCGCTTCCTTGAAGTCATGGGCATAGAGGTACACGACAATAGCACTAAGATATGCCTGAATACAACCAAGATAAGTTTGGAAAATTTTCATTCTGCAAAATCCTGAACATAAAAAACAAGAAAGCAAAGTGAAAAATAAACAAATATTATCTTTTTCTTCTTTGTTCCTTAATAGGGGAAAATGAGATCTTAACATCAAACGCATTTATGCAGTTAGCAATAAATCTTTAAGACTCATATTGGATTCCAGTTATTGCTGCAAAACAACAAAAGAGCTCACTGAAAGGCTGTTTGTAATCAGTGACAAACTAAACAACTTGGGTCCTTGTCAGTGTTGCATAAACATAAACTGATTGATTCTGATCACTATTAGAATATTACAATAGAAAGTTGGCCAGATAGGAAAGCCTTCAATTCCTGATAAAATTGTACTTTAAATCATGTACAGAGATGGCATTATGATTTGAGTTATGCAACCAAACAGTTGAAATCTATGTAAGAAGACACATATAGTGTCTGTGCCTGTCATGATAGGAGGAGAGCCTAACATGGTTACCTCCAAAAAGTTGATATATAATATAGTTATAGACAAAAGTAAGGGGTTGGCATTTGATGCCTATATTATGTATCCAACAAGGCAGGGAAAAAAATAAAATATATCAGTATGGGGAGGATGGAGAAAACTTCACAGCAGAGAATACTGCAGCAAGAGAAATTTTCTCTAAGGTAATCAATCCTTCAATTTTCTTATTTATTTCTACAATGGGAAAGTGCTAACCCACAAGCATTCAAAGAGATTGGCAAATTGTGGATAGATCCACCCCCAACCCCATAATGCTTCTGAATTGTTAGCCTTTCATTGTCCCCATCTTAAAACATGATGGAGTTCTACTGCAAGTGGTGCTGCATTAGGAATCCAATTGAAGCAGGAGTATGTGGTATCCTGAGAGACTGCATTGCATTGCAGTTCTTGTCTTCTCAAAGGGGTATGCCATGAGAGATACTACACATGCAGATTGTGGGGAGCCTAAAGAATCAGCTTTCATGGTTTCATTTCAATCACTCCTAATGTTCTCAAGTGGTTCAAACAAAGTTCTGAAGAAGCTATTGATTTATCAAGTTACGTGGAGTTTCCTATGTTTCAGCCCCATGTTGCAACTACAAAGTAGATAGTTTAGATGAGCAGCCACTCTAAATGACTTTTTTGGAGGTGTCTTAACTCCTGGCTTCCAAGAAGGAGATCCTTTTGGCTCCTGAAGTATAAATTTGCATTATTGCCTATGGCTTTTTTCATTCTCTTTAATATGAGAAACCTCTCATTTTATTTTCCTCTTTACTTTTCTGTTAAGTTTGCTTATCAAACATTGGTGTCCAATATCTCAAGGTTTTATTTCATTAATTTTGGGGCAACCAATCTAAAGGATATGTCCTAGGTTTGGCTAGGCTCCCAATGACAACTTTTGCATGTGGAACTTTACCATTTTTATAATTATTTTATGCAATTTTATGATTATTTTATTGCATTTGGAACTTCAATGTTTTTTTTTATAAAAATTTCACTAAACTTTAATTGAGATTAGAAAAGGAAATTAAGGGGAAGAAATTAAACAATGCGAATTCCCCCCTTTTCTAACTAGTGAGACATGGTTACTGGGAGGATTATAGGAAGAGTTTACATAATGCAATATACTCCTTTGGCAACAAGAGAAAACAAAAATGAAAGTTGAACTTCCAATAGATACTCATGATTAAACAGATTGCATAGAGCTATAAAGGATAGAATACCAAAATGATAACTTTCACACCTTGAACTGGCTATGGGTAGCTTTGCACTTATCAGCTGCTAGGCCCCACCTCAGTAGAAAGGTTGCAGCATCTGCATATCTGCAAGCAATGAAAGCATGAAACCACTTAAAACTTCCAAACTATTAAAAGGTTCAACCAAAGGCATACAAATAAAAATCTCACAGATTAACATAGATCTACATGTAAGCTAAGGATTTAATCAACATTTGATGGTGGTGCTGATGTATTTCACTAGCACAGATATGACATTAACAAGCATGGCTAACAGAACTGGACCGTCCAAGGAACCATTTGATGGCCGATTCATGTGTCAGTTGCAACAACCATAGTCTCTTGACTTGGTTGACCCAGTGTAGAGTGCAAAGGATTAAATATTAAAAGCTTTTGGTAACCAACAAGACCATGAAGTCAACTCTAGTTTGGAGTTTCTGTTTTACATATAGACATGTTAGGTTCTATTCCCAGAGTGCACCAAATAAGATTTGCATATAAAAAACTAAATGAGGCCACAAACTATTTATTAGTATTATAAATTTCATAAAGCTCATTTACAGAAGAAACAGATAAATAATAATTCATGAGGATTCACATTCATCTCAATCACATAGACGGAAAGTTAACCTGAGACCTTAACAAGTACATCTACAGAGTATCACAGTTGTAAGAAAAAAGGAAATTCCTTACTTCTCCAGCTTTATATAAACACTTGTAGCAGCACGATACAGATCAAATGCCATATGTTCTTTGCCATCCTCTTCAAGTATAGTGCAAGCATCTGTGTAGAGTTGTATAGCTTCATCAGGGGCAGCATCTTCCAGAGCACTAAAAGAATAAAACAAATAAACAAATCACTTCTATTGTTCTCCAGACAACTAAACAATGAGGAAGGTAATCAAAGCTGATCAAGGAAAAAGAAGGGTACTAAGAAAGCAACCAAAAAATGGGGGTATCAAGAAGCTATATTGTCAAACTCCCATGGCATGTTTATTATGCTCCGTGGAAATTGAGTGGTTCCTTGTACTTTTCATATATTTTGAACATACAAACGAATCATCCCATATTTGGGTCATTAAGAGTGTCTGATCTGTTCTCTAAGTGGAACTGTGCATGATGCCCCATTACACTGTCAGAATTATACAGGAAAAAAATTTGAAAAAGAAATCAAATAGAGAAATCTAGATTCATGCAGAATGAAAAATACTCTCTTAATGTTTCACCGTGTGAACACAGAGGTGTTCAGAATCAATGAGTGCTATGTGACTAAGCTTCTATAGAAAATAGTAAATCTACAGAACCACTAAGGAATGAAGTAAGTTACGATAATAAAAATATAAACCATGTGCATACCGAGCACCCTTTGCCAGAGCATCTGATGCAGGTTGTGATCTACCACATTCAGTGTATAACTCTGATGCCCGTCTATAAAAATCAGCAACTTCACCCCAGTTATTTAGTTCCTTTGCTAGAGCTGCAGCAGACTCCATATGCTTAGCAGCATCCCATTGCCTGGTAAGCTAGTAAAGGACAACAAACTAACAAATAAATCCAGATAACGAGATTAACATCAGTCAAAGATGAGGATACGAAGAAAGCATCTCTTGTCCTTTTGAAGCTTTCTCAAATGCTACTTTTGCTTTCTCATAATCTTTGGCAAGCCTAAACCCAACAGCTACAACAGAAAAAGCAGAGGTTTAAGAAAAATCCACATGAAGCCCATCATGACCAATCTTCTTTCAATTTCTTTTCAGGTTTCAGTAATCATTATATTGCTTAATATTTGCTACTATATTATAAGATGTAAAAATTAAATCTACTAGAGCAGAGAAAAATCACCCACCGGCCTGCTCATACAGGAGAGTGGCACCCCTCCAATCAGCACTCCACCTTGTAAGACTGAGTTTCGTTCTAAAAGAATGGAAGCAGAAGTAATCAATACTTCATCAAAAGAAAGAGGAAAAAAAAAGAAAAAGAAAACACAGGGGTGACACATTTGACATGTATAATGTATGTAATCTTTGGATATATAAGGAGTTTCCTCTTCTTCATGAAGAACAGAAAATAAATGATACATGCATATTACAACATGGTCAATTGCCTTTTGAAGAATAAACATTGCATGTTTTGCATTTATCTTTCAGCTCTATCTTAATTTAGGATATATTTCAATACAATCACATATAATTAAAAAAAAAAAAAATCCATAATTATGGGCAGTTGATGCTCTTGTTAGTTGTTATCTTTCATTTGGTCAACATTTCTAAGAAAGATATAAGTATGATCATTTTCTTTTAAAAAAAAATTCCAGTACTCATGAAGTGCAAACAATGCTAAAGATTTTTTTCCATCTGATTTTTGGCTCTCAAAAGGTGGATGTAATTTCATTTTATGTAACTAATAGGAACTTGTTAATCAAGAGGTATTTGGCATTAGTGGTCATGCAGAACAATCAAAATGGTAATATCTTAAAAAATATTCATAAAATATTGATATCATAAAACTTTTTAATTGCATAAAAAAAAATTGTTACTAAAACATGAAAATTAGAAACCAAATTAAAAATTGCTAATACAAACAATACATTTGAGATAAGAAGATCACTTAATGAACATGAACATGCAAGTTTGTACTGCTTCAAAGTGAAAACTATACTCATTCACAAGCATATATAGGTTATATATCCAAGAACCCTAGAATAGGTTGCACCTCAATAGGTTAGGTCTAGTTTGGGCTTATATGGGCTAACCCAAAATAAGGAACATTTAGTTAGAACCCAACCCAATCCAACTTCTAACCAAGATTTTCAACCCAAACTCAATCCAGCCTTATTTTTCCAAGCTTGGGTTAGGACTAGGTTGATCGAGTTATATGAAAAAAATTTGGGTTGGGTTGGTTTGAATCGACCCGTAATGTTCTTTTCAACTTTTTTCTCTTATGCCAAAATTTATATAATAATTGAGACAACGTTCAAAACAACAAGAAGAATTATACATAAGTTTAGTTTTATTTCTAGTAAAATGAAATATCACATTATATATTTAAAATTTGACATTTTTCTTTAAAATTAAATGAAAATATGTAAAATGAATATTAGTATATCAAATAATATAAATTATAAGTATTGTTAAAAAATATTAAATTGGATTCATGTTAGTCTCAATTTGCCCAAATTCAACCCTAATTAAGTTTGGGTTGAAAGAACTCAACCCAAGGCCAACACAAGTACTAAAAAGGATTATCCCATCCCACCGAAATTTTGTCAAGTTAGGTTAAGCCAACCTGTCCATTGCATCCCAAACCTAGAGTATCATTCCTTCACTTCTTAAAGTCCAAATGATAATCAAATGTTATAACTGAATCCACAAATTTAGAGCACAATGCTGTCAAAGTTACAGGTCGCATAGGCATGTACTTTCCAAACTCATAACATTTCTTAAATTTATACAAATTGCACATAAGTGGTAACTTATCAGAGTTATTAAATATTGCCAATAACTTGAGGCAATTAACATGAACACCCAACATTATGATTCATCATCTACACTACATATTTTGTATATCAACTGCGTATCAAAAGATCTACATCTTATTTGCTTACTCTCTCTTATTGACAGAAATCAATAATTTGGTTGAATTTAATTATCTAAAAAATTACAAAATCCAGATCTTTTTAATACATTGAATATCTGCTAACATACGCAATAATATGATCTATAACGTTGGTAGTGATTATCAATGATCTAAATCATCAGACTTTTTCCCTAAAATAAGCCATCATTCTTACAACTAAAAATTCACATGTTTCAAAATTTTGAAGTACTCCATATCGGATTATATAAGTACAAATAGGCAAAAGCTCACAAGAAACTCCAAGTAAACAAAGAAGAATTAAATCTTCATATGCTAATTCTCCATTTAGCAGAGAAATAAAGGAAAAGGAAAGAAATCAAAATATTGAATCTTCAGATTTCTCAAAAATATTGAATTGGAGAAGCAGCTAATTTAAGTTCCCTAAAAACCAAAATAAAAGAGAACCATAAGATTCAAAATTTCGTGTTGTTTTCTTTTTCATTGCTTTCTCGGAAACCAAACGGAGTGGGAATCTACGAAATGCATGGAGAGAAAGACACTAACAACTTATCGGCTTTGATGATGAGCTTTTCGGGATCGGAACCCATTGAAGAATAGTTGGAGCTTTCTTTCTCTGCTTCTTACAGGCCAGACTTGAGAGCTCAACGCACTCTTCTCATTTGGGTTGGGCTCATCTCATGCGGCGTTGTTCTTTTCATCTGTTGCAATCCCGCTATTATCAAATGAAATATCGCCACGTCTTGATGCTATGGTATTTTCACCTACAGAGGCACACAGGTGATTATTATTTATTAATTTCATTTTTAAGAGTCAAAGGTAATCAAATGGGATGATTTGAAATAATAATAATAATAGTAATAATAATAAAAGTATGGTCTCCAGAAACAACCCATATGATATAAATATTTCCATTTTCCTAATAATATGTTTGATTGTTGGAAAAATGGAGAGAAAATGTAAAAGAAAGAAAATAGAAATAAAAGAAAGAAGAAAAAAAAAAATAGAAGAAAAGAAAAATTGAAATAAATTAAAGTTAATAAATTATTTTTATATATTATTTTAAACTCATTCTATTTATTTAACTCTTGTATATAAGAGTAAATAATTTGAAAATACCTAATTTTTTTTTAACTAATATTAATATTTTTTATTTTTTATTTTTCATAGTACAACCAAATATAAAAAGAAATTTTTTTGATTTAAAGTCAATAAATTATTTTTATATTTTATTTCAAATTCATTTCACCAATGTTTTAAAAATCAAACTTTCATAAGATTTTCGGATGCACCCACACCACTCACTCTGCACTTTAGTCAATTACTGAGTGTTGAGAGTTGCGGGAGCTTTCACCATAGGAAACCCTTTGAGATGTCGAGGTAGTGCATGTGTGGAGGTGATGACCACTTTGCATGGAAGTGTCTTGTCTCTTCGGAGGCGTACAAAGGGTTGTGTACTGCCGGATGGTACGATCGCTTCTACTAGGGATCCTTTAAAGTCCACTTCTATTCTTTTTAGAGCTACCTTGACCTTATAGGTTGAGCCTTAGATCATTCGATCAGGATTTCCTCTTGTACACGTGGGTGCATCTGACGGCCTTCAGAGCCTCTTTAGTTACCGTTCAGATCCAATACTCCCTATTTTGATGTCCAGTAGAGAGTGCTTAGAGATCAGTGCGAGTTTGAGTTTCAGTTAGACCACTCTTCTGCATTGTGTTGCTTGTTCCTTCTAGTTTAGTCTAGCATCTCTTCTATGCTTTTCTCCCATCGTGCCTTATCTTGTTTCCCTATGCTTTATAGGATTTTCTTTTCGTCTTAGTTTGAGTTTGCCATCTTGAGTTAGAGTTGACGATAGACCGTTTTGCATCATCGATCAGACAGATATGGATTCGCAGGCCATCACGATTGATCAGCTCACAGCCACTATGGCTTCTGTTCAAGAGATCATAAATAGTCTCAGTTAGAAGCCTAACAGTCATCAGGGTATACACTCATCCCCACCTTTTGGACCATCAGTGCCATAGACCTCGCCTTTCATGCTACATGGTTAGCTTGAGGTTGTTCCACTCGTTATACTACAGATCACAATCCTTGAGGATACTCACGCATGCATGGATCGTATTAAGCAGTGTATCAGACAGTTGAGGGTATTTGACGGTTTAGCAGCTTGGGATGATCTTGAGGGTCATTAGGGAATTGATTAGAGATCCTAGAGGGAAGTTCATATCCAATTGGAGCGGACCTTATTTCATTAGAGAGCTGATCCCAGAGGGCGTTGCATGGTTGATGGATCTAGATGGAAACCGATTCTCGGAGCCAACTAACGTAGATCAACTGAAAAAGTATTATGTTTGAGACCATGGTCGCAAGATGGGTGGCCATCATTTTGGTTAGTCATATACCTTGTTATCCCCATTTTGACATACAAACCATCACTAGCCCATTGAGCCTCGCATGTGCAACATAACCTTTCTTTCTTATTGCATTGCTTACATTTCTACACCTGGATAGGGGCTCTTTCGTGTATACATGCTTCATTTAGGAGTTTCATGAGCCTTGGGCCTACGGGTGCATCTTTCTCTCATTATTTTTCCTACCATCACACTACTGCATTCCATTGTATCTCATTGGTTGTGTTCTTCATTTCTTCTTCTTTATTCTATCTACTGCTTGTTTTGCTTTATATTCTCTCCACCCTGAGTGATGATCCTCCTCAGTTCATTACATGGAGGATAGTCACATCATTTTCACTATCTATCCCACAGACACTGATTTAGAGATCCTTAGTTTGAGAAGGTTATCTCGTCAGAGACAGTTTTTGTTACCTTAACACTTGAGAGTGTGTCTATCCATTATTGATATCATCTTTGGGGTTCATTTGTTTATGTTCAGGGTATGTACGTTTGTATATATGTAATAAAAAAACTGATAAAAAAAAAAGAAAAAAAAAGCACATGTGTGTATGTGCATAGTATTCTCCATCATTGAGCACACATATTGATATCTGATGGTCATTTTATCGAGTATGTTTGTTGTTAAGAGTTCGTATGTGAGCTTTTTGAGATCTTTTTTTTTTTTTTTTTTTTTTGTATTCACTTTGCCATATTTCTTTGAGAGTGAGATGAGTGACCTTCTCCTAGGGACTCTAGGTCATTGTCCCTTCCATCATTGCATTCATTATTGATGTGACTTCACTTCATGTTTGATTTGAGTTGATCATCACTTTTCTTCTAATATTCATTGTTTCGCTATCATCCTCGTCATTGCTTGTGATTCATCCCATTCGCTTCACTCCTTTGTTCTTTTCTTACATTGACTTATTCCAGGTTTGATATTTCCCTTGCATCATTCTTGCATATCTCATTGCCAGTTCTGTTTGCTTCATCGTCTCATTATTGATATTATATTCACATTGGGCACCCCCAGGTCCATGGCTCACGAGCTTTTCTATGCATGTTGCATTTTATACATGAGGGCATGAGTTTTTCATCATTAGGTATTTGGGCCTAGTTTCCCTTCATTTCTATTACCTTATCATCCTAGCTTATGTTATGTCCCGTGTCTTAAGACCACCCTGAGGCCATGGGATCAGATGTCGTCTTCGACAACCCCTATTTGGACAAGTATTTGAGATTTGGTTGATATTTAGATATCATCATGCTTCTTCTTTTGGGAGATGCCTCTTTGATGTTTGGACCCGATTCAGTTGTGGATATGGATGACCGGGATTGCACATTTGATGATGGATGATTTAAGGTTGTCCGATTTTCCGATCTACCATACATCTGATGCCACACTGGGGCATATTTCCCTTTCAGTTGAGATTTGTAGATCTTCATGGAATTGCATGATCATTTCCACTTACAAGATACAAACCAAGACAATGACCTGTTTGTTATCTTATCATGATCTCCTAGTGGAGCCTTTCTTGGGCCATTCAGTCAGGCCCACACTTTTGATATTTAGATGTCCTCATGCTTCTTCTTCTAAGAGACGCCTTTTTGATGTTCGAACCTGATTTAGTTGTGGATTTGGATTATTGGGATTACACATTTGATGATGGATGATTTGAGGTTATCCGATTTTCCGATCTACTATACATCTATGCCATACTGGGGCATATTTCCGTTTTGATTGAGATTTACAGATCTTCATGGAGTCACATGATCCTCACCACTCACAAGATGCATGTCGAGTTGATAGTCTATTGTTATCTTATCATGATCCCCTAGCGGAGTCTCTCTTGGGCCATTAAGTCAGGCTCACACTTTTTGGCATTTAGATATCATCATGCTTCTTCTTCCAAGAGACATCTCCTGGATGTTTGGGTTTGATTCAGCTATGGATTTGGGTGATAGAGATCACACATTTGATGATGCATGGTTTGATGTTGTCCGATTTTCAACTTATTATACATCTGATTCCATACTGGGGCATATTTCCGTTTTGATTGAGATTTACAGATCTTCATGGAGTTGCATGATCATCCCCACCTACAAGATACATGTTGAGATGATGACTTGTTTATTATCTTATCATGATCCCCCAGTGGAGCCTCTCTGGAGTCATCCAGTCAAACCCCCATTTTTCGGTATTTGGTTGTCATCATGTTTCTCATTCTGGGGTACTCCTTTTGATCTGTGGGTCCGATTCAGTTATGGACATGGATGACTAGGATTGCACATTAGATGATGGATGATTTGATATCATCTGGTTTTCCGAACTATCACACATTCGATGTCATACTGGGGCATATTTCAGTTTTAGTTGAGATTTGTAGATCTTCATTGATTTGCATGATCATCCCCAGTCACGAGATGCACGCCGGGCCGATGGTTTGCTTTCATTTTGTCCTAATTCTCCAATGAAGCCTTTCTTGAGTCATTTAGTCAGGCTCATATTTTATGATATTGTCATGATTCTTAGATGGAGTTATCTTAAGTGCATAGACTCCCACATCATCATTTCGATGGAGTGCATGTCAGGTCTCTTACACGTCCCCATTGAGCTATTCTCAAGTCATCAAGATAGACCAGATACACTAGTTGCTATACTGGGGCATATTTCTTTTTTTTAGCTGCGGAGATGATTGTTTTCTCATAGACTTGTTACAATCTTCATTACTCGGACGAAAGATATTTCTTTGCATTACTGGTCACAGTTTCAATGATTTTGGCCGAGATGAGCTTCTAGAGGAGCACAACCTTCGAGTTTTAGTTGTCCCACTATCCATGACTCTTCTATAGATTGTTATGTTGAGGTCGTGGTAGTTACCCCAACAGACTATCCTCTTGAGACCCCCCAGTGGATCATTCATTTGAGATGATGATGGATTCCTCCAGCATAACATTTTGAGTTAGAGACGTTCGACTTAATGTGGCACTTCGTCAGGCCTTGCAATTTAGTCATATGGGATGTGAGGCCATATTTATAATCTATTTGACCATTTCGACTTGCTAGCAGAACATCTTTTGAGACTCAAGGAGCCTCTTTCAAACCCTTCTAGTGGATTGAGAGTTGTGGCGGCATGCTACACTAGGGCATATTTCCCCCCTCATCATTTCCTCGTAGATCGGTATTCAGAGCCGCCATATTTTTTCAGTTATGACTTTCAGAACTATTTCTTCTTAGTTTGGGCGTTCAGAGCCACCATCATTTCTTAGTTACGATGTTTAGAGCTGCCATATTTTCTCAGTTATGACGTTCATAGTTGTTCTTTTCAGTTTGGCATTCAGAGTCGTGGTTCATAGTATGAAATTCAGAGCCACCTTCTCTTTTCAGTTAGGCGTTCAGAGCCATCATATCTTCTTAGTTATGGAGTTCAGAGCCACCATTTCCTTATAACTCGGCGTTCAGAGCCATCATTGCTTCTCAGTTACAACGTTCAAAGTCGCCCTTCTTAGTTTGACATTCAGAGATGTTAGTTCTCAGTTTTGGCATTCAGAGCCACCATTTCCTTACAGCTCGACATTCAAAGCCATCATCGCTTCTCAGATACGACGTTCAGAGTCGTCCTTCTCAATTTGACATTTAGGGATGTCAGTTCTCAGTTCGGCGTTCAGAGCCGCCATATATTCTCAGTTTGACGTTTAGAGCCATGTTTTCAGTTTGGTATTTAGAGCCGCATCTCCAATTTGGCGTTCAGAGTCACTATCCCATCACAGTTTGGCGTTCAGAGCCACCATCTTTTTCCAATTTGGCGTTGAGAGTCATGTTCATAGTTTGGCATTCAGAGCCACTATATCTTCTCAGTTTTGGCATTCAGAGCCACCATCTCTTCTTAGTTATGGCGTTCAGAGCCACCATCTCTTTATATCTTGGCGTTCATAGCTACTATATATTCTTAGTTACGATGTTCAGAGTCGTCCTTCTCAGTTAGACGTTCAAATCCACCATATCTCTTTTAGTTTGGCATTCAGAGCCGCATCTCCAGTTTGGCGCTCAGAGCCATCATTCTATCATGATCGGTCATTATTTGCCACATTTTCGACGTTTAGAGTTACGTTCCTAGCGTTCAGAGCTGTCAATTTAGTTTGGGCATTCAAAGCTTCGTCTTTAGTATTCAATGTTATCGATTTTTTTAGTTTGGCGTTTAGAGCCATGTCTTCAATTCGGCATTCAGAGTCATCATGTCTTTCTCAGTTAGGTGTTCAGATCTACCATATCTCTTTTAGTTTGGCGTTTAGATCCGTATCTCCAGTTTGGCGTTTAGAGCCACATCTTTAGTTTGGCGTTTAGAGCCATCATCCTATCATGATCGAGCATTCATTGCCACCTTTTCGGCATTTAGAGCTACGTTCCTAGCATTCAAAGTCGTTGTTTGTTTCAGTTTGACATTTAGAGTCATGTTTTTAGTTTGACATTCAGAGCTTCGTCTTTTGTATTCAGTGTTATCATTTTTTTTTTTTAGTTCGGCATTCAGAGCCATGTCTTTAGTTTAGTATTCAGAGTCATCATGTCTTTCTTCAGTTAGGCGTTCAAATCCACCGTATCTCTTTCAGTTAGGCATTCAGATCCATCGTATCTATTTCAATTCAGTGTTTAGAGCTGGATATTCATTTTGGCGTTCAGAGCCGCATATTCATTTTGGCATTCAGAGCCGTTGTTTGTTTCAGTTTGACATTTAAAGTAGTGTTTTTAGTTTGACATTCAAAGCTTTGTCATTTTTTTTAGTTTGGCGTTCAAAGTCATGTCTTCAATTTAACATTTAGAGTCATCATTTCTTTCTTCAGTTAAGCGTTCAGATTCACCATATCTCTTTCAATTCGACGTTTAAAGCCGCATCTTCATTTTGGCATTTAGAGTCGCTGTTGTTTCAGTTTGACATTTAGAGTCGTGTTTTTAGTTAGGCATTTAGAGCCATTGTTCAGCTTGGCGTTCTGAGCCATCGTTCACAGATTGGCATTCAGAGTCGTTGTTCATAGTCAAGCATTCAGAGCCATCATCTTTCCACAGTTTGGCGTTCAGAGCGTCATCATTCACAGTCAAGCATTCAAAGCCATTAGTCAGCCTGGTGTTTAGAGCCACATTCCTAGCATTTAGAGTTGCCATTATCTTTTAGTTTGGCGTTCAGAGCCACATTGCTAGCATTTAGAGTTGTCATTTTCTTTTAGTTTAGCATGCAGAGTCATCTTCTTCACTCTAGATGTTTAGAGCCTTAAGCTCACGACCCAGAGTCGTTCATTTCATCTATGACTCAAAGTCATTCTTTCCATTTAGAGCCTTGAGCTCACGACCCAAAGTCGTTCATTTCATCTATGACCCAAAATCATTCTTTCCATTTAAAGCCTTGAGCTCACGACCCAAAGTCGTTCATTTCATCTATGACCTAGAGTCATTATTTCCATTTAGAGCCTTGAGCTCACGACCTAGAGTCATTTTTCTCATTCATGACCCAAAGTCATTCTTTCTATTTAGAGCCTTGAGCTCACGACCTAGAGTCATTTTTCTTATTTAAGACCTAGAGTCTTTCCAGCCCTGAGCTGAGCCTTCATCATTTGGTCGCCCATGAGTGGTATGACCTGGAGTTTGCGTATCACATTCTCTTTCTAGCCGATCAGTCATAGAGCCTGAAGCTCATAGCCCTGAGCTGTTCACCTAGCCTTGAGCTATTCATTGTAACCCTGAGTTACTCATTGCATCATGACCTAGAGTCATTCATGGCATTCCAAGCCCTAAGCTCATGACCCGAAGTCGTTCCTATCCTTCACATCCTTAAGATGTTTCATTTTCATCATTTTAGCCACCTATGAGTGGCCTCAACCCGACACCACAAGCTGAAAAGCATCCTGATCGACTATCCATTTAGAGCCTTGAACTCACAACTCAGAGTTTTTTTTCTCATTCATGACCCAAAGTCATTCTTTCCATTTAGAGCCCTGAGCTCATGACCTAGAGTCGTTTTTTCTTGTTTATGACCCAGAGTCATTTTCCATTTAGAGCCTTGAGCTCGCGACCCAGAATTGTTCTTCTCATTTATGACCTAGAGTCATTCTTAGCATTCAGAGCCCTGAGCTCACGACTCAAAGTCATTCTTCTCATTTATGACCTAGAGTCATTCTTAGCATTTAGAGCCCTAAACTCACAACCCAGGGTCATTATTCTCATTTGTGACCTAGAGTCATTCTTAGCATTCAGAGCCCTAAGCTCATGACCTAGAGTCGTTCTTCTTATTCATGATCCAGAGTCATTCTTAGCATTCAGAGCCCTGAGCTCACGACCCAGAGTCGTTCTTCTTATTCATGGCCCAGAGTTATTCTTAGCATTTAGAGCCTTAAGCTCACGATCCAAATCCATTTTCACACTTTAGGCATTCAAAGCCATCTTTTCCAGTTTTAGGCATTCAAAGTCACTCCTTTAA
Organism: Vitis vinifera; assembly: GCF_030704535.1. Classification (NCBI taxonomy): domain Eukaryota; kingdom Viridiplantae; phylum Streptophyta; class Magnoliopsida; order Vitales; family Vitaceae; genus Vitis; species Vitis vinifera. Next base: position 16,291,421 of record NC_081814.1, read on the forward strand.
TCAGTTTTAGGCGTTCAAAACCACTCATTTCTTCCAGTTTAAGGCGTTTAGAGCCACTATATCTCCATAGTTTGGCGTTTAGAGCCATTGCTCACACTTAGACATTCAAAGCCATAGTTTAGTTGTTCAAAATTGTTCGTCTCAGTCTTGGCATTCAAAGCCACATTTCAGGCGTTCGAAGTTGTGATTTTCTAGAGTCTGTCATTCTCCATTATGTGTGACATGGCTCTTTAAGCTCGTAGCTTGTCTCTTGATTGTATTGTTTGACACCCTACACCCTATGTCCTCGTATGGTGCACGTATGGTTTTTCCCATTGTGCTCGTTCCTATGCTCTTTGGTGGTTTGACTATTTCTCTCGACTTCGATATCAATTTTCGAGTAACTTTTGGAGACTTTTTAGGGGTAGTGTGGATCCATAGTGTAACTTTAGGGGCACCTTAGGAGTTTCCATTCATGCCATTTCATTTTTGTAGGGTTTTAGAATCTTATTCTTGTTTTAGTTTAAGAGAACCCATGTCATACTAGGACAAATTTGGTGGTCTTTTTTGTTCTTTGACAAAGTTCACTTCGTTTCGTTTGTGTATACACTCACTTTACTCGTGAACTTTACCGAAGAGGGGCATATTTGTAGACTCCAAAATTTGTCCCAATTTTTTTTTTCATTAATTTTGAGCCTAATTTTTGTCAATAAATTTTAAATCCCGATTACATGTGTTTTTTTTTTGCCCACTCACTCTTTAATTCTTATTTTTTATTATTTTTTAAATTATTTTATTTTTATTTATATTTATTATTATTATTATTATTATTATGTTATATTATAGTATATTATATTTTATATTTTATTTTTATTTTCTTTCTCCTCTCTCCTTTCTCTTCGTCTACCTATTCTCAGCTACCCCCCATACTTCTCACGTCCAAAGGCTACCCATTTATACTCTTCATCATTTTTTTTCCTTTTTTATTTATTCTCCCCCATTCCCAAGGCAAGAATGGCTGACCCCCCATTCCTCTCTTCATTTTTTTCTTTTTTTGCTACTCTCCCTAGGACACACAGAAGAACGGCCAACGACCCTTCATTTCTTCTTCCCCATGCTTTTTCATTTTCTTCCTTTTCCCCAACAGCAGCCAACCGACCTCCTCATTCATCTCTTCATTTTTTTCCTAACTTTTCTCATACTCTTTCTTTCTCACATCACTCCCAGATGGTCGGACCCTTGAGATTTTTTTCTTCCTTTTTTTTTTTTTGGGTTTTTGTTCTCCCCGAACACCCACTGCCACTTTCCTCTCCTCACCGAGCACCCACACATGGCGGTGGTTGGCCCAATTTTTTTTGGCTTCCCATTTCTTTGGGTGGCCAACCCCCCATTTTTTTCCCTCATTTCCTCTCCATTCTTCCTTTTCTTTTTTCGTAACACAACCACCACCACATAGATTTCCACCCATTTTTTTGATAGTCGGTTATTATTATTATTATTATTATTATTATTCATTTTTCTTGATTTGATTTTAATAGTAATTGTTGTTTGTGAGATTTGAATAATTGAATTAATATGAAATTTGAGATAATTTATTGTTGGTGAATTAATTTAGAATTGGTTAATTTGAGTTAGATAAATTGATAATTTATATGATTGTACTCATTTTAATTATTTTATTTGGATATGATATAATATTTTGGTATATTTTGGATGTGGGTTTGCATATGAAATTGGGTTGATTTTGGTTGTGGATTTAGGTTTGCATATTAAATTGAGTTTAGATTATGAGATATTAAATTTAGGCCTAGTAGAATTTATTTTAATTTATCCAATTTTAAGTTTGGTTGATTGTACTTGTATTTTTGGTTATTAATTTGGATGTTTTGGGCTAAGACCTATAATAATTTTGGCTCATTTTAATTGGTGAAATTTATGGGATTAATTTGAAATTTGAATTTGAGTTTAAATATTTGTTTGGGATTTTGTACATCTTTGGATATTTACATTTGTGCTATTTTTGTTTTTGCATGGGCCAATTCTGCAATCTTGTTGGCTGAATATGAATTTATGACTCGTGGAGCACGAAATTTCATAGGAGAAAGTGAGACTCGAAAAGTTGTAGGAAGACATTGAGCTTATTATAAGTTTATTTTGGTACATATTTTATTTTTCACTTTTATTTGGTTTTATTTTTATTAATTCTTGTAAATGTTCGTTTGTATATATTTATTGAGTGTGTACAAAATTGAACATTGAACAAACTAAAAATTTTGTTTAAATGAAAGGAAGAATTCAGTAAATATGTTTTAATAAAACAATAATTTTAAAATATTTTTTTTAATAAAAGAAAGTTTTTTTATTTATAAAAATTTAGAAAAATGAACTTAGAAAAATTCAAAAGAATTGTTTTTCGTAGAATTTGAAAAATCGTTTTTAATAAAATTGTCCAAAAATTTCTTTGTTTAATAAAAATTATCCAAAAATTGTTTTGTAAATAAAGTTGTCCCAAAAATTAATTCTTAATAAAATTGTCCAAAAAAATATTCTTTTAAATGGATTTTTTTTTTCTTAATTAAAATGGGATTAAAAATATTTTTTAGAAATAGAGGATTTAATTTTTTTTCTTTTTAATTAAAATTTCTTTTGCAAATAAAGTTATGTCTTTTTAAATCATTTGTATAAATCACTTTTTTTTTTAAAATGAAAATGAATCAAAATACTTTTGTAAATAAAATTGTAAAATATCATTATTTTATAGTAAAAGTAAGTAAAAATAATTTTTGTGCCCAAATATGTTATTTATTTTTTATTATTTTATTAAGTTTCAGGTCTTTTTCTTTCTTTACATCTTTAAGTTTTAGGGTATTATGTATTTTAAGTCTCATAGAAGTAGTTGAGGGGTGGAAGAGTTGGTTGTAGTTAAGGCTTGTTTGGCCGAAAAAATAAGAGATGGTTTTGAGGCTTATGTTGTTTTTGTTAAGGTGAGAGAGCTAAGTCATGTGAGAAGGGAGTTTTCTAGAGTCTTCTAGAGGTGGTATAAAATCTAAGAAACCAACTCTATTAGGGAGTTAACAATTTTTGGGCTATTCGAGATCTCCGTGGAGAGAGAGTAGAGAGAGAAAAGAGGGAGAGAGTAATCGGGTTAGCTGTGAGTTCTTTTTTCTCTATTTTTGGGTGAGGAAAGCTTGAGAGAAAACAGAGAAAAAGTGAGTGAGATCTGAAGGTTGTCACACATTTTCTGGTTTTTGAGAGAAAAGCTGGAAATAGAGAAAGTCTTGAAGACACGGGAGAGAAGAAGCTAAGTTCGTGAAGAAGATAGTAAGAGATCTTAGGGTAAGAGCTTAGAGAGAGATCAGTCTTCACTATAGGCTCAAAACTATTTTTTGGATAATTTGTTTATGGGGAAAGATTGTTGAATCACGTTTGATTTTATAAGTTTATATGCATTGGATTGTCGTAACTTCCTTTGATTAATTCTGTGTTCATACATCTTTGATCTATACTAATTTAAATGTTTTTGAAAAATTAATCTCCTATTGAAAAAACTGCTTTATTACATATCAGTTTTGATTTCTGAAAAAACTATGATTGTGATATTCTTTTTAGAATCTTTGTTAATTTACATTTGTGTCAATATATTGGATTTAGATATCTAGATTCTGTCATTGTATATTAATTTAGGATACTAGAATTGAAAATATAGGTAATCTTCATTGTTTGGTGTTCATCTAGAAGTTGAGTGTTTTTAATTAAAGACCCAAAGTCTCATTCCTATTGTGTTAAATCAATGTAATCCCTTTATAAATCAAGATTTATCTTAATTGTTTGATAGTGACTAAATTTTGTTTTTTTTTTTTTAAATGACTTGTATAGTTATTGTTTTGCCCATTAGTATTTTTTGTAATTAATTTCGAGTGACATTGAGAGATTTTTGGGTAAATAGTTGAATATATGAGGAATAAATGAATGAATTATGATTTTTGGATATAAAGATAGATGAAGAAAATGTTGAGGAAAGTTAGAACAATAAGATATTATAATTTAAATAGGAAAAAGGAAATAATCAACATAGTTTTGGTTAATTGATAATATAATATATCAAACTAATATTTCAAATGCAAGTGATTGTAGACAATTGATTTATATAATCAATAAATTACCATTTTATAAAGACAAAGGGTTTATTACACTTTACCCCCCAACCTAAGCATGTTTTGCACATTGCTCCCTCGAGTTCAAAATTGAGCAATGTACCCTCCATCATTTATAATTTCATGCAATATGCATTTCTTTTAGAGACAATGTTATTTGTTTGAATGGAAAGACATGTGTTCTCTATGTGATTGAGGGCAAAAATGTCTTTTCAAGTGAGGGCAAAAGAATGGAGAAAAATCAGTGGAGAAGCGATTGATCAAGAAAAACAAGGAAAAGGCTTCTATGCTCGTCTTCTCCATGGAACGAACAAACCCCAAAAACCAAATTCTTGATAATCAAACAAACCCCATGTACTTGTATAGAGGATCTTTCAAAGAGCTTCAAGCTATAAACCAAATGATCCAAAACCCACCTTAAGTCTCCAAAGAAGCAGCTACTTGGAAGCTCCAAAGTGAAGAATTATAACACTCTAAAAATTTTCCCAAAAAATGCTCAAATAGCCCATTAGATTTTGAGGGAAAATGGGTAGAGAGTAACAAGTTGAGGTACTTAAAAAAGGCCAACAACCATCCAATTTCAGCTCAAAATCTTCATAAGAAATATATAAAGAATCATTTTGAGATTGATTCTTTTATTTTTTCTTTCAATAAAAAATAGTCTATTTCCAAACAAATCTACTCCGATGTAGAAGTTGAATCTCCAAATCTACACCCAAAAAACCAAAGCAAATAAAAAGAAAAAGAAAATTGGTTGCATACACTAACATTCCACCACATCCCCTTATCAACAACAAAAATTTATATATGTGTAACTTTCAACGATCGCTTTGAGGAATTATGTGGGATTATAAGGCTGGAGAAATTATTTAGGGATTTTACAAATTTTCACCTCCATGGACAAGGAGAAATTATTTGGGGTTTCAACAATAGCTTTGTGGGATTCGCAATCTAGGGCTTTGAAAAAAGGAAGGAAGAATGGGGTTGAGAAAAACAATTTGAGGATTTGAGAGGGAGACAACACATTGGGGATTTTACAAATTTCCACCTCACAAACAAGGAAAAATTATCTAAGGTTTCAGTAGTAGCTTTCTAGGATTTGTAGTTTAGGGTTTTGAAGGAAGGAAAGACAAACGGGGTGGGGAAAAAGCGGGCTACAATTTGGGGATTTGAGAGGGAGATTGCAGATTGGGGATTTTTAGGAAAAAAAAAACATTTTTGCTCTTAATCACACGGAGAGCATGTGCCTTTCTGTCTAGAAAACTAACGCCGTCTAAAAAAAATGCACATTGCATGCAATTATAAAAGATAGAGGGTACATTGCTCAATTTTAAACTTGAGGGGACAATGTGCAAAACACGCTATAAGTTGACAGGGTAAAGTGTAATAAACCCAAAGGCAAGTGAAATGACAAAATATCAGTGTAATTTTTTTTATCCAAATAATTTAAATTTATTGAATTCTATTTACTTCAAAATCAGATTGAAAAAAAAAAATATAAACTCTGTTTTATTGAAGGCTAAGGGTCTTGAAATGATACTCATTATTTTTGAAAACCCTGATCCCTTTTACTTTATGGTGCATAAAATATTTCTTCCACTTTTGTTTTCTTAAATCAATGAATTTTAAAATGATATTTTACACATATCAAATAATATGTTGTTTTAAGAACTAGTTTTGAACCATTTTATAATTATTTAGTTTTTTATTTAAAATAATTTAGTTCCTTTAGGTTGTTAAACTTCTATTCTTTAAAAAAATGGATGCTACCAAATTTCGGTAAACATATTTGAAAAGCGTTTTAAAATTGATGCATGAATTAAATTTCATAGCTCTAATTAATGGAGATTTATGGGTAAATCCATGGAAATTTAAATGGCACCTAATAGTCCCAATATATCAAATGAATTTTAAAATGAATTATGGATTCTCTTTATATAAATTCTGATCTATTTAATTAATGAATTCTTAAAACTAAAGTTTAAACCATTTAGGGAATACTTAAACTTTTCATAGTATTAGGAGTCATTTAGTTAAGATGCAATGTCAGATTAATCAAATTAAAACAATTCAGAGCTATGTTATGATTTCTGTATAATTCTAAATTTGATCATCATTTTTTTTAGCATATTCAATCCATTATTGATGTGCATGTGACCAGTTAAATATAAGTTTCTCTTGTAAAGTCAATATTATTGTATTTTATGAATTGAATATCACTTTTGGAGAAAACGCTATGCTTGCTAAACCAGGTACACAAACCTTTTCCTCATTTTTTATTTAAATTAAAGCTTATGATTAAACATTGTTTGCTATTGTTTGATTGTTATGTTGAAATTGTATGACATTAAATTTGAATTGTTATGGAATATATGATGCTTATAAGGCAATGGGATGCTATTATTTGTTATTTGACTTTTATGTTTTCTGGAAGCACCTGGAATGCAAATTAGGTACGCCTTTCTTGATTAAATTGATGAATTGTGTTAATGCGTTTATTTAATTCATAGTATCCATGAATTAATCAGTTAATCCTCACAATTATCTCAACTTACTTAGTAGAGACCTAGCTTTTAGGGCTTAGAGGGTTGCTACGGTTCTTCTTCATGTCTTCCCAATAAAGTAACCTGACCCTTGGACCCAGCTTGGTTTTCGCAGACTTGCCTTTTTTTTTAGGAGTTATACTTAGGGTTTTTATTTCTTATTTTGTTTTCTCTTTAAAAAATAAAATGAAAATAAATGACGATTTGAATATATATAAAATTAGTTTTTTCACAAACAAAAAATGAGTCTCACCATTGAGTGGGAAATAATGTGAAAATGTGGGATCACATTTGCATTTGTCTTTGGATCGAGATAATAATCTAGATAAGGCTATGATCCTTCCAGTGAGCTCTTATACTTATTTTTTTGTTCATGGGGGGTCTCACGTTCAAAACAACATTGATATGATTTGAGTTGATTCAATGCCTCATTTGGTTACTAAGTACCCTAAGAACTTCTCACTTGTTATGCCAAAGGTGCATTTATTGGGATTCAGTTTTACTTGGTAGTTGTGGAGTATATTGAAGATTTCTTCAAGGTGTTGCCAATGTGATTCAACATCTTTGCTATTAACTACTAGGTCATCTACATACACGTTAATATGTTTTCCTATTAGATCTTTGAATATCTTAGTCATGAGTCATTGGAATGTAGTTCCAACATTCTTCAACTCGAATGGCATCATGCGGTAGCAGTAACTTCTCTTTTCAGTGATAAAAATTGTTTTTTCTTTGTCTTTCGAAGACATGGGGATTTTGTGCTTACTATAGGTATCTAGAATGGAAAGCACCTCATGTTCAACAATTTAGTCTATAAGTTGATCAATTTTAGATAAAAGAAAATTATCTTTTGTCCATGTCTTATTAAGGTCTTTATAGTCGAAGCACATTATCCATTTTCCATTTTTTTTGGCACTACTACAACAATATTAAGTCAAGTTAGGTATCTTATTTCTCAAATGAAACTAGTCGAGAGTACTTTTTCTATCTCTTGTTGTATGACTTGATTTTTGAAGCCTCCTATGCATAGATAAAATCGATCACTGACATTTGGTTAATGGCTAAATAGCTTAAGGTTAACACTTGTTATATCCTGAGGTTGCCAAGCAGATATGTCAATGTTATTTTTTAGATACTAATGGAACTTTTTCTATAGGTCATTGCTAATGATAGTTCCTAAGTTAGTTTCTTTCACCCTTTAGTCATCAATAGTGATTTGTTGAGTAGGCTTTTCCGAGGTAGGTGGTTTTCACTTCGGTTAGTCTAAAAGACCTTTCTATAATTGCTATTTGGGGGATTTTTGGCAGCCCCTCTAAGGGAACAAATCTTGAGCAACAATTTGCATAACCCATTGGTGGCATTGTCAAGCCATTAGCTAGTCCCCAATGATCTCCATTACTCATTTTATGATAGAAATCTTGATCTTTTTGTGGTAAGTAGAAGTTATTGTGCTCATTGCATGTATTTAGGGTCGTCATAGAATAACATTATAAGGAGATAAAGATTTCTCCACCAAGAAATGTGTTTTGGCATGGATAGGACCAATCTTCCCTTCCAAGTCGAGCTTTTCGAGGGCACAATAAGCTTTTCCATTGAAACATACTAGAAAAGCTTAAGTTTGGGTGATTGTCTCCCATAGTTGTCTTATTTTCTAATAATAGTCATTGAATAAGATATTACTTGAGCTTTTTATGTCAACCAATATCCTGAAAACCTTATATAATCTGAATTGAAGATTCACAACTAGGAGGTCGTTATGTGGTATGGAGACATGTGATAAGTCTTTATCTAAAAAACCAACAATTGCTATAGCATGGCTGATGTGCTTTGCCCGGGCCACTTTTAGTTGTGTAACTTCTTTCCCAAGTTTGTGCCAATAGTTGACAACTTATTCACTCAAACATTAATTGAACTTCTCTTTTCCTTTATTAAGTGAGCAAATACTAATTACATAAATGATTGACATCGAAGCTTCAATTGCAGGGTTAGGTTGCTATTTTGGGCTTAACCTGATCCTCAAGGAAAAGTTCCTCTTTTTTTAGGTACTGTAATAAATCCCCAATGCTCACCAAGTTTTCTAGGTAACTTTAGAGAGCTTTATAATGGTTTGTTGAGTGTTGGTGAGTTTGGTGATAATGACTATACTTTATCTTGTCTTAAGAAGCAAATGTGGCAATGGGGAGAAAAGGCTAATGGAATGAAGACTTGTCTTTGATTTTCCCCATCACTTGTCATGATGAGATGATGAACTCAACCCGGATTGGAGTTGAGCCCTCAACCTGAGATTGTTTTAAGTTCGAGGATAAGTATTTTCTATTTTGATCTAACTAGACCTTGGTCTTCTTGATTTATGCCACATTTTGCTTATTGTCAATAATCTCTAACCTTTTTTCCATATTGACATACTTGTTGGCTTTAATAAATAATTCTTCCATTTAAATAAGGTTGTTTTTGGTGAGCTACTTGAATAATGGGTTTCCCAGGGGCAAAGCTTTTCAAAAGGCTACTACCGTAGCTTTTTTTATCATTGCTTTCCACCTGTACCATCTTTGTCATGAATTGATGAACAAATTTTTTCAATGTCACTCTTAGTGTTTGCCTTATGTTGAAAAGACAATCCACATTTTTTTTGGGTTGGGAATTACAAGCATATTGCTTTAGGAACAACTCACAAAGTTAGGTGAAGTTATGGAATATGAGAAGAAGATTTATAAAACCTTAAAGTCTAGCAGGAAAAACTCAACAAGTAGTCCATTTCAATTGTCAACGTAAGGCCATAAGCTTCCGATAATGGTAGAGATGTTGAACTGGATCTCTAGTACAATTGTACAAGTTAAATCCCGACGCCCCATAATGGGTAGACAGTTCTTCTTGAAGTAAGTGAGATGAAATTGGTGAAGTGTGCACTTTGTTCCATTCTCTTGGTTTTTTCACAATTGAGTCAACTTGTAACTTTAATCATAGTACCTTAGCTTGGTTTGACACCAAGTTTGACTATTGGTTAATCTAGCACTTCGAGGCTACTCAACGATAGGCTCATGATGCTTAGTTATGTTATTCTCCAAAAATTCTTCACTAAGCATAGGAGTACCGTGAGTAAGGGTCCACGGTGTTTGGGTTTCTTGACATGCCATCCTTTTGAGAAGTTTTGTTTGATAAAGGACCATGTGCTTCATCTAATGCAGATATTCTTTTTGTCATTGTTTTATCCGGTGGCGTATTTGTGATAGTTGATTCTTGATCACAGTTTATTCTACTCTTTCTCTTTCTGCTTCACTTGATTGTACTTTTCTAAGCTCCATGGCTTTTGATCATTTTTAAGCTTCAAAGAGGAAACATTTCTCATAGACAACGTCATTGAATAGGTAAAAAAAAACCTTTTACTTCTATTGAAAAATAGGAATTTCCCTTCTCCTTTTAGAGGTTGAATATCTCTTTTATAGCTACTTCCCACATTACTAGAGTTCATTTTGTAGGCTTTTCTCTACTCTAGGCTTGCTACTCTTAGTTTTTGGCGGTTTCACTCTATTTTTTTCAAACCAAGTTATTAGGTTGAGTAAGATTACTTGTTGTTGGGAGGGTGGTGCCTGTGACTACCCCAGGTGAAGGTTGTTTGCTTTTATGCACCTCCACTTTTATTATCTTACTTAAGCATATAGGATTCAATTTTTATAAAAGATCATTTAACATATAGGGATGAAATTTGGGTGAATCAGGTCAAATTTGATACAAGATCTCTACCAAGAGGTGCTCAATCCACATTTGATACTATCTCAATATTTTAAGATTAGATTAGACTTGAGTTAGTCGAATTATATTCAAGTTGATCAAATTGTATAAGTTAAATTTAAGTTGGGTTAAGCTAATTCTACTTGGAGGTACCACAACCTATCTAACCTTAAACGACTCACCTATTTGGTATGAATTGAAAATGAGGTCAGACCTCTTTCCATACTTGACGACGGGGTGAGTTTCAAGGCACACCTTAAATGCTTCGATTTGGCTTACACTCAAAGGTCAAAATTAGGCTACAAAAGACTGAAATTACTTGAAGATACCAACCAAGCATAACTCTTACCTCACATATAAATACCTAGCTACGTAAATGAGAAATAAGGTTAACAACATCTTCATTGGCCCCGTCTATTTTACTCTATTGCAAAGATTATTTTCTCAGTACAAACAAGAAGCCATGAAGCTAGTAATGAAAATGTTTAGGATCTGTCTCCATTGGAGGGTGAACTCAACGAGCATTCAGTTGTGAAAAATCAACTCTCTTAATTACGACACCAGCTAGAGCATCAACAACGCGAACCTTAATATCAGATGGAGGACATCATTGCTTGCTAGAAGGACCTCATGCAGTAGCTCCAACATAACTTGGCTAGTTTTCATCGTCTGATTAGGCACACATCACCCCTACAAGAGAGCGTAACCAGTCACATGCACGAGAACTTGACTACCCGAGCACCTAGTGAAAGATCAAGTCAATATATGAGACACAAACCTAGAGGTTTAGAAAAAAAATATGAGAAGTTGAAAACGGAGATAAAACAAATCAAGTTGCAAGCTAGTTCCTCGAAAAACGTGACCCGCAATTGGAAAACTATGCTCACTACCCCTCTTTCATTATAGTTGCTATAGGAGGAGATCCTAACTCATTCGCACCACCAAAGTTTAACCTTTGTAATGGAACGGGAGATCCAATCAAGCACATTTATTATTTTCGACAGTTAATAGCCAACCTTCAAGGGCCTACCTTGACATGGTACCATCAATTGCCTCCACACTCCATCTCCAGCTTCACCCAACTATTTAAATTGTTCATGCAGTAGTATGCATGTAACACGCGGGCCCAAAGAAGTGTTGATCATTTGTTCAATTTGATGCAAAGGACAAAAGAACCTCTCCGAAAATTTGTACATCAGTTCCTAAGTGAGATGGAGCAAGTGGATGAAGGCGATTAGAAAACCACAATTGCTGGATTTAGAAAGACAATCTTGCTTTATAGTCATTTGCTAAGGTTTTTAGCATAAAGTGGCTTGAGCACAATGGAAGAGCTCGTTGACAAAGCTAACTATTACACCAACATGGAGGAGGAGTTCGACTTGCCTGATCTCAAGAGAAAAATCTCTTAGGTGGACCAAACCCAAGAATGGAATAGTAGAGTTAAAAAGAAAAGTGGAAGCCATAAAAGGACAACCAACAATTATGCTGTAACAAGAGTCCCACGCATCGAGTTCACCATTTTGCCTCAAGAGTTTCTGCTTAAGTTTAAAGATGACCCTAACTTCAAATGGCTTCCTGCCTCGAAAAAGTCATTTGAGAATCAAGACAAGTCAAACTATTGCTAATATCACCGAAAGCATGGGCACCAAACTAATCAATGCAAGGCTTTGAAGTAGTATTTGGAGAACTTAGCCTAGCAGAGGGACCTTTAGCAATACGTTAAATTGACCAAACTGATTGCCAACTCTTCAGTAGATCACACACTTAAAGACACAGAGGAACTACATGAGCCGAAAAAGAGATCGACCTCCATCATACATGTCACTATTGCACACCCAGCAAGTAGGTCAACCATTCGAATAGAATGACGACAAAATCAACGGACTCTTGGATATTGGTAGCAAGCTTGAGCGCTCTAGTGCACCAGTATTTCAAGTTGCCACACTAGGAGCCCTATTGCGATAAATTTTACACTTGAAGAACTCCAACACGTCATCCTACCGCATAACGACCCTTTGGTAGCCACCTTACACATCGGAGTCTACCAGGTTCAGAGGATACTAGTTGACACTGGCAGCTTAACTAATATACTGTTTTATGAATGTTTCCAATGGATGGGACAAGAGTATTAAAAGTTGGAGCCATCATTAACAATTTTGGTTGGCTTTAATGACAAGATTACCCATGCAGCAGGACAGCTAACCTTGGAGGCGATGGATAAAACGATGCGAACGTAAACATTTATTTTGGTAGAAACTTCGACCTCACCATATAACGCCATCCTAGGATGGCCATGGATACAGTTGATAGCTGCAATCACGCTATAGAGAGCCTCTCTCTCATCGCCTTTAACATCTGCCTTACCACCAAAAGATCAAAATCCTGACCACTAGAAAAATCATCCAAATTGAAGGTGAGCAGCTTGTCACTCGACATTGTAAGTTGTCGGTCATGAGCAATGTGACTAAAGAAGATAAGGCACCCGCTACGCAGGTGCAACCCGCCACCACAAAAAAATAACAATTAAGAATGTGTCTCCTACCTAAGCCCAAAGAAATACAAAAAATGTAGGAGATGGTAAAGCCTACTCGAGAGATGATGGTTGGAATTCATAAAGATCAAGCAGTCAGTTTAGGTAGTAACATTGACCAAGTGGTGCAACACCAAATGGAGAAATGCTTGTAGTAGCATAGAGGCGTTTTTTCGTGGAATCCATAGGACTTACCTGGAATAGATCCAAAAATATTTTTGCACTACTTGAACATTCTACCACATTTTCCTCTGGTATAGCAAAGGCAACGACACTTCCCACCTTTCAGAAACCATATTATAAGGGAAAAGTTGGACAAAATCCTCATCGCAAAGTTCATACGCGAGGTTCAATACCCCACCTAGTGTTGTGATAGTGCCCAAGAAAAATGGGAAATGGAGGATGTGTATAGATTATATTGACCTAAACAAAGTTTGTCTCAAAGATAGCTTTCCGTTACCTCAGATCGATCAACTAGTAGATTCGGTATTAGGGCATGAGGTGTTGCCATTTCTAGATGCCTATAGCGGGTATAACCAAATCCTAATGCACCCGAGACGTCGAAAAAACTGCGTTTATCACTTTGCATTGGATGTACTATTATAAGGTGATGTCTTTTGGGCTCAAAAATACAGAAGTCACTTTTCAACAGATAATGATGTGAGTCTTTGAAAAACAAATTAGACACCAAGTTGAGATTTATGCAGATGACCTTTTAGTGAAAAGCAAAGTGGAGAGCCATAATATGCAACACTTAGCACCTGTATTCGCTATCCTACAACAATATGACATAAAGTGGTAACTAGTATAAAATTCTTTGACCACTATTTCACTTGGAAGGGTATTGAGGCAAACCCTGACTAGATCCAGACGATACAAAGCATGAAAGCCCTAACCACACAGAAAGAGGTACAAGAGTTGATTGAAAGACTAACATCATTGTCACGCTCCATTTCACGCTCTATCGATTGATGTGAGCCTATCTTTACTTTGTTGAAAAAGAAAAAGAACCTATAATGGGACCAAAACTGCAACTAGGCATTTGAGTAGTTAAAGGCTCACTTAATACAACCACTGATTTTAATTGGACTAGAGACGAGTAAGGTCCTTTACGTATATCTGGCTATTTCTAATCAAGTTGTGTGCGTGACGTTATTTCGAAAAGTAGAGCGCGATGAAAAACCAATGTACTACATAAGTAAAGCTCTATATGAAGCAAAACAGTGATACCAATCCCTGAAACAACTTGTCCTCACCCTCATGATAATTGCACGCAAGCTTAGGCCTTATTTTTAGGCTCATCCCATTGTCGTTCTTACCTCTTATCCAATTAAGAGTTTACTTCATAAGCTTGAACTTTCTAGACGGATGTTGCGGTGGTCAATGGAGCTAAGTGAGTATGACATCAATTGTAGACCTCATCCAATGCTTAAGGGGTAGGTTGTTGTAGATTTCATTATCGATTTCATAGAGGGAATTCAAGAAGACCATAAAGTGAACGAGGGTCAATGCTTGATCCAAAGGCTTGAAGTTTGGTCTCTTTATGTTGATAAAGCTTCGAGTGAATAGGGGTCGGGAATTAGAATGCGCCTAGAAGCACCATTTGGCTATATCGACAAGAGTATGACCTTGGGCTTTGAAGCCTCTAATAATGAAGTTGAGTAAGAGGTTGTTCTTTATGGGCTAGAGATAACTCACCATCTCAGCACCTAGAAGGTTAGGGTATACTCTACTTTGATTCAAAATTGGTGGTGTGCCATATCTTGTCATAGTAAGAAGCCAAAGATGAGCACATGACAGTGTACCTTGATCAAATAAAAAATATTATTTAGAAGTTTGACGAATTCCGTATTGAGTAGTCCCTAGGGAACTCAACACAACCACTGACCTGCTAGCTAACCTGGCCATATACCATGGGGCCGAAGAACTAAGAACCGTCCACTTGGAATTCTAGGATCGACCTAGCATCCCAGCACATGGCGTGAGTGTAAGTGCTATTGGTCAGTCTCACGATGAGGATTAGAGGCAACCTTTTATCAAATACTTGAAGCATGGAAAATTCCCAAGTGACAAAAGAGAAGCTCGTCGATTGTGCATTCGAGTTGCCCTGTATACTCTCATTGATAGATCATTGTACAAGAGATCAACTCTGGGACTTTACCTAAAATGTTTATCCCATCTAGAATCGCTATGAGACCTTACCTAAAATGTTTACCCTAGCTAGAATCACAATATGTTATGGTTGAGATATACTAAGGCCAATGTGAAATGCACCATGGAAAACGGAGTCTAGCTCACCGTGCCATCAGTCTGGGTTATAATTGGCTCTACATACAACAAGATGTTGCTTAATTTGTCCAAAAGTACGAGAAGTGCTAGAGGTATACCCCTCAACGACACCTTTCACCTGACATTTATCATCTAACCACCATGACGTGGCCTTTCACGCACTAAGGGTTGGACTTGGTAAGACCCTTACCAATCTCACCAGCTCAAAGACGTTAAATGTTGGTGGCCATTAACTACTTTACCAAATGGATTGAGGTGCTGCTAGCTCAAATCATTGGACAAAGCAATTGAAATTTTCTATGGAAAAACATTATTTGTCATTTCAGCATTGTAAGGGAAATTACTTCTGATAATGAGATGCAATTTGAATCTAAGGAAGTGAGAAACTATGTCAGGAATTAAAGATGGAGCACCATTTCTCCACCCTGGCTTACCCGTGAGGCAATGGACAAGCTAAAGCTAGCAACAAAGTGCTCATCATAGCACTTAAAAATCAACTAGAAACCTCAAAAGCAAAATGGGTGGATGAACTTTCTGCAGTCTTGTGGGCTTATCGAACCACCCCACACTCTACAACCAAGGAAACTCCGTTCTCCATTACTTATGGAGCTGAAACAGTGGTACCAATATAAATTGGAGAACCTTCCCTAATAATGCAAGCCTATGATGACAAACTATGACAACCTCAAATGACTTTCTGGAAAAAAAAAGAAGAGAAATGGTGATGATAGAAATGACATCCTACCAACAACACTTGGCTTGCGCCTACAATTTAAAGGTAATACATGGTACGATCAACATGGGAGACCTAGTATTGCGAGCCGTGTCGGACCTAGGAAAAACGTCCACTGATAGGGAATTTGCACTTACTTGGAAAAGGCCATATAGAGTATCTAAAATCTCTTCTGCAGGAGCTTGCCAATTGGATCGACCAAATGACACCACCCTACCTAGATCATAGAACTAGATGCACCTTAAAAGGTACTACGTCCACACTTAGTAATCTGTTTAAATCCTTTTGGACATATTTTTTGAAAAACATTGTGCCTATTTAAATAAATTCAGTATTTGACTTGTTTGTGTGCACAAGCCTATTGGAGAAATTCATGAGGTAGGAAAATTTTGGGCATTTACCCTCTAACAAAGGTTGTTCAATTAGCGTAAAATCTAAGCCCCATTACCAGAAGATGACCCAATAACCACTCAACTGGCCTGGGATTGGCTAGTTTTAATTACTGGAGTCGCGACTGGTCTTGCTTGTCAAGACCCAAAGTGATCCCCCAATAGGGTCCTTAGCCTCTCCATGAGGTTAGGTCATAATCCGACCACCCCCTCTGGCCAAGGAAGTAGGCTTTCCAGCTTGTAGCACAACACACCTTTCCTATGCATTCACAATTCCACATTTAGTTGTGACACACTCGATAAAGCCTAATACACATTAAAATGACTAACTCACACAAAATTCGTAGCAAAATAAGCCTAACTATTGGCATAACAAATCAAAGGCATCATCATTTAGTACTTTGTGGATAGTGCGACAAAATTAAAAGGGCTAATGATGACACTAAATACAAAATGCAGTCATCAAGGCTAATAGTTTCAACAATAAAAGCCTCATGGGCACAATATACTAAAGTCATATAAACAAAACGACTCATCATGACGGGTTGAAGATAAAATGTAACATAAAAGTGGGAATTACACGACTCAAGGTGATGCCCGAGTTGAGGACCCTACACTAGTAGATAAATCACCTTTTAGAGATTTCAGCGGGAACTTGGATTCTTTGGATGAGATGCTAATGTCAATTTCTAGGACTCCCCACGACTTGATGAAGATGGTTTGTCTGATGGGAGTATAGGAGGGGTAGCATCAACGGTCGGAATCTTTGCTCTTGAGCTAGGAAACCTTTCCTCTATGCTGGTCAAGACATCAACTTTAACTCTACTTTGGCTTTCGACATGGAGACCCATAGTTAGAGTGAGCTCCTACCACAAGAAATGGTAAATTGAATCAAAGCTCCTCAACCAAAAAAGAAAAATAAATTAAACTCCAACAAAAGCACACCTCAAAGTCGAATTTGGTCAGCCCTCTGTAGCCCCAAGTGACAAATCATCCACTAAAAACTACTCAGAGGCACCCTTAGATTTACTCACAGACCTAAACTTGGGAGGGCCGAAAGATTCAATGCCCAATTTCAGGTAGGCCTCACTCCAGCCTAGCACATAGCCTTCATTTTTGTTTTTTCTCATCTAAAGCCAAAAGATCGTGGGTTAATTGCTGAAATACTTTCTCACAAAGCTCGTCCTTCTCTTTAGTCCAATTTTTCTACAAGCACAAAAGATTATTCTCACATTGCATCTTCGCACATCGTATATATTCCAAAAGATTCCCTAGTTCTTCCTTAATTTTTGATAAAGAAGATAATTGGGACTCCAGATCAGCTATGCATTCTTGTGGTTGGGAAACTTCATGCTAGAAATAAGACACGTTGTCATGCTCTAATTCTAGTTTAGCAGGAAGTTGAGAGACCTTGCCTGTCACCTTAGCTAATTCAGTTGACAAATTCTTCACTTGATTCTTTAAGTCTAGGGGATCAAAGTGGGAAAAAGTAAGGCGACGACACGTCTAAATTAAACTGCAAAGCTTGTAAAAAGAGAAAAAGATGAGACTACACACCAACCTAGAAGCAATAGTAGAGAAATTCAAAAGAGATAGAAATACTAACATGCACCTGATAGCATAAACCAATGAACTTATCCATCGCCGTTAGGTTTGAAAGATCGAACAAGAACTTCATGTTCCCCACGACCATCGTGCGCCTTGTGGCTCAATAGTTGGAATCAAATCATCACCCATAGTGATGGCAACCCAATTTTTGGACTTCTTTGAGTCTAACCTAGCAAGGAAAGAAGAAAATGGAGAATCTTTTTGCAAAAATGAGTACTTGCTAATAGAGGTCAAGCTTAGCTTAACCCTTCTAACCAGTGGGCCCTCACATTTTCCAAAATCCTTTGGAAAGTCAACACCCTCAGTCATATTAGATGAAAGAGATGATGAAAATAGAGGGAAAAAAAGAGAGATGATAGGAAAATATGATATTATTTATCTCGGTTATCTTCTACAATAACAGAGCAGACATTATATACAAGCAAAAGATACACATCCTAACCAACTGTACACATGGAGCTACAAGACTAGTGAGAAAAGAATATCCTAACTAATTACATATTTAGGCTTAACATCCTCGCTCAAGCTCATTGGTCTAGAGAAAACATTGAGTTTGGAACGTAGAGTGATGAAACTTTGGGTGGAAAGAGGTTTGGTAATGCAATCAGCAAGTTGATCATCAGAAGGTGTGAATTGGACAGAGAGAGCGTTGAAGAAGACGTTCCCGGACAAAATGGTAGTCGATTTCCACATGTTTGGTTCGGGCATGCAAAATAGGATTGGTAGCTAAGTATGTTGCACTGATATTGTCATAGAGAATGACGGGAGGTCGAGTGGGAGTAATGGAAAGTTCACGAAGAAGAAATTTAGTCCAAGCAATTTCAATAACCCCATTTACTGCCCCTTGGTACTATGATTCGGTGATGGACCGGGATACCATTTTTTGTTTGGAAGATGACCAAGAAACCATATTGGAGCCAAAAAGAGGCAATAGCCACTGGTGCTACACCTATCATTGGAGTAGGAGGCCCAATCAGCATCTGTACAGCAAGTGATGTTGAAGTCAAAGGAAGGCTGTAGGAAGATACCAAAATGAGATGTGCCCTTTAAGTACCGAAGAATACGTTTAATAGCCTGCCAGTGAACATCAGAGGGATGGTGCATGAATTGACACACTTTATTTATTGCAAAAGCTATATCTGGGCGTATCATTGTACAATATAGAAGGGCATCAACAAAACTTCGATAATTTGAACCATTTTCAAGAGCCACACCATCATGAAGAGAGAAATTTGTGTTGGAGCACATAGGAGTGGGACATGGCTTAACATCCAACATAGCAGCCCGAGTAAGGAGATCAATGACATACTTTGCTTGGCTGAGGTGAATACCAATAGGGTGCGATGAACCTCCAAGCCTAGAAAATAGTGTAGAGGACTAAGATCCTTTAAAGAAAACTGATGATGCAACTATTGGATAAGGTGAGTAACTTGAGTAGAGTGGCTCCCGGTGACGATTATATCATCCACATAGACAAAAATAAGAAGTAACCCATGAGAAAAATGACAAATAAATAAGGAAGAGTCATTCTTAGAAGTAAAAATCCCAAGCGTAGCAGAGAAGTATTGAGCTTAGTATACCAAACCCGAGGTGACTGTTTAAGGTCGTAGAGATTTATCCAACTTGCAGACATGAGTAGGATAGAGAGGATCAACAAATCCAAGCGGTTGTTCCATGAAAATGACTTTAGCCAAGTCGCCATGTAAAAAGACATTATGAATATCCAGCTGTCTAATACACCAATTTTGTGAAAGAGCAAGACTGAGTATAATGCGGATAGTAGGAGGCTTGACAACAGGGTTGAATGTTTCGAAATAGTCAATACCTTTAGTTTGATGATAACCCTTAGCTACTAAGCGAGCCTTGTCTTTCTCAATTTGGCCATTAGGTTGGAGCTTTAGCTTATAAACCCATTTACAATTGATTACCTTGCCTGAGGAAAGTGAAAGAACAAGATACTAGGTCTTGTTGTGCTCAAGGGCAACAAATTCCAATTCCATGGCCTGCTTCCATGAAGGATCTTTAATAGCTTAGAGAAAGGAAGTAGGCTCAGTGAAAGATTTGTGGAGACACTCAACAACAGTTTAGGTTTATAGATACTAGCCTTAGAGCTGGTCACCATATGATGAATATTGTGAGTGTGAGAAGAAGCAAGTAAATCTGTATCCACACAAGGTACAGGTAAGTCCACGCTAGGAGGAAGGGAAGAAGAAGGTGGAACAGATGGAGACATAGAGTGTGAAAAAGAGGGAAGAGAGGTAGGAGAGGGGAACAAGTACTAGAGCTAGAAGTAGGAGGGGATGGGGAAATGAGAGACAAGTGAATGAATAGATGAATTGATAAGGAAGAGGACGAAGAAATAAAATAAGAGAGAGAAGATGACAAATTCTTGAATGGAAAAGAATCTTCATTAAAAATCACATGGTGAGAAATATACACCCTACCTGAATGAATGTCAAGACACAAATAACCTTTGTGGTGTGAATTGTAATGAAGAAAAGCACACTCTAATGACCTATATTGGAGTTTATGGGTATTATAAGGGCGCAAATATGGAAAACAAGAGGAACCAAAAGCCTTAAGATGAGTATAAGCTGGGAGTTTGTGATAGAGTGTGAAGTAAGGGGATTGATGGTGCAACACAAGGGTGGGGAGACGATTAATAAGGTAAGTAGTAGTTTGAAAGGCATAAAGCCAATAAGATAGGGGCATACTTGAGTAAGCAGGAAGATATATTCCTATTTCAACCACATAACGATTTTTTTCGCTTAACCCGCCCATTCTATTGTGATGTGTATGAACAAGATAAACGATGGACAATGCCCAAATTTGAAAACAGTATGGAGAAATATCGAAACTCACCTCCCCAATTAGATTGGACAACCTTAATCTTGGTATTAAATTGATTTTCAATGAGAGCTTGAAACTTGAGAAAAGTAGGATATGCTTCACATTTTGTTTTAAGCAAATAAAACCAAGTAAAACGAGTATGATCATCAATAAAAAGTAAAAAATAACGAGCACCAGAAATAAAGCGAACAAAAGAAGGATCCCATAGGTCTGTATGAATTAACTCAAATAGTTTTATTGCAATTGATGGAGATAGAGAAAAAGAAAGCCTATGACTCTTTGCTAATTGACAAGAATTACAAAAATAAAGACGAATTTTCTGTGTTCGAGCAATGTTACAAGAATCCAAGATTTGATTAAAAATAGATAAAGCTGGGTGGCCTAGTTTCTTGTGCCACATATTTGGATCCTTGATGTTGGCTATGAAAACTCGAGGAGGAAATGAGACAGTAAAAAAAGAGCATGATGATTGAACTTTGTATAAACCTTTATCAAGTTGACCTTGAAAGAGAACTCTCTTCGAAACCTGATCCTTGATAAGAAAATGAGTGACATAAAATTCAACAAAAACTTTATTATCAGAACACAATTTTGTAACACTAATAAGATTATTTGAAATTTTTGGAGTGTGATAGACCTGATGTAGAACAAGAGGAGAATACGAGGATGGTAGTTTAGCAGTACCAAGATATGAGATACAGAGTTGCTTACCGTTCCCAAGTGTCACTTGATCTAAACCACTAAATGGTGTCACAGTGTCAAGCATGTTGATGTCCGGAGTAAAGTGATGTGTAGTACTTGAGTCCATGTACCAATTTGTATCAGAAACAATGTTATGCATAGTAGCATAATGAGCCATTGCAGGGTAAGAAAATTCTAGAGGATTAAAGAACTGGAAATTTGTGGTGAGAACAATATTGAAAGATTTAGGAGAAGGTTGGGGTGAATAGTTCAAATTTGTGTGATGGAAGCATATAAGAGTAGTGTGTCCAAATTTACCACAAATTTAGCATTGAGGCTTTTGATTCTGGATTGAAAAATATGGTTTCCATTGAGATTGAGGCTGTCGTGGTTGTGGTTTGCCCAAAATGTTGGGTTGATATTGACTAGTGATTGCTTAAAAGGTAGATGAAAGTATCTAAGTTGAATGTGAATGTGATTGAATGTAGGTTGAGGAGTTGATTTATAAGGTTTCTTGTTCAGATGAGACATATGGACTTGGGCAGAATTGAGAGAAAAAAAGTTTTGTTGTTTAAGACGGAAGTCATAGATAAGCAATAGGCTATGGATTTGTTCGATAATTGGTTGGTCAAATTGATTTTGAATGGAGGTAACAAAAGGATTATACTCACGATCTAATCCACTAAACAAATATATGAGATGGTCTTTCTCAAAAACTAGTTCTCCTATCGCTGCAAGACTATTGCAAATGGATTTGAGCTTTTGAATATATTCGCCAACTGAGAGTCCATCTTTCCTGAGCATTTGAAGCTTGATGTGAAGCTCGATAACCCGTGCCATAGAAGAGGCATAGTAAATCTGATTAAGGGCATTCCAAATCTCCACAGTTGTTGAATACCCAACAATCTGAGGCATTAATAAGGATGCGTACAACCAACTCATTAGAAGTTGATTGTATCTCTGCCAGACCGAGTACTTTGGATTGAGGATTTGTTGTTACAGATTGAGGAATCGAGGAGGGCAAGGTCGAGATCCGTCAATGAAATCATCGAGTCTATTAGCGATAATGACATTCAGAAGCTGATTCTTCCAGATGAGGTAGTTCCCATTATCTAGCTTTATTGTGAGAGGTTGATTCATAGATGGAAAAGAGAAAGAGGGTGTGGTTACTAGTGAAGGAAGGTTGTTTGATTGAGATAATGGGTTTTGCACATTCACGGTGCTAGTAGAAGGTGATTCGGAGGTTTCATTGAAAGAAGCTATGGAAGCTCTGATACCAAGATGAAAGATGTGATGAAAATAGAGGGAAAAAGAGAGAAAGATGAGAGGAAAAGATGTTGATATTATTTATTTTAGTTATCTTCTACAATAATAGAACATACATTATATACAAGCAGGAGATACACATCCTAACCAACTGTAAGTGTGGAGCTACAAGACTAGTGAGAAAATAATATCCTAACTAATTACATCTTTAGGCTTAACAAGATTGATTGAGTTCAATGAGGAGGTGGCCTTTCATTTGAAAGCCGAAAAATGGGTCATCCTTTCGAATGAGCGCATTTGGGTGGGAGAGCCCGGGACAGTCGAAGAACCCATTGAACCTCTAATACCCGAACCAACGTTTTGAGACTTCCATTTCAAAGTGAACAGTCTCAAGGTGGGTAACTCGCGTTTCATTTTTAGGCGCTCGACTATCGGTAGAGGAGACAGAAGTGCAAACTTTTTGTCTAATGCAACAAGCTCCTCAGGCTTGAAAAAAGACAAACTCAAAGTTGCTGAAATGAGGCCAAGTGAGATATAGGTCACATAAAGTTGGGAAAGTTTCAGCATAACCTTCTGGTCCAGAAAGGTGGCATTGATCCTAAGCCAACTCTCTATTACCTCTTGATGGGAATCACTGATCTCAAGAATGTCAATGTCGTATGCCAAATACAAAAGAAAATCAGAAAGAACATAGTGAAAACAACTCCCAAAGACCCAAAGGAAAGACGAAGCCCAATTTACGGTAACTCACTAGCGAAACCGTGGGCTCGGGTAACCCTTGGTAGACCCTCCGGTTCTGCAGCACCAAATTCCCATCCGCCTGATACTACGACTAGCCCATTGTCTAAATCTTTATTTGTCGACAAAGCATCTGTAATAAAATTGCTCATGCCCAGACAAAGTGATAAGTACCACTTTTGTGGATTTTGAGACGTTTTAGTTGTATAAATGTATAACACACCCTTTACTATAATGCCCAAAATTTTCATATGGTCAAGAACAACTAAAGCCATGATCAATCTCATTATGTTGATGCATAATTGATTAGGAACCAACTCAAGGTAAATTACTATTTCCCTGAACAACGGTGGAAGCGGCAAGCGTAGGCCCACCTCAAAATATCCTTTGGGTAGCAACATCTCTCCTTCATCAAAGCTCCCAACAGCAAGATCCACTTCACTATCCTTTATAAAGCAAAGCTTGATCGAGGAAGGAATGTTATATTTTGCACGAAACTTTTCCGGAGAACTGGAAATCTTCATTGTCTTGCTTTTTTTTGACATGGTTAGAGAAGGGACAATATAGTAAGCCAAAAAACAAAAATAAATAAGGTAGAAAGGAGGTCAAACACCTTACCTTGCCTCTAATGAAACCGCCAAGTAACCCCTATGGCAAGAAACGAATGCCTCATTTGGGAAGCCAATCTAGCGACTGCCACGTGGAAGCATCTACACCTTTGGATGTGCAAGAATCTGTTGTAACTGCCATGAGAATCCCATGCAATGATGTAGGTAAATTCAATTGCCATAGTGGAGGCGCGACTCGAAATGACTCCTAAGTCCAAATCTTTCTTGTGTACAACATGAGATTAGGACTTGTGGGGAAGGGGAAGGGGAATGGGAAGGGGAGGGAGGAGGGGTAGGGGTGCGGCGGCTAAGGACTGGATCTTCAGTTTGATAAATGGTAGTTTTTTCATTATTCCTTTCATTCATTCATGTACAGAGTATATATAGAGGGTAATCACCATTCTAAGAATGTGAAAGAATGATACAAGAAAAGAACAACTAATATCCTAATATATCAACTTTCTTAATATCTTAACATTCCTAATATCTCAACTTTCCTAATATCTAAACATTCCTAATATCTCAACACTCCCCCTCAAGTTGGTGCATAGATGTCACACATGCCCAACTTGTCTAAAAATTTTGAGAACACTCGACTTGAGACTACAACTTTGGTGAGGATATTGGCCAATTGATCTTTTGATCGAATCTTAGGCAATTCCACAATCTTATCATTCAACTTCTCCTTAATGAAGAATTTATCCACCTCGACATGCTTTGTACGATCATGTTGTACTGGATTATGAGCAATATCACATGCGGCTTTATTGTCACAAAACAATCGGATTGGTTGCCTAGATAGGTAACCTAAATCCTGTAAGATGAGTCTTAGCCATAATGCCTCACAAAGTCCTAGAGCCATACCCCTAAATTCTGCTTCTGCACTTGAATGAGCGACGACATTCTGCTTCTTACTTTTCCATGTCACAAGATTACCACCTACAAAGGTAAAGTAACCAGATGTAGATCGCCTATCATCCACTGCATCGACCCAATCAGCATCAGTATATACTTCTATACTTTGATGATCAACATTTTTAGTGAACAAAATTCCCTTCCCAGGAGCATTCTTCAAATACCTCAAAATACGCATGATTGCATTCATATGTTGCTCTCCAGGATTATGCATGTATTGACTCACTACACTCAATGCATAAGCAAGATCTGGTCTTGTATGAGCTAAGTACATTAATCTCCCCACAAGTCTCTAGTATCTTCCCTTATCGGTTGATACTTGATTAGGCTCAACACACAATTTCAGACCTTCTTCTATTGATGTATCAACAGGTTGACATCCCGACATTCCAATCTCCTATAAAAGATCTAAGGCATACTTTCTTTGAGAAAGAAAAATTCCTTCACTTGATCGAGAAACTTCAATCCCAAGAAAGTATTTTGAGAGGACTTAGATCTTTCATTTCGAATTCTCTAGATAGATAATTCTGTAGAACTTTTCTTTCTTCAGGATCATTTCCTGCAACTACCATGTCATCCACATATACGATGAGTGTCATAATCTTACCATGTTGCTTTTTCAAGAACAAAGTATGATCTGAATTACTTTGACGATAGCCAAAAGCTCTCATTGACTTTGTGAACCTTCAAAACAATGCTATCGGGGATTGCTTCAACCCATACAATGACTTTTTCAATTTGCACACCTTTTGACATTGCTTTTTCTGACACCATGCATCCTGGTGGAAGATCCATATATACTTCTTCAGATAACTCGCCATGCAGAAAGACATTTTTTACATCGAACTGTTGTAATGGTCAATCCAGGTTTGCAGCTAAAGACAGTAATACTCGAATTGTGTTGATCTTAGTTAAAGGTGCAAATGTCTTTGTGTAGTCAATTCCATAAGTTTGAGTGTACCCTTTTACTACCAGTCTTGCTTTAAATCGTTTAATACTACCATATGCCTTATACTTCACAGTATAGATCCAACGACACCCAACTGGCTTCTTTCTTGGTAGACATTCTACGAGTTCCAATGTTTCATTATTCTGCAATGATTTCATCCCTTCATTCATGACTGTTTTCCACCTTGAATCAGCTAAGGCTTCCTGCACACTATTAGGAATAGCTACAGTAGATAATTGATTTACAAATGACTTATTTGATTCAGACAAATGATGGTTAGACACATAATTGCTCATGGGATATTTGACTTTGGTAGACAATTCAGGTTCATATGTGGGTTTAGGAACACCTCTATTATGATGGTGTGGTAATCGTTTCATGAATGGATCAGGTTCCAAATTAAGAACACCCTCAGCAGACGACGATTGGTTTGGTATTTCAGTGAAGACATCTTCAGACCCAAATTGTTCAGATGGTGGTGATGGTTCAATTGTATTGTCTCTTCCTTCTTCTATCACTTCTTTAGTTTCTAGGTGGTCATTACTATTTGGTTCCAAAGTTGTACCACTCATATCCAACTCACACACTTCCTGGTTCACTAGTTTAGATTGTCCATATTCATCCTCTTTAGAGATATGACAATCATAATCGAGAGTCTGAATTTCTTTCTGGTACTCCTCCTGAAGTTTAGACTCAAATGAAAATACATCAAATCTTCATGAAACACCACATCCATTGTAATAAACATTCGTTGAGTTGGAGGATGGTAACATCAATAACCCTTTTTGTGCAATGCATTTCCAACAAACACACATTGCAATGCACGGGAAGTTAACTTGGTGCATTGGTGTTTGTGTAGGTGCACAAATGCCACGCAACTAAAAACACGAGGAGGTAGATTTGGGACGGTTGGGGCAACTACGACATTAGTAAGAGCTTGGAGAGGTGTTTGGAATTCAATTGAGCTGGAAGGTACCCGATTGATCAAGTATACGATAGATGTGATTGCTTCTCCCCAATAAGATATCGGTATTTTTGCTGCTATCAAGGAAGCACGAATAACCTCTAACAAGTGCAGATTTTTCTATTCAACGACTCCATTTTGTTAGGGTGTATTGGAACAAGTAGTCTGATGAATGATGCCATGTCCTTCCAAATACTTTTGAAGATCAGAACTCTGATATTCTCCACCATTATCGCTATGCAGAACTCGAACATTTGCATTGTACTGAGTTTCAATCATTTTATGAAAATTTTGAAACAACAAGTTTACTTCATCTTTGGTCTTCATCAAGCATAACCAAGTCATTCTGGTACAATCATCAATGGGAGAATATCAGAGTTCTGATCTTTAAAAGTATAACCATAAAATGATTGTACCATAAAAGGGAAACACTCAAAGTTGGGACTTTGGATGGGCCCCAAACATTATAATGTATAACCATAAAAGGAAGTGGACTTTTATTCAAAATTAATGGAAACAAAGCACGATGGCTTTTAGCCAATTCACAAATATCACAACGGAAACCAGGAATATCACTCTTTGCAAACAAACTATGAAACAATTTTTTTAAATAACCAAAGGAAGCATGTCCCAAACGTCGATGCCACAACCAAATTTCAAACTTTTTCTTCTCTCCCTCAAATCCATTTGCCATCAAGGCTTGTTGTAACTTATTTGAATCCTTTGACTGTAAGTCCAAGTAATAGAGTTTTCCCCGCTTAATACCACAACCAATCGTCTGTCTTGTTTGAATGTCCTTATTAACACAAAATTCAGGTAAAAAAATGACAATACAAGATAAGGCTGCAATGATTTGAGAAACTGACAAAAGATTGTACTCTAAAGATGGAACAACTAAAATAGAATCCAAATTCAAAGTATCAGTAAGAGTTAAGGATCTTTCCTCAATAACTGGGGTTGTGTTACCATTGGCTGTTGAAACAATTTTTTGTGAGGAAGGTCTAAGGAGTGAAACCTGTCTAGAATCAAAAGTCATATGATCTATAGCACCAGAATCAATTATCCATGCACTATTAATAACAAGTGTAGAAGTATTTAAAAACTTACCACCATAATCTGTAGCGGCTACCAGTGCAAAGGCTTTCTCGGAATCTTTCTTCCGTTGATCACGATTATGATCCCACTAGTTTGGATATCCCACAATTTCAAAGCAACGACTCTTGGTATGACCAATCTTATTACAGTGAGTGCATTTGAAGGCTGATTTATTAATATTAGGGCTTGTCTTAGGATGGTTCGTCTTGGATTGGTCCTGCCAATTCTGGGTTAATCGCTGTTGAACTACCATAGCGACAAAATATCCAGGATTTCAGTTCCATTGCTCTGATACCATCTTCAAATTGATAAATGATAGTTTTTTTATTCTTCCTTTCATTCATTCATGTACAGAGTATATATAGAGGACAATCACCATTCTAAGAATGGGAAAGAATGATATAAAGAAAAAATAATATAAGGAAAGAACAACTAATATCCTAATATCTCAACTTTCCTAATATCTCAACATTTTTAATATCTAAACATTCCTAATATCTCAACACTGGAGGTACCACAACCTATCCAACCTCAAATGGCTTGCCAATCTTGTATGACCTGAAAAGGAGGTCAGACCTCTTTCCATGCCAGAGGTGAGTTTCAAGGCACACCATAAATGCTTTCATTTGGCTTACACTTCGAAGTCAAAAGTAGATTGCAAAAGGTTGAAATTACTTAAGGATACCACCCACGTGTAACTCTTAGCTCACATATAAATACCCAGTTGCGTAAATGATAAATAAGGTTATCAACATCTTCACTACCCATAATAATTTCTTTCATTTTATCTTTATATATTGATAATAAAAATTTTAATAGTAAATGACATGATATTTTAATATAATAACACCAAAAAGAAAATGTATCCATTTTTTTTATTTATAAAAATGAGATTATACATAATGTAATTAACTTTGACAATTTAAATTCTTTTTCAAAAGTATTTAAGTAAATAAAATTTATATTTAATATTATAAATTAAAAAACTTTTTTAAAAAAACTAGTAACTTAGCATCCATTTTTTATATAATTATCTATACTTTTTTATATAGAAATTACCCCACTGTTCTATTTTTAAAACAAAAATAAGAAGTATATTGAAGTAGACCCTTGAATTTCGATTACGCTTGAATTGCACAAACCCTTGAATTGAATTGGGTCCAACCCATATATTGGAAATAATTTTCAAACGTGTCCATGGGTTGGTTTAGAATTGCATCAACTCAACCCAATCATGTTGAAGCCCTAGATGAAGCCATTCAAACAAATTTGAGACTTTCTTTGGTAAGTGTTTTTTTAAAGCAGTTTTTTTTTTTAAAAAAAAACAAAAATTAAAATAATTTTATTATATTTTATAAAAATAAATTTGTTTGAGAATTTGAATCTTTTCAAAATAAATTTTATGCTTTATTTTTTAATCATTTTGTTTTACATTCATATAAAGTTTTTAAACCAACCATTAGAAAACAAATAAAAATAAAATAACTAAAAAAATATTTTTTTTAAAATATCATGTTTCATATTTTAAAAAACAAAAAATTATTTTCTACTTTTAAGAACAGTTTTTTTATTATAAATATATGTTTTTCTATTTTCTTTATTCTAAAAAATAAAAAAATATTTTAAAATACAATTCTCATATACGAGGCATTACCTTCTTGACTTAAACTTAAAAGTAATTATTGCATCATTTATTATTATTTTTTTGGGAATATAAATAATTTAATGTGCATTTGGATATATTGTCATGTTTTATTTTTAAAATAAAACATAAAAATACTAAATTTTATGTAAAAAAAAATGGAACATTTTGCTTTTAAGAATTAATATTATTTTGTTATTTTAAAAATAGAAAACGGAGAATATATCTGTCAATAAATCACAAATTTACAACGAGGTATATGTTTAGGGTTGAAGGCCGTACGCTCTAGCATGTCCAACAGCTATAAACCGTTCAAGAGAGGCGCGGAGCAAGTATAAAAGAACCAAAGCCCTTTCCTCAAGCCTACCAATGAGTACAGGTAGAAGTAGAACTGGAGTTACCGGATGCCAAAACTCGCCACCTTGCGCCACTCCATTCTTTGCTGTTTCCACAAGTGTGGTACCTTTGACCATCTCAACCAAACCACCTCCATCCTCATCACTTCTGGCCTCGCTCACCACACCTTCTTCCTTTCCGACCTTCTTCGTTCTGCCACCAAAGACCTCGGTTATACTTTGCTCCTCTTTGATCGTCTCGCCACACCTTATATCTTCCTATGGAACACCATCGTCAGAAGCTTCTCTGCAAGCTCACAACCCCAAATGGTTCTCGTTGCATATTCAAGATTGCGAAACCACGGCGTCATTCCGGACAGGCACACTTTTCCCTTACTCCTCAAGGCCTTCTCTAAGTTGAGAAACGAAAACCCATTTCAGTTTTATGCTCATATCGTGAAATTCGGGCTGGATTTTGATGCTTTTGTGCAGAACTCGTTGGTTTCTGCTTTTGCTCATTGTGGTTATGTGGACTGCTCCCGTAGGTTGTTTATTGAGACTGCGAAGAAGGATGTGGTCTCTTGGACTGCTTTGATTAATGGATGCCTTAGAAATGGTCGTGCGGTGGAAGCATTGGAGTGTTTCGTGGAGATGAGGTCCAGTGGTGTCGAGGTTGATGAGGTGACCGTTGTTAGTGTTCTCTGTGCGGCTGCAATGCTGAGAGATGTTTGGTTCGGTAGGTGGGTTCATGGGTTTTATGTTGAATCAGGGAGAGTCATTTGGGATGTCTATGTTGGTAGTGCCCTGGTTGACATGTATTCAAA
This sequence comes from Vitis vinifera, assembly GCF_030704535.1. Lineage (NCBI taxonomy): Eukaryota > Viridiplantae > Streptophyta > Magnoliopsida > Vitales > Vitaceae > Vitis > Vitis vinifera. Next base: position 16,322,242 of record NC_081814.1, read on the forward strand.
GTGTGGCTATTGCGATGATGCTGTTAAAGTGTTCAATGAAATGCCTACTAGGAATTTGGTTTCTTGGGGTGCATTGATAGCCGGTTATGTGCAATGTAATAGATATAAGGAAGCACTGAAAGTTTTTCAAGAAATGATTATTGAGGGTATCGAGCCTAATCAATCCACCGTGACAAGTGCTCTGACTGCTTGTGCACAACTAGGGTCATTAGATCAAGGTAGGTGGCTCCATGAATATGTAGATAGGAGTAAATTAGGACTGAATTCGAAACTTGGGACAGCATTAGTAGATATGTATTCGAAATGTGGGTGTGTTGATGAAGCACTATTGGTCTTCGAGAAGTTGCCTGCCAAGGATGTCTATCCTTGGACTGCTATGATTAATGGGTTGGCAATGCGTGGAGATGCCTTAAGCTCCTTGAATCTTTTCTCACAAATGATTAGGAGCCGGGTTCAACCTAATGGAGTTACCTTTCTTGGTGTTCTTAGTGCTTGTGCTCATGGAGGCCTTGTGGATGAGGGACTGGAGTTATTTAGACTGATGATCTGTGATTATCGTTTAGAGCCTAATGTAGATCACTATGGTTGCATGGTTGATCTTCTAGGTCGGGCAGGGCGCTTGGAAGAAGCAATTAAATTTATTGAAAGCATGCCAATGGAGCCAACCCCTGGTGTATGGGGAGCACTGTTCAGTGGCTGTATGATTCACAAGGCTTTTGAGCTTGGGGAACATATAGGAAACCATCTGATCAAGCTACAACCTCATCATAGTGGTAGATATATTCTTTTAGCAAACTTGTACTCAAGATGTCAAAAATGGGAAGCAGCTGCTAATGTCAGGAGACTCATGAAAGGGAAAGGGGTGGATAAGTCCCCAGCATGTAGCTGGATTGAAGTGAATGGTGTAATTCATGAGTTCATCGCATTTGATAAATCACATATTGAATCAATTAATGTGTATATGATGTTGGGAAGTGTCACAGCCCAATTAAAACTTGCTACTTATGCTCTTGACAGTAACCTATTGACATTTACCATTGATGGGGGATGAGAAAAATTATCTTGAGATATGCTTGAATCAGTGACTATAAACTGAGTTGAAACCCGGGCTTATTTGCAGGAGCAATTTTGACTTCAGATTGAGGTGAAATCCGGACTGTCTTCAATTTTTAACGTTCCAGGCCTCCTCCTTCTGACCTCGTCTTTACCCTGTAGATTGCATCTAATTTATGCTCAGCTGTGCTGTAAGTCGCTCACTTTCCAACTAATTAGTCATATTCTTTATTTTACTTCAAAGCTTCTGCGAATTCAAAAGTCACTAGGATTTGAGTGACTTCTATATCTTCAAGTGAAGAATTTGTTTATTTTTGGAATTATCACCCATGTGGTAACATATTTCTATCAAAACTATAGTGTTCATATTTTGGATATGGTTGCATGCAATAGTCAGATTCCATTGAATGGTATGTCAGTTGTGAAAAGCACTAAATTGTAATTAGCTTAAAAGAATAAATTACCAAATTGTTCCTTAGTACAATGTTCAAGTTTGGTAGTGAACTCACTACCAACATATGGTGTAACTTTTTTTGAGTTGGAGATTTTTGTAAAGCCTTATTCTTCCATCAAAGACCTGAAGAAGAAGGTTGTTGAAATCAATAAATAGTTGGAGACTTTAGCATCAAATGAGAAGATCTTTTGCTCTGTACCTAAAGAGAAGTAGAGCCTGGCGGAAATGCAGAACTTCCATCGGACTAAAAGATGGTGCAGGCAAAAGAATCCAAACTCAAGATGAGAAGAAACTTGGGCAAGTTGCAAGAATTTTTCCTTTTCTAGCTTTATTTCCTCTTGGCTGAACAAACAATTTGCTTATTTGGGGATTATGATTAATATAGGGTGGCTTAACTAATTCCTCTCCCAAATCAGCCTTTACTTCTATGCTCTTTATTCTCATGTTTGCCTTTTCGCTTTATTTGTGTAGTTTCCGTATGAGACTGCATTTTTTAAAAGTTGCTGGTTATAGTTTGAGGGTAGTAATCATATGTTGAAGCATGGTATACATTATAGTTCAAATCCTAACAGTTTTGACTCTTAGAAAAGTTCGTTGCTCAACATGCCATATAAGCTTTGGTTAATTGGAGGTCTCAAGTCCTCCCTTATCAATTTATCTGTTGATTTATCTGTGATTTCCTACCTTTATATCTATATAATTTACATTGTAAACCCAAATCCTAATAGTTTGAACTCTGAACCGGGATTTGTCTCTCTCAGATGGGCCAGGATTTATCCTCCCATTTGGAACCATTCCCCAACTCTAGGATATAGGATCTCATGCCAATTGGCAAGACAACCTACAGGATTAGGCTGTCCTCACGCTGTTGAAATTAAATCTCCTGCTATAGGCCTAGCTACTCTCTGCTTTTGAATTATCATATGGCCAAGAACTCCAAACCTAGCCTTATCTAATCCCTCTAAATTGATAAGTATGGACTGATTATAGCAAGCTGGAGCTATGTTTTTTAGAAATGCTGCCCTTAGAACTTGGTAACTTTCATTGGAACTGAAACAGCATTACAGTAAGGCAAACTGAGTTGTTGCTTAACAGTCCTAACACGTACATAGGCTTATTCCACATCATTTAGTTGTCATCTACAACCTTGCTCATGTGATAACTTGGAAGGCTTAGGCTTTTACATTCACACGAGTATAATACAGGATTGAGTAAGGATCTCTGATCTCATTTTCTTGGGCCAATGTAACAACTTTTCAAATGGTTAGTGCAAGGCTGAACCTATAGACTATTTGGATGGTTGGAACTCCTTTTATGTTGGATGAGTGTTATTTTGAAGGACCGAGAGAGAGAGAGAGAGAGAGAGAGAGATAATGTTTAGATAATTTTTAAGGGTGTGAAGAAGGAATTAAAAAAATATTATGGAAATTAAATTCTACTTTGGTGTTTATAAAATTGGTTCATTTTGAAATATAAAATTATAACTTTACATTTCTTTTTTTTTTTAAAAAAAAGAAAAGAAAAGAAAAAGGAAGCGAAAGTCTCATTGCAAGTATTGAATTATGTGTTTCTTTAATATTAACTTCAAAAGAAAGGCCATTAGTAAAATTTGAGGTGGGTTTTGTTTTCTTTTCTGTGTGGATTAAAAATGATGCTTGCAATGAACCCTGGCTGGGCCTTATCTTTCTTGTTCAAAATACATTCAGGGCTGAACCAAGCTCTGGCCCATTTCTAGGTCGAGCCCTCCTTCGACCTAGGACTCAGCTCAAAGGCCTACCCAATGAGTTGAATTCAAGGCCTAGGCCTAATCTGATCCCCTCCAGTTGGGTTTTGGTTAACAAAATTACATTAAAATTGCTTAAATTAACCAGTTTCTTTCATTTACTTATCTAAATAGAATAGGCACAATAACATACTGATTTTTTAAAATTAAATAAACATTCTGAATCTTTTTAAACTGTGAAGGGATGAATGTTTGTTTTTACGTATATATCGGTAGTTAGATTTTAATATCTAGAAATATCGATAAAAAATTTAACAAAAAAATATAGCTTAAATGAAAATTGATGAAAACTCATTGAAATATTGACAAAATTTTTAATAAATAATAAAATAAGATTTTTTTTATAAAAAAAAAAAATACTTGTAATATATATTCAAGTTATATATATAAAAAAAAATATGTGTAATATATTTTGTGATATTCTATAATAATATAGAAAATTTGAAAACACATTAATATTAAAATTATAATATATTTAGTTTAATATATTGAAGGATATAAAAGAAATGGTGATATACATGTATAAATATTTTTTATTTAAAAAAGAATACAATTTTATTTATAAATTTATATTTGTCTTATATTTATTTATTATACAAAAACATAGTAAGAATACTAAAATTAATTAATTAATTTATTTATTTATAATATATATATATATATATATATAAAGGGGTTTGGTATAATGGTTGAACCATTCCATGCATTAGGACTAGGCTCTCTCTAAGCAATGTTACATTGGAAACTTGAAGGGTTGCTCTTATACTGGGAAGTTGAAAGGAACAAATAATGAATGTAAAAGAAAAAAGAAAAGATATCTTGACATGGTGAGATGATAAATCAGCAAAATGACGAAAAATGTAAAAACTCGAGATCTTCCTACCACATATCTTATCAAAAAGGCCTGACATTGTCTTGCCGCCATTTTAAACATTGGTTACTACCAAAGATTTTCTTTCCTTTTCTTTTTCTTTTGGTTCTATTTAAAGAGAAAAAATAGTCATTTTTTAAAAGGATAATGAATAATGGATACAAGACAAAAGGAACTTTTGTTAGTTTCTAGCTAGCTAGCTTCAACTAATTAATTTAAAGGATAATGGATAATTTAAATCTATCAATAACTAGTTTTTGATATTTGATCCTTTTTCTTTTATCTTGATTACTTGTTTGGTTTCATTTTGGGATTGTTGTCATTGTCAAATTTGTGGGAAACTCTAGTTTTTAGGTTTGGCATTATAAAATCAAATATTATTCTTTGAAGCTCATAGCTTCTATATTTTTTGTAAATGTTAGATTAAAAAATAATCAATTACACCTATGTACATTGCCACATGAGTAGTAAAATCATTAATTTTCTAAATAGGATATGCTACATTTTTCTTGTTATATTTTGAAAGTTTGAGATCTTATATCATGGAACTATCTAGAGGGATGAATAGGTAATCCTTTAATTTTAGTTCAAAATCATGTAATTAATTTCCATTTGTTCTTTCATTAAGATATATGCAATTAATAAAAACGAAAAACAACCAATCACATAATGGACATGCAATTTATGTGGAAAACTACTCCTCAATCATTCTAAAAACTCTATGGATATAAATATTATGAGTTCAATTGACACTCAGGCTATGTTTAGTTCCCAGAAAATTTGAAGGAAAATGTAAGGGAAAGAAAATACAAAGGAAAAGTAGAAGGAAAGAAAAAGTGTAGGAAAATAAAAAAAATAGATTAAAAGTTGATAAATTATTTTTTTTGTTACTTTAAACTCATTTTATTTATTTTAACTCATTAATATAAAGATTAAATAATTTAAAAATATATAAGCTTTTAATTAGTTTTAATTATATTTGATTTTCTTTGATATTTTTCATATGACAACCAAATATGAAAAAATCATTTTCCTTTGCATTTTTTTTTTCTTTCCTTAGTATTTTCCGGGAACCAAACATAACCTAAAGCTAATCCACTAATTTTGAAGGATCTAGTACATATAATTACCTAGTCAAATGCAACTCTCCCTAAGGCTTATATTGCTAGAACCTCTATACTAGTCTTGACATTTGCGAAGTAGCACCTCCATGATCCTTAATGTACTCCTCAATGACTTGAGAGGATGCAATTGACTTCAATGAACTTAAACAAAGAATTTTCTTTTGAGAGTGTTAGATTAGTGTAGATATAATGACATAAAATTGGTTACAAAAGGTTGAAACTTATACAAATCATTGACATTGATAGCCAATAAACCCTACTGAATTGGATGATGTATTTTAGAAAGCACAAGTTGTTAAAATCAAAATTTGAAACTTAGAGAATTTTGAAATTCTTTTAAAATTGTCGAAATTTAGTATTGAGTACTTGAGAGCTAGTTAAGGGTGCTTAAGTACCCTAAAATTTCCCTTTTTCATTGGTTTTTCATGCCTAAATAAAATAAAAACCAGTTATGTCTTTTAACATGTCACTATACTCTAAACAACAAAATAATACTTATCTAGACCGGATGAGATGTGTTAGGAATTTGAGGCTAATCCAACCTATGGTAATCACCTTAGAGGGAGGGAGGGGGGGGGGGGGGGGGGGGGGTGAATAGGGTGATGGTCTCTTTTCGCAAATATAAACTATGTGAATGAAGAGACAATTATATGCAAGTATATAATAAGCAATATAAAGACAATTGCATATAAATTAAAGAGTAGGGAAGAGAGAAAGCAAACACAAGGGTTTATAGTGGTTCGGCACAACCCGGCCTACATCCACTCTCCTCTAGTTTCAATCCCGAGCTTGAGGTTCCACTAATCCAAGGCTTCCAAACCAAGCCTTCAAGCAATACAATTGGATTATGGTTCCAATTCACCCTCTTGGACTTTTGGCTCCAAGCACCCTTTACACTTCTCAAGAGATATCCCCTTCTTGAACAACCGCTCAAGTGATACCTCACACTTGAGAAACTTCCTTTCAAAGGTTTACAAATAAAATGATCTCTCAAAAAACCTTGCACAAGAACTTTAAGCTCAAATGATACAAAAGAAACTAAAATTGAATGGTGCACTAAAGATATGCAAGTTTTGGAATAATGGTGTACTAAAAAATACTCTTCCAAGGCTCAAATATAATCAAGAAAGATTTGGGAAGGTTAAACTTATGAAACAATGAAGATTGGAGCCTTTTTATAGAAGAAAAAAGCCAAACTAGCCGTTAGGGGTTCGACCGGTCGAGCTAGGGGTCGACCGGTTGACTAGCCGTTAGGAAAAGTGACCGTTGGGTCTCAATCGGACCTCGATCGGACCTCAACCGGTTGAGGTTCAACCTTGATCGGGAAGAGAAGGCCACTGGGAAAGAGAGAAACTTTTTGGCCTCCCTCAACCGGTCCTCGATCGGATGAGCACAACCGGTCGACCGGTTGAACCGATTGAGCCATTTTTTTGGCTCAACACTCAACCCTTTTCAACTTAAAACCTTTTAACACAAGTTTGAAAATCATTTAACACAAGGTTTTAGTTGAAAACATGAAATCATCCAATTCTTAAGATATTTTCTCTTTGAGGTGGTCTTCTTCTTCATGACTTCTCCTTGGATTAATTTGTCTTTGGATTGCCACTTTGGAAGTCGTCTTGCCTAATCACACTTAAAATGTAGTCATTAGTTCTAAACCTTATTTTGTTATCATCAAAATCAAGATTAACCAAACCTTGGTTTCACAAGATGAAATCTATAATGAACTCAAGTCTTCAAGGGCAATGTAAATCAAATGAAGTATGTGGAATCAATACTAAGAATGAATAGAACAAAATTGCAAACTTGAGTTATTTTGCCTAGATCAATAGTAATCACCCTTTTAACAATTTTTTGACAAAATAATTATTACATGAACGTACTTAATACTCTCATCTAAGTCTAGAAATCACTCAATTAATCTTAAGTCTAAACCAATCATTCTAAGAACTAAATTTCACTTCACAATAAGAAGTCTTGAAAATTCTTGAAACATAGAACATGTAATTTGTACAAACTTAAACAACCCTACCTCGTGAAAAAGAGTGTATGAGAAAAATAGGTAAATAATAAAATCAAATGTCACAATCCATCAAAGGGTTAAGAGTATACGATCTAATCCTACCATCATCAATAGTCCTAAATATTCTTTTTTTTTTTTTGTCATAAAACTAGCAAAGTGAATATAACATGAAAATAAGGTTCAAGATATATCCAAACACACCCAAAGTACATCATAAATGGATAAATACCTAGAGTAGCAATAAAATACAACCAAATTAGCATAAATAAAATAGTATAATAGAATAAATGTATCAAAAGTAGCCTAAGAACATCTAGCTAGAGTTGTCAATTGGAGGTAAACAACATATGCTCAAGGTTGGGACAATATCCAAGATGCCATAGAAGCAAGCCTACTATCTGTTATGCGAAAATTTCGCACAAGCACTATTCACCCGCCTTCTTGAAGTTTTTGAAGCTCATTCAAATGGGGAAAATTTTTGGCTTTTAAGGGTGGGAAATGCTGGCTGAGGTAGGAAAATGATTTTTCATGGTGGCTAGGCTTGGAAATTGGAGCTTTTTCACGAAGAAAATTTGAAATTTGGAGCTCCTCTACCCAGCGGCAATGGGTTTCCTTTGAAGAAAACGTGGCTTGAATCCTTAGCTTTTGAAGATGAGAACACGACCTTTAAAGAGGAAGTGTGAATTTCGCATTCCTGTGGAATACCAAGACAAAGAGCATGGCTTTGAAAATTTGTCCCAAAAATGAATTCGCACAAGGTTCGCACAAGGTTCGCATTCCTGTGAAATTCGCACTGAGATTTTGGGAAAGGACAAAGAGCATACATTTTTGAAAATTGGCACAAAAGCAAATTCGCACAAAGGATGTGTTGTGCGAAAATTTCGCACAACAGGAAGTGTTGTGCGAAAATTGCTGAGTCTTGGTTTTTCTCCCCTGTTTTCCCTTGTTTTCACCACAACTTCGATTTTTACAAGCATCATACCTGCATGAACACTTCAAAACTCATCTTAAAAACATATTAAAACTAAATTAAAGCTAAGAATTCAAACTAAAACATGTATAAATTTAAAGAAAGCATAGAATTTAAATGAAGCTGATAGCATGTACCCCAAAAAGAAAATGAACTATTTAGCTTATCCTCACTCACACACCCACTTCATGCTGAATTCCCCCTGGATCCCAAACAAAATTGGCATCCTTCCCATTTGGTCCAAGGAAATTCGTTTCTCTTCTCTTCCCTGGAGAAGTGGATGCTTTAAAGGATTCAGGTAACCCTTTATCATCTTGAACCTTATGATTTTCAATGGAAGGTTGGTCCATAGAGTTGTCATAGCAATCCCCCACCAAAGTGTCGCTCTTCAACACTTTCCTTGATCTTTTTGCATTAGTTCCTTGAAGGTTATGGTGGGGTTGAGGAGGAAGCTTCCTTTGCCCCCTTGCTATGTCGAGATTGGTGAGCTTCTCAATGGAGTCTTGAACTTTTTCTATCCTTAGTGATAGATCATTATAAACCCCCTCCATTCTTACATTTATTGAACTCTCCAAATTATCAATCTTTTCATTAAGATGAGAGTTGATCTTCTGTTGCTCACCTACAAAGTCCTCCATGACTTTGCTTATCTTCAAAATGGCTTGCTCTAATGAAGATGTACTCATTGATGGTTGAGGTTGAGGTTGGGTTGTAAGGTTGGGATGGTTTATATACTCAAATGAAGTTGGCATGGCTTGTGGTTGTGCTTCAGTATGCACATTCCGCAATTCAAACTCTTCTATCCTTCTAGCCATAGATGCTAGCTTTGCCTTCATGCTCATGTCTTCATTCAAAGCATACTTACTACCCCATTGGCTTTGTTGAACTTGCCTTTTCCCTAATTCAATCCGATCCCTCATGGATAAGTATGCAAATTTGTCATTCTCATGATCATAATGAGAGCTTTGATCTTCATGTGGAATTTCCATTTCTAAAAAAAAATGATATTCAACTAAGGCTCTTTTCTTCAACTTGTACCAGGGTTCCCTCTTGGTCTCGAATCCAACAAGGAATGCACAAATTGAAATTAAAACAAAAATAAAAGAAAAGAAAATAAAAAATTTAACTAAATAAAACTAAACTAAAAAAAAAAAATTACAAGAAAACTCACCAAACTTGTGATGAAGATCACAAGTTACCCTTAATGGTTGCTTCACTGTGCTTGTGGCACCTTCCCCCAGCAACGACGCCATTTGATTCGACTCTAACTCCAGTCGGGTCATTTAATCAAAATCATTTATAAAACCTATGACCTCATACTAGTGTAGTAAAGCTACTATCCCCGGCAACGGCGCCATTTGATGCGACTCATGGTAGCTTAGCTTTAAAGGCGTATCAACAAAATTTATACCTTAAATACTATTACTAAAGTAGCCAAGCTACTATAGCATAGTGGTTCTAGGATCGTTCACTGGGAAGGGTTTTCGTAAACACAAGTGATATTCAAATTAGGAAAATAGGTGATTTTCTTATGAATGTTAGCTTTAAAAGAAGATGTAAATGTTTTAGAAAGATTTAAACTAATCTAAGCTAACATTAAAGACTAAAATGAAAGGGTGTAAAAACAAGTTTCTCAAAGATAGGATAGCTATGCTCTGGCTCTTATGCAAATTGGAAATCTCAGGATAGGCTCCTCGCGTTGGGGTTGCAACTATGGTGATGCTTGCTTCCCGAACCGGTATGGATTTAGCAAATCAAGTTTTAATCCTTTAAAATGGCAAAACAGATGGTAGTGAATTTCATCAATGGTTATTCACCTTAGACTTCCTTTGAATGGCTCGTAAAAGATAACTAATGGTCTAAAGCCAAAAGCTTACCAAATATTGGCAACTCAAAGTCATTCCATGTGATAAACTCACCTTTCAATGGCCATTGAAATTGGTTCTAATGGATTAATACAAAACTTGGAATTGAAAACCTCACCTTCCAATAGCTCGTAGGAGATAACTAATGGATAGAAATCCAAAAGCTTATCAAGTATTGGCCGTTGGAAGTTGTCCAAAGGAAATAAAAAACCAAACTTTGAATTAATGAACCTTTAATGAAAAACGTCTACCTTACCTTCCGGGTGCGAGAAATTTCCATGGGATTGCATCCAAGCCATCACATAACATCCATACTTTGAGAAACTAAAAGTTTTAGCCAATCATCCTTTGAGGAAAAGCCCTCAGAGGCTGTTTAGCTACTGAGAAAATAAAATAGTAAAGAGAAAAGAGAAACGAGAGAGCTCTGTATCTATTCTCTAAGTGTTAAACATAATATCTATTCTATATTCTTCAAGAGGTGATTTCCACCCCTTATATAGTCTTTACAAAAGCAAAAGCTTGTGATTGGTTAGTTACAAGGATAAGAAAGGAAATTACATCACAAAATACAAAGGAAAATATCTAAATTGGAGTCGGCAAAAGCAGAGGAAAATTCGCAACACGCATGGGTTATGCGAATTTTGAAGGTGTTATGCGAATTTCGCATAACCTGGAGCAGTTGGCTTCCGAAGGCCATATCTTCCTCATTTCAACTCCAAATCATGCACGGTTTGAAGCGTTGGATTCTTGACTTACAGAGCTTTGAAATGGTATATAGCATGTAAAAAATGGACTTCGCGAAGTGCTCCAAAAGTGTGAAAGAAGACTGCAGCTGCTGTCCTCTAATTTTTTCACTTTGTTTTCCTCTTCTCCATTGTTCTTTCCTTGCATACTTTGAACGACTTTGGCAAAGGGCTATGGAGCTCCAAAGCTTGGTTCTTCATGAATTTGAGCTTCCAAAAGCTTTGCCATAACTTGTCCAAGTAGCTCCTCCATCATTTGGCATGATAAGCTGATAAAAACATGTAAACTTGCCACAAAATTGTTAAAACCAATTACTAAGGACCTTAGTGAATTAATTGGGTTAAATGAATATGATTACTACTCAAAGGTGCTTAAAACCATTATAATTAGGTCTACAAAATAGCACTTTTTGGTAGTAATCACTATCCATATGTTGATCTTGATCATAGAGCTCATCAATATGAGTGTTAAGATATGCTTTCAAATTATCTACATGAGAATCAAGATGTGCCTAAAGACAAAGGAAGTGAGCTCTTGAGCTAGAGAAGAACCTTGTATTGGTTATGTGAAACAAGACTAATTGATTAGTAAAAAGATCTAAGAATTGGGTGATTATTTTTTTTTTTTGAAAATGAATGGTTAAAAAAATAAAGAAAACAATTAATAGAGCAAGTAATTAAGAGTAAAGAAAAAAGAAATGCAAATGCTTTTATAGTGGTTCAACAATCTCACCTGCTTTCACTCTTCTTAATCCTTTTCGGAGTGAGGGTTTGTTGAGATAAAGCCTTGGAAAGTATGACATGATGTAACAATTTTAAACTCAATAATTCACTTTAGTATCTCATATGCATTAATTGATCATTTGAGCATACATGCTCATATCACTTGTATTGTATGTGACTTGGTTGCATTAGGAGTTGCATAAATGATACAAGTCATGGGTTCCTTACAAGATGATAAGTTGTTCATAATTGGTTCATGGATTTGGGCAATCCAGTAGAGATTGTAGTGCATTACCTCCTAATTGTCGGGATAACTTATCTTAATAGTCGGGATAGGTTTCCTATGGTGAGTGCACTAGTGTGTATGGTTACTCATTGGATAAAACCTATGGTGAATCATGACATAAGGTTATAAGTTTTCATGCACCTAATCTAAGCTTGGGATAGGGAACGAAGAGATATGAGATTTCCCACAACTAGTATCAGAGCCTTAGGATAGGTTTTTGCATGTTAGATCTACTCTAGGTGTGCTAACTTTGTTTTTGCAAGGTTGTTTGTTTCATTTTATGGCCTTAGGGATGAATGTTTATAGTTAATTTTTAACATGATGGTTATGCTTGTGATTATATGTTTTTTTTTTCTCTTCTATTGAGTTGTAAGCTCCATGTTTAGGAAAATAGGATTTTTTTTTTCCTTGATTGTAAAATCCACTTTTTATTTTCTTAAATTGACTATATAGTTCGTTTTTGAGGAGTATAGGAATTTATGTAAAAATTTTGAGTTTTGAATTAGTTTTGTAACTCAAAGAGAAGGAGAAAACATTTCAAAGGTGTCATTATGTTTAATATGGAGGTTTGAATCGGCCAAAGTAAGTTGTTTAGAAAAAAAAATGATAAAAAATCAATGCACAAGAAGCCTTGGATGCACAACTACAGGACTTAGTGCTTGAGCACTTAGATTAGCACTTGATCATCTAGATTAGTGTTTGAGTGGCTAGATTAGTGGTTAAGTAGCTCAAGCACTCAAGCAACCCCTTTCAAGGATACAAGTTGCTTTCAATGCCGTTCTCAAATTTTTGAGCGGTCAAGCGCTCCTAGCAAAGTGTAGAAAGTAAGGAAATGGTTCATGCCAACTTGGGGACTTATTTAATAGTGTTGGGTTTAGATGTAAATCGCTTACTAACCCTAGTTTTTGGTTATAGGTTAATTTTTGGTAAATTTGGATGATATCCAAATAATATTAGCAAATTTATGCAATAAGATACCTTAGGCCATGGGAACTTTTATTTTATTATTCCTTTTTATGAATGCTTGTTGTTAGCATGTGTTAAAGAATATTAAAATATTGAAAAATTAATTTTGGATTTTTCTTAAGAAATTAAATTTTCATGGAAGTTATTTTCCATTATTATTTTCTTGAATTGGTTGTTGCTAAAAATGTATTGCTATTCCTTTTGGAACAATCCACTTGATACGGAATAGGTGGTTTTTTGGGCTCTCCTATGAAAGAAGGAAGAAATCACTCAATCCTTTAACATTTTCTCTTTGAGAAAAAGAGAACTTTTGTGGATATGGATAGTCCAAGCATAAAGGAATAAGATATCAATCGTTTTAGCATAGGATCTCAGTTTAATAAGTAGATAACAAATTTAGAAAATCTCATGATAAAGAATTTATTTGAAGTACAAAAATTACTCCAAGTCTCTCTTTTTTCAATAGATTAAGTAGGAGGAAGCATTAGCAAAGTCCATGTACTCCATTGTCAAGCCTATCCTGATTTGGGTTCATCACCACCCTATGGTGGGTTTGGCTTTTGGAATCAAGAACATGGACTCTCCTTATGGACAAGACTAGTCATGTCTATAGTGGGAGTAGTCACCTTTACAATGGATTTCCTTACTTAGTGACATTGATAGTTCAAGGACAATGGTTATACACTTAAAATTGGATATGAGGTGGTCAAATTGCCCAATGTGGTCCCATTTGCATAGTCCATGGGCCAAAGAGATAGTATATTGATCTTACCTAAGGTACCTTTCATGGTTAAGGCAAGAAGATCTATTTAAAAAGGTCACCAACTAGTAATAAGGTCATGACCTGTCCCAAGTAAGCTTGATTCTTATGATACTAGGATACCTTGTAAATGGATATGGAGTCTTGAAAGCTCTACATTTTTTCTAAATTCATTCTTTCTCCATATGCTTATTTTATTAATGCATAGTTTTTTTTTTTTGTTATGGATATTAGTCTTATAATTTAATTAATATGATTTTCACTACTAATAAATTGATCGAACCAAACTATGTGGATTGGAAAAGGAATCTAGACATAGTATCCACTTTAGAGGGGCTAAAGTGGGTAACTTAGGAATTAACTCCATTCCCCCTTAATAGACCTTTCACTCAAGAATAGACTGATACATATCATAGTTGGTAGAAGATGGATCAGAAGACCAAGTGTATGATACTTGGGCTTTTAGATAATGTGTTGCAACATCATCACGTGTCTATGCTAAGAGCTTATGATGTTTTACCAATCTCCATGAGATGTTTGGTGATAAGGGTAGGTCAATTAGACAAGTTCCTTAAGACTATTACAAATGTTAAGATGTCAGAAGGAACTCTTGTTATAAATAATATGATTTGTATGATCAAACTTTTTAATGAGATGAAGATCCTTGGAGTTGAGATCAATGAGGAAACCCAAGTTGACATGGTTTTAAAGATCTTGTTAGATTTTTTCAAATAGTTTAAGCTCAACTATTCTATGAATAGGTTGATAATGAGCTTAACTCAATTGATGAGAGAATTATAGACAGTTGGGGGGATTCTTAAGGACTAAAGGGGCACTCATATGGTGGTCAAGGGTTCTTCATCTTTTTCTAGTTGGAAAAAAGAAGAAAATTTCTAAGACTACTAAGTAGAAGGGAAAGTTTAAGGGTAAGGGGAAGAAGAAGAGCAAGAGATAGGGCAAATGTTTCCTTTATAGAAAGAAAGGCCATTGAACAGGAGTGTGCCTAATTTTCTTGAAGAGACAACCAAGTATGCATCATTCACTTTTAATTGAATCATGTTTGGTTGTGGATTCCACTAATTTTTTGTGGATAGATTTTGGGGCCATTGATCATGTTTGTAATTCTTTACAAGGGTTTCATCTAAGGAGAAGCCTGGATGATGGGGACATGTACCTGAAAACTTAGCTTTTGAAGCAAGGGTTTTGTTCAAGCAGTTGGAGACATGTCCCTCATTTTAGATAATAATTATGTTTTAGAACATAAAGACTATCTTTATGTTCCTAAGTCTTCAAAGGATTTGATTATGGTTTCTAGTTTATGTAAATTGAATTATTTAGTGTTTTTTTTTTAAATAAAAGAGTTTTTATTAAATTACATGATTCGTTTATATACTCAAGATCGTTGATAGATAATCTTTATCATGTATCACTATTATCTATTTTGCCTAGTAATGAGAACTATAATGTTTCATATAAGAGGAAAAAACTTAGCACTAATCAAACACAACTTTGAGAATAATACCTACGTCATATTAATCTAAACAGGATCCAAAAACTAGTGAAGTTTAGAATTTTACCATTCTTGATCCAAGAGTCTCTTTACTGGTAAAGAATATGGAGTGAAGGAGAGTTTGGAGTTGGTGCTTATTGATATGTGTGGGTCTTTTAATATCCATGCATGTGGAGCATATGAGTATTTCATCACATTAACGAATGATTACTCCAGGTTCGAATATGTTTTTCTGCTAAAGTCTTTTAAGGCTATAGGGATAACTTAGGTGTTAGATGTGTTTATAACATGCTTTAGGGCTACTGGGAGTTTGTTGAGATAAAACCCTAGAAAGCATGACATGATGTGATAGTTTTACATTCATCAATAAATTTATTTATTTATGTTTCTTGTTCACTTTACTATTCCAGATGCATTAATTGGTCATCTAAGCATACATACTTATATCACTTGTATTGTAAATGACTTAGGTACATTAGAGATTGCACAGAGGATACAAATCATGGGATCCTTGCAAGATGACAAGTTGTTCATAGTCGGTTCATGGATTTAGACAATCCAGTAAAGACTGTAATGTATAACCTCCTAATTGGAAGGATGACTTGTCTTGGCCATTGGGATGAGTTTCCCATGGTGAGTATATTAGTGTGTATGGTTACACATTGGATAGGACCTATGGTGAATCATGACATAAGATTATCAATTGTCATGATTTATCAATTTATTATACTACATGGACTCTCAACCTTGAAAGGGTATTGAGTCTGTGCCAAAATCAACATGAGGTTTTGACATATGGTTGAGAACTTAAAGTTGTCATATATCCCTATGGATTGGGTGACTATTGATGGAGGCTAGTGGCAAAAGATATTCTCAATAGAGGCACTATTATATCTCATGGTATTAAGCCAATGTATCCCCTTGAGTGGAATTTGACATATGATCCTTAGAGCTAGAGTATGCCAATTGATCACATAATGAGTGAGGTTTGTTACTCAAGGATTGAAAAGGTAATCTTGATAAGTGATAACACTATCTCATTAGATTATGAACTCCAATTCATAGGGAGTTTGCATGCAGTAGATAGTAGGTCATAAACTCGAGCTTTGTCTTGTTATTATTTACATTATGTACTGGAGTGTAGTTGATTCTTTGTAGTGGGATGTTAAATCAACTTTAGAATTGGATTTTGAGGGAGCCAGTACTATCCTATAGGTTTGAGTGGTCCTCGTTCGAGCTTAGATACTTTGATGGCATAGTTTATGAGGGTTGGACAAGCTTAAGGTTCACTTATGTGCATAAAGGCATTTTGGTAACTATAGAAAGGTGCATAGGTGTTAGTAAACGGTATCTCTAGATTAGGCTAATTGATTAATTGAATAACCTTTTTAGGTTAATTAATCAATTAGGACTCTTTTTTAAGTTAGATTGAGTGATTCAAGCCTTTAGAATAGGCTCAAGTCATAGACCTTATAAATACCTCATTAGGGGTTAAGGTTTCTAGTTAGTTGTCTTCCACCATCCAGAGATTAGAAAGAGTTTTTGCAACCACCCTCCCAAACATCCCACTATTTGAGTGCCAAAGATCGAGTTATAGTCATCAGTCAGAAGATCTTGGGTTTACGAGACATTTGACAACTTTGATTTGCTTCTTTTCTAAAAATATTTGATTTGAGAACATCCAAATCAAAATTAAAGTTTTTTAAAGAATTTAATCTAGATCTTTTAATGTTAAAAATTCTATGTTTGCTTATGTTGCATAGGATCTAGATGGTCTACGGAGTTTTCATACACCTAACCTGAGCTTAGGATAGGGAACACAGAGATTTGGAATTCTCTACAAAGTTCTACTAAGGCTTTAACTCAAGGTTTTAATCTTTTACACTTGGATTTGCGACTCTAATGGGCACTATACAACTTTCAAGTTCTCAACCAACTTGAAATCTCAAATACTCAAACTTGAATAATAATGTGAGGATTTAATACTCTCAATCCTAGTATAAGTGTAGCCCAATACAAAGAAATAAACTAAGATTATTTCAATGGGTGCATTGAGGATTTACAAGTAAAGGATTCAAAGTATTTAAATTAAGAATAAGGGAAAATAGTTGGAAAAAAATTCAATGCGAATGTTCTCTTGCCAATAAATGCAAGGGACCTTTATAATTTATAGAAAACTAGCTTGGGCACCCAAAATAGCACAAAAAGCCTCGATTGATCAAGCTCCAATTTAACTGATTAGGTAACCATTGGTGCAATTAATATTTTATAGGTGATTGTTGGTATTTTTAATGCTTGATCAAACCTCAACCAACCAGAAACTAGGTATTACAAGATTATTTTTTTTGCAATCTTGACCAGTCTTCAATCGAAAAAGCCCAACCATTTGACTAGTTCAAGATACCTTTGACCAATTACACAAAAATCAACTCAAAAAGCTTCTTTTTTTTAGTTTTTATTCTTCCAGTAACTTTAACATTTCATATATAAACCCTTATACAATATTTTTGAAAGAATTTTGCTTATTTATCCATTTTAATGTAAACAAGCCACTTTTAAGCTTAGGTAAGGATGAATGAAAAGATGTTGGAAGTACATAAAAATATTTTATCCTAAGTGCGTTCATGAGATTCATTTTACAAGGTTCTTAGACAACTTGAGTCTTTAAGGATCTATTTGTTCATGATATTTGAATCTCTTATAAGCATACTTGAACTTTCTTTTAAATTTAACAATAAAACCTAAAAATTTTCTTTGATTTAAATGAGTTAGCGTACTTAACCTTGTTTTAATATCATCAAAATGTAATTAGGAGCTAACAATTTCCCCATTTTTTATGATGAAAAAATTAGGCTATCTAGGAAGGAGAAAATAAGATCTACTTTTCAATCAATGCATAAACTAAATCAACTAAATAAAGCTCAATAAATTTTGATAAATGAAACCAATACATTAAAAAATAGGTATTTAATTTCATCTATCACAATTTAAATATGAGGCACTTAAAATTAAAACATGATATCCTTTTAAGATTTATTTTCAAGATATCAACCAATAAGTAGGTTAAGCATATGTCCAACATATCCAAAAGCAAGATCTTGATATAATATATCAAAAGATCAAGTGAGAATATCCAAAAGACATCATGATCACAACGTATAGCGTGTTTAAAAATAAGTGTAAGATGAATCAATTATCAAGACAAAATAAGTAGGATGCATAGATATGTCCAAAAAGATCCAAAAAGAGATGTTCGAAATGACTAAAAGTCTCCTAGCTCCTAGATATGCCAATATGAATATGTTTTCCCCTTTGGCAACATCAAAATAAGAGGAAAAAACAATACTTCTCAAGATTGGGGAGGAGGAGGTGGGAAAATAGATTGAAGATATGCCATCAATTCATCATTTTGTGTCATGGATACAACATTAAATTGATGGAGGTGAGTAGTTAGGCTCTCACATTGAGCAGTAAAACTAGCTTAATAGTAAAACAAGAACTTTCTCATTTTATTTATAAAAATATCAAAATTCAATTTAATTTTATTAATACAAAAAAAAAAGATTATTAATAGGAAAATGAATTTTTACAAAATTATATTACGAAAATGTTTCAATCATTTTTTCATTTACCAAAATTTATTTATTGTTTGATTTTATTAAAAAAATATTGATTTTTTTTAATGTTTGTTTGATTTAAAAAAAGGTTTATTTAATTTTATTAGAATTTTTTTTAAAAAAAATTTTCCTTGATTTTATAAAAAGAGATTTCGAATATGTTACTTATTTTCAAAGATTTGGAATTTATAATAAAAAAAACATTAAAAAAATTTATCCAATTTTATTTGTTTTAAAAAATGATTTTTCATATTTCATTCAAAAAAAATAAATTCCAATCTTACTTTTGTTATTTATTTATTTTTATAAAAAAAAAAAGTCTTTACAATTTTGAAATAAAATGAATTTTGCTTTAATTATTATTTAAAAAAAAAACCTTATATGAAAAAAAAAAAAATTTTTCTTAACTTTTACTACATAGAGACTTTTATTTACAACTTTAATTAAAAAAAGAATTTTTACTTTGAAGGGAATTTTTTACAAGTTTATCAAGAAACAAAATTTTATTTATCTTTTATTTTGAAAAAAAAATATTTTCACAATTTTATTTCATTGGCCATTTAAAGCGCTATAAGTGAGTCAATGGGTGTCAATTACATGGCCTTTTCCTTTATAGAGCCAGCAAAAAATAAAAGAATATTTCCTGCTGCCACGCCACATAGCTCTCCTCTATACAACAATACGTCAAGACATTATATCTAGATTTATTATAAAAAAAAAATTAATAATAGTTTCAAATATAAAAAAAGATTTTCAACATAGTAACAAAAGAGATCTTAGTTTTATTTTATCTAATTAAGATAATTTTATATTTTAGGAAAATATTAAGTATATACTAAAAAAAAAAAACAGTTTGTTCACCATTTTATCCTCTATTGTGTAGAATTGGATCACTGATCAGAGCAAGGTCCTCCATTTAGGTACCAAGGGAGTTGATTTGAGTGTCCATCCATGGTTGATACTCTATATTAGAGACCTCATGAGGAATGATGAACTCATCAATTAGTGGATCCTTAGTGCACGTAGTCTCAATAAATTAAGTCTCCCTGGTGGGAGTGGTAAGCTTAGTCTATGAAGGTTGGAAAGGCATGTCAAGATACTTAGTACATAGAGGGAACACCTCTATCTCTATGGTCTCAATCTCATAAGTTTGAGGCATCTCGCCACCTTCCATGGCTCTAATTTCCTCCTCTTCAATAGTTGACGGAGAAATCTCTTGACACTAAGAAAAAAGACATTTGTTAATGATTTTTCATTGTCAAGGTAAAACATATCTGGCAAGGTAGGTTGGTGTTCATATATGTCATCTATGTCAATGTTAAGAAAAGTTTAAAGCTAATTTGATATATACATATGTCAAGGTTGTCTCCATTTTCAAGGTTTCTTGATCTTATGTCAAGGTTAATTTATTTGTTAGTCAAGGTTGAGTGAAATAAATGTCAAGGTCATTTAATATTATTTCAAGGTTGCTCTGACAAATGTTAAGCTTATGCATCATATATTTTATGTTACTCTCACATATGTCAAGGTTACATTCTTCATATATCATGGTTGTCTTACATTTGTTAATGTTTAGATCACATATGTCATACTTGCTATTGCATATGTCAATGTTGAGCATAGGCCATTTGTCAAGGTTGCCTTTGAAAAAATTAATATTATGTTACTATATTTTTTAGTTTTTAATGAAAAATTAACTTGTTACCATTGAAACTTGTTTCCAAATTAAATCCAATACTTGTTTAAGTATAATAATAACAGTAAAGTCCAAGAATAATGTAAGTAAACTACTATTCAAGGAAAAAAAAATATCATATATACATTTGAATCTTAAAAACACAATTCCATAAATCTTTTTCGAGTTACTCTCAATTTTCTATATATAAATAAAACCTAATTGCAAACATTCAATTAAGGTAATATAAATTGAAAAGTACAAAATTATCTTTATAAGAGGTGGTCTTTGTTTCTTCATTGTCTTTTTCTTCCTATGTTTCTTACTTGGTACCTAGTAAGATAAACACAACATTAATAAAAAAGCAAGCAACAAAATAACAATATTAAAAGATTTTCTTCCTAGGGAATACACTTATTGACCTTCAAGATCACAAAGATAAATATTCAATATCACATGTCAACAATGTTTATTTACACAAGATTTGGAGGAGATTAATCAAGGCTAAATCCAAGCTTCAATTGATAACATAGACATGGAGAAGCAACACAATAGCTAGTTTTAGGCCTAAATATTATAAGGTTACTCAAGGCAAACCAATAAATCTTACCCATGTTTCTTGGTGGTATAAAACCATTATGAGGAAATATCAACTATTATAAAATATAATGATCTTGTCTAACCATTGTGAGTTTTCACTTGAAATTTGATTTAAATGGGAAATAATGTTACATAACAAGAGATACAAAATTTTAGATTCATGGTCCAACTTGTGTGTATATCGATGCAACAAAGTAGAAATTTCATTCTTGACTAAGATTCAAATATATCATTCCCCCTTCTCTCTAAAATCTCATTTATAACCAAGTAATTGTTTTGCATTATAAGTGAGGTATTGTTGAAAACCAAGTTCATAATTCATCGATCATTCTACACTTATTTCATATAGTAGAACTTATTCGTCCATTGTTTCGTCATAAATGATGAAAAAGTAGAACTCTCTATAACCTCATTCTAAAAAAATAAAAACAACTTATAGAAAGAAATGGTATTAAGTATTAAATCGATTTCTAGAGAAAATGTTCTCTTGGTAATTGGAAGCATCGAAAGCTTAATAGCCATGGTACACTCGTAATCCATATCCTATGTTGATATAAACCAAAAAAAAAATCATATTAGCAAGTTAAACATAGGAAAGCCCATATTTTTACTCAACACCTTAAGTTTGCATAAATAATAATAATCATATTTATGCATAAGAATATAATCATTAGAGATATATATGCCCATATATGGGTTTCAAGTATTGTTCATTATGAATTCAACTAGTGCAATGTACAACAACTTTTTGTCTTCTTTTATTTTATTTTTATTTTTTATTTGTTATAAATTTCCATCATTTTCTTTAATAGTACCCTAAGCACTCTATGTGGAACCAAATCATTGAAACAAAGCAATTTTTTTAAATGACTTTTCTATTTTTTTGGGCATTAAGAAGGTTATAAAAATTAAGGAATTTACCATGTATTGACATCCATTCTTAACAATAACAAAATAAAGATGCACATGGATTAAAAAAAAAAAGAACATTGAAATAAGTATGTTTAAATTCTACCACATTATGTGAGAATTGTTTTTCTCCAATATATTCTTTTTTTCATGGCCACCATTTTTTTTCTCCTTTTAATTCTCTATTATGTTTTTTTTTTCTCTTGGAGTTGGATAACAAAATTAAAAAGAATTTAGGACATATTTTCCTTCCTCCCTTCATTGCCTATGGCCAAATATCTCAATTCTTAACATAAGGTACCATTTGATAATTTCTTCATTAAGATATATAATTAGAGCAAATTTGCTAATCATTTAATAGTTACATATATAAGTAGAAGTAAAGGTAATTGTAGTCAACGATGGATTAGTTGTTTGAAACCTTCAATTTAAATAGTCAATTAAACAAACCTTATTATCACTTAAATCACCATTTTTTTAGTAATTATGTGAAATTTGATTTATTCTATGCATTCATATTTTTTTATTCACTTCAAGTACATCTTGTCCTAACAATGCAAGGATCAAATCCTTACCACCACAATCTAAAGCTATATGGGAAATGACAAGGATAATGGAAACAAAAAATGTATACAAAAAAAAAAAATTAGAAAATACAAAACAAGGAAAGAATTTGATATGGAGTGGTAAACCCAAAGTGAGTAACAAGAAACTTTAGCACATTCGACATAAAGCTTTAATTATTAAACGTATAAAAAAACAAAAGTAGAATCTTTAGGAGACAATAAAAGACAATTCTAAAAATGTGCTAGAATAAACATTGGTGGAAAATAAGGTTAGATTTTTAGGAAGCTCTCATGTCTTGTGCACCTTCCTAGAAAAGCAACTGGGTAATCTTCCAATAAAAAATATATTATTCATAGGTAAAATCTAGTTAAATGGAATCTAGATTCAATAATCAATGAAAATGTAATATCAGGTGAAAAAAATCACCTATTCCAAGATTAGGTTCTAATTTAATGGAGAAGTTGGGAATTGCAACACCAACATTCTTTAAGGAATTTCATGACAAAATAAATCAATGGATTAGAACTGTCCTTTTGGTACTTGTTTGACATATTCACTCACTTGATTAAAATTCCACTCAATAGATTACTCACAACATGACATTGGAAAGAGAAATATATATTTTGATTTATTATTTGAGGGGTTTGTAGAAAGTGCCCCATTTGGATTAGTTTCTAATGAAAAGCTTCATGTCTTGTCATATTTACAATGCTTGTATGTGGAACAACCGATAATGAAAACAGAATATATAACTATAGTGAAAAGAAGAGGAATTTTTTATATATATATTTAGTAAACCCTAAATTAAGTGTAGTAAGGATACTTTATTAGAAAAAAATCATTTTTTTGAGGCACACAATCTACTTGCCAAATTGATTCACCAGTATAATTTAGTTTAGGTCAATCTAAAACCTTCAACTACCACAACTTTGTGAGACAACATGTCACACCTATAGGAGTAAAACTTCATAAATCTTAGCATGTTGATGAAATGCAAGTGAAACATAGAAGTAAAGAAATATAAACAAGTACACATGAAGTACTATTTTGGGTAAGGAAATGTCCTTGATGATGTCTCTGTCACTATTTGGATAGAAAATTATTTAATGGACCATATTTTTTTTTTTTTTT
This sequence comes from Vitis vinifera, assembly GCF_030704535.1. Classification (NCBI taxonomy): domain Eukaryota; kingdom Viridiplantae; phylum Streptophyta; class Magnoliopsida; order Vitales; family Vitaceae; genus Vitis; species Vitis vinifera. The sequence continues at coordinate 16,345,872 of NC_081814.1, forward strand.
GTTGGTTAGAAGTTGCAAATAACATACCTATAAAAAAAAAAGTAGCAAATAACACTAAATCCAACAATGATAGTTTGCAAACAAAATATCATATCAAAAGGAATCAAAATTTTTTTTTTAACTAAGTAAAATTGTTTTTGAAAAAACGATGTCCAATAAGGTAACTCCCAAGAGGGGGGAAGGAGGGAGAAGAGGAGTGAATGGGTGTATTTTGAAATTTTATTAAATAAGAAGTTGATATTTTAACCCAAATTAAACCTATGAGATATCAAGGATAATCAATATAATCAAAATACTAAAAAAAACAAATAATTATGCAAGAAACACAAATTTTTATGTGGAAAACCCCTATACTAACTGTGGAGATAAAAAACTATAGGGTCTAAGACCTCTAATCTAAATCTATTATATGAAATCAAGTCACATAGATTTACCTTACTTCTTTACCTTGAAGACTTCTCTCCAAAACTTATAACTTGATTCATGTTCATGACGCAACAATCTTTAATTGCTCCAGTGAATACGCCTTACCCTTGCTGAAGGGATGCAAGTCTTCAAAAAACCAAATATTCAACACTTTGAATCCTTTTGAGAGATTAGGAATGATGTGGCACGTTAGGTTTAATCTCATGAAAAGTGTTCACCCTAAAAGAGTTATAATAGGATTTATATAGGCTTCCAAGCCCAAGGGGATTGGTATCCTGAAGCTTTCAAACTCAATTTGCATGAAATATTTAAAAATATTCTATCATATTCTAGTAGATTTTATACAAGAGCTCGAGCGAACTTACACACCGCTTGAGCACCTTGGGCGCTTGAGCATTGGTTAAGTACTTAAGTGGTCACAACGCTTGAGCATTATTTCCACCGCTCGAGAGGTCCTGCCTATTTCAAAATATTAATTTAAGTTTTTTAATTCAATAAAAAATATCGATCCACTTTTAACCCAACAAGTACCTAAGTGCCCCAAACCACATATTTTTAAACTTGCTTATGACTTTCCAATTGAGCGAACAACAACCTTGAATCTTCAATGGAGAGTAAGTCGCTATCTAAAAGGGTTCCTAAACTAGAAAATAAATTGGAATAAAATTGCCAACATACAATGTAGATACATTGTCCTAATAGTTTTATGTATTTACGATATTCTAAATGATTCCTAGAGCCCCTACTACTTTTAGAATTGATGATATTTTTTAACCCACTTTTGAAAGGAGATCTTAGTAAAAATAATAGAATTTTCAGGTGAATATTGAATTTAATCTAAAAATTGAATTTAAACAATTTTTGGGTTCTCACTTAGAATCATATTTACAACAATACTTTATCTCATATAAAGCATGTATCAAACTCCACTTAAGGAATCATTATGGCAACAGATTTCACGATCACATTCCTTTGGATCACCCAATGGGACATGTTATCTCTATCCCATGAGACATAATGGTGCTTCTATTAAGAATACTTGTTGCCACTAGTTTCCATTAATAGTGACCCAGTTCGTAAGAATATATGACCACTTTAGGGTCTCATCCATAGGTCAAAGCTTCATATTGACTTCAGCATTGGCTCGATATCCTCTCTAGTTTGAGAGTCCATGTAATATAGTAACTTGGTAAATCACAACCTGATAGTCATATGTCATGATTCACTGTAGGTTTTGTCCAATGTGTAACTATACACACTAATGCACTAACCATGGAAAACTCATCTTAATGGCCAAGAGAAACCATACCTCCAATTAGGAGGTAGTATACTACAATTTCTACTAGATTTTCGAAATTGATGAACTGATTGTGACTTACCATCTTATAAGAAACCCATGAATTATATTTTCTTTACAACTTTTAATGCACCCAAGTCAGGTATAATACAAGTGATATAAGCTTGAATACTCAAATTAATATTAATGCATACAATGGATAAAGAAGTGGAAATTCAAATCTAACTTTGTTACATCATGTCTTACTTTTAAGAGTTTCATCCAAACTTTATCCATTATACTCACTCCCCATGAAATGATGTCTATGATCTAAGGAGGTAAATGCTATCAACCTCTCAAGATCAATTCTAAAATCCTTGAGTTATAGATCATCTTATTATGTGATCAATTGACATACTTTACTTATAAAGAGCATATGTCAAATTTCTTTTAATGAATTACTATAACTATAAATTTCATGATCACATGTCTTTAGGATCACCTGAGATGACACACGATTTCAATCCCATAAGATACCATGATGTCTCCATTGAGAATATTACCACTAACCTTCATCAATAGTGACCCAATTCATAAGGATATATGACCACATTTATGTCTCACCCATAGATCAAAGCCTCTTGTTTATTTCAACACAGACTCAATATCCTCTCAAGGTTGAGAGTATATGCAATATAGTAGCTTAGTGAAGTGTGACTACCTAATAACTAATGTCATGATTCATCGTAAGTCCTAACCAAAGTGTAACTGTACACATTAGTGCACTCACCATAGGAAACCCACCCAATGACCAAGGTTAGTCATTCCTTCAATCAAGAGGTAGTACATTACAACCTTATGTGGATTGCCTAAGTCCATGAACCAATTATGAACAACTCATCAATCTTGCAAGGAACCTATGACTTGAATCTTCATTTCAATTCCTAATGTACCCAAGTAATGTACAATTGATTACTACTCAAAAAGTGCTATTTGATAGCTTGTAATTAACTCTTTTAAACACTTTTGAGTAGTAGTTATCACCTTTTAACCCAATTAACATATTAAGGACCTTTGCAATCATTTCTAATCAAAGTGTGTAAGTTTTGGTGTTTTTGTTAGTAATTTGATCACCAAAGCAATCCGAGATTGAGGACAGTTCTTTGGAATCCATGGCAAAGCAAATGGAAAGCTCAGAAACATGAAGAACCGAAGCTTTGAAGTCCTTTGCCATAAGCAAATCCGGAATGCAAGGAATGGAAGCAAAGAGAAATCTGCCATGAAGCATTCTTGATGACAGTCATTTCAGCCACTTTTGGAGCACTTCTTGAAGTCCAATTTATACATGCTATATGTCGTTTCGAATCTCAGGAAGTCAACAATCCAATGCTTCAAACAGTGCGCGATTCGGAGTTGAAATGAAGGAGTTACAACTATTGCAAGCAGATCACTCCAAGCTGAAGGCAGAATGGTGCACGACTGCGAAATCAGCCTTTAGCTACGAAAATGTTGTCCTTTTGCTGCGAAAATTTCGTAGCCATTTTGCACAGTGCCGCGGTGTTCTCTTGAAGCTTCCTGATATGTTCGACCGACATTTTGAGATTTTTTGCTTTAGATATTTGATGTCTAAATCCCCAAACTCTCCTTGTAACCCACCTATCATAGGATTCCTTAGTCTTTAAGTAAGAACAAAGGGTGAATAACCCCTTATATATATATAAAAATATCTCAGGAGCCTGTTCTCAGATAATAAAGATGTAATCGGTAGGAGGAAGAAAAATATATTACAGAGCACTTGCTCTGTTTTTCATATATATATTTTTGTTTTCTCGTTATTTTTCTTTCTAGTCAATCAAACTCTGAGGATGTTTTCTCAGAGGATGAGAGGCTAGGCTCTTCGTCTCTTGGAGTGAAGAAAGCCAGGTAAGTTTCCTCATGCATAAATTGGAAGTTTTGTTGTTTCAACTTTTAATGAATAGAAAGTGTGACCCGTTAATGGTTTCTATGTTTTTAGTTAACTTAAAATGCCTTTAAATCACATGGGCCAACACTTGGTAAGGCAAGTGATCTCCATCCATTGAGATGCACTAGTTTATCTCTTGCAAACCTTTGGGAGGTGGTTTGAAGGTAGGATTTTCTAGAATAGCCAACACTTGGTAAGCTTTTGGACTCCAAGGAGACATCCATTAGTTATCTCTTGCGAGCTTTTGACGGGTAATCCAAGGTTAAAGATCACCTTGAATGGCAAATGCTAGGTGAGAGGCATGAGCCATTGCAAGATGCATCAGTGAGAGGGATTTAGTGTTTGAACCCATTAAAAGGAAGAATTTGTACCACACCGGTTAGAGAATTAATTATATGTTAATTCTCTAATACGAGGAAAAGAAACAAGTGACCGAAACTCTCCTTTTTGTATGAGGAACCTGAGCCTAGTGATCTAAACTCCAAGAAACACTTTTCTTTGTAAGTAAAATCAGTTACTTTTTTTTGTTAGTTTAAAACCAAACCTTTTTCACTCAAATATCTTTATGTTTTCTTTTAAAGCTAACCTTGAAATGAAAAAGCACCAATTCAACTTTGAATTAATATCAATTGTGAGGTGAAAACCCATCCCAGTGAACGACCCTAAAGCCACTATGCTATGCTAGCTAAGTGTCACGGACTTAGTCGTTCCCTAAGCTCGTGCGGCACTTAGGCAAATCAAGACACTTGATCTTGCTAAGTCAGCCTTACCCCCGACACTTAGCTTGCTAGGCTAAGATGCTCACGACTCGGAAGCTTGAGAAGTTGTAGTAGGCAACTTTTAAAGCTTCCGAGTCGTGAGCATCTTAGCCTAGCAAGCTAAGTGTCGGGGGTAAGGCTGACTTAGCAAGATCAAGTGTCTTGATTTGCCTAAGTGCCGCACGAGCTTAGGAAACGACTAAGTCCGTGACAAGTGGTATCAGAGCGCGGTTACGAGGTGGGCATAGCAAAGGAAGCATGTCGGTTCCAACGTGGAGGAGACTAGTGAGCAAACTCGTGGGAGGGAGACCGAGCCTACTGCACGGGGCAGGGGCAGGAAGGATAAATCTCGTGATGTCGTTGCCAACATGGAGGCAAGGTTAGCCAAGGTGGAGCTAGCCATGGCGGACACTCGGGAGGGGTTGGACTTGATCGAGCAAGGCATGGAGAAGGGCTTAGAGGATCTAAGGGAGCAGATCCAAGACCTTCGTGAGAGGGTGCTAGTCTCACAAGTTCAGCCAGTGTCGCACGAGGAGTTTGTGTCCTTCCAAGGAAAGGTCTTGAGCATGCTTGCTAGCATGGAGTCAAGGATAGAGGCCTTGGCCACTCGAATGGAGTCCCGAGACCAGGAAGTTAGGCAAGAGTTGGCCATCTACAAGGCTGCTGCGTCGGCACGAGTCATGGCCACACAGGAGGCATCTATGGTGGAGGTGCCGAAGCCACACAGGTTTAGTGGCAAGCGGGATGCCAAGGAGTTGGATAACTTCTTATGGCATATGGAGCGATACTTCGAAGCTATCGCATTGACGGATGAGGCGGCTAAGGTGAGAACTGCGACCCTCTACTTTACTGACACAGCTACTCTATGGTGGCGTCGAAGGTTTGCCGATATGGAGAAAGGCATTTGCACCATAGAGATGTGGGAGGACTTCAGGAAGGAGATCAAGAGGCAGTTCTACCCGGAGGACGTGGCTTACCTGGCTAGGAAAAACATGCGGCATCTTAAGCACACAGGCTCAATACGCGACTATGTCAAGGAATTCTCTTCGCTCATGCTTGAGATTCCTAACATGACTCAGGAGGAGTTGCTATTCAACTTCATGGATAACCTGCAAGGGTGGGCCGAGCAGGAATTAAGGCGTCGAGGTGATCAAGACTTAGCCACTGCTATGGCAATAGCAGAATCCTTAGCGGATTATAAGAGGGGAGACTCCTCCAAGGTTGAGTCTTTGGAGGATAGCCACGCCATGGGTAGGGGAGACGAGGTTCCAAGGGACCACAATGCTCCTAAAAAGGGATCAAGCAAGACGTCTAACGTTCGAGAAGGAAGGGATAAGGCGGAAAAGAAGGAGTTTACGCCTAAAATCAAATGCTTCCTATGTGACGGTCCACATTGGGCACGGGATTGTCCAAAGAGGAAGGCGCTCAGTGCCATGATCGAGGAGAGGGAGCAGGAGGACGTAGCACATATGGGCTCAATGCAGCTACTAGGTGCCCTCCAATTCAACCCGAAGCCTAGTACTCCTAAGACCTCCTTACTAGCAGGGGTGCAAGTAAAGGAGGAAAGAGGGGAGCGAGCTGAGGTAGCCCGCACACACATGGAAGAGGTCACCAAGGGAAAGGTGAACTCAATGGGTAAAAGGAAGCAGCACTCTAAGCATCGAAAGCGCACGGGTCTGCATCCATCTGAGGCCTCACGGGAGAAGGAGGTGAAGAGTATCCTAGCTGAACGGGTCACTAGGAGACAAGGGGTCCCTCCTATGATAGAGTATCTAGTCCAATGGAAAGGACTACCTAAGAGGCCGGTAAGCTGGGAACATGTGGATGCCTTGAGAAAATTCTGGAAATACATCGAGAGGTTTCAGAATGAGGCAACGACGAGGACGTCGACGGCATTGGTGGGAAGAGTGTGGAAGGTTTTAGAAATGTCTAGAGATGTCCACACATCTCTACACTATGGTGGAAGGCATGGGAGGAGTCCAAGGCTTTCTAGAGACTTCTAGGAATCTCTTGTACATAGGGTTGTACATAGAATAGGGTAGGATGTTCTAGAATATTCTTGATTTGTAAGGAACCCTCCTAGGTTCTAGAGAGTTCCCTTGGTGCCTATAAATAGGTGAGGGCCTCATTTGGCCAAGGCACCACCCAAATCACTTCCTAACCAAGCAAGTGAGCATCCAAGCACTTGTAAAGGTTTCCTTGAGTTGGTGAAAGCTTCCATTCTTTCAAGAGTTGCCTACCAAGCTTCTTAAGCTTTTGAGTCGCAAGTGTCTTAGCCGAGCAAGCTAAGCATTGGGGAGCAAGGCTGACTTAGCAAGATCAAACGTTTTGGCTTGTCTAAGTGCCGCACGAGCTTAGTGAACGACTAAGTCCGTGACATAAGGCTGTCCTAGTACATGGTGTAATAGGTTATAAATTTTGTTGATTACTCTCTTCTGAGGACCACAATCAAGGAGCACCAGTTGGACATGAATCAAATGGTACCACTGTCAGGGACCATTGAGACGACATGAATCAGCTGAGACACCAATTGGGAACGTATCAAATGGCGCCGTTGCCAGGGATGGTGCCACTTTACAGTGATAACACCTTTCTAGAGTACTTGTGATCTTCATCACAAGTTTGGTGACTTTTCTTTTCTTTTTACTAACTCTTTTTATTTGTTTATTTTTCTTTATTCATATGTTAGTATAATTTTTATTTAGTTTTTAGTTTACCTTAATTTTTTTCTCTTAGAATTGTTTTTCTTTTGTTTTCTTTTGTTTTCTCTGTTTTTAATTCACAAATTGCTAGTTGTGCATGTCATATTGAATACAAGATAGTAGATGAAGCCATGAACTTCATGAGTTATGTGGCTGAAGTTTCAAGAGGATGGGATGAACCAAATGCTAGAAATATGGGGAGAATGACGTCTCAACCTAATGCTAAGGGTGAGATGTATATTTTGAATGACGGCATAGACATGAAGGCAAAGATTGCAGCTATGGTAAGGAGATTGGAAGAGCTAGAAATGATGAAGATGCAAGAAGTGCAAGCCATCTCTCAAACACCATTGCAACCTATGCCCTGTTCCATTTGTCTATCTTATGAGCACTTGGTGGATGAGAGTCCTCCCATTCCAGCCGTGAGGGAAATGTTTGGTGATTGCAACACCTACAATTCCAATTGGAGGGACCATCCAATGCAACATCCAATTAATTATATGTTAATTCTCTAATGCGAGGAAAAGAAACAAGTGACCGGAACTCTCCTTTTTGTATGAGGAACCTGAGCCTAGTGATCTAAACTCCAAGAAACACTTTTCTTTGTAAGTAAAATCAGTTACTATTTTTTGTTAGTTTAAAACCAAACCTTTTTCACTCAAATATCTTTATGTTTTCTTTTAAAGCTAACCTTGAAATGAAGAAGCACCAATTCAGCTTTGAATTAATATCAATTATGAAGTGAAAACCCATCCCAGTGAACGACCCTAAAGCCACTATGCTATGCTAGCTAAGGCTATCTTAGTACATGGTGTAATAGGTTATAATTTTTGTTGATTACTCCCTTCTGAGGACCATAATCAAGGAGCACCAGTTGGACACGAATCAAATGGTACCACTGTCAGAGACCATTGAGAGGACATGAATCAGCTGAGACACCAATTGGGAATGAATCAACAATGCAAGTAATGTAAGCCTAAATGTTCACATAAATATCAATCCAAATGATAGAGAAATGGAAATTCAATTATAATTTATTACATTATGTCTTGTTTTTAAGGACTTTATCTCAACACTATCAACCTCTCAAAATTACCTCTCCAATCCTTGAGTTACAGATCCTCCTATTATGTGATCAACTGATATGTTTTAGCTCACAAAGAGTATATATCAAATTCCACTAAAGGAAATACTATGATAATAGAATCCATGATCACATATCCTTAGGATCATCATAGGAGACATATTGTCTCAATCCTATGAGATATCATGGTGCCTTTATTGAGAATATTTATTGTCATCAATCTTCATCAACAGTGACCCAATCCATAGAGAATATATGACCACTTTCGGGTCTTACCCATATGTTAAATCTATTGAAAACTTTAGCACAAGTTTAGTACCTTCTCATGATCTAGAGTCCATACAATATTGTAGCTTGGTGAGGTCATGATTACTCAGTAACCAATGCCATGACTCATCGTAGATCCTATCCAATGTGTAAGCATACATACTAGCGTACTCACCATAGGAACCTCATCTCGATGACTAGGACCAATCATCCCTCCAATTAGGAGGTAGTGCACTATAACCTTAAATAGATTGCCTAAGTTTATGAACTAGTTATGAACAAATCATCTATTTGCAAGGAACCTATGATTTGGATCTTTCATATAACTCTTAATGCACCCAAGTTATGTACAATGCAAAATATGTCAAGCCAAAATACTCAACATATATAGTATATAAGTGAGATAGAGAAAGAATAATCAAAATAATTCATTTATTCTTACATCATATCATGATTTTAAGGGTTTTAACCCAACACATCATATTCTTATTATTGAATGGTGGATAGATTTTGAGCCCATTATCCGTAATCATTTATAAGGTTTTCAACAAAAGAGAAGGTTGCATGAGGGGCATGTACTTACCTTAGCTTTAGTTGCAAGATTAGTTATACAGGCTAATAGGATGTATCACCTTTTTTATGTGTGACTCCATTATCACTTTACTAAGTTTTGAGAATAATCAAACTCACTCAACGGGAAAAAAAATCTAAATATTTAGCTTTTAAAGGCTAATCTAAATAAGATTCAAAGACCGATTGAGTTGGGACACTTTGATTCCAAATGATCTTCTAGTCTGTGAATCTTATATAGATGGTAAAATGACCAAGAAATCATTTACTACTAAATGATGCAAAGCTAAAGAATGTTTGGAATTAGTGTATGCTAACATGTGTGAAGCTTTCTATGTTCACATTTAGGGAAGGTATGAGGAATTGATCACATTTATTGATGATTAATCTAGGTTTGGATATATTTATGTCATGCATAAGAAATTTAATGCCTTGAATAAATTCATTGAAGTTAAGGCGAAATTGGAAAACTAATTGGGTAAACATATCTAGGCACCTTGATTTGATCAAAATGGTGAGTTTATGTCTAGTAAGTTCGATCTTTCCTTAGAGAGCATGATATTATATCCTAGTTGAATGTACTTGGGACTCCACTATAATATGGAGTAATAGAAAGAAAAAAATCAAAAAGTGATAGACATTGTGAAATCGAGATGAGTTTTTTTATCACTTCCTACATCCTTTTGAAGATATGATTTAGAGATTATGTCTTACTTCTTTGACCTATTACCTTTCAAGTTGGTACCTCTAACTCCTAAGAAAATATGGATAAGTTATAAACTTATTTGCGACAGATTCACATGGGATTGTCCAACACATATGCTAAACCAAAGGTAGACAAGTTGAAAGCAAGGTAAAAGCTATATTAATTTGTAAGATATCCAAGAGGATCTTAGGGTTATGACTTATAATCAAAATGATCAAAAGAAATTTGTTGGTATAAATCATATAAGTAATAAGGCAAAGGATGATATAGACTAGAGATTACTAAATCATAGTCTCATATTTCCATAGGATACAAGAACATACCATTCTTAACAATTCTAGTATATGAGTGTCTCACCATAATGGAAGTATTGTATCCCACAAATTATGATATTCATTTATGGTAAAGAGCTATGAAGGAGAGTTAGAATCTTTGTACTCTAACATAATCTGAAATCTTGTAGAAGCACTTAAAGGGATAGAACCTATTAAAAATAAGTTAGCCTACAAGAGGAAACATGGTCAGGCTTGTAGCTAAAAGTTATAGTCTGAAACATGGTTTTAGCTATGAGTAAACCTTTTTGCCCGCACCCATGCTCAAATAAACCAAATTACTCTTATTCATTGCAATGCATCTCAATTATAAAGTATAGTAAATGGATTTATGAAAACATATTGCTCATGGAAAAAATGTTTTGACCAGGAAATCAAGACTCTTGATTTTGATTAAAACAATTACAAGAATTATGTGTACATGAAGATGTAAAGAGGCGTGGTGGCGTTTTAGATCCTAAATGAAGCTAATAATCTACTCATTAAGAATGATATAGGGTTATTGTCATCAATCAAGATTAATCAAATTCAAGAACAGGGTATTGGACGGATGTTGGTGCCCCTTGGGTACATGGATTCAAACTTTTGATCTAGTAAGGACTCTCATAGGTTATCTCTAGGTATGTGTATGCTTTAGGTGATATTTGTTGCTACTTCTAAAGCAACAAAGGAGGCCACTTCACTTAAAAGGTTCTTTATAAGACTTGGGGCAATTCCTTTAGTTGTATTGTCTATGATTTTTTTTTTTATAACAGTGGGGTGATGACACAACCTAAAGAACCAAGAAACCATCGAAGGAGAAAACACATAGAGATAAAATACTACTTGATTGTGAGATAGTTTCGAGAGGTGATGTGGTTGTGAGTAGATTCTTTTTATGATGTCTACTATGCTTTTTGGCCAATTAGAAGGTTTATGGGATAGAATCCTCGAAATCATACCATACTAAAGTAATAATAAAATTCATTAATATTTATATCATGATTTTGATTCTCCTTTCACTATCCTATTTATACAATATCTATGATAAGCATTCGTGCATGCATCATTTTCATTGCACATGACTTGGATGCATTAGGAGTTGCACAAAAGATCTAAGTGATGAGTTCTTTGCAAGTTGATGAGTAGTTCATAGTTATTTCATGGACCTAGGTAATCCATTTGAGGTTGCAATACACTACCTCCTAATTGGAGGGATGATTTGTCTTAGTCATCAACATGAATTTGTAGTATGCTACCTCATTATTGGAGGGATGACTTATCTTAGTCATCGGGATAGGGTTCCTAAGGTAAGTATATTAATGTGTATGGTCACACATTGGACAAAATCTATGCCGAGTCATGACATTTACTATTGAGTAGTCAAGATTTTACCAAGTTATTATCCTGCATGAGCTCTCAACCTTGAGAAAATATTGAGTTAGTGATAAGATCTTCAATGGCTTTGACTTATGGGTAAGACCCTAAGGTGGTCATATGTTTCTTATAGATTGGGTCACTGTTGATAAAGGTAAGTTGCAGTAAGTATTCTTAAGATAAGCCCCATGATATCTATTAATTTGAGATAGTGTCTCCTTTGATGATCCTAAGGATTTGTGATTATGAAATTTATGCCCTAGAAATTCCTTTAATGGAATTTGACACATGCTCTTAGTAAGCTAGATTATGCTAGTTCATCACATAATATGAAGATCTAAGACTTAATGATAGTAAAGGTAGTCTTAAGGGTTGATAGCATTCACCTTATTAGAATATGGACACCAATTCATGAGGAGCTTGCATAGAGTCAATAGTAGGTCCTGAACAAGTTTTCTATCTTAATATAATATTATAGGATATTGGAGTATAGTTGACTCTCTATAGTGAAATGTTGAGTCAACTTCATAATTAAATTTTGAGGAAGTTGATACTTCCCTATGGGTGTCCTCACTCAAGCTCATATTCTTTGGTAACACTTTATTTAAGAGGTACTTGGATTCTTTTATTCACATATGTGCATAAGGGTATTTTGATAAATACGCAAGATTGTACAAGAGCTTGTGAGTGGAGTCTTTAGACTAAGCTAATTAATTTACTAGAGCACAATAAGGCCAATTAATTTATTAGGACCCAATAAGCTAGATTAAGTCACTCAAGCCTAAGATGTGCTCAAGTTACTTGAGCCCCCAAGGTAAGCCAATATACACCCCCTTAAGAGTTTAAGGTTTACAATCTTTCTATTTAATCTTCTAAAGAAAGAGAGAGTCATAGCCTCCATCCTTATAGAAAGGATTCCACTATCCCCACGTGTCAAGGTTAGGAGAAAGTCATCAGGCGAAAGTTCACAAGGTATTTGAGATTCACATCACCCTTTTCATCAACTAGAATTGATTTGAGAATATCCAAATCATAGGTAAAGTTTTTGGAGCACCTAGATCTATGATTCAATATTTTAAATACTTTTGTTGCCCAAATCTACTATCCTTAGGATAGTATTGCACACACCTCAATGATCCAAGACTCCAAAGATTCCAACAATGTCATGATTCTATATGCTCATTTCTCAGCCTACTTATGACCTAAGCTAAAGAAAAACACAAGAAAGGATATTCATGACATAAGGAAGATCTATTACTCACTTGCCTATATATATGAAGAAAACTTTGAATAGAGGATAAATAGACTCATTTTTTGTTTAGAAGATAGGAGACTAGGGCAACCTGGAGGAGGCTCTTTAAGAGAAATGAGGGGGGAAACTTTTCTTTATTGAAGACTACGAATCCAATATCATGTTTTGTGGTGTCGAATTAGATCCTCTCAATATCGAAATTTCAACCAAATCCATGTCATTTGCCTCATTTTAGTTTTTAACCCACCTTGTGATCTTTTGTTTGCATTTGTCCACCCTCAAAATATAGTTAATTATTTTAATAATGTTTCATTAGATTATATCTTATTTCTATGATGAGTCATGTTCCTCCTATTTTAGTCTCCATCAACAAATTAATAAAATATCAAAATTTCCTCCACTTAGTAAAGATTGTAGGCATACAGGTTCTCAAGCCTTCCCATCAAATAACTTGACACCCTCGAATCCCTCATGATTCATGGACTTATCCTTTTCATATATGGACTCATTCTTAGGGTTTTCTTAACCATTGAAGTCTTAAGTCACGTTTAGTTGAAATATATTCAGCAAATCTATTAACTTTGAGGCTCTCATAAATTTGACTTCAATAGGAAAAAAAACCAAATGGCGAAATATATAGAATATCAATTTGCAATGATAAAACCAAAAATATGATGTTCCTATTCATGCAGAATATCTATTATATGATATCCGTACTATATATTAGACTTCGATCTATTTGACTACTTCAAACAGACTTTGTTTAGTCTTATGTGAAATAGTCTTGTTGCTTTCTTGATGTTTTCACTCATTTCTAATGATATTAATATTAGTAGATGTTATTTGTAATATCTATTTCATATCCATCTTAGTCCTTTTTCAATGAGTTTCATGTCTAGATGTATTTAATTTTATATAATTTTATACAAATCAGTTAACATTATATTATTTAGAATTAAAAAAATAAACAGAAAATTGTGAAAAATAACCTACAAAAAACTGAAAAGATAATTGAAAAAAAATATGATAATTAATAAGAAAAATTGAAGGATAAAACTTGAAACAAAATGATGAATAAATAGAAATAAAATTTTTAAAAATGGAAAAAAAAATGCAAAACTCCATGTAACTCTTTTTTAAATTCAACTTCATGTTTTACATCCATCAAATAATTTTATAATTTTACACAAATCAAGATAATTAACCAAAAAAAACACAAAACTGAGAATATTTGGAAAAGAAAAAAAAAACTCCATATTATACGTGAATTTAATAAAGAAATCATATCCCCCAATCATGAGGGTTTTTTTTTCTTTTATTCTATTTAAAAAAAAAAAAGGGAAAAAGGGAAAAAAAAAAAAAAAGGGGTAAAAACCACCAACCTCCAAAGAACATGCTAACCCAATAGAAAGCTAAGATGATGATTCTTAGCACCTATATTCAACTCCCATCATGATGCCTCAATTAACCGTGATTTGTGTTCCAAACATCCATCATGTTCATATATATAAAACTCTTAAGTCAAAATATATGTTCGTTAAAAGCAATCATGGTGGAAGAAGTAGCAACTCCATCTCATCCTTTCCTTTTGCATATATGATACAGTCCTGTCGTAGAAGCAAACCTTAATACTACCACTGTTTTATACACTCAAGGTTTATCTGCAATCACTTTTACTTATAATAATTCCCCTCTTCATCATCCACACCATTCTTTCGGTCCTCATGATTAAACCTTTATAATAATCACCATCATCACCAAGTTCTCTTGCTACTTGCTAGTGTCATTTGTTGAGAAACAAGTCAACAAAAAGCGGCTCCTGCCACTACCACAGCCCTTCAAAAGTGGAAGGGCCAACTTTACTGCAACAAGGCTCTTTCATAAACCTTGCCCACCACCTTAAGCATTCAGTTTTGTCTCTCAAACCTACTTCCATTATCTCAATTGCATCTACTTATCTTTCCATATGTATATTCAACTTTTGAGTAGCATGTAATATGAGATTCTACGTCAAGTTTGTGGCACTACGCACATAATCAATCATCTTGATCTCAAAGACTTATTTTCAAGTAGCACGGATTTTGAGTTAGATCGAAGAATATCTATATATGGCACTTTACATATAATGAATCATCTTGATTATATTGACTTATTTTCAAACAACACAGATCTTAAGTTAGATGTGTTAGCTTTTTTCTTATAATGTGTGAGCATATATAATTATATTTGTATAAATATTATTTAAGGGTATCAATTGATGGGTAGGTGAATCAATTGATTGGACATCCAAGAGACTTATGTATGGAAGACTCAAATTATAAATAGGGACTTAGAAAATTTAATTTATATGAATGTGGTGTTACAACTTTTGTAACCCCATCATTATGAAATTTAATTTGTATATTATGTTTATGAGTAATGGAGGAAAATGGAAAAGTATAACATATGCAATTATATATATAAATGCATTCAAGTTCATAACCCACCATCACCTATTAATTTGTACATAATGGTTGTTAATAATGAATATAACTCTCATATAGTCTTTGATGGGAATACTAAGAGATGTACAACTTTTTATAAGTTAAGGTCTAAAGTTATACTCTCAGATTTATTTTTAACGATAGACACCACATAAGTTACTCATCCACTATATGAGATTAGTGATTTGAAGACCTTGACAATACAATTTACAAGGTGACTCAATCTCACTCCAAAAGTGTTATTGATATCATAGATCAAGGTAAAAATATGATCATTATTTTAGTACTTAAATTTATTTAATTTTATGCATCCAAAATTATTTTTTAAAATAATTATTTCCACATAAAGTTTATAAAAGTTTGGTTAACGAGATGAAATAATATCTATATATGATGGTGACATTGTACTTCCGAGAAAATGAATGTAAAATTTTACATCAATTAGAAAAGAAGTTTAAGATATTTTATATATGATAGTGATTGTGAGATCCCACAATAACTAGGAAATGAATTCCTGATATTTTATATTTAATACTAATTGTGAGATCTCATATTTATTAGTATAAAATTTTCCAATACATACCATGTACCTAGAGATGGTGATGGGACGTATGCATTCGAGATGGATCACCACATTCTAATCTCATCTCATTTACTTATATTTATTTACATCCCGTAAAAAATAAATAAATTAATAAATAATAAAAATAAAAAGAATGGAACAAAAATACCCAAATTTATATTGAGTTTTTAAAAACTTTTCAAACTCGTCTCAAACCCATTTATCTTTATCCTAAACCTTTTTCATTAAAGGTCGAAACGGAATGACCCAAAAAAACTCATCTCATTGCCATCCTTATTTATACATAAAAAAAAAAGACAATTTTGTGAAATAATATTAATTTTAGTTAACTTAAAATTTTCAAATATAGATAAAAATTCTCATTAAGAAAAAAAAAAAGTAACTATTCAAAGATAATGACTTGTTGTATATTCCATGCAGAAACAAACATTTAATTGATCCAATGTTACATCATTGTTACGAATCTATGATATCTAATATAGACATGAAAGGATACGTTTTCGATATTAAAATTTTCTGGATGCTGGATGGACAAGATTCTAAGCAACGCTGCTCGAAAAATAAATATCTGAAGATTGATGACGAAAGAACCAATAATGTGAAGTTGGTACACTATGGAATTGTAATGGGAAAACCACAGAATTAAAATTCGTAGGTCCACAGGATAGTTGCAGCACCACGGCCTTCAGGTGCACCACGTCACTTCAGTCTTTCTCTCAACTTCCTTGAGGTCCCACGTTTAAGCACTTGCTACATATAGTCAGATTTCTTTGCCAAGTTGCCATATGTCCTTTAATCCTGTAGGGTAGTTTTTCCAATTAATTTTTTTCTATTTTTAAGAAAATTTCAAATTATAAAATCTATCTAAAGATATTATCAGATCACACCTCCTTCAACTTTTGTTGAAGTGATTTTTGAAAATGAAATTATTAAGAAAATGCTTAGTTTCCAAAAAATACTAAAAAAAAAAAAAGAAAAAGAAAAAATAAAAAAATTTATTTTCTCATTTGTTTTATCTAAAAAGAACTAAAATGAGTTTCAAGTCTATTATTTAATGATTTTAAATCTATTATTTATTTATTTTTTCTCTATTTTTTGTACCTCATATTTTTCCTCAATTTTTTTTAAGAATCGGACATAGTCTAATAAACGTATTATTAAGTTTGATTTGGATCTTTTAAAACTAAAAAAAAATATTGTTAAAGTTTCATTTTTCCGAGAACCCAACGTAGCTAGACTAAAAAAAGTATAATTTCATTTGGATCCTTGAAACCTAAAAGAACTATTGTTAAAGTTTCATCTGGATTTTTTACATATATACAAAATAAAAATTAGATAAAATTATAAAATTTTCATTTTTTTTAAAATAATAATAATAATAATAATGATAGGGTTGACAGAGCATAAGAAGATATTTATATGTTTACCTCAAAGCTTGCATTTCACTTATTTATTATTCTTATAGTTATGTTTTGTTATGGGGAAGTAATAATGAAAGTATAAGGATTCATATTTTGTTGTAATATATAAAGAATTAAAGAAAATCAAATATAATTTAAATTAATTAAAATTTTATGTATTTTAAAATTATTTAATTTTAATAGAAAAAAATTAAAATAAATTAAATAAATTTGAAGTAATATATAAAAATAATTTACTAATTTTACACCTATAATTCATGGTTGTTTATTTTTTTCTTTCCTCCAATATTTTCTACCTATTCCCTTTGTATCATTTTCCATCAAATTTTTTAAAAATCAAACATAATACTTTTTTTTTCTTATTACTTTTCTTACTCTTTCCAATATGGAGCCTAAAATATAAAAACCAAAGAAAAAAAAAATTAAGTCTCTATTTGGTAACAATTTTTAAAAACAGTTCTAAAAAAGAGTTTTTTCAAAATAATTTTTGAAAATTTTTTTATGATATTTTGTATAACGAAAATCTATTTGAAGACTTGAAATATTTTTAACATTTGTTTAATATTTTAAAATATATTGAAAATATAATTTTTATATCTAATACTTTATTTTTACTTATTTTACGTGCTTATAAAATTATTTTATAAAATAGCTCCCATAAAACAAGTAAAAACAATATAAATTAACTAAAAGATATTTTTTGAAAATACCGTATTTTCTGTTATTAAAAATTAAACCCATAAAATAGCTTATGATTATTAAAGGTGTTTTTGTTCTAAAAAAATAGTTACCAACCACACCCAAAACACGCCTACAACTTTTAAAAACTAAATGAAAAAAATATCCCATTCTTCAAAGGAACAAAGTGAGCAAAATATCATGTTCTAGTGAAAGTACGAGTGAACATATCTTGAAGGAATTAAAACAAAAAAAATCTAAAGTTAGAATTCCAGATATTTCTATAGTTTCACACCCCTTAACACAACATACATGATAATAATAATCAAGGAGCAAATCACAAAACATAAATTTAAGGTACAACCAATAAAAAATAATTTTATAACTTAAATTTTTTATATTATAGATAAATATATAATTTTTTTTTTTGGAAGATAAGTTAATTTTTTTTTTATATTTTAATTCTCATATAAAATTTTATTTTACAACACCGAGAAATATAGTCTCAGTAAGTGACATATACTTCTAAGTTTGAATCTGTAATTAACGATACTCTTAATTTATTCCGTGTTGATTGTTGTGGGACATTTAGCATTCCAAGGTTTAGATCCCCATAAAAAGTCTTAAAAACCTAATATAAAAAGTTATTAGTTTTTACAACGGTTAGCATCCAAAGGTTTGGATCCCAATGAAAAGTCCTAAAAATTTGATCGTGGAAGATTGTTGGTTGTTACGAGACTGTTAGTATCCCAATGTCTGGGTCTAGTCCCTTATGGCTATATAGCCTTCATAAACAACCAAATTCTCTGTCAGGTTCATGTTTAATCATGATGTTAAACAAGCTTTAAACATGAATCCAAAGTTAGAATTCCAATTTTTTATGTCATTTCACACCTGGTTATTAACACACAACATACAAAATAAAATAAATAAATAAATAAAACAGAAGGAAATAACAAACATAAATTCCAGGTACGGCCAAAAATCACGTAACATATTGCTGTCGGCTAGAAATCACAAAGCATCTTTCTGACTGGATTGTGGGTCTCTCATCCCTTGCAGATGGTGGGTTCTTATCAAATCAAAATAGTTTCCACTGTGATGTGATGTGATGTGATTAATTTGCAAGAAATAAAAAAAAAGGGTTCGATTTAATAGTAAAATTAAATTTCAAAAAACATATATTTATAATTAATTTCATTTATACCTCTTAAGATTTGATTTGATGTTAATAAACTTATAGAACATTTTTACACTAATTTTTTTTAAAAAAATATTTTAAAATTAATTTTTAATTTTTAAAATAATAATATTTTTTAAATGTTAAAAAAGTTAAAAAAGTTTTTCAAAATTATTATCACGTGAACTCTAAATCATCTATAACTTTCATTTTTTTTTCTTATTGATATGTAATTTGTATATAAAATTTATTTATTAAAATATTTTTAAATAAAAATATTTTAGGCACCAATATTTAACAATTTTTAAAATTTATTTTCTAAAAAATAAATTATATATAAACAAAATACATATAAGATGTTAACAAATAAAATTTAAAATTAATAATAATTTAGTGTATTTATATAGGGGTACAATTAAAATTAACCCATTTAAATCACAAAGAGGTTGTGCCAAGGGGGGTATAAATTATAATTTATTTATATTTATTTCATTTTACTAATTTTTCTTTTTTTAAAAATCTTTATTTTTTTTACTACAAAATACATTATTAAAATGAATTTTTATTTGTATTTAAATATTAATTAATTTATGTAAATTAAAGAGTTTTTACCATAACCCCACTTTCAATAGACTTCTAGTAAAAAAAAAAAAGATATTTTTTTAGTTGAGATCTAATACCACCATGGTAAAGTAAATGCATTTAGTTTTCATCTTTTTTTTTTGTTTTTATTTATAATAATAATAATAATATGAATAATAAATAATAAATAATAAAAAGAAAGATGGTATCTTTTCCGACAAAGGTGCTGGTCAAATATAACATCATTCTCAAGAGATGCCCTACACAGCTGCACGTTGACCTTCCCTTCTCTCCATCTCCTCTTCAACCAAGGAAGTATCCTGTCTCCATCCATAACCATTCCCCCATCTCACCCATCTTAAGGTCAGTCCACATTTACCAACTGATCACTTCAATTAAACCTTATATATTCTCCTCTATCCATACGCATACACTCCACCACCAGACAAAGTGTGACTACAAAACAATAAATTAATTAAAATGGTAAGCGCCCATTAGTCATTGCAAACTTAACTAACTCAATGATTAAAGCTCTAACCCATGATTTAAAAAAGCCTCAAGTGTCGGCTAAAAAGGAGGGCCATGAGACGTGATGAAACAAAAAATGAATACAAAAAATAATCTGGCTTTGGGGTCCCGACAAGGCTTCGTGGGGACAAGATATGCTTCCAGTGATTCGATATCTTTGGGGCTCTGAGAAAGAAAGGTAGTTAAAAGGACACATGCACACTTGGGCGTCGGTGGTGAGCTACCAATGTTTAAAATGAGGCACACACCGGGCAAAACAATAGCCCCAGCGGCGGTGAGAAACTGGAAGGAAGCAGCAGTTGTGCCTCCGGATTAATATTCATTAGAATATGGAGGGATTTATGGGCAGTTGCATGCACTTAAGAATGCTCTGTTCATTTTTTTATTTAATATTTTAAGAAATGTGTTTGGGTGTCGTAATTTTAAAAGTTGACGACAGTGTTTTGGGCACGACAAGCAATAGAATAATTTGTGTTTTTACGGCTTGTTTCAAGTCGTTCTCCATTTTAAAAATGTGACAGTGAGGTGTAGTGTACAAGCTGCTGTCGTATAATTCCACTTTCAAAAAATAGAAAAATAAAATATTTTTAAATTTATGGTACTTTGTGTCAAGGACATGTTATATTTTTATTTCAATAAAAGGATGAAATCATGTTCTAAAGATATAATTTTTTTGGATTTTATTAAATTCCCATCTTCAAAACATGCTTTTCAAATATTTATTCACAATCATGTTTTCAATAACTATTTCTATATATAGAGTCTTTATTTTCAAACCTTTTATTAATGATTTTTTCAAATTTTGTTCACTTAAGACATCTCTAGTGGGAAGGTGGAAAGGCATATTAGTCACACGAGTAAAACTTTAGCATATGTCAATTTTTTAGGGTTGAAATTTGGGCGGGTTGGTCGGATTTATGACTAATTCGACCTCAACCAAAATTAAAAGTCAATCAAGTCAAGTTCAATCCAATCTGAACTCTAACATGAGGTATTCAATCCAAGGTCAACCCTATCTCATTTTTCTAAACTTGGGTTAAGTTTGAATTGTTCAAGTTAGAGTCAAGTTGATCGGATTAGCCTCAGGTTGAATTCGAGTTGGTTGGATTACATAATTCAAAATCCATTTATAATTTTTTTTTAAAAAACATTTTAATGTATTTATATGAAAACTTAAATAGTAAATAAGACAAATTTTCAAAATAGCAATAAAAGAATAAATATAAATTTATATATTTTTCTTAAAAAATAAAAAATATATTGTTAGCCCAAAGGTTCTCTTAATCAGGTTTTGATGATAACAAACCACGATTAAGTTACTAATTGGTTTAAATTATAAAGAATTTTAAGTGTTAATTTAAAAATTCATCAAATGACCTAATGGATGTAAGATCAAGACCTTTGGAAGACCTTTAATCATAGGAAATATATGTAAGATGAATGCATGAGTGCACTTAGGATTTACATATCATTTCATGCATCTTTAAAAAACTCGGTTTATGCTTTAAAGTTACATTTTTATCAAAACCTAAGTTTTATCAAATGAACCTTAGGCAAATCATTTCAAAATTGACATATTAATTTACCTAAGGATCTTGCCTAAGTGTTAGAAGAGAAAATAATAGAAAATGATAGATTTTCAGGGCAAAATGGTGAACCGGTCAAGGCATTAGCCAAACTGGCTCAACTGGCCAAGGTTCCTTATTCTCGATCGAGGTCCGGTTGAGAGATGAAAAAAACACTCTCTCTCTTCTAGTAGCATTTCTTTCCCAGTCGAGGTATTTGCCTTCCCGGTCGAGGTCAGGTCGAGTTCTAGTCTAGGTTCAGTCTAGGGTAACGGTCACCTGCCAAACATTAAATGCTCCAACGGCTAGTGAATTGGTTAACCCCCAACTCGACTGGTTGAGGTTGCTTTTTGGTTTTCTTGGCTCTCGAGGTTATAAACCTATAAATAGAGAGTTCCACTTTATTTATGAGTAAGAGAAAACCTGCATTTATTTGTCTACCCACTTGTTCTTGACTTAAAATCTCTCATTCTTTTCTTGGTGCATTAAATCTCCATTTGCATATCCTTTAGTGCACCTTTGTGATTCATCTTAGCCTTGAGTTGTATTTGAGCCTTTGTTGAGCTAGGTTGAGAGATTCATACTTGCTAATTGAGTGTTAAAGTTTTCAAGTGAGTTGAAACTGGAAGAAATTGTGTAAGAGCCCATTGGAGCCGGAATCCAAGTGTAAAGGCGATTAAAAGCTTGGTTGAAACTTCAAGTTAGTGGAACCTTCACTTGGTTAGGAGCTTGAGGAGAGTGGACATAGGCAAGAAAGTGTCGAACCATTATAAAATCTGAGTTTGAATTCTCTAACTTTATCTCTTTTTATTTGCTCCTCTTGTGCTTAAATTTATTGTGTTTAAAAAGATTTTTTTTAATCCCAATTCACCTCCCCTTCCCTCTTGGGTGTTTTCTTTTTTAAATATTAGCCTTTATTTTCTCATATATGATATAATATAGTTTGATATTTTTTCTTAAAAATAGAAAAAAAATATTATTATATAAGATAATACACATTATAAATATTATAAAAACATTAATTTGGTTTCGAGTTAAGCTTAGGTTGTACAAACCTTAACCCAAGTCCAATCCAAATTGAGTTCGAATTGAAAAAACCTAACCCAAACCCAATTCAAATATTGAAAATGATTGTTCAAGCTCACCTAAACGTAAAATTAGGTTCGAGTCACGTCAGGTCAACTCATCCAAATTACACTCCCTATCATTTTTGTGCCAAAGTTAGTATTACTTCTAGCATTGCTATTTCATATGCCAGAATAACACCAACATTGCTACAATTTCTCACTTCCATTTTAATATACAATGGAGAGAAATTGTCAATGTTTGAAAAATAACTTTGACATTGTCATTTTGGCATTGGGCATCGGAAATACTCATATCATGACTTGCATCAAATTATAAATACATCAAAGACTGAACTTCCAATGTAAATATATGAAGTTTATTTATTTTAAAATTTTCTTTTTTTTTTTTCAATTTTTGTTTAATTATTTGTATAAAATCATAAATGAATCAAAGACATAATTTTATCTAAATAAATGAAGTTTATTTATTTTCAATTTCTTAAATTATTTTTTCTCAACTTTTTGTTAATAATCTTGATTTTGTATAAATATAAAATGATAAAAAAAAAAAAAGCTTAGTTGTAAATACAATGATCCTAATTGGAGGAATGATTAGTCTTGGCCATCGGGATGGGATTCCCATGGTGAGTACACTAATGTGTATGATTACACATTGGATAGGACCTATGGTGAGTCATGATATAAGGTTATAGGATTGCCATGACTTCACCAAGCTGCTATAATTTATAGTCCTTAATCTTGAGAGAATATTCAACTTATGCATAAGTTAGTAGTGGCTTTGACCTAGAGGTGAGATCGTAAGCTAATCATATATTCCCTATAGATTGAGTTACTATTGATGAAAACTAGTAGCAATAGGTATTCTCAATAAAGGCACTATGATATCTCATGAATTTTGAGATAGTATGTACCCTTAGGTGATCTTAAAGATGTGTGATCATGAAATCTGTGGGCCCACATTAATTCCTTTAATGGAATTTGACATATGCTCTTAGTGAGCTAGAATATGTCATTTGATTACATAATAAGAGGATATGTAACTCAAGGATCGTAGAGGTAGTCTTAAAAGGTTGTCAGTTTTCACATTGTTAAACTACAAACAACTAGTTCATGGGGAGACTATATACAGTGGATAACAAGTCACAAACCCGAGCATTTGGTGTCTCATAGTAATATACATTAGATACTAGAGTTCAATTGATTATTTGTAGTGGGATGTTGAATCAACTTCAGAATTGGATTCTAAGGGAGCTAGTACTTCTATGGATCCTAGTGGTCCCCATCCTGAGCTCATATTCCTTGATGACATAGTTTATAAGGGTTAGATGAGTTTTTAGTTCACTTTTGTGCATAAAGGCATTTTGGTTCTTACGCAAGGTTGCACAAGTATAAGTAAGTGACATCTTTGGACTGGGCTAATTGATTAATTAGGGTTTTATGTGGTTAATTAATTAATTAGCAACCTTTTTAGATTAGATTAAGTGACCCAAGGCCATTGTGGGCTTAAGTCATTTAAGTCTAGTAGGAAACCTATAAATACTCCTTTAGGAGTTAAGGTTTTTAAGTCTTATCATTCTCTCCCTATAGTCTAGAGAGAAAATCTTAGCCTCCATCCTTGAGATCTCCACTATCTCAGTGCTTAGACACAAGAAACAGTCATTAGGCGAAAGACCTTAAGTGTACGAGAAGCGCACTGGAATCACATAGACCACATACATGAGAATTGCATGGGATGCGCATAGTCCATGTGCATAGGCTATGTGCACGAGAATCGCATGAGACACGCACACAGGTAGCACCATGATGAGAGATTCTCCAGTTTTTCTAGGCATGTTTTTTATCACAAGGAATTGATCTGAGAACATCTGAATCAAAGGTAAGAACAATTTTTCTCTAAATCTTTATCCTAATATGGTTTTTGTAGTCATTTTTTCCGCTGCGTTAGATCTAAAGATCCCTAGGGATAGATGCATGCACCCTACGAGATCTAGGACATGGGAACAAAGTAATACAGGGTTCTCAACAAACACAATGTCTTAATCCCATAAGATATCATGGTACCTCTATTGGGAATATCTATTACCATCAACCTCCATCAATAATGACTCAATTTGTAAGGAATATGTGTGACAACATTAAGGTTTACCCATACGTTAGAACCTTTTATTGATTTCAACATAGGTTCCATTTGTAGAGAACCTTAGATTTATTAGTTCCCTATCCAAGGTTTAAGTTAAGCACATGAATACTCTGTAGGGCTCTAGATCTTTACAATGGAAGCATAAAAAGTACAATTTTTATTAATAAGATAAAAAAAAAAGTGTTATAGAAAACTTTACTATGATTTGGACGTTGTCAAATCAATTTTTTGTAGTGAAAAAAAATGCTTGAAAAAAAATGCTTGAAGTATCTAGAAGTCTCATACACCTAAGATTTTCCATCTGATAACTTTAACCACAACTTTAACACTTTAAATGGTGGGTAAAGAAATGGAGAAGGCTTTGACTCTCTCTCTCTCTTTGTAGGTGGAAGACGACTCTTACATAAGAGTGATGAAAACCCTAACCCTAAGGGGATATTTATAGGGTTCCCTTAGTGGGCTTAAGTGACTTGAGCCTACCAAGGCCTAGGTCACATAATCTAGCCTAAAATGGGTCCTAATTGATTAATTAATCACACAAGGCCATCTAATTAATCCATTAGCCAAATCTAAAGAACTTGTTTGCTATCCCTTATGCAACTTTGTGTAATTATCAAAATGCTTTTATGCATAAGAGTGAACTTAGAGCCAATTCAACCTTTATAAATCATGTCATTATGGTTTATGAGTTTAAAGCAGGAACCCTTGGGACCCATAGAGTACTAGCTCCCTTAGAATCCAATTTTGAATTTGATTCAATATCCCCTATAGAGAATTAGTTGCACTCTAGTCCCTTATGTAAATAACAATGAAACGAAGCTTGATTCATAACCTACTATCCACTATATGTTAACTCCTCATGAACTGGTGTTCGTAATATAACAAAGTAATGTTATCACCTATCAAGATTATCTCTTCAAACCTTAAGTTACAGATCCCACTTATTATATGATCAATTGATGTACTTTAACTCTAAGGAGCATATGTTAAATTTCTAGTAAAGGAAATTCTATGACCATAGTCTTCTATATCATATGTCCTTTGGATCATCTAAGAGAATACATTATCTCAATTCCATGAGATATCATGATGCCTTTACTAAGAATACTTGTCGTCACCAACCTCTATCAATGGTGACCTAATCGATAGGGATATGTAACCATCTTAGGGTCTCACCCATAGGTCAAAGTCACTTATTGACTTTAGCACAAGCTCAATATCATCTCAAGGTTGAGAGTCTATGCAATATAGTAGTTTGGTGAATCGTGACAATCGACATCCTTACATCATGATTTTTCAAAGGTCCTATCCAATGAATAACCATACATACTAGTACACTTACCATAGGAAACAAATCCCAATGGCTAAGATAAGTCATCCCTTCAATTGGAAGGTAGTGCACTATAGTCTCTATTAGATTGCCCAAATCCATGAACTGACTATAGACAACTTATCTACTAATATAAAACCCATGACTTATATCTTCTATGTAACTTTTAATTCATCCAAGTTATGTACAATATAAAAGATATGAGTGTGTATGCTTAGATAACCAATTAATGCAAATGAGATAAAAGAAAACCAAGAAACATGAATAATAAAATTTATAAATGAATTTCAAACTGTTACATCATGTCATGCCTTTTAAGGCTTAATCCCAACACAATATTCTCTCGAGGTTTAAAGTCCATGCAATATAGAAACTTTGTGAATTATGACTACACGGTGGCTAATATCATGATTCACTATTTCAATGTGTACCCATACACACTAATACATTCACCATGGAAATCTCATCCCTATAGCCAAGACGAGTCATCCTTCCAATTAGGGAGGTAGTACATTACAGTTTTTGTTGGATTGCCCAAATCCATAAATTGACTATGAACTACTTATCACCTTGCAAGGAACTTATAACTTGGATCTTCTATACAACTCCTAATGTACCCAAGTCATGTATAATGCAAGTGATATGAGCGTGAATGCTCAAATAACCAATTAATGAAAATATGATAATAAAAGGGAACCAAAATCATATTAATAAATAAATTTATTAATAAATCTTAAAGTGTGCTTGACAGTGATTTAAGGAAATGTTTCTAGTCTTTTTAACATTCGAAATTTTGTTATCTTTCAAGTATTAAAAAAATTATAAACACTTCCTAGAATCATTGCTAAACACATTCTTAATCTATTACATCATGTTATGCTCTTTAGGGCTCTATCCTAATAAATTACTCAACAACTTGTTAATCCCATTCATTACACCTTGAGACTAATTACCTTTGTTATTATACTTATACATGTCTAGTCAATTCTTATATTCTATTCAAGATAAATTTATATTCTATATATGAGAGAGTGTCGAGGTGTAGGAAAGAAAATTTGAGGCACCGTAAAGGTCCATTGTTGCATAGAGACTAAATGTATATTGAAGGAGTCCTTGATTCCAAGGATTCTTGTATAATGGACTACCTCAAAACTTGGATTGAAATTGAAAGACCATATACATAGACAAGTTGGTGTCTAACCATGTAAATTGAAGTTTGCATTTTCTTTCATTTCTCCTTATTATTTAGCTATTGTTATTGTTTATGGTCTTAGATCTTCATTATTGCAAAGTTTATTGTTAATCAGTATAGTTTTTAAAAAAATATAAGCATCACCTAATTCACTTCCTTTCTTGTTTCAGTACCTTAAGTTTGTTAAGTAGCAAGAGACTTCACACTACGCTCCTAGAAAAAAATCTAGGTGATTATTTCCACACATGTTATGTGTCTCATTGGAATGTTTAAAATTAAAGGAAAATAAATAAAAATTTTGGAAAACTAAAATGATAGAAAAACTAAAAGAATAATCAAGAAAAAAATCTAAATAATAAAAATTGCAATAGAATGGAAAAAATTACAGAAGCTTGAAAATTTTGGAAAACAACTTTATAACAAAAAAGAATGGCCTGTTTGGTAGCTCTTTTTGAAAACAATTTTGAAAAATAGTTTTTGAGAATAGTTTTTTGAAACTCTTATTTGATTTTGTAGAAAGTCTATTCGAAAACATAAAATGTTTTTAGCCTATTTTTAATATTTTAAATATGTTTTAAAAATAATTTTTATATCTAATATTTTATTTTTAATTATTTTATATGTTTGTATAATTATTTCTTAAAGTAGTCTTAGAAAACAACTAAAATATAGTATCTGAAAACACCATATTTTTTGTTCTTAAGAACAAAAAATAGAAAGCAATTTTTGGTTATCAAACATGTTTTCTGTGTTTTTTATTCTGGAAAATAGAAAACTGTTCTAAAGAGTAGTTCCCAAACAAGCCCCTAAACTTCTATGTAAGTCTTTTCTTAATGAAATTTTATGTTCTACATAAATCAAATAATTTTTCAATTTATGTAAATTAGACTAATAACTAAACAAAAGATTTTAAAAAATGAACTATTTGAAAATCATCTACTTATAAGGAACCCATTACTTAGATCTTTCATGTAACTCCTAATGCACCAAAGTCATGTATAATGCAAAAAAGGCTAGGCGAGAATGTTCATAGAGTATAATGCATGGAAAAATGATAGATGAAAGTGAACTTGGAATATCATTAAATGAATAATGTATCCCAAATTTGTTATATCATTTCATGCTTTTTAGGGCTCTATCCTGACAATGTCCCCTTGGTGGTCCTAAGAATATGTGATTAGGAAAACTATGGTCATAATAATTCCTTTAGTGGAATTTGACATATGCTCATTATGAAATAGAGTTTATCAATTAATCACATAATATAAGGATTTGTAACTCAAGGATTGAAGAGATAATTTTAAGAGGTTGGTAGCACTACCTCGTTAAATTATGGACACCAACTCATAGGAAGTTTGTATATAGTGGATAGTAGGTCACCAACCTGAGCTTTGTCTCGTTGTATATTGAGTTAACTTCAAAATTGGAATCTAAAGGAGTCAATATTTCTATTGGGTCCTAGTGGTCCCTGCTCAAGTTCCTATTCATGATGACACGTTTATTTGAGTGGTTTTAAGCTTGAAGTTCATAAGTGTGAATAAGAGAATTTTGGTAAAAACAAAAAGTTGCACTAGATCTTATGAATGGACTTTCTAGATTGGGCTAATTAATTAATTGGAGCTCAATTATGATTAATTAATTAAGACCTAAGTGGGCTAAATTAGGTGACTAAGTGGACTAAATTAGTTTATCTAAGCACTTTTTGGGCTTAAGTCACTTAGAGCCCACAAGAAAGCTTATAACCTTTAAGGGTTAAGGCTTCAAACTTTTGTCTTCTATCTTCTAGAAAGAGTTTTTCTAAAAAGAAACCCTGGCCATCCTCTAGAAAGAAAGAGATAGACACACTTCTCTTGTACTAAGGTCCATGAAGGGAGAGATCGGGTAGAAGATTATTAGATGGACAAGTTCTAAGATATCTTTGACATCTTCCACGTATTGGAATTGTTTTAGGAACATCTGAATCACATGTATAATGCATAAACCTCTAGATCCATATTTTTTTTAATGGTTTTCATGACCATTATTTTT
This sequence comes from Vitis vinifera, assembly GCF_030704535.1. Lineage (NCBI taxonomy): Eukaryota > Viridiplantae > Streptophyta > Magnoliopsida > Vitales > Vitaceae > Vitis > Vitis vinifera. The sequence goes on from NC_081814.1 coordinate 16,375,362, forward strand.
TATTGTGTTAGATCTAGAGAGACCTAGGAATAGGTGTATACACTTTATATGATCCAAGGCCAAGGAATAAAGTAACTTGAGGTTCCTAACACACAAAATGTATTAAAGGTCAATGAGTAATCAATTGATGATTTTGAAGTGATAAATTAATTACAAATGAAGTTTGAGAGTCTTTTATATGAGATTTTGTCAAATATGTATTGAACTAAATAAGCAATGTTTTCCCTATTTCAATTTATAATATTAAATGAGAAACAAAAGTATCTACATATATCTTAAAAAAACTAATTGAATCACAAGGAAGATTATGAAACCATGATACTATTATGCATCATTGGCTCCAAGGAAAAGCCTTATTTAATAGGGATTTGCTTCGAATGTCATTACTTGTACATAATGCATTAGGTAATCGTATGGATTTGTTGTACCATCAAAGATATTAAACTTGAGGATAAGAAATCCCCTTAAGGGCACATGTGCTAATATTTGTTTAGAAAACAAAGTAATAATCTCAACCATAAACATCAGTATAGGTTAGCATTTTCATCCCTCTCTCTTATGGGCGAGTTTAAGTTGAAGATGTATCCACCAATTGATTGTATATAAGATCATCATCTTCTTTGGTAGTTGAGTTTGGCATCAATTCTACCTTAGTCTCAATGGGGACTCATTGTTATCGACTTCTGCCATCCAACTACTTGCATGAGAAAGAAACGTTGGAATCCATGAACTCTTAATCAATTTATGCTCTTCAAACTTCCTTTTCCTTCCTTAATTGATCAATCTTCATCATAAGGGCTTATTGATAAGTTGTTGTTTGTCCAAGTTATTCTTTCTTGGTGCAATTGTTTCTCTATTATAGAAATTGAAGCTTCTTCAACAATAGAAGTAGTCCTAGTAAGAACCATTTTTAAGTGAACTAAGTATTACCATAGGTTACCACCAATTGTTGGAACTATTTTTCCACTACTATATTCTTATTACCTAAAAGAGTTTACCTGTAACAACAAAGTTAGTCCTAGAGTGCTTCCTTAGGATAGACCTTCCAGTGCTTAAGTTAGTTAACTTAATGTTAATATTGTTGGGTTAAAATGGGTTTTTTGCATAAAATTTAAAGAATATGGTAGCATTGGTCATTTTAAAGCGTGTCTTGCAGCCAAGGGCTTCATTCAATTTGTTGGAGAATTCAATGAGACACGTATTCAAGTTATTAAACCTAATACTATCATATTAATTATCTTCATCATTATGCCTTGTAACTAGATTTTTAGGCAATTAGATATTAAAAATATACTCTTTCATAGTCACCTTAAGAAAATATGGACTTGGAACAACCAATTAGATTTTTTTCATCCTTCATTTCCAAATCTTGTTTGACTTCTACAATAGTTTCTTTATGGCTTAAAATGAGCTCCCAAGGCTTGGTTTGACTGATTTTCCCTATTTGTTCATCAACTTAGGTTTCAATGTAATATAATTGTCTCTTCATTTTCATCCTTAAGAATAATTCATTCACTTCACTACTATTAATTTATGTTAATGATCTTTGAAAAACCAAAAGTCTAATAGGAAACGCCCAGAAGGGGGGTGAATTAGTGATTTAAAATTTTTTCAATAAATATTAATATATTTAGCCAAAAATTTATCCCAAAAGATACTAGGGATACCTTGTACTTCTAAATGGGTATATAAAAATATGATTTTTATATCTTAGGGATAACTTGTGAGATGTTAGGGATATTCAATCATAGGTAATTCAAACATAACATCAAATATAGAAAGATATGAACAATGAGACATAAGATTTTTTACATGGAAAATCCTCATACTAACTATGTTGATAAAAAACCATGAGGTCTAAGACCTACTAATTTAAATCCACTATACAAAATCAAGTTACATAGATTTACATGACCGTTGTACCCTAAAGACTTACTCTCCAACACCTACAACTTGATTCACGTCCACAACACAACAACCTCTAATTGCTTCAATGGATCACTTTAGCCTTGTCGAAGGGATAAAGGTCTTTAAACCAATATTCAAATATCAAATCCTTGAATGAGAGATCAAGAATGGTGTGACACTTATTTAGGTTGTCTCTCTAAGAGACCCTTTTTAAAGAAAATAAGGTCTCAACAATCTCTATACGATCTCTTACCCTCAAGGGGTTATAATGAGGTATTTATAGGCAACTAAGCCTAAGAGATTCAGTTTTGGAAAAGTTATAAATTCGATTTGTGTGAAAAAAATCTCGATAGAACATGTATGATCGCTTAAGCGAACTCACACTGCTTGAGCGGTCCAAGCTACTTGAGCAATTTGATGGTTTGAATGGTATTGATCGCTTAAGCAATCATTTTCTCTTTAAACAATCAATAAAAATTATTTTAACTTGAGAAAAAGGTAGCAAATCTCTTTATACCTTATATGAGACTAATATGCCACAAGCCAAATCTTTTTAGACATACCTATGACTTTCTAGTAATGAACGACAACCCTTGATCTTTAATGGTGAGCAAGTCGCCATATAAAAAGACTTCTATGACCAAATATAAAAAGAAACAAAATTACCAACATAAAAACAAGACTCAATATTCCAACAATCTTATTCTTACAAGATATAATTTTGAATTTATTAATCCACTTATTAAAATATTGGAAGAAAAGTTTATAATTAAAGATTTGAGCAAAGTACATTATTTATATTTTTTAGATTAGAAGTCAAGTATTTTCCTTGTGGTTGGTTCCTTTCTTCATCAAAGTATACAAAAGACTTACTAAGTCGTGTAAAGATGTTGGATGCTTCTCATATAACCACACCTATGGCAATCAAAGTTTCTACTTCATCCAATGAAAACAAATCCATTGATACCAAAGAATATAGATGAATTATGGGACTTCTTCAATATTTAACATTCTCACTTCTTGACATTGCATATGTTGTGAATAAAGCTTGTCAACATTTTCAATCACTCACCATGCAACATTTAAAGGGGGTTAAAACATATATTGTGTTACTTAAAAGGGACTCTTAATTATGGTATTCAACTCTTATCCTAAAGTTCTTTTATATTATCTAGGTTTATCCATACAAATTGGATAGGATGTTTGATTACTAGAAGAAACCATGGTTCAAAGTTGCGGTATCGGTCACTGACTCGGAGGGTCTTGAGGCATATCGGTCTCAGTGTAACAGTCTGGTATCGGGCGATACATAAAATAAGCTAATTAGAAAATTCAAAAAAATATAAAAATATTATGTAAATCATCAGAAAAATATATACAATTAAATAAGCCCAAAAAATTAATAAAATAAAATTGTCTCACATTTAACATTATTTAAATAGTTATAAAAGTATCTGCTCAAAGTTATTTATGATAATGCTAATAAAAGAAAGTTATTTTATTTCAAATACAATAACATTTTTACTAACAACACATACAATACAATAATCAATTCCATGTTGAATTACAAGAGGGTTCAAAATCATCATCATCAGTCCTACAACGAGCATACAAATTGGGGTGGCAATTCCCATAGTGAGGATATGGTTGAAAGAGTTGTTCATAACTTGAATATGTTGGGTGAGATGATTGACTTGATGATCCATAATCAGGAAAATATGGTTTCGAAGGCTGTTCGGGATCAACACCAGATTGATAGTATCCAAAACCTCAATAAGCAATGCTACTACTACTACAAGATTGATCATATCCATATGAGTCACTAGCTCATGTTCCAATATTTGAATATCCCTCTGGATGCATCATTGGAAATCGATTAAAATCATTTCTACTAAAAGTACTGGAAGAGCTATCACGGTCTCTAAAGTTGTGATATGATCTATCATCTACCCCTCTGAAATACGACCTTGGTCTTATACCCAAATTTTGTAAATGCTCATCAATACGGTGATAATTTGATCTATGATAATCATGCCCACTAGAATAATCATCATCATTGGGAAATGTAGTTAGTCTTTCCAAATGCTTTTGTTATTCCCATATCCCTGGTCGGTATCCATGATCTGTATCTTGTGTGGCATAGTAATTTTCACCTCCTTGTGTCCATGATATGTCGGGATCTACTTAACTAACATAACCGCCCCCAGTGCTACCATCTCCTCTAGTACCCTCACTAGTGCCACCAACTCCTCTATTGCCCCCACTAGTGCCACCACCCCGCCTACTGCCCCTATTGTCACCATCATCACTTCTAGAACTTGAAGAAATTTTTCTAGAAGCCTTACCTTTACGACAGGAATCAACATCTCTTTCTCTACCTTTTTCATTAGTGGGAAGACCTTTATCCAACCAATCCAAATTATCAGATGATAAAATAGGCTCCTCTCATTCTCGTATCCACTCATCTAATATATCATCATCATTAAAGATATGATTCAGATCAATTGGATTGTATAAATCTTCATTGCTTCGCTCTTGTATCAAATTCTTAACTCGAAGTCGCATATTGTAGTGCACATAAACTAACTTATGCAACTTTTTCATTGCCAAACGATTGCGCAACTTTCTGTGAATCAATGACCATGTGCTCCAATTTCTTTCACAACCTGATGAAGAACAAGTTTGGCTTAAAATTTCAACAACAATCTTTTGTAAATGTGGACCTTCGTCGCCATGGTTGTTCCACCATTTAACTATAATAAAGAAAATGCATACTTATTAATCATTATGATATATTTAACAAAAAATGATGATAATTTCTTATTTGTAATAGACGTAAATGTATTGAGTATTTGGAAGAGATTGATTTATTGTTTTCTTTATAAGTGCACTTCCAAATTCTCATTGGTTGTCAACAAATAATTTCACCTACATCATTAACATTTTTTTTTTTGTTAATGCACATTATATATAACAAATGCATTATATAAAGGTCATAAACTATTATTATACCTCGTTAATAGCTTTTGCTTGAATATCCAAATCTGGCTCTAATCTCTTGATAACCTCCTTTAATCCAACTTTAATTTTCGGATGGTTGGGGAAATGCTTTGAATATTGGAATATTGGATTTAAAAAATATGTTGCCATAAGTTAAATAATGATCAGTTTATAATAATTTGTACTTGAAAAAAAAATAAAAAAATAATAAAAAATACATAAAGAATTGTTTTATTACCTATAGCATGCAAATGTCTGTGCAATTGACCTTCCCACCTTCTATCAATGACTTCCCAATACTTCTCCCATTGCTTGACCGATGCCTTGATAGCCAATTTAGCTCTATCCATTGCTTCATAAATGATTGATAGTGTGGGCTTTTTATCTTAATCAACCAATTTCAATACTTTGACGAGAGGTTCCATGATGGTTTGAACTTCCCCTGCCTTCTTCCAAAATCGATCAGTTAAGATAAGGTTGGATACCTTATCTCTTAGACTTTTTCTACTCCTATCTTTATTGAATTCACGCCACTCATTTGTTGTGCACATTCTCTTCAAATCAGCCTCATAACGTATAAGACTCTCAAATGAAATGAATTCAGTGGCAAAACGGGTTATTCCTGGCCTTAACAGATCTCTATCCTTGGTGAACACTTTCATCAAATTCACTACTTTCAAGCTATTATAAATAAATCCTATGATCATCTTAGCTTGATCTAATGTCTCCTTAATCTGCTTCATGCTTCCAATATCTTCAAGCATTAAATTAATACAGTGGGCTGCACAAGGAAATCAAAACAAATGCTTCCGCTTCTCCATCAACGACATATCGGCTGCTTTAAAACTTGCCTCATTATCATTGACTACTTGAACAACATTTTCCTCCCCAACCTCCTCTACAACTTTATCCATAAGGGAAAAAATGTAGTCTGTTGTCTTAGGTATGTTGGTAGTGTTAACTGAAGAATGGTATATCATACTTCTATCACAATAAATCATGAAATTGATGATAGGCTTTCTAGTCCTAGAACTCCAACCATCACACATGATTATGCACCCATATATAGGGCATTTAGCCTTCAATGTTGTTATGTATACCTCAAGCTCTTGCACCTCCTCTTCCAAATATGTATTTCCAATTTGGTATCTCGTGGGACCCTTGATGCCTGGACCTGCTTCTACTATGCTATCAACCATTTATTGATAGTAAGGCCCACTATCATCTGCATTAAAGAGAAAGAATTTAGAAATAGTTTTACCCACTTTCTTCATGCCTTCAATAGAAAACAAGCTTTTTATTGGTTTCTGCTTTGATGGGAACATGTAGGGATCAATTCCTTTTGGAGGTATGCTAGCTCCTTCTCTTACACTAAAGCTACGTGTCAGCCCGCGCTTAATCCTAGTATTAGAAAGTTGTGAGGAACTACCACCCTTCTGATGCTCTTGTCCACCTTCTTCAAAAATTCGATGACTTTCTTTCATTACTTGTTTTATTTGTCTTCTTTCAAAATCAGCCATAGCAACTTCCTCAATTTCATTATCAGAATCACCCTCATCAATTTCATAGAAATTTTTTCTATTTAAGGAATTCAAAAGTCATTCTTTTTTTTTTTTCTTTAACTGTGCTTTTTCTTTTGAAGTATTGGACATATGTTGTCTAACACTATATGACACTTCTACCGGTACACGTGGACATCCTTCCACTTGTCCAGATATATGTGCGATGTGTTGCTTTAATCTTGTTATACCACCATGTATAATTTTCTCACAATATTTACACTTTGTGGTTCTTCTACTACTACCAACAGGTTATGCATGCTCCCGACCAATATCATGTTTTGAAGTCATTTTGAAATTTTAACCTAACCATGTATAAAAGGAAAACAATTTACTTTTCAAATTAAATATATATAAACACATTTATATATGAATTATAATATTCAATTTTCCACTCACTTATATGTTTCATATTGTTACAATATAAAAATAAATTGTACTCAAAAAGCAATAAACACGATCTCACCTAAGTTCATCATCTTTTGTTTTCCACTTATTTATATGTTTTTTTAATTAAAATAAATAATATATAAATAAATGAATATTTTTATAAAAAAAAAAAGTCTTTTCAAAAAGTTTGTTTTGATAATTATTGATTTCCTATTATAATTTAATTGTAGAATATTATAAAAAAAAATCTACATGATATAATGAAGTAAGATTGATTCAAATATAAATGTAATTGACCATGTAAATGCATACCCTTCATTCCGTATTATTAAATTATTTATGATTATTTGAAAAAAAAATTCAATAATTATTAATTTTCTATAGTAATTTAATTTTGCAATATAGTATTAATGTAATTGAGTAATAGGGAAATTTTTTGTCACTAATATAATGTAAATTTATTTATACTAATAGAAAATTGAGTGATATTTTTAAAGTATTCAATACAATTTCTTGTACATTATATTTTGTCCCATTATACAAAATTTTATATAATCCTTGTACTTGAAGAGTAACTCAATTTATTAAAACCTAATTAGTTAAAAATGATGAAAATAATCCTTATATTTGAAGAGTAACTCATTTTTTTATATATATAAATACTCTTGATTATTTTAAGTATTTACATGAATGCTTTAAAAGAAATAATTATTTTTATAAGGAAAAAATGAAAGTGTTTTTTAAAAATGATGCCAAAAAAATAATGAAGGGTTAGATTTACAAAATTGGGCTTTCAATAACCTTTTTAATTAAATAAGTCATTTACTAATTCTATATTTGGTTTATGAATATTAGAGGAAAAAAAATAAAACTAAACAAATTTAAGATTAATAAATTATTTTTTATGGCTCTTTTAATTCATTTTATTTATTTATTTTTCTATATAAAGATTATATAATTTAAAAATATATAAATGTTTAACTAATTTTTAATTGCAGTTGATTCTCTTTTATATTTTTTATGATAAAAATAGTGAAAAAAAAAATTAATTTTCTTAATAATTTTTTGGGAAACAAAAATAACATAAACGAAGGTTTAGTATCTATTACAAAAGAGTACTTATAATTTTTTACTTATATATGATATTATAATAAAATCATAGGTTAATTTTATTTATTTTTATAAAAAAATACTATTTTAGTATATGTTAGAAACATAAAAATATTAACATCTTCATCATTTTTTGGGTTAAAAATTAATAATAAATATTTAAAGTAATAATTTTTCATAATATTTTATTTAAATTGAATAATTAATAAAGTTTAACTTTTTAAAAATGAGTCAAAATTTTCATTCCATGTACTCATTTAGAATTGAATTATGAACATAATATTATAAAATCTTTTGATTTTATATGTAATTAATTAGATTGGTTTTTTGAATTCAAAATTATTTTTAAAAATTAAAAAATTCATGAAATAATTTAAAATTATTAATTATGTCTTATTTAGTTTATAAGACATATAGTAACAATATTTGAAAATGAATAACATATTATATATAGCAACAATATTAAACCATATACAGAGAGTATATATATTAATTTGAAAAGGAATAACAGATTATATATAGCAACAATATTTGAAAAGGAATTCCTTTATTAATTTATTACCTGTCAGTTACTTTCAAACCGTTTGTCCTCTGTCTTCTTCTTCTTCCCCAACACCACGAAGACACAGCCTTGCTATCTTCTTAAGTTCTTCCCCAACACACCACGAAGACCACGAATGGCAGCCTCTTAGACTATCGGACCACGATCTGCTACCTTCCCACCAGGCATCGCACTAAAGGCAAAGATTCTACACTCCGGCAATGGTGGATTTAGGGTTAGGTAAGTTATTCTTCAACCGAGGCTCTTTTTAAAGGCTTTTGAAAGGGTCATGGGTTTGTTTCAAATTTTCACAGGTTTGTTTAAAATTTTCATAGGTTTTCTTTTGTAAAGGAATCTCTGATTTCTCTGAAAAATCAAGACTTGTTGTGATGGGGCTTTTTTGCAGAGAATTTATTGAATTTTTTTCCCTGAGTTGACCGAGTTAACTCGGAATATCGGTCGACTCATCCGAGTCCAACCGATTCAGGCCGAGTCTAGGTATCTGGTATCGGACTCGTCGCGGTCAGCTTCAAGGCGAATAGGACTCGGTCGAGTCGTACCAAACTCGACCGATTTTTTGAACCTGGAAGAAACATCACTAACTACTGTATTTTTCTTACTGCCAATTGTATCTATGGTCATCTAAGAAACCACTAATTGTTAATCAAGTGCCGAAGATGAATGCTACTACATGGTCTCCATTGCTACAAAACTCACTTAGCTTTCTTTCATAGGTCAAGACATTGATATTTCTCTCATATGTCCATCAATCTCATTTTTCATATTGGACTTAGCATATTGAATTAGACTCTATTTGTGCCTTCAGTTAGTGAAATTTATGATATTCCCACTAAACCTTTATCAAAGTAGTCTTTCATTACTAGTAGCAAGCTTGAAGTTCAACCTATTTCATCCGCTAGTTTCAGAGGGCGTGTTAAGGAAACACATTTGATAGAATGTAGAGCGTTGACTCATGACATTCAATCCTCTAGAATTATGAAATCAATCTCCACAATGACTACTAAACATATACTCTTCCACAATCATGGAGCAAATTTCTTTAGGAATATTGGAAAATCGAGAAAGATAAGGAGACAATGGTTAAATTATTATTAACAACCATTTTTCACTTGTTTCAAGAAACCAAAAAATATATATATATAGAAAAAAAAAATTAAAAAGCAAATAAAGAAAAGCATGATCTCTTTCTACCACCTTGTACATAAAATCTTTAAATATTATCTTTCTTTCAATCACATATATTTTATTAAATTTGCTTTTAACTTCTTTAAAATTTCTAATTAGCAAATAGATTCCAAAGTCAAGTGAGATTTGCTCAATATCATTTCTAATTTTTAAAAATAATTTAGAACTAAAAATTTGATTTAATTAATATTAGTAAGTCAAGGAACTTAAAAATCGATTCAATTAACCCTAGAAATTCATATACCAAAACTAATCTCAAATGATTTTGCTAATTCCTCTTTACACGTAAATATAATTTTAAAAGTTACTTCACTAGATAAATAAACTCCAAATCAAGCAAGGCTTGATATGGTGGATTCTTTAATGAGTTTTGCAAGTTTTAAAAGTAATTGAAATTCAAATATTGATTCAATTAATACAAGAAATTTATAAATAAAAATTGATTTAAAATGAATACATTGTTTTCCTTCTATGCAGAATCATGGATTGCTAAATTTTCTTACTAGACAAGTAAACTCTAAATCAAATAAGACTTCATACATAAGATTTATTAACAAGTTTATTAATTTAAAAAAATAATTTGGACCTCCAAAAATAATCCAATTACTATTATAAATTTACTAACCAAAACTCATCTAAATTAACGATATTAAGTTTCTTGTCTACGCATAATTACAATTTTATGAATTTTCTTACTAGACAAATGGATTCCAAATCAATCGAGAACTTAATTTATTGAGATTTTTATTGAGTCTAATAATTTTTAAAAATAATTTTAAACTAACAAATATACTCAATTAATACCAAAAAATATTATACCAAAACTACTACCAATTGAATTATAACTCTACTATTTCTCCTTTGCATAAACTATAATTTTTCTTTTTCATTTTGCAAATAGAACCTAAGTCAACTGCCGAATCAAATGAGACTTATGCTTTAATTCTTTAATGAATCCATTAGTTTTTAAAAATAATTTAGAATTCAAAAAGGTTAAGCTAATTACTAGGAAATTGAATCAAAATGTTTTAAAATATTGTGTCCTTAATTATATAATAAATGTATACATGTAAGGAAAAAACTTGGCTTACTTATAGATTTCTTTTTTTTTTTTAAATGACCTTTGTTTATTTTTAAATTCATCTTCAATGAAATATTATTAACTATGATTATTTTTAAAGTATTATTATTTATTTCTAATAAAGGAATATTGATTTTGCCTTTATGAATTAAGATGTTAATACCCATATTGAATAATATTTGCTAAAATAGTATCATTTTTAATAATAAAAAAAATATAACCTATAATTTTATTATAATATTAGTATTGATATTTTTGTAAAAATTATTTATTTGAAATTTTTTTAATTATAGAATTATTTTTATTTGTAATAAGACTTGAATGGAATTTAATTGATATTTTAACATTTAAAAAAATCAAAATAGAAAATTTATGTCGAAAAACTACTAAAATGTTATCCAAATGAGTTAAAGTTTGTTAACTAAGATTTAACTTTTTGTTCCTTTATTCTTATGGTTTTATTTAGGGTGATGCCAAACACTTCCATCTCAAATGAAAAAAAAAAAATGTAGAAGAAAGAGAAAAAAAATGAATGTAATCCTCACTTGCTTTTTCCTTACGGCTTTGATAATTTAAATGATTATACAATATCCTTAAGCCTACGAGTATGTTTGTGGAATAGGGCAATATAGGGAAGTGAATACAAGATTTTAGAGGGCATTGACCTTGGAGAGATTATGAAAATCTCGTAACCTCCTCGATATATTCTATCTCTACGCAAAAGTATTGTTTTAACCTTATATTAGAAAAAGGAAAAATACTAAGCGCCGCAGTCTTTGTCGCCACAAAAACTCCACCGCCCGATTAATCGCCCACCTCAGGAATCAGGAATGTTCGTGGATGGTCAAAAGAAAAATTGCACACGCTTGGTTACTAGCCCACGTACCCACCCAAGTTCCTCCTATAAAACCACTCCCGTCTGATCCCATCTTCCTCATTCATCCTCACTTTCTTCTTTCTTCTATTTCTGTTTCTTTCCTTTTCACAAAGCATATACATTCCAGAATAGCAATGGCGGCAATTTCCACTTCTCCCATGATTGACTCATCTTTAGACCCATCTTTCGACGTTGACAAGCTCACCTGTGAAATCTTCTCCATTCTCGAAAACAAGTTCCTTTTCGGCTACGATGATTCCAAGCTTCTACAGAACCAAACCCCAAATAAACCACTCGCCGGCAAAGTCGCCATTCTCAGCATTGACGGAGGCGGGGCCACCGATGGCATTCTAGCCGCTAGGTCACTCGCCCACCTCGAGGCCTCCCTCCGCCACAAGTCCGGCAACCCCAACGCCCGGATTTCTGACTACTTCGACGTGGTCGCCGGCTCTGGCGCTGGCGGCATTCTTGCCGCTCTGCTCTTCACTAGAGGAAAAGACGGCGGCCCCTTGTTCAGCGCCGATGAGGCTCTGAGGTTCCTTGTGGAGAACCGCAGGAGGATTTTCAGGGCGCCTCCGGCGGGGGTGCTCCGGCGGATGTTCCGTCCAGCGAAGGCTGAGAAGGTCTTCCAGCGGGCATTTGGGGAGGCGACATTGAAGGACACGTTGAAGTCTGTTTTGATCACGTGCTACGACCTCTCCACTCGCGCGCCGTTCCTGTTCTCCCGCGCGGACGCTTTGGAAATCGACGGCTACGATTTCAAGATGAAAGACGTGTGCGTTGCCACGTCATCCGATCCGACGGTGGCCGGAGGCGTCGAACTGAGGTCAGTGGACCGCGGCACGAGGATCATGGCCGTCGATGGCCGGATCGCGATGAACAACCCGACAGCGGCCGCAATCACGCACGTGCTCAATAACAAGCAGGAGTTTCCTTTCTGTAACAGCGTGGGAGACCTCTTAGTGGTGTCTCTGGGCAACGGAGAGTCCGACTCGGGAGCCGGAAACTTGAGTTCCACGGCATCGGAGTTAGTTAGAATCGCCGGAGAAGGAGCTTCCGACATGGTATGATTCGAACCATATTAATATTATATTTTAAAAAATTATTACTAATGAAAACGTCACAGAGTACTCCGCGATAGACACCCACACTCCCATCATTTTCAATTTTAAATTTCTTATTTCAAAGGATTCTGTCGGTGGGAAATTAGGGTTGAAATGCCCAAAACACCATTTTTGTCGTTTTGTTGTTGTTGTCGTCGTGGACTCCACTATTATTATTATTAAGGATGAAGGCCAAGATAATAATAGTATTTATTACATGATTTGCAGGTTGATCAAGCAGTGTCAATGGCATTTGGAGAAAGTCGAGCTACTAATTATGTCAGAATTCAAGGGAATGCAATGCTGGGTAAAAGGCATAGTAATGGGCTGAAGGACAGTAAGCAGTTGGTGGGTATGACGGAGGAAATGCTGGAGCAGAAAAATGTGGAATCGGTGTTATTTTCCGGGAAAAAGTTGGTAGAAAAGACCAATTCTGAGAAGTTACAGTGGTTCGCCGCAGAGATAATGAAGGAGAAAGAGAGGAGAAAAACCAGCATTCTACCAACAGTGGTGTTGAAGCAGGCTTCACATTCTCCAAGAACTTCATCTGCCACTACTCTCTCATCAATGTCTTCCAATTAATTAAATATTCTTCACCAAACGCGGATTTTTTTTTCCTTTTTGCCTCTGGGAGTTCAAGTGTGTTGGATTGTGAATTTGCTGCCGCTCCTCGTCCACAAACCAAAGCTATCCGACCGTGAGCTGAGCTGAGCTGAGCTGTTGAGTGGAGAGTTACACATTTTGGGTTTATTTTTTAGGGCTATGTGTATATTTATTATGTAATATTGATTTTGTATAGGGAAGGTAGTTGAAAGGGAGTGACTAATTATATGTAGTTTTTAAGTTGACTAGATGTGGGGTTGGAGGGTATATATAAGTATAATTTTGAGTGATTTTATATTGAGCTTGTTAATTTACTTGAAATCAATATAACATCTTGTTTGGGATTATCCTTTGGAGTGACTTTTTTATTATCATCCTTGTTTGTATTTCATAGATGGTTATAGTAGGTGTCTTCTGGTATTACATGTGGAATTTTTAGGATAATTAAAAGGTATTTGTAGGTTTTTTTGGCTAAATGCCAAATGGGGGTACGTAGTCTTACCCACAATCAAGTGATGACATAGAGAGGTATCTCTAGATGGGGAACCATACCTCTTGATAGGTGATACTAGGAGGGTCCCTTCCTTCTTGGTGTGGTATCGGGTTGAGTTGCATATATATATATAAATAAGTCTAAATTCAATTGAAATCTAAATAAAAATTAATATAAAAATATCATTTTAATTTCAAATTTTGGATAAAAATTTATATATTTATTTATTTATTTATGTTTTATGTTGAGAGAAAATAGTTGAAAATATCTAATTGTTACAAAAACATTTGAAGCTTATTTAAATTTTGAACAAAAATAATAATGTACATGAATAAGGTGGTATTTGTTTTTTTGTTGAATAGAAAAAGTTAAAATATTTGATATTTTTTTATTAAGTTTTAGTAACATATTGATATCAACCAACATCAACAAATGAATTTGTTATCAATAGGTTCAGTGTCGGTTGATATTAACATGTTATTTTTAACTAAATAGAAAAAATCAAATATTTTGATTTTTCTATTTAGTAAAAAAATAACACCACCTAAGATAATATTTAATGCACTTAGATGTTTTAATAAAATTTTCATAGCCTGTTTAGAAATATATTTTTAAAAAAATCATCCTATTTTAAATTCAGGACTATATTTGGAAATAGGAATAAAAATTAAAAATTATTTTTTATGAAAAAACGAACACACCCTTCTTATGTTTTAATTTCACTCTACTCTCATCTTATTCTATTTTTATTCCTAACTTAATAAACAAAGCAGTCCAACATCTTTACATTGTACACACTCTCAACCCTTTTTAAATCAAATTAATATTGTAAGAAAAACAAACTTCTTCTTTTCTTTAGCTTTTTCTTTTCCCAAGTTACATAAAAGCATACATGTAGACTTTGATTTATGGTTACCCACCCTCATTGTTTGACTCAAAAAGCATGAAGATGGCCACACTATATTTCAATACATGAAATTAATTACATTTGTGCAACCCATCACCCAAATTCTCTCTCACATGGTTCCACCCGAGGAAAGGCTTTTGTTTATTGGCCCAAGATGGGGCACTTCTCCTTTCACACTTGGTTTAAATCATAGAAAGTTTAAGGATAGTGGGAAGAAAAAAAATCAATTAATAGTATTAAATTCATGTACAGCTCATATGGGATAAGTTTGAAATAAAGATTAATATGTTACGACATGTTTGACAATTTGTTTTTTAAAACTTAGGTGGAGTATGGCCTTACTATTTTCTATCTCGTCTTGGTTATATAAAATTAAATAAAAATAATTTAATTTAATTTAAATATAAAAATGTATAAAATATAAAAAAAATTATTTATTTAAATAAATTATAAAAACTTATAATGTTTATTTATTTATGAATTATATTTATTTTCAATATAAGTAAAAGTTTTAAAAAATATTAAATACAGTAGAACATGGAGAATATGGGCAATTCTCATACATAGCTCAACATACCACAATCTTTTAAAGATTTTAGATCTTTTAAAAAATTTTGGGACAAGATGAGAATAAACCAACTTAATAACTTAAAGTGACTTAATAACTTAATTTAAGTTATTAAATAAATTAAGTATATTTGGTAAAATAACTTAATAGCATGACTTAAAGTAAAAAACAACTTTAAATAATAAGTAAAAATAATTAACTTATTCTTTAAATTTACATCTTCATTTTACCTTTATGTCTTCCTTTGTCTTAATTACCTTCATGATCTTTTCTACTACTCCATGACTTTCTTTGTTACTTGACCTTCTTTACCTTAATTATAATTTATAAGGATAAATACGCTAATTTGATAATTTAGAATAAATTGTAAGTTAATTTTATCAAATAACCTTAATGCTTAAAGTAAGAATTAAGTAATAAATTTTAAGTTAATAATTTAAATACAATTTAATTTAAAATCAACTTAAGTCATTAAGTAATAAATATTAAGTTTTACCAAACATTCAAATTTAAACAATTAAATCAGAGAATGATGGGGTGGCTCATTCTAAATACATCCCATTATTATTCCAAATTCTTTAGGACTAAAAATTGGGTTCACACATTTCATACAAATAGTAAATATATATAAAAAAAAAACAATATAAAAACTATAAATTCATCTATGATATTTGGATGGAGTAATTTTAGTATATTATCTATGAGATTTTATATTTAAATAACGAAATAAAAATATATACTAAAGAAACATATTCAGTAACAATGATGTAAAATTATTTAATTATAATATCTCATAGATAATAGAATAAAATTACTAGAAAAGTTAGTAAATATTTGGTAAACCAATTTGATAACTTAAAGTGATTTAATAACTTAATTTTAGTCATTAAGTAAATTGAGTATGTTTGGTAAAATGACTTAATGGTATAATTTAAAGTCAGAAACAACTTTAAGGAATAATTAAAACTAATTAACTTATTTTTAATTAAGTCCACATCTTCATTTTAGATTTTTATCTTTATTTGACTTAATTACCTTTGTGATCTGTGTTGCTACTTCACGATCTCCATTGTTACTCGACCTTCTTAACCCTAATTATAATTTATGAGGACAAATATGTTAATTTGATGATTTAAAGTAAATTTTAAATTAATTTCATTAAACAAACCTTAATAATTAAAGTAAGAATTAAGTAATCAATGTTAAGTCAATATAATTTAACTTAGAGTCAACTTAAGTCATTAAGTAATAAGTATTAAGTTTTATCAAACACCCTTTTAGTTTCATTTATATAACTTATTATTGGTTATTTGATCGTTATTTTATTTAATTGCATACTAGTTTTAAGGATTTTAATAATTTCATGAAGATATGTAGTGTTAAGTTTTAAAGATTCATTTAATGAATGGCCAATAAAAAATTTAAGGTTTTATTTAAGAAAAAAAAACTAAAAACACTAAGAAAGAAGTACTACTCTTGAAAATTAATGTTTGTGCGACATTTCTTTGTTTGTTTTTTCACTATGAGACTAAAAAAAACATAATTTGAAATCATTTGAAAAGTTTCTTGGGGGAAAATTTTTATATTATATTAAATTTTAAATTAAATAATTAAATTGAAAAATAAAAATTAATTAAAATCTAAATTCAAATTGTTAGATGTAATGCAATTTTTTTTTTAAGGGAGATGTTTTTTTTTTTTGAAATAAGGTTTTTCCTTGATAAGGGCTTTGAAGATTTCAGTTTATATATATATATATATATATTTCTTTATTTTCTTGATGTGTTTTCTTTTTCTTTTTCTCTTATTCTCTTTCTATCTATTTTTTTTTTTTTTTTGTCTAAGATGGAGAAATATATGTTGAACCATAGATTGGTTGTTGAAAATATCTTTTTTACTAAAATACTAATTTATTTCATTCAACTCTATATCAACATAATAACAAACTCACATTTATAATAAATTAATTGTACTTGCACTATAACTCTAATTCATAATTAATATAAGAAACTTAAATAAGTACCACTTCTAATATTTCTTATATTTCTAATATTCTTTTAATTTGACTTTAAATCGGATTAATTATTAATTTTGATAGTCTTTTTCAAGTTGAGCTTTCAAGTCAATCACATTAAGCATTATCTTCAACTTCTTGAATACATCTATTTTTAGTGACATTGTAAAAATATCCACAACTTGATCTTCTAATTTACAAACTCAAACTCAATTTCACCATTTTTCACTTCCTTAATATAATAAAACTTGATGATTTTGTGTTTACTTCTGCCATGAAATATTAGATTCTTTGTTAAAGCAATCACACATTTAGTATCACATAAAATCTCTACAAGACGTACTTATTCATGCTTTAACTCATTAAGCATTCTCCAAAGCCAAATTGCTTGATATGTTCTAAAGGTCACTATCATGTATTCAACTTTTGTAGCCAATAAAGCTACAACTTGTTATCCTTTTGAAGACCACGAGAGTGCTCATGTTCCAAGAAAAAAAAACAACTCAACAATACTCTCTTTAATCTCTACATCACCTCCCTAATTATGATTAGAGCCAAAATATGTACTTTAATGTTACATATATGATATGATTTATGCAATATAAAAAGTTTAAATCATTTAATGTAACTCAAATAGATGCTTAGACCCTAGTTATAAATCTAGCTTTTATTTTGAGTCTAATTCCAAGTTTAAGAGATGAAAACAAATATTAAATGCAAAAGGCATTCTCAAAAAAAGAAGTAGAAGGGTTAAACATGCATAAATGAGAGACTTGAGACTTGTGAGCCACTATGAAGAGTCCAAGCAAGGGTGTAATAAGCAAGTCATGGAAATGAAATGCTAGTAATAGATGTTATGGAGTGAGATACATAACAAGCAACCATGAGGAAGGAAGTTTGAAGCAAATATAATCAAGTTTAAAATGGAATTTGGAACTCAAACTTGGCAGCATCACAACCTTGACTTTGACATGATTTTTATAGCACTTCTCATGGTCTTTTTAGGCAAGCCATATATAATTTTAAAGGTCAAGAAGTTAGGAGTCTAATATTTTAAATGATATATAAATTGAAGTTGAAACGAAGAAGTTATGATTATTTGAAAACAATTAATTTCGAAAATTCAACTTATGATTATGAAATCCATTTCAAAATTATCCCAAATTCGAAATCACACACAACCACTTCAAGATTTTGCTTTCTCCACTTCACGAATTGCATCTTTGGCACTCTATCAAGTGTAAATCGGTCTTGCACAATTGAAAATCAAGATTTTAGTATTTTTAGTTATTTTAAGTAATTATTTAGGAAATAAATTATCAATAGGAGCATGCCACATGTTAATTTTTTTACTTTTCCTATAAAAAAAAACTCCAATTTTAGGTTTTAGAAAGAGATGAGGAAAGATTTTTTCATGATTTTGGAGGCAAAAGAAGACTTTAAAGACTTTCTTGGTTTGTTTTCTTTTTCTTTTTCTTTTATTCAATAAAACATTGTTTTTAATTTCTTGAAATTAAGAATGATTCTTTCTTATTCTTTTATAGCCTATGTATGTGAAAACACTCGTAAAAGGCTAAAAAACCATCTTGGTGTAAAACATGAGAATATAGAGTTAAATCAAACTAATAATAGAATAAATGAATGTTAGGACACTAATATTAAACTGAAAATACCCTATAAAGTTAGTTTGATTTAAGAGATGATACAATCACACACTCCTTGATATTAAGGATTCTTGGTAATTTTGTATCCCTAATTATTTGAGGTTTTGTCATTATTATATACCATAAGACTAATCTATATAGAGTAGTAAAAGCCTAAAACTTTAGAAATAAACCTAGATTTCATATTCATTCATCTATTAGGTAGTTCAAAATGGAATAAAATATTAAAAGTTAGGATATAGATCAACTTCGAGGTATGGAACTCAAATTGATCTCGTAAGACCATGTATTCTAAATACCATAAGACAAATTAAAATATATACCCTTGTTTGGCCTAAGGCTCTATATTTGAAGTTGAATTGTGAAATCCCTAATCTTGATGAAATGAATTAAAAATCAATAATTATTTTACAATTTAAATAGGTTATTTTAGGAAATCTTTATTTATATTTTATTCTTATTTATTTACATAATTTTTTTCTAACATTTAGCAAATAATTAATCCTTCTAATCTAAAACCAATTGAACATATTAAAGTTGATCCCAGATGACGATAACCCAGAATATTATAAAGTCGTAGTAACCCCATCTTTGGTTTTTCTTAGCCAAGGTTATCATGTATTTAGGTTTAATTTTTTTAGTTACAATAGACATTTGTAGTCAAATAACTATTTGTATAGCCCACTAAACTTAAACTGTTTGAGTAAGACAAGAAAATTTAATGTCACAAGTACTATTTATATATCTCAAAATTCAGTTTGTTACCCACAAGTGTGATTAATGAGATTTTTTCATAAATGGATTGACAATTCTCACTCCATAAACAATATTTGTTCTACTAGAGTCAAATAATGAAGACTTCCTACTATGCCTTAACATATGTGAGATTTACAAATTCCTTAGTATCTTTCTTTTTCATTTCTAATCGTTTTGTGTAATAGGAGTGTGAATTGTTGATAATGATTTTATTTTAAATTATTTTAGAATATCTATGGTATGCTTCCTTTATGTCAGAGATATCATCATTTGTTTGTTAGGCCTCAATTTCAAGGAGATAGGATATTAATCCCAAATTTTTTATTTCAAATTGTTGTGTTATTGGCTTCTTGAAATCTTTAAACATCTTATGACATTTTCTTGTAAAAATTAAATTATCTACATAGAGGCATACAACAATTACATCACCAATAGAATGGGACTTGATGTAAAGTATGTGCTAAAAGGGACACTTTTAAAACCATGTTGTAATAAATAAGTATCAATTTGCGTGTACCAAGCACGTGGTGCTTGCTTTAACCCATACAGTGTTTTTTTGAGTTTATAAACTTGCTTCTCTTACCATTCTTAATATATCATAGTAGATGTTGAACACTTCAAGTACATCATTAAGAGAAGCTTACTTAACATCCGTTTCATGAATTTTTTACTCATTCTAAGTTATAAGTGTAATTATCATGCGAGTGGTGTCTAGTCTCTCAACTAGTGGAAAACTTCAAAATAATCAATATTTGGCTTCTATTTATAGCCTTTTGTCATTAATCTTGCGTTAAATTGATCAACTTTAATATCAAGTTTATAATTTATTTTATAAACTCATTTAACACCCTAAACTTTTTTTTATCTAGTAGAGTAGTTAGTTCAAATACATATTAAATTATTCTTCTCTATTCATTGAACTTTTTCATTCATTACATAATCATACTTTATTTTATAAACTCATTTAATACCCTAAACTTCTTTTTATCTGGTAGAGGAGTTAACTCACATGTATTATTCTTCTTTATTGATTGATCTTTTTCATTCATTACTTAATCCATTGTTATCACTTGTTACTTCTTCATACAAAATTGAATCACAATTTGTAAAAATACAAAAATTAACTAAACTTTTATCAATAATTTTATCATATTTTATAATTTCATAATTTCATAATTCTTTAGATGTGTAGGCATAATATGAGAAAGTTTTAAACAATATCATTGTTAGGAATTTGAGGCTAATCCAACCTATGGTAATCACCCTAGAGGGGGGAGGGGGTGAATAGGGTGATGGTCTTTTTTCGCAAATTTAAACAAGTGAATGCAAGAGACAATTATATGCAAGTATATAATAATCAATATATAGACAATTGCATATAAATTAAATAGTAGAGAAGAGAGAATGCAAACACAAGAGTTTATAGTGGTTCGGCGCAACCGGACCTACATCCATTCTCCTCTAGCTTCAATCCCGAGCTTAAGGTTCCATTAATCCAAAGCTTCCAAACCAAACCTTCAAGCAATACAATTGGATTATGGTTCCAATTCACCCTCTTGGACTTTTGGCTCCAAGCACCCTTTACACTTCTCAAGAGATATCTCACTCTTGAACAACCCCTCAAGTGATACCCCACACTTGAGAAACTTCCTCTCAAAGATTTACAAATGAATGATCTCTGAAAAATCCTAGCACAAAAACTTTAAGCTCAAATGATACAAGAAAAACTAAGATTGAATGGTGCACTAAAGATATGCAAGTTTTGAAATAATGGTGCATTCAAAAATACTCTTCCAAGGCTCAAATATAATCAAGAAAAATTTGGAAAGGTTAAGCTCATGAAACAATGAAGATTGTAACCTTTTTATAGAAGAAAAAAGTCAAACTAGCCGTTGGGGGTTTGACCGGTCGAGCTAAGGGTCGACCGGTTGACTAGCTGTTAGCATTTAATGCTTGGCAAGTGACCATTGGGCCTCAATCGAACCTCAACCGGACTTCAACCGGTTGAGGTTCAACCTTGACCGGGAAGAGAAGACCACTGGGAGAGAGAGAAACTTTTTGGCCTCCCTCAACCGGTCCTCGATCGGATGAGCACAACCGGTCGACCGGTTGAACCGGTTGAGCCATTTTTTGGCTCAACACCCAGCCTTTTTCAACTTAAAACCTTTTAACACAAGTTTGAAAATCATTTAACACAATGTTTTAGTTGAAAACATGAAATCATCCAATTCTTAAGATATTTAAAATAATATTACTCTTGGATGATTTTGGTGTATAAATAAAGAATGAAATGCATGAAAGTCCTAGTGCACCAACAACCTTACAAAGAAATCTTATGAAGCTTTGATCTTGAAAAACTCTTCTCTTTGAGGTGGTCTTCTTCTTCATGATTTCTCCTTAGCTTGATTTGTCTTTGTGATTGCCACTTTGGAAATTGTCTCGTCTAATCACACTTGAAATATGATCATTAGTTCTAAACCTTGTTTTGTTATTATCAAAATCAATATTAACCAAACCTTGGTTTCACAATCATGATTTAGACATCTACCTTGTTTTTGTTTTCATTGGAGAAGGTGTATTTGCAAAATATTCCTCATACTCATTGTCTTAAAGTCTTCTTCAATTAAAACTCTCTTTTCTTTGTCTGTTTGTTTGGGTGTTTTTTTTTTTTTTTTCTCATTTCCAATTTTCATTTTCTAGGAATTAAACATTTCCATTCAGAATTAACTTCCCTATTTTTATATTACAAAGTTTTAAACCTTAAGTTACACCACTCTAGCCAACAAAAATACACTTCTTGCTCATCATCAAACTTTTTCCTACACTTTTACGGTATATATGAATATGCAATACAAGCAAAAACTAATGAGAAAGAGATACCTAGCTTATGTCTACTTTTATGCTTCCTCAAGCGTTCTTCCAAAAATTGTTTTAGGACACTTTTTTAACAAGAACACCATATATATAATGGCTTTTACCCAAAATGCTTTGTTATTCCTTTCAATTATACTATTTTGTTGAGGTGAATAGCAAGTTGTTCTATTGAGTACCCTAACTTTGACAATAGTAATGAAATTCATTAGAGATGAATTTTCCTCCTCTATCAAATTTCAATATTTTAATATTTCTACTACTTTATCTTTTAACATGGATTTTGAATTCTTTAAACTTGTTAAAAGCCTTAAATTTTTATTTTAATAAAGAAATATAAGTTTTTCTTGTAAAATCATCCATGTAGGTTGAAATATATTTGTTATAACTAGGAGATCTTACCTCACCAAGGTCACATATGCGCCAACTTCAAAGGTTATTTAGCCCTTCTAAAATTTTCAATTAAAAAAAAATTCATATGTTGTTTACCAAGGAGACATCCTTCATAAGTATGATTTGGAACATCAATCATTGATAATCCTATTGCTATATTCCTCAACACAAATGGCTTCAACCCACAAAAATTGAGATGACTAACACAAAGATGCCAAAGTCAATTGTTATCTTACACTCTTTTCATCAAACTAAATTAAGTTTTTGTTTGTAGGAACATAAGAAAATCTTTTTTTCTTTTTTTTTTGTTATCTACACTAGTGCAATCATCATCTTTTCTTTGTTACCAAGATTGCAAACCTCATTACAAATGTTAATAATATGTCCTATTAATTGTCTCATGCTCAATAAATTCTAAAAAATTATGTCTATTATAATAACATTAATACCATCTTTAAAACGTATTTTAATATTACCCTTATCCATGATCAAAATGTTGAGTTTGTTTCCACAATTAAATTAAAATTACTAATTAACATAAAAACCTAAATAATAATAATTACAAATATTTTTCAAATTTATAAAATTCCTCTAATTTAACTTTAAATAGATTGCTAAGTTCAACAAGATGTTTGTATATTGAATTTTATTAAAAGCAAACTCAATGACATCACATATAATGAAACACTCTTAACAAGTCTATGTAATAACTAAAATAACTTATCTTCTAATAATGAATATGGCAATAGGATGTTTCCCCAACACAACATTCTTCTTCTTTCAATTTTTTTCTTATACCTTATTATGTTTTAGAAATTAATGGTAATTATTATTATTATTATTATCATTATTTACACTTGAAAAGTCCACTAGTTTATTTTTTTTAAGATAAATTTAAAATTTTATCCTATTTACGATTTCACTTTGATCACCAATTTTGTCAAAAAGTAATCTCTAATGTAAAAGTTTTTTAAACATAGGATTATCATATGAAATAACATTTTTCTAACTTTTGTATCAAAGTATTTTTACACCCTAAGCTTTTTGAATAAAATTAATCAAATAGATATATGAATTGTTATTAAACTTTAAAAAGAAAATTTTGACTTCTTAAAAGTCAATCCAAACAAGATTTCTTCCTGATAAAGCTAAAAAAAAAAAAACTTAATCGTATTCCCCTTTTTTATTTTCAACTAAAAGAACTAACTTAATTAGCATTTTCAACTTAAAATTGAGAAAAAAAAATACAATCCTAATCGATAGGCTTGATGTATGAGAAAACCAAAAACTAATAAAGGTAGAGTAAGACATTATAAATTAAAGCTAACTATTTTTTATTATTATATAATATTTATATCAACCTCCTTTTCTCGACAAATAATCAAATAAGGCTTCTTTTTTCCTCCTTTTAATAATCTTAAAATGGGTCTACTTTAAAAATAATTCAAGTTTTTTATATTCATTCATCAAAGATAATGCATAAGATAGTAAAAAATAATACTTATATCATTAAAAAGAGTATCTTGACGATCAAATGTACGTAATGCCTTACATCGGAAAATATTTAAAATTTTAATTATTTTTAAATATGTACATTAAATTTAAATTTTATAAACTTGAGTTATTATTGTATGTTTTTTTTCCTTACATATGTACGTGGAAGCACATTTTTTTTTTTTTTTTGTCCTTGAATCTGTTCGTGCAATGAAGTGTTGGCATAAGGTGTCGGTGGGAAGAGTGATTGTGATATCATTTTCCACATAGATGCTGGATCCAGTAGGTCGTGGTGTAACCCCATTCATAACGCTACACAAAAGGACCGCACGGTTTCATTACTGGAGTCTGGACCCCCCCACCCCCATACTCCCATCATGCGACCTCAACTCCCAATCCTTTTCCATTTATTTTCCGCTAGAATCCAATACTATCGATACTGTACGGATATCAAATATTTTCTTACAAGTATTTTAGGCATTCATGCAAGGGCGTGAGCCTGCCGACATTTCAAATTATCCTACATTTTGGATCAACTTGCCTATTTTACTTCTACTTTTTTTTTCTTTCTTTCTTTTACACAATTCGTTGAAAAAGAGAATGGGAATAAAAATCTTGTTTCATCTTGTTCTATTTCGTATCATTGCTATGTTTGAATGATTTGTCAAAATGGGAATAAAAATAAATAAAATATTTATTTTGATGTATAAAAATGAAATTTTAATCTAGTAAGAATTTTAATTCTCATCCGAAAGTGATTTAGAGATACTATGTGTTGGGGATGTAAGGATTATTTTATGTAAAAGAAGATCAGATAAAAAGAAAAAAAGAAAATAAATAAATAATAAGGGTTTGTTTGAAATTGTTTTTTAGAATTGTTTTTTATTTTTTGTTATTAAAAATAAAAAAAATATGATGTGTCTTGATAATTGTTTTTAAAAATAATTATACAAACACTTAAAATAATTTATTTATTTTTACCGTGCCATCAAATATAAAAAAGCCATTTTATTTCTTTGGGTACTTTTCTCCTAACCAAACATAACTAAGGACCGGACAGGACAGGACGTACGTAGAAGGAAAATGTGGAAATTAGAAAAAGAGGGATGGATGGGTGAAAATAAAGGGAATTAATGAATCACTGTGCAACACATTCTCTCTCACAGGCATTGAATTTGATAAAATGATAAATGCAGTGGGGACTAGCAAAGATGATGGGGGTGCCTTTTGACTCATTTTGCTTAAAGCTTAAGAAGGACTGCACCCCCTTTATTGTTTTTCTATCTACTTTTCATTTAACATCATACTCTCACACTTGCCTTCCCAAGATCCCATTGTGGACCACCTTGCCCCCCCTTTCTTTTTCTTTCAATAAATCATCCATTATGTTTTTAGCCAACCAAAGATTACATTTAACATTTTACTTTCTCCTCTCCCTATATATATATCAAACCCCACTTAAAAAAAAAATCTCAATCTCAAACAACATTATGTTGTTTTATGTTTTCCTCATTTGAGACATTTAATAACCCCACTTAAAAAATATATAAAAAAAAATAAAAAATAACATTTCTATAGAAAGAGAGAGAGAGAAAGAGTTTAAGTTGATTTCTATTGAGGATGGGTTATTAGACAACTTAATGGAACTATAAAAATTGCTGTAAGTATGCATATAACTAATGTTTTAATAATTATTACGAAATGTATGACCATTAGGAAATGACATGCTAGCTATTAAGAATAATGAGTTCTTAAATTTAGATATTATAAGTAATTTGGGAATTGTTATAGATTATTATAATAAAAAATAATAATATACCTAATTTTATTATATTATTAATGGACGATATTTGGAAGTTATCTCAAGATCTAAACATTTATAATTGTCGTTATATTTAATGAAAAGCAAATAAAATAGTAGATTGTTTAATTAAGAAAGGTGTTGGTAATTTAAAATCAATCATTTGATGGTCAAACTTTTATAAAAATGTTATAAAATTTAATTTTGAAGATTATTGTAACTCATCTTTCAATTGAATTTGTAAGTATTTTGGTTAATAGTCTCCTTTGAAAAAAAACAAAAGGTCAATTTCTTGATCTAATAGATTCCCTTGTGATGCATTTTTTTTTTTTCAATAGAAATATTTGCCAAGGAATAAGTGTTGGACACAATGCTATCATTATATATTTTTTTCGGACAATTTTTAGATACGATGATATCATTATGTATTTTCCTCGGGAATAAAAATAATTCCTAATTATCTTCCAATCAGCAGCCCATAATATATTTTTCCCTTTTTCCTCTAAGAAATAATATTATAATATATTTTTCTAGATTTTAATTTTTAATTTTTAATTTATTTAATTTTGTATTTTTATAGTTATCACATAAAATAAGCTATAGGTATTAGAGGTCCATCTTGTTTTCAAAGCATTATTCCAAATCCATATTAAAGGTTTTAGCAATGGTTTAATATTTAGAATGAGGAAGGCTTAATAATTGTTTGGAGTAGTTGTGTTGGAAAATAATTGAGATGCATTTACTTGAATGGTTGTATTTATGATGTTAACAAGTGCAAAAATGAATAAATAAGCCATGGATGTTTGTTAAAATTTAATATTTATTGTTTAATAATTTAATTTGATTTTATAATAATTCATTTTTAAATAAAAATTAAGGTTATTTAATAAAATTTTATAATTATTAAATTGATGTAGTTATCCTTCTTAATTTTAACTAATATTTAACCTCATTAATTATATTTAATATTTATTTTTATTAATTTTAAATAATAATTTTTTTTTTAAACTTTCATATTAAAAGTATAATAAACACATAAAATATCCAAAAACATTTATAAGAAATAATAAGTTCTAGATGTAAAGTCAGAACTTTTACTGGTTAAATAAAATAAAAAAGATTTGAGATTCAAAATAAATAAATTATTTTAATTTATTTACTAAATAAATAAATAAAATTAAAGTTATTTTTTAATTTTAAGTACAGTAAGAGAGTGTTTGTTTGTTTATTTGTTTTTTTTTTTTACTAAAAACAATTTACTTTCAAACTATTAATAATTTATTTTTTTATTTTTTTACTTTTTCTTTAACTAATTACTTATTTCCTATTTTTTTTTTAACTGAATAAAAAAATTTAAAATATTAGATTTTTTTCTTAATATTAAAAATAAACTACCATGAATACAATCAATCTATTAATTTCTTTTTACTTCTTAATACTAAATATACTTAACACTATTAAGCACTTATTAGTCTTAAGTTTTATTTAGAATTAATTAAGTGAAAAAAAAACTCCTCTTAAGTTATTTCATTCAATATGCTAATTTATTTAATGAGATAAATTAAGGATTATTTTTTTAAAATGGTTATTAAAAATATAATTTTGGACATCCCACCTTTCATCATTTTTTTGGCCTCATTTCCACAAAAATATCCTTATTTTTTTCTTATAAAAATAACTCTTTCTTTTAAAATATATTATAAATACTTAAAATAGTTAAAAATATTTATATTAAAAATGGGTTACTGTTCAAATAAAAACATAGATGGGATAAATTCATAAATACGTTTCTTTTAACCAATTATTTCATAAATTGAATTACGAAATATTGTACATGTAGGTTTTCAAAACAAGTGTAATTTGAAATTCAAAATAAGAGTAATTTTACGTTAAAACCCCTGAATTACAATGGCAAAGCCAAAAATGTGAAGTGGTTTCTGAGTCAATTCCAATTTTAAAGACGTTACATGGGACCCACCTTCTAAAACCCAGAAAAGTTGAAGGACAAGCATCTTAGATTAATTTCCAAGTAGCATTTTTTTATTGTTCATGGAATCATAACTCATTCAACGGATTGCTGGTGCCTCAGCCTCTCTTGTGGTCTCAATTTTTGAATGGGATTTAGGCGTGAAGGGACGTTGTTTGAAAAGGCTCCTGCTATAACTCCAGCCCCACCCCTTCAGATTTAGTAAGAACGAAAAAGAAACGCTATCATCATGTTAATCATACTTCGCTTTTTTTTTTTTTTCCCTTTTGTTACGGGGTTCCTTTTATTTGAAACAAAGGGGGCGGTGAAGGTGGTCCATCATTTAAATATTCCCACGCAATTGATATTCGGTCGTTTCATTTTCAAGTAATTTTGAAGCTCACTCCATTGTGAAAGTTTAGTTTTTGGGAGTCTGCTGATTGGAGGTTCGTATAAAGTGGTTATAGGACCAGGCCGAGGATGACCACCTGCATGCTCCGATGGTCTCCATGAGCCCAGAGCTATGTGGTCTTGAAATCAATTATTGAAAAGTTAAAACATTCATGGCAGGCCAACTACTCTGCAATAATTTTCACTGCCAAAAGGGGCATGTTCGGGGTAATTTAATATGCATTCTTCTGCCCTAATGAAGATGTTATGGGGCATTGGGGCCTGACCAACAACCAATCACCTCCCCCGTATTCAAATATGGCCAAACACCACCTAACTTCACTGCCTCTAACTAAATACTTTCAAAACCAAAAAGCTGCTGAGGTTCTTTTCTTTCCCAGTCCATCCCATGGCCAAGCCCAATAAAATTTCAAGTCCAGGCCCAAGCTTGTCTAGCCCTTGCTAGGCTCCCCCAGTGGGCAATCGGCCGGCCCATCCTGGCCCAGACTACAGCCTAAAAGTGGAATCACTGGATGATGGTTCTTGCCTAAATAGAACAGGAATGACAATGGAGATGATTCATAATACCATGCGCCTTGCCAAGACTGGGTTTACTTTCACAAGAATAAATCCTTTAGGCTATGTTTGGTTCTTGCAAAGTTTGAGAAAAAATACGGGGAAAAGAAAATAGAGAGAAATTAAAAAAAAAAAAATTTAAAATCAATAAATTACTTTTATATGTAATATTTCAAACTCGGTTCATTTATTTAACTTATTCATATAAAGATTAAATAATGTAAAAAATATATAATTTTTTTTATTAATTTTAATTATATTTGACTTAAAATCACACATGAGGAAATAATTTTCTTTGTATTTTTTTTCTTCACTTAATACTTTCCAAAAATCAAACATAGTCTTATTCTTATTTTTCATTTTTAATAAGTAATCTAAATATGAAAATAATAGAATGGGTGAATTCTCCCATTGTCCTTCATATTAATATCATTAACGGTTCTCAAAATTTTGTACACAATTCAAAGATTTAATTGAGATTTGGACTACATAATTAAGACAATGATACACGAGAACCTACCACCATTAAATTTGTTAGGAAAACATTTATTGTGACCAACTTCTCTAATTTACTTCAACATATTCAGCGGCACAATGTCCAAATTTATTGTGTGTAACAATGAAGGATGTTCATTTACCTACCATGACTGCTTGGAGTAGTCACAGAATGAACAGCATTGATCAATTTGTTAACCCACAGAATCCATACCATGTCACCAAACTATGGGCATGTCCTTCTGCGCACACACAACTTTCATTATAGTATTAGGTTTAGAGTAGAACTGCCATGAAAGCAGTGAAACACCAACCACCAGCCCCCCACACATGAACTCACACTCTCCATTTCTCGTCTTAAAACCCTATAAAAGCCCCCATTACTCACTGTGACCCCATTCATAAATCTCATGTATACATGGCTTCTGCACTCACCCACCTTCCCTTACTCATCGTCCTGGCCCCCAGCTTGCTGCTTTGCACCTTCCAGTTATGTTCAGCATCTCGACCTTTGACGGGCCTGAACGAGGAGGCATCAATGAAACAGCTCACATCTCATTCACCATCACAGTTGAAGCCAATTTTAGCTGCACCATTGCTTGAGGACCCTTCCAACCTCATGTCGCCAACATTTCCCTCGTTTCAAGCTCCAATGCCGCCTTCAAGCCCTTTCACCAACTTCACTCCAATTTTCCCATTTCCAAGCATGCGAACCATCCCACCATTTCCTTTCATACCAACACTGCCCACAATCCCAACCTTCCCTTCAATTCCTTCTGTTCCTCTCCCGGGTTTCAAGGATTCAGGCAGTCTTGTCAATGGAGGGCCATGAAGGGCATAATAAATGCCCGTGGATTAGTCCTTGTCTTGTAGCAGCCTCTGCCCTTCCATAAAAATAAGGAAGAAATAATTTCATGCAATATTCATCCTTATATTGTTACAATATTAGCTCTTATAAATGGTTTGAATTCTCGGAAAAATACTGGAAAAAGTTCAACAAGATGTCATGTGCTTGGAGTAGTGATGAAATGATGATTATTGCATGGAATTGTAAAAAAAGTATTTCCAAGTAATCTGTCCAACCACACCTTCTCGGGGTGTGGACATCTTGATGTTCTAGGAATAAGGTCGAGTATATATATATATTCATTCTGATGTTAGTTGTCCAATTTTGCATTCGAGTTTGACAGTAGGCTACTGTATCTAAAAATTCAAAAAATCTGTACATTCACACAATGGGATGGTCATTCATTACTTACCAAAAATATAATTAGAAGGCTACTTAAAAAATTGAAACAAAAAGATATTTGGACCTAAGGTAATTGAAAGATAGGTACGAAGCCAGTAACAATCCGCACCCAATCGTGTAAATATTATCCGCTATGGATTTAAAAAGACTCTCACGGTTTTTAAACATGTCTACATAATTAAGAGGCACTCATACTTATATAGCATTAGAAACTTTCTCTCTTATCCGATGTGAGATATTATAAACACCCATCATATAGACACAACGAGAACGTTGTGTCCCATGGGAGTACAGGGCTAAACAGACAAACACCCCTCACGAGATTTAACAAACCCCCACATCGGGATTAGGGATCAACTTGATACCATTTGTAAGGACTCACACCCAACCGTGTAAATATTGTCCGCTTTGAATCCAAAGGAACCCTCACGGTTTTAAAACACATTTACATAGTTGAGTGCAAAATGTTACAAATTGTATCAAAGTTGATCATTGACCCCGATGTGAGGGTTTGTTTGGCCCTGTAGGAA
Organism: Vitis vinifera; assembly: GCF_030704535.1. NCBI lineage: Eukaryota > Viridiplantae > Streptophyta > Magnoliopsida > Vitales > Vitaceae > Vitis > Vitis vinifera. The sequence goes on from NC_081814.1 coordinate 16,406,907, forward strand.
ATATTTGTTTGTTTGACTCCACAATCCAATGGAGCATAATGAGAATGTTGTGTTTGCAATGGAGGGGGGAGAGGGGTATGTTTGTGATGTCCCACACCGAATATGAGAGAAAGTTTCTAGTGCTATATATGTAGAGGTTCGTCTTAACTATATAGATACGTTTTAGAATTGTGAAGGTCATTTTGAATTCAAAGCGGACAATATCTATATGATTGAGTACGGATCGTTACAAAGCCAATAAATAAAATTACTAAGGAAAATGAAGTGAGACTATATTAAATAATTGCAACAAGAGGAAGTAGAATATAATGGCCATGGTTTTGTAGCAATTGTTAATTGATAAATCTTATTCCATGAATACTTGTACAATTGAAAATTGTAGTGTTGGAATTGATAAATGGCGTGACACGTCAAAGGCATAAGAGGGAGAATGCTGCTCCATACACTTTTGTTATGTGGAAGATTGTTATTTTTGTGGTAATTGATAACTATCCAAGTTTACATTTTCATACCTATTTATTCAAGTTGCAAGAAATTAACAGGCTTCCATTAAATCTTATCTTATTACCTGCAATTAAAGCACAAACAAAAAGAATGCATAATATGCTAGACCAAGATAGCTCAATTCTCAAGGTAGAAGTACTTTTTTTCTAATGCATCAATTAACAAGTCTGTTACGTTAGAAGGCAACATACACACATTTCACAGCAGATGCCAGTCTGCCAGATGATTATTTACATTAACTACTTATAGTCTATAGTTGAAAGATAGAGATGGCACTCATTTCTATTTTCTTCATTCATTTTACAATGATAGCACCAAACCCTACTTCTCTTTCTCTCTCCTTTACATGGCACAGCCCTCAAGAGAGAAGAGGCCGGAGGAGAAATACATTGAATGGACTACTGGGTCCCTCTCTTGAGTCCGTGTGTCTATGTACATATGTATAAAAGCCCCATATAGCACTGTTGATGGTACTCAAACTGATCTCTCTGATCAGCATGGCTTCTCACCACTCTTCTACCCTCTTTCTTGTTAATCTCATCTTCCTCTTAAGCTTGATTATGGTCACAACTCTTGTGTCTCGTGGTGATGCTCGCAAACTTGGAAAGCCAACGCCCAGAGAAGAAAATCGAGAGATGAAACTGGGAAATGAAACTGGAAGGAAGATGGTGAATTACTTCAGTACCACTAACAAGGCCACAGTGAAAAATTTGGGTGATATGAAGAATCTGCCGCCTTTTCCACTAATCCCATTTCCACCATTTCCTGAAATTCCATTTCCACCTCCGCTGGTTTTTCCTGGTATTCCTCCACTTCCTCCATTTCCCATGTTCCCACCCTTACCTCCTTTCCACATTCCCACCATTCCCTTCCTTACACCCCCTCCACCCTAAGCTTTACTTTGTCTTCCATTTCCCTCAATTTTCTTTAACTTTTCAAAACTCAGGAGGAATAATGAGCAGCAGTGTATATCTAGAAAGTTGTTCTAAATTTCATGACTGATAGTGAAGAGCAGAGACTGCATATCAGTGCTGAAAATCATATGTTGCATTTTGTAACTTGGGTGTTTGTTTATGCTAATAAAGTATAAATCTACTTTTGTTTTTATGCCTTCAATGCAATTTATGATATTCTCTATCGCCTTAAAATGTTCCTAGCTGCAAAACTTCTAGATAGGGTACAACTTGGATGGGTTGACCTGGGTTGACCGTCCCATCGCAAATCTTATCTAACATTTGGATAGACTTAAACAATCATTTTTAATACTTGAATTGGGTTTGAGTTAGGTTTTTTCAACCTCAACTCAATATGGGTTGGACTTGCACCAAAGTACGGATAACCCGAGCTTAACCCGAACCTAATTTAATGTTTTTATAATATTTATGATGTATATTATCTTATATAATAATATTTCTTTTCTTTTTAGATTTTTAAGAAAAAAATATCAAAACATATTGTAATCATATCATTTTTTCATTTTTTAAAACGGTACATAAATTTACTTTTACTTTTTTTTTTGTTACTATCTTAAAATTTTGTTTAGTTTACTATTTAAGTTTTTTTATATAAACATATAGAAAAAAGTTTTTTTTTTTTTTAAGAACTCGACTTGAAGATTCAAGAACTCGACCGTTGCTCCCAACGCTTAAGCGCTCCATCAAAGCTTAAGCGTTCCATTTAGTGCTCCATCCAACTCTCCATCCAGCACTCAAGCACTATAAGTTGTATCTAACATTGCTTTGAGCATTCATGAAACTTGAGCACTAATCTGCATTGAGCGCTCCTAATGGCAATTTAAGGGTCATCCAGCATGCCAAAATCATTTCCATCCTTTCTATTTCCTTTTCAACCGCTTTGGGTTGTTGTCATTTTCTTGTTTGAGGTAAGTTCACTTCTCATTTCTCATTTTCATTCGTACAGTATTGTCTAGATATCGTATTTAGTATTTTTAGTGATTTAGTTTTTCTTCAATCTTTTATCAATTTTTTTGTACTTTATGACCTTTCATATTCTATATACTATTTATGGTGAGTCATAGACGTTAGAGGGATGTGACCCATCTTGGGTGACCTGAGCCCATTCAAAATGTCCCACTCTGGGGTCTTTTAACTTGGACCCACTTCCTGATGAGTGATTCCATTTCCATGAGGCACAAAAGCATTATTATCACTATTTCCATGATCATAGAGTTAAGGTCGAGCGTGTCGTCGACCTTAGAGCTTTCTAGGACATTGTCATTCCTACTAATGTCTCAAAGAGGGGTTGGGAGACCCTATTTTCTCTTCAGGGGGCTTACTATCCACATTTGGTTCGTATGTTTTATGCGAAGATTCACTTTTTCGTGGTCGGGGTCACCTTTCAGGTGACCATGTATGGTTAGTTTTTCTTGGTTTCTTCTAGATCCATGTGGCTTGTTCTTAGCATGCCGTAATTGGAGGCTCGTGTCATTTCCTTCTCTTAAGAGGTTCAGGCTCTCATTCAAGCAAAGTTTGATGCCATTCCAACTTCACTTTACAGAGGTCCTTGCCCCTTTCTTCGTATATTTCAATTGCTAGCTTCTCTAAGCCAACATGGCTATTTGCGACCTTCTTCACTTACTTTTTCTATCCATTCTCTCACCGTACCCAAATTTGTTGGCCATTTGTTTGCTTTATTTACACCCTTCTTTCTGGCCATCTACTCACTTTATTCACATCATTCTTTCTGGCCAACAATTTGATATTAGTTAGGTCATCTTAGACACAATCATACCTTTTCATGTCCCGTCTTTCAGAGGAAGCACTTTCCCTTTTGCCCTCCTTATTTCACAGATTCTAGAGGACGTGGGTTTCAAGATTGATCTTGCATTAGAGGTCCAAGCTACCATATTTTCCTTTCTGGAATGGAGTGATGAAGTTTGAGAATTTCTCAATAATGTATTACTACTCTGTTTGAAAAATATTACACTTTTATAAGAAATTGTATGAGAAAATAAGTACATGTTAATAAGGGCTATTCTAAGTAAGTTTCTTATAATTAAGGCTATCGGTTACAAGGAAAATGAAAGTTGTTACATCCTTGAATGAAGACTAAAAATCAGCAGTCATTTTTTTTGCTTGATTTGAGGGATTTTCTTGATTTGAGGATGCTTCCGTTATACGCCCCCGCAAGATGGAGCTGCCATCGGCTAAGCCAATCTTGTCCCTTAAAATTTCTGTTCTTTGGCGTGAGAGGCCTTTTGTGAGAAGATCAGCCAACTGGTCTTAAGTGTTAACATGATGAACATTTAGAACGCCACTTTGAACCATATCTCGGACAAAATGAAGGTCAATCTAAATGTGTTTCATTCGAGAGTGTTGGACTGGATTAAAACTGAGGTGAGTTGCACCCAAATTATCACAGAGCAGCTTGGGTTGTCCAGATAAAGGTAGACTTAGTTCCTTGAATAATGAGAGAAGCCATGATGTCTCGGAGGCTGCATTGGCAAGGGCTCTATATTTTGCTTCAGTGGATGAACGTGTCATTGCTCTTTGCCTCTTTGAACTCTAGGAGATAGGATTGACACCAAGAAATGAGATATATGCGGAGGTGGAGGTCCGATCATCATAGTTGCCCGCCCAATCCCGCATCAAAATATGTAATGAGTTCAAAGCTGGATTTTTTTTATGTGAAGTCCATGAAATATAGTGTGCTTTAAATAGCGAAGAAGTCGCTTGTAAATGTGTCACTATAAGCTTATGCATAAACTGAGAAAGTTTATTTACAGAGAATGAGATATTTGGTTTAGTGAGGGACAGGTATTGAAGAGCACCAATGACACTTCGAAACTCTGTACTGTTGGTAGATGAAGTACCATCAACCAATTTGAGGGACGTGGTGGTGGACAATGGGGTTGAGACATCTTTAGCACCAATCATATTGGTTTTGGACAATAGGTCTCGAATATATTTATGTTGGACAGAAAAAACCCAAATTTTGTAGAAATAACTTTCATTCCCAAGAAAAAATTGAGTTGTCTCATGTCCTTTAAGGAAAACCGATTACCAAGTTGTGCAACAATCTCAAACACAAAGCACAAATTATTGTCAATGATAACCAAATCATCCACATATACTAATAAACAACATATGATAAAGTTCTGACAATAGATAAAAAGAGATGAATCAGCTTTGGAATTTTGAAAACCAAGACCCATAATTGCCAGTTTAAAAGCTGAATACCAAGCTCTTGGGACCTGTTTAAGGCCATAAATAGCCTTACATAACCTGCACACATGATTTGGCTTGTTGACATCTTTGAATCCTGGTGGTTGTGTCATATACACAATCTTAGTCAAGTCACCATGCAAAAAAGCGTTGTTAACATCTAACTGCTTTAATGACCACCCCTGCATTATAGCCACTATTAAGACAATCCTAATGGTTGCAGGTTTTACAACTGGGCTGAAGGTTTCATTGTAATCTAACTCTTCTCGTTGATTAAATCATTTAGCAACAAGCCTCGCTTTGAAACGGTCAACTGAACCATCTGAGTTTCGTTTCACATGGAATATCCATTTGCACCCAACATGATTACAATTTTTGGGCGGGGAAATAAGATCCCAAGTGCCATGATGGATGAGAGCAGTAAGCTCATCTGACATAGCATGTCTCCAGTGAGGTTCACGAAGTGCTTGGCCCACACATGTTGGTTCAATGGTTGGTGGGAGTGGGTGTTTGGTCACAGAGTTGAACTGTTTGGGCTTATGAATGTTATTCATTGACCGAGTGGTCATGATGTGGATGCAGTGAGAAGAAGACAGTGGAGGGTCACTGTGATGGTCATCATGGATAACCATGGGTTCTGAGAGTGGATTGTTGTGTGAATTTGAGTTAGAGTGCAAGTGTTCATGTGATTGAGAGGAATTAGGGCATGAATTTAGGGATTGCATATCTCGAAAAGGAAAAGAAGAGGAGTCGAGGCAGTTACCTGGAGATGAGGCAAAAATGGTGTTACCTCTCGTTGGCACTGGTGGTGGTTGCAGTAAAAGTGTGAGCGGCATAGGTGGTGTAGGCGAAATGGACATGGCTGGTACTTGTGTTTTGATCGAATGTAGGAGAGGATGGGTTTGAATTTCGTCAAATAGAACGTGCCTAGATAAATATAGTTTATTGGCTTGTGGGTCAAGACATTTATACGCATTCTGGGTTGGGGAACAGCCCACAAACAAACATGGTGTTGCCTTGGGCTGCAACTTATGTGTGTTATAGGGCTTGGTGACAGGAAAACATAGACACCCGAATTTTTTTAGTTTAAGATAGTTGGAGGGCTGATGAAATAATGCTTCAAAAGGGGATTTGTTATGTAGGAGAGGGGTTGGTTGTCTGTTGATGAGGTAAGTAGCCGTTGAAAAGGCATAAGGCTGATATGAGAGAGGTAAAGAAGCATCATGTAAAAGGGTAAGACTTGTTTCTACCAAATGACGATGACGACGCTCGGATACACCATTTTGTTGTGGTGTGTGAGGAGTTGTGGTGTAATGACTCATGCCATGTATAGAAAAATATTTTTTTAAGGCAACAAATTCACCACCATTATCCGAGTAGATACTTTTGATTTTTGATTGGAATTGATTTTCAATGAGATGTTTAAATTGAGGAAATATCATGCTTACTTGAGATTCGGTTTCCATTGGATAAAACCAAATATACTTTGTAAAATGATCAACCAAAATCAAATAATATCGTGATCCATCAATACCAATTGTATTTGAAGGACCCCAAACATTAGTATAAATTAAATCAAGAGGTGCATAGCTTTGAAGGCCATTGGTCCAAAATGGTTGTTTGTGCGCTTTAGTAATAGAACAAGAGGTACAAAGATGAGAACTATGTTCTTCTTGTATTATTGGAAGAGAAAAATTTTTAACAAGGTGATGAACTATTTTTTGAGAGGGATGTCCAAGACGCTTGTGTCACCCATTGATTGAGGTTCGTTCATGCACATTGGCAACCATTTTTGAAAAAGCTTGCACCAGTAAATCCGGGAGAGTGTAAACGTCATTTTCACACGCACCTTTGAGTAAAACCGTCCCCATGATCTTGTCTTTAACAAGGAAAAACAAGGGATGAAATTCAACAAAAAACATTGTTTTGTGAGGTGAAGTGGTGGATAGAAATGAGATTTTTGCGAATATTAGGAACACAAAGAGTATTATTTAAATGAAAAGTGTGTGTGGGTGATTTGAAAACCAATGAGCCAACGTGCGAGACATGCAAACCTAAACCATCACCTATGACAACTTCATCAATACCGTCATACTCACAGTAAATAGATAAATTGGCTAAATCACCAGTAATGTTGTGTGAAGCTTCAGAATCAATAAGCCATTTTGGGTTTGTTGCAGGTGAAACGGAAACATAATTGGTAGTGGGCTCAGCAAAGCGCAAACATGGACAATGTTTTGCAATGTGGCCCTTCATCACAGATTTGGCACTTTGGAGTGTATTTGCGCTGCCTAGTGGATTTCTTGGAATTATTTGGGCCTCCAGATGGGCGATAAGAGCCCTGATTGGAATCTTGGTGTGAGGAACCCCCATTTCGGCCATACCCATTTTTGAAGTTACCTTTAGAGTGTTGGCCGCTGGATGAAGAAGCAGGACGCCGATTAGAGTAGTTGACAGACGCAACTAGTTGTTGTGTGGTGGTTTCAAGGCGTTGGAGGTAGGAATCATGGCCTACGAGCAGATCATGCAATTCCTCAAACGTGAGTGGTTTTTCCCTTGCTCGTATAGGTGCCGTGATTTCTCGAAAATCACTGCCCAATCCATTGAGAATGTACAAGTTGAGATCATCATCTGCAATGGGTGATCGATGAGGGAGATTTCGTCAGCAAGAGCCTTGACAGTGTGCAGGTATTCTTGAACTGTCTGATTCCCTTTCTTAATCATTGTGAGTTCCTCCTTCAATTGCATGGTCCGAGTACGAGATTTGCTGGCATACATGGTATGCAATTTTTTCCATGCCTGTTGTGATGTTTGTGTAGCGGAAATGAATGGAGTGATTATGGAGGTGGTGGATGCCAAAATGGCACTGAGGATAAGTTTATCTTGTCTTATCCAGTGGGTTTTCTGTGGATTGGTAGTTGAGGAATCACTCGGAGGAGGAGGAGGATTGTCACCTGAAATAATTAAGTAGATTGTAGCTAATTAGGAGGGCTTCAAACTGGGCATGCCATTGAGGGAAGGTTGATGGTGTGAGTTTTTCATTTATTTGAGTAGAGATGTTAAGACCAATGAGAGGAATATCAGTTGGGGATGGTGGAGTGGAAATCAGGTGGTGGGTGTTTTTAGAGTTGGGGATCGAGTTCTCGTGAGAGGAAAGCTACTCTGATACCATGATGAAGTTTGAGAATTTCTAAATAATGTATTACTACTCTGTTTGAAAAATATTACACTTTTACAAGAGATTGTATGAGAAAATAAATACACGTAAATAAGGGTTGTTCTAAGTAAGTTTCCTAGAATTAAGGCTATCGGTTACAAGGAAAATAAAAGTTGTTACATCCTTGAATGAAGGCTAAAATTCTGCAGTCATTTTTGTTGCTTGATTTGAGAGATTTTCTTGATTTGAGGATGTTTCCGTTATATGGAGCTCCTAGACTAAGCATTACAACCATGTCTACAGTCCCATCGCGTCCCCAACTCATAGTCCACAAGGCATAGGATAGCACCAGAAGGCAGTAGTTAAGAAAGACGAGCTCCGAGCTATGGAGTAGGGTGATGTTCTAAATGAAGAATTTCCAAAGCCTGCTCTGAGAACTCGCTCGAGTCAATGTTAGTTCTTCCCGAGTTGCACACGCAGCTTCTACTTCTGTCAACCCGACTATTTGAGAGTCGTAGGATTCCATGGCCCTCATTCATCATAGATTAGATTCTTAAGATCTCTAGTTATAATAGATTAGACAACTCAACTACATCATCTCTTAGATCTACATTCAAGGCGCTTCGAGTTATGTCCCTCTACCGCCACATAATGCATAGTTGTTGATTTTTATTTATATATTTTTTATGACCTAGATTGTTTTCATATTGTTTATCTGTGTATCCATAATCATTGTTATATATATATAATGCTCGCATTTCATATTGTTTTACTTTGCTATTTTTGTGACAAAAATGGGAAGATCATTGAATATTTAATTCACTTAAAAAGAGGGAGTTATAAATAGAGAGAGATAGGGTGAGCATAGGCATGAACATAAACATAAAGAAACTTCTTAACTTAGGGGAAAGTTAGAGATAATAATTTTGATGGAATTAATAATTTTTAAATTCTTTCGTTTGTTTATTCTTTTATTAAGGAAAATTAATTTAAATATTGGAGGAAATTAAACATGAGACATTGGAGAAAATCAAATCGGTTGATGAAACCATAACTTAGATAGTTTAGAAAAATACCTAACACGGATGTTTCCTACAAGATATTTCTGTTTGTATTGTCTATCTCTCTAGAACTAATCTCAATCATAGAAGCTTCTTCCTTTAGTTCTCACTATCTATTTTCTGATTAGGGATAGATCTTTAGGCATCATTGTTAATCTATTATGTCTTATCAAGCTTCTATTATGTTTGGTTGATTTGCACAAATCTATATTCCTCTCAAACTATGCTTTGTACCTTGGTGTCATTACATGAATTTATTCTCTATTCATGCTTTCACAATGCATCAAGAAAAATCTCCAATTATCTTGTTTTACTTTCTTGATCATATTTTATCTTTCACACTGTTTTACCTTTGATATAGTTTTCCATATGTGTGCAGGTTATAAGGTTGGAAGACAAGTACTACAAAGTGATGCAAAGTTTTTCTTTAATTTAGTTTTAATTAAGTGTTAATGTGTGTTATGTAAACTCCTTTATGAGAGTTTGGGTGAGTTTATGTAACAATGTTTTGTCACAAAAGTGCCAAAATAGGAGATTGTAAGGACAATAAGTCTTGTCTAGTTGTTGGCAATTTTGCTCTTTTTTATTTTTGGTCATAGAAGTTTTTTTAGATAGTGACTTGCTCTCCATTGAAGTAAAGGGTTGTTATTCGTCCAATCAGGAAGTCACAAGTACATCTAAAAAGGTTTAGCATCGACACATTAGGCTATGTTAACGTATTAAAATGATCAATTTTCATTTTGAACTTAAAAGATTTTAAAATTGACTTTTGAAATTGAGTAAGACCGCTCAAGTGGGCTCTACTACTTAAGCGCCCTCCATGAGTTGGCTTGAGCGATCATGCAATTTTTGTCAAGATTTGCACGCAATTTCAATTGAAAATCCTTCCAAAATCGAGACTCTTTAGGCCTTTGCCTATAAATACCTTCCTAATAACCCTAAAGGGTTAGATATCAAAGATTACAGAGATCATAGAGTTAAGAGAAAAATCATTAAGAGATCTTTCATTCTTTATAGAGGGTCTCCTTGATAGATAACCTAAAGGGCCACATCATTCTCAATTTCTTATTCAAAGATTATTCGTTGAATCTTGGGTTGAAGACCATCGGCCCTTCGAAGTAGCTGAAGAATCTACTAGGGAGCAACAAGAAATTGCTACGTCATGAACACGAATCAAGTTGTAGGTACTAGAGAGTAAGCCTTTAGGGTAAAATGGTCAAGTAAATCTATGTAACTTGATTTTGAATAGTAGATTTAGACTAGCGATCTTAGACCTCGTGGTTTGTTTATCTCCACGATTAGTATGGGAGTTTTCCACGCAAAAATCGTGTGTCTCATTGCCTATATTTCTTTATATTTGATATTCTATTTGAATTCCCTAATATTAAGTTAAATTGATTATCCTCATTATCTTGTAGGGTATCCCTAAAAAATAAAAATCAAATTTTTATACATCTAAACACATTTAGTTATTTGGGTTACCTCTAATATCTCATGGGTTAAAAAGAATTAGGTATAACAAACAAATATTTATTAAAAAAATTTAATCACCCATTCAATCCCTCTTCCCCCTAGGTGTTCCCTATTGGACTTTTAGTGGTTTTTCATAGAAGTTTAAAGTTTAGGAGTCATTTTTCAAGACAAAGTGGGTGTTTGGTAAAACTTAATACTAATTACTTAATGACTTAAGTTGACTTTAAATTAAATCATTCTTAGTTGTTACCTTAGAACCTATTACGTATTTTTTTTACTTCAAGTATTAAAGTTGTTTGATAAAGTTAAGTTAAAATCTATTCTTAATTATCAAATTGACACATTTACCCTCTCTAATTTTAATTAATATTTATCCTTATTGATTTTAACTCATGTTTATTTTCATTAATTTTAAGCAATAAATTTATTTATAAAACATCCATATTTAAAATATTGTAGATATATAAAATAATCATAAAATATTTATTATAAGAAATGAGTTATAGATGTGGAACCATAATTCTTAGATTTCCTCTCACTAATGTGGGCAAATGAGGTAAAAATGATTTGGGATTAAGAATAAGTTAATTATTTTAAATTGATAATATTAAGTTATTTTACTAAACATGTTTAATCTACTTAATGACTTAAATTAAGTTATTAAGTCATTAAGATGATTTACCAAACACCCCCAAAGTATGAAACTTTTGTTTCTTTGTCTTGTGACAAAAAATGTGGCACTTTAGGTTAAGTCAATCTAAAGATGTTATTTCCCTCGTTATTCTAGAATAAAAATGATTTTAACTTTCAATGTGAAGCTTTTGAACTTGCAAACACCACTAAACTCATTTTCTTGCACAAAATTAAGTAATTCATCCCATATACTCTTGTGCATGGCGACTTATGAGGGCATTCATGTGTTCCTAATGTCACAAATGCTAAGTGGTTTTTTCCCTTTATAGATGACCATAAGAGAGTGTTGGATCTATCTTCTCAAAGAAGAATTCTAGATTAAAATGAATTTTTAAAATTTTTACAAAATGTATCAAACACAAAATTTCAAGCCAAAGTGTGTATCCTAAAAACTGATAGTGGGAAAGAATACTTCTCACAAGTATTGGGGACCTATCTAGAGAAAAATGGGTTTATTCATCAATCATGTGTTGATACACCTTAACAAAATTGGATAATTGAGGGGAAAAAACCATCATTTACTTGAAGTTGCTAGATCAAGAAAAAGAATTTTTTTAATCACAAATAAAGTATATCTTAGACCTCTTGAAAAATCTAGGCATGTTTAGATGCAAGTTAAGCAATACATCAATACATATAAACCATAAAATTGAAGCATCAACAAAAGATATTGTAGTTAAAAGAAACTTATCATGCATTAGTTGGTAAGTTCATTTACTTGTCACATACCATACCAGATATTAAATTCATTGTGAGTGTTGTTAGTCAATTCATGCATGCTCCAAATGAAAAACACATGAATGCAAAGGTAAAGTGATTGGAGCCAAAACATGTGTTTCAATGACACATATATAATATGATTTATGCAATATAAAAAGCTTAACTAATCCAAATTAACTTGAATTGATGCTAAGACCCTAGTTATGGGTTTAACACATACTATGAGCTTAATTTCAAGTTTAAGGGAGGAAAAAGATGCAAGTTACAAGGGTTAATTTCAACCAAGGAAGAGGAATGGGTTAAATATACCAAAGAGAGACTTAAGACTATAGAAACATGATGAAAGCCAAGCAAAGCCAAAAAGGACAAGTAGTGAGTGTGAAACATGAGTGATGGAGTCTATAAACATGTTTGTAAAAGATAAAATCACATTGAAACAAGTCTAAGAAAAAATTGAGAGGATACGTAAGATAGTTTGAGTTTGAATGAAGGCAACTCTAATTTCGAACCAAATTTTGGAGTACTTTCCAAGGTCATTTTAGGACAAGCCACATATCATTTTGAATTTCAAGAAGCCAAGAATCTAATAGTTCATATGATTTGCAAATCAACGTTGAAATGAAGAATTTATGGTTTGATTGAGGCAAGTTGCATAGTGGCAAAATGTCAAGTCGAAATCATGTTGAAAATTTCAATTCGAAAACTTTCCAAGATGAAATAAATTTCAAACACATGTTGAAATTTGCAAAATTTTGAATTGACACACTAGTTATGAGTTTTACAACTTTCCAAGTTGAAATTGATTTCAACATGGCCATTCCAACTCAACACCAGTAGTAAAATCTTGAATTTGATGCATTTTGATACTTCTTTAATCTAAAATGGGCCCTAAACATTTGAAAATTATATCTTTATTATTTTGTAGTTATTTTTAAGTAGTTTTTCAATGACTAATTAAAAGATGTCACATGTCTCTTTTAAGATTAGGAGTTATATATATATATATATATATGAGTTTATGATATATGGAACATAGGGAAAGAGATTGATTTATCCTCTAGGAAATTCTTCAATAAAGTTTTAGGTTTTATTTTTATTTTTTATTTTCCATTCAATTTTATTAGCAATCAAACATGAGTTGTGAGGAGAAATCCCTCACCATGTTTGGCTAATTTAGTGTGATCCAAAGATACTAACATTAAAGTGGAGAATCCAAAGGAAGAGTGACAAGTAATGATAATGTATTGAATAGTTTGATTATGTTTTCAAGTTTGAATTGGTAGGAATGAATTTTTTCTCTTAGGATGTAGTTCTTAAAAGCATAACATGATGTAACAAATTTGGAATTCATTATTAAATGATATTCTAATTTCACTTTTATCTATCCTTGTTCCATGCATTACACTTTATGAGTATTCTCACCTAACATCTTTTGCATTGTACATTATTTGGGTGTATTAGAAGTTGCACAAAAGATCCAAGTCACGAGTTCCTTATAAATAGATGACTTATTCACAGTCGGTTTGTGGGTCTAGGCAACCCATTAGAGGTTGTAGTGTACCACCTTTTAATTGAAGGGATGACCAGTCTTGGCTATTGAGATGAGTTTCCCATGGTGAGTGTACTAATGTGTATGCTTACACATTGGATAAGACCTATGGTAAGTCATGGCTTAGGGTTATCAAGTAGTCATAACTTCACCAAGCTACTTCATTATGTTGTCTCTCAACCTTGAGAGAATATTGAGTTTATGTTAAAGTTAACAATGACTTTGACCTACAAGTGAGATCCTAAGTTGATCATATATTCTCTAAGGATTGGATTATTATTGATGAAAGTTGGTAGCAATAGGTACTTTCAATAGAGACACTATGATATCTCATAGGATTGGGACAGAATATTCCATTGGGTAATCCTAAAAGGTGTGTTCATATAAACTATAACCATAGTAGTTCCTTAAGTGAAACTTAACATAGGCTCTTTGAGAACCATTACATGTCTGTTGAACACATAATAGAAAGATTTGTAACTCTATGATATTAAAGGTAGTCTTGAAAGACATATGTTTTCACCTTATTAGACTATAGACACCGGTTCATGAGGAGACTGAATACAATGGATATAGGATATTGGATATAAGATATAGAACCGAGTACTTAAGAGTCTCGTTGTTATTTATATAAAATATTGAAGTTTAATTGATTTTTTGTAATGAAATGTTGAATCAACTTCAGAAGTGGATTCTAAGGAACTTAATATTCCTATGAGTTGTAGTAGTCCCCGTTCGAGTTCATGTACTTTGTTGGCACGTTTTATGAGGGTTGAATCATCTCGAAGTTCACTTTTGTGCATAAGGGCATTTTGGTAATTATTTAAGGCTACATAAGGGCAAGTATAGACCCTCCATTTTGTCCTCCTAACACATGTCCTATTAGGCATTTGTTTGGTACTTCACAGCAATTCCTTGGCAACCCATTACTACTCGTGTAGCCTATCTTTCCTAAGCCACCTTGGGAACTTTGGTTGATGGATTTATTTAACTCCATTGTGACTCTTAGCAACCCTAACTTAGGCACCCTAGGCCCATTTAGGTACACTTGGCCCATTAAGCACCACCTTAAGCCCATTTAGGCGTACTTGGCCCATTAGGCACCACCCTATGCCCATTTAGATGCACTCGACCCATTAAACACCACCTTAGGCCCACTTAGGCACCTTAGGCCCATTTAGATGTACTCAGCCCATTGGGCACCACATTAGGCCCACTTAGGTCACTTTTTAGGTAATTTTTACATGTTTGCATGATTGGTATGGATTGGATTTTTTGTATAGCTTGCATGACTTGCATGGCTCGTCTATTATAAAGTTGCATGACTTGACTTTTTATTATTTTATTTTTATTTATTTTATTTATTATCTTGTCTATTTCTTCCTCTATTTTATTTTCCTATTATTTTGTCATTTTTCTGTAATGTTTGTCCTTACTTATCTATGTTAATTTAATAAGTTTGTTTAAATATTTTATTATTATTATTATTATTATTATTATTATTATTATTATTATTATTATTACTATTATTTTATTATTATTATCATTATTATTATTACTATTATTATTATTATAATTATTTGTATTCATTTTATTATTATTATTATTATTATTATTATTATTATTATTATATTTAATTTATTGACTTTGAAATTTTGTAGGTAAGTCCATCAATGAAAGATTGAAGGAAATCATGTGGAGTTGCATCTTGGTGGAATATTTAGAGTGCATACATTGGGAGCGGCAGCTAGATATAGGAGAAAGTTCAAGGATGGATACGAGCTGATTTGGATTATTGGAGAACCAGTCCAGGTGTAGGTCGGGTTGGCAAATCCTTGTAGATTTGACTTGATGGTTAAGAGCATTCCAACTTCTGTGGGACATGTGACAATTCCTGGGTGCACTGTTCATTGTTTTGGTGTCATTACTGAACACCTTTTCAAGGATGTTGACAATCTGCTTCATGGAGGCTTCTTCAACAGGCACGCAAGATAAGCTCGGGAAACTTACCACGTTGCCAGATTTTGGGAGCAATAACCGCACTGCCATATTTTTTTATAACCATCACACATATTGAGAGGAGGGCCAGATTCATCCATGGTGAGGTGTCATTTCCAAGCAGGTGGAGTCAATAGAACGTTTATGGGAAGTAAGGTTGTGATTTTTTGGAGAGTGGGGAATCAATCCGATGAGCATAGCATCATTTTTCCTTCTGAAAGAAAATTTTCCATGGTCGATTTTGTCAAGTGAAAAGAAAATGATGCAACGTGTATGTAGACGGAGAGTGAGGTTGTGTTCAAAGGAAGAGGGCACTCTTTGAAGAGGTGCAGAGGAAAAGAAAGAGGGTGGGGAGACCAAAGGGAATTGAGGAAGAAGAGCAAGATCATTTTCTGGAGCATGAAAAGGTGCAGCCACACCATTGAGAGGAGGATTTCAGGAAGAGCCGCACCATTGAAAGGCAAGAAAAAGTGCAATCGCACCATTAAGGGAATGATCTCTAGAGGAATGGGCACCATTCTGGAGCATGAGAAGGTGCAACCACACCATTGAAAGAATGAAGGATCTTCAGCCGGTTGCATCATTCTCCAAGCAAGGGAGGAGAATCCACTCCGTCTTGCGTTTTCGGCGTCATAAAAAGCACCATCCCCATCTGGAAAGGAAATTTACCAGCAGCGCCACATCACACTTTCATCATCCACGCTTCGCTGCACCATCATGGTCGTCTCCATGACCACCATTAGCCATCCATGATAGCACCCATAAGCATCAACGACTTCTACTACCAAAAATCTCATGCCGCCTACTACAACTGCTCACTTGTAGCAACCCATCTGCTGCTAGTTTGCATGAGGAGTTGTTGCTGACCCACGTTATAACCTGGAGCACGCCTAGCCAACTGATTTTTGCTAGTCAAATCATTCACACGGCTGCCACTTTGGGAAGCCTACCGCCCACACACCTATTTGGTTGGGTAAGTTATTCTTCTCTTATATTTCTAATTAGTCAATACAATTAATACAATATGTTAAAGGTTCTCTATGAATTTACTGTTATACATTTGTAAGTCATCGTTAAATTTGAGTTATATTTATTTGTTGTGTTATCTATTTATCCATTTGTTAATAAGATTGATTCTATAGGTTAGAGATTTAGTTTTAAAATTTGTTTTGGACAATTTTTAATTTAATTTTAGGTTTAGGTGCTCTTATGAAGTTTTAATTCGTTAAAATAATTATCATATGTGTTGAGGATTTGATTCTAGATTTTCCTTAATTAGTGTTTAATTCATTTTAAGTTTAGATTTCATTTTAGTAATGTAAGTTTATTCCATGAGTTCATATTTTGTTTTAGTTATATTTATTTATTTATGTGTTATCTATTTATCCATTTTTTAATAAAATTGATTCTATAGGTTAGAGATTTAGTTTTAAAATTTGTTTTGGATAGTTTTTAATTTAATTTTAGGTGTAGGTGCTTTTCTGAAGTTTTAGTTCGTTAAAATAATTATCATGTGTTGAGAATTTGATTCTAGATTTGCCTTAATTATTGTTTAATTCATTTTAAGTTTAGATTTCATTTTAGTAATGTAAGTTTATTCCAAAGTTCATATTTTGTTTTAGTTATATTTATTTATTTATGTGTTATCTATTTATCCATTTGTTAATAAGATTGATTCTATAGGTTAGAGATTTAGTTTAAAATTTGTTTTGGATAGTTTTTAATTTAATTTTAGGTGTAGGTGCTCTTATGAAGTTTTAGTTCGTTAAAATAATTATCATATGTGTTGAGGATTTGATTTTAGATTTGCCTTAATTAGTGTTTAATTCATTTTAAGCTCAGATTTCATTTTAGTAATGTAATTTTATTTAGAAAATTGATTCCATGAGTTCATATTTTGTTTTAGTTATATTTATTTATTGATTTATGTGTTATCTATTTATCCATTTGTTAATAAGATTGATTCTATAGGTTAGAGATTTAGTTTTAAATTTTGTTTTGGTTAGTTTTTAATTTAATTTTAGGTGCAGGTGCTCTTATAAAATTTTAGTTCGTTAAAATAATTGATCATATGTGTTAAGGATTTGATTTTAGATTTGCCTTAGTTAGTGTTTAATTCATTCACCTATTCAGTTTAGGTATTTTCTATACTATTAGTTCATCAATAAAATTAATTCTATAATTGAAAATTCATTTTGATTGTTACTCTTAATTGATGTGTTTCTTGAAAATTAGTAATTAATTCTTGGTGAGTATCTTGTTAGCTTATTTGATCTGAGTCTAAATAGTTTATTGCTTTGGTAGTCTCTGGTAAAATTTACTTTTCAGAGGCCATCGAAAAATAGTGAAGATTGACCTCCATTCTCACCACTTTAGTTTGCTCGGTTGTCAAAAAATTTAATTTGTGATTTTGTATTCTTTTGTTTTGCTTGGTATTTTGTTTCTTATGTTTTGTTATTTTTAAATTATTTCCTTTTATTTTAAAATAAAACACTTTTCTCAAAAGATCCCTTTGAAAATCTATTTAAAAAAAATCATTTAGAGTCCTTAGAATCAAAAATCTCATTTTCTTAAGTAATATGCAACCATGTTTTGATCGGTTCGCATCTTTCTCAGTTTTCAATGAAAATTTCGGTTTTGAATAAGATACGTGATTCGTTCCCAATTGGTGTCTTAGCTGATTCATGTCCTCTCAATGGTCCCTGATAGTGGTACCATTTGATTCGTGTCTAGCTGGTGTCCCTTGATTATGGTCCTCAGAAGAGAGTAATCAACAAAATTTATAACCTATTACACCACGTACTAGGATAGCCTTAGCTAGCATAGCATAGTGGCTCTAGGGTCGTTCACTGGGATGGGTTTTCACTTCACAATTGATATTAATTCAAAGCTGAATTGGTGCCTTTTCATTTCAAGGTTAGCTTTAAAAGAAAACATAAAGATGTTTGAAAAAGGATTGGTTTTAAGCTAACCAAAAATAGTAGTAACTGATTTTAATTACAAAGAAAAGTGTTTCTTAGAGTTTAGATCACTAGGCTCAGGTTCCTTACACAAAAAGGGAGTTCCGGTCACTTGTTCCTTTTCCTCGCATTAGAGAATTAACATATAGTTAATTCTCTAACCGGTGTGGTACAGATGCTTCCCTTTAATGAGTTCAAACACTAAATTCCTCTCACTAATGCATCTTGCAATGGCTCGTGCCTCTCACCTAGCATTTGTCATTCAAGGTGATCTTTAACCTTGGATTATCCGTCAAAAGCTCGCAAGAGATAACTAATGGATGTCTCCATGGAGTCCAAAAGCTTACCAAGTGTTGGCTATTCTAGAAAATCCTACCTTCAAACCACCTCCCAAAGGCTCGCAAGAGATAAACTAGTGCATCTCAATGGACGGAGATCACTTGCCTTGCCAAGTGTTGGCCCAGGTGATTTAAAGGCGTTTTAAATTAACTAAAAAGATAAAAACCATTAACAGGTCACACTTTCTCTTCATTAAAAATTAAAACAACAAAACTACCAATTTATGCATGTGGAAACTTACCCGGTTTTCTTCACTCCAAGAGACGAAGAGCCTAACCTCTCATCCTCTGAGGAAAAATCCTCAGAGTTTGATTGGCTAGAAATAAAATAACGAGAAAACAAAAATATGAAGGAAAAAACAGAGCAAGTGCTCTGTAAAATATATTTCTTCCTTTCGCCGATTACATGATGATATCGTGTAAAGAAAATTACAAACTATATATAAGAGGTTATTCACCCTTTGTTCTTACTTAAAGACTAAGGAATCCTATGATAGGTGGGTAACAAGGAGAGTTTAGGGATTTAGACATCAAATATCTAAAGCAAAAAATCTCAAAATGTCGGTTGCAAATATCGAGAAGCTTCAGGAGAAATTCCGTTGCACTGTGCAAAATGGCTGTGAAATTTTCACAGCAAAAGGACAACATTTTCGTAGCCCAAGGCTGATTTCGCAGCCGTGCAAAATTTTCCTTCAGCTTGGAGTGATCTGCTTGCAATGGTTGTAACTCCTTCATTTCAACTCCGAATCGCGCACCGTTTGAAGCATTAGATTTTTTACTTCTTGAGCTTCAAAACGACATATAGCATGCATAAATTGAACTACGATGTTCTCCAAAAGTGGCTGACATGACTGTCATCAAGAATGCTTCATGTTAGATTTCTCTTTGCTTCCCCTCCTTGCATTCCGGATTTACTTATGGAAAAGGACTTCAAAGCTTCGGTTCTTCATGTTTATGAGCTTTCCATTTGCTTTTCCATGGATTCCAAAGAACTATCCTCAATCTCGGATTGCTTTGGTGATAAAAAAACTATCAAAACACCAAAACTTAACACAATTTGATTAGAATTGATTGCAAGGGTCCTTAACATGCCAATTGAGTTAAAAGGTAATAACTACTACTCAAAAGTGTTTAAAAGAGTTAATTACAAGCTATGAAATAGCACTTTTTGAGTAGTAATCACTCCCCCCAACCGACATATTGCTAGTCCCTTAGCAATGAAGGAGAGAAAAAGAAAAATAAAAATTACTATAATTTACAACATCATGCTGATCAAAAAACAATTTTCAAGTGGCATGATGATCTAACTCTCACATGGAACATTAAAGAAATAAAACTTAAACTTCAACAAGAGTTATCAAATAACTTGTCTAATCACAATTCTTAAAGAGAAGGCATTATGCAAATTTAAGCTTTAAAAGAGTTTCCATTCCTAAAGGGTCAAACCTTACTCTTCCACAAAAATCTAAGTGTTACTTATTAGCTTCCGAATATAGTATGTTGAACTAATCTCTCCCCCAAACCTAGTTCTTTTTCAAATCTTAACAAACTAATCAACCTCCAATAAGTTAAGAACGCACCTCTTTTTTCACAATTTTTTTTTTCTTGTAGGAGTACAAAGCTTAAAGGTATTCTTTTCTAAATTGTCCATGTAACGGGGGTCTATCGATGACTCCCAACCAATTAAGGTTTAGGGCATCAAGCTTTAAGGATCTTTCAACCACTAACTCCTCGGATTTTATCCCAGACTTTTGAGAATGAATTTTAATACCCAAGCACCTACAGTATGTTAAACTCCACCTATCCACCCTTGTAATGAGCATTGAGGTCGGTGACTCCCAACCAATAAAGGCTATGGGCACCAGGTTTTAAAGATTTTCACCATATACCCCTCAGACCTTGCTCGGGTTTCAAGGCAAGTAAACATTTTTCTTTCTTTCTCTTTTTTTTTTTTTTTTTTTTTCAAAGACTCATTGGTCTTTTATAAGGTGTCCCAACACTATTAAATGAGGTCAAAGGTACCAAGTCTAAAATTTTCCTAAGTCAAGAGGGAAATAGTTTTTCATCTTATAATCGGAACCTATTGTGTATAGTGTGTGAATAGCTTAAAGTGGAAGAATTAAGGTTGAATTCAATAGAAGTTTCAATAATTCATCAACTTTAGTAAGCATAATACAAACTCTAAGTCAAGTAAAAAGACAAAAAATTCAATTTCTCCCTTTTCATTTTGAAAATTTTTCCTTAATAAGCATGGAGGGTAGAATAAAAACTTTAAAAAATTTTAAAATTAAGCAAAAAGCAACTAAATTACCAAAATAACTTAGCATTAATAACAAAACTTCCTTCCTCAACTCTCCCCCCAACCAAGTTAACATTGTCCTCAATGTTACAAAAGTGATTGAAAAATAGGGAGGAAGTGGTACCTCCTGAGTGACATGGAGTCTGAGTCGTATAGGAGAAACCATATGTTTAAAAAAAAAACAAAAGAGTTAGTGAGTAAAGGAAATAGAAAAATGCCAAGTTTAAACAAAAATGATGTCTATATATGATGCATCATCAGTAATACATCCAATCCCAAAATATAAGACATCAAAACATGGAATATAATAAGTAGAGACAAAAAGTAAAGAGATGATCAAGTGGTGGCCTCTTGAGTGGGTTCCAAATCCGAATGGTTGTAACTCCTTCATTTCAACTCCGAATCGTGCACCGTTTGAAGCATTGGATTTTTTACTTCCTGAGCTTCGAAACGACATATAGCATGCATAAATTGAACTCCAGGAAGTGCTCCAAAAGTGGCTGACATGACTGTCATCAAGAATGCTTCATGTTAGATTTCTCTTTGCTTCCCCTCCTTGCATTCCGGATTTGCTTATGGCAAAGGACTTCAAAGCTTCAGTTCTTCATGTTTCTGAGCTTTCCATTTGCTTTGCCATGGATTCCAAAGAACTCTCCTCAATCTCGGATTGCTTTGGTGATCAAAAAGCTATCAAAACACCAAAACTTAACACAATTTGATTAGAATTTATTGCAAGGGTCCTTAACATACCAATTGAGTTAAAAGGTAATAAATACTACTCAAAAGTGTTTAAAAGAGTTAATTACAAGCTATGAAATAACACTTTTTGAGTAGTAATCAATACGAATCCAAGCTTGTGGTCCCAGATAAATGAGATAATTCTAGGCAAGATTTGTGTATATCAATTGGGGAATTGGTGAAACCCCTACATAAAAATCTTTTTTAAAAAAAAACTCATCTTTGCTGCCACCTTTGCTACTTGTTGTAATCATATCTATCTATTTTTTTAGGAGTTATATACAAGATGTATGTGATAATTGATAACTTCGTATACTTGATCATTTTTGCTATGCTAACTAGATAACAAGCATGCTAGGATTTCTTTATTTTATTATTAATTATCTAACCCCTCATGTTTTGCGGAAGCACGTTACAAGTTACCTATACTATTCAGGTACGCGTCTCACCTTCGTATCTTAATTCCATAAATAATGTATTATTTTATATATGATCGTTATGTATTGCTTCGTATGTGATTGTCAACCTATTCAGCATACTTTTGATTGTTTGTTTAGCTTGTCATGTTTGATTAAGAGACTAGGGTAAAATACATGTTGTGTGTTCTATTTTCCAAACTAACCATTGATGTCTTATGATAGCGCTTAAGAAGCAACCCAGGTACACACCCTAAACTTCTTTATGATTTGTGATTGGTTTTCTTGTTTAGCATGATATTTTTTTAAATCACCTTAGTCTACCTAGGTACCCTCAATCAACCAATTAATTGTCACTTTTCCCTCAACTTAGTCAGTAGAGACCTTTATAGGGCTTAGAGGGGTGTTACATTTTAAAGGTACCTTCCCGATAGGTAACCTGATCCCCGGACCTAGATTTGGGTTTTTCAAAGACACGTTTTTCCAAAAATATGGAGTCACTTCTTTAGGGCTTTTTTTCTTGTTTTATTTTCCCTTTTAAAATAAAATAAAATAAGTGGCGACTCTAAATTTCCCAAAACTGATTTTTCACTAATAAAAGCGAGTATTGCCGATCGAGTAGGGACACACGTGAAAAACGCAGGTCCACACTAAGGTTGCATAAAGGTAAGTGATTCGTGCCCAATTGGTGTCTCAGCTGATTCGTGTCCAGCTGGTGCTCCTTAATTGAGGGAGTAATCAACAAAATTTATAACCTATTACACCATATACTAGGGTAGCAAAGACAAAGCTACTATAGCATAGTGGCTCTAGGATCGTTCACTGGGATGGGTTTTCACTTTGCAAATGATATTAATTCAAAGCTGAATTGGTGTCTTTTCATTTCAAGGTTAGCTTTAAAAGAAAACATAAAGATGTTTGAATGAAAAAGGTTTGGTTTTAAACTAACCAAAAATAGTAACTGATTTTACTTACAAAGAAAAATGTTTCTTGAAGTTCAGATCACTAGGCTCAGGTTCCTCATACAAAAAAGAGAGTTCCGGTCACTTGTTTCTTTTCCTCGCATTAGAGAATTAACATATAGTTCCTTCTCCAACCGGTGTTGTACAGATGCTTCCCATTAATGAGTTCAAACACTAAATCCCTCTCACTGATGCACCTTGCAATGGCTCATGCCTCTCACCTAGCACTTGCCATTCAAGGTGATCTTTAACCTTGGATTACCCGTCAAAAGCTCGCAAGAGATAACTAATGGATGTCTCCTTGGAGTCCAAATGCTTACCAAGTGTTGGCTATTCTAGAAAATCCTACCTTCAAGTCACCTCCCAAAGGCTCGCAAGGGGTAAACTAGTGCATCTCCATGGACGGAGATCACTTGTCTTACCAAGTGTTGGCCCAGGTGATTTAAAGGCGTTTTAAGTTAACTAAAAAGATAAAAACCATTAACGGGTCACACTTTCTCTTCATTAAAAACTAAAACAACAAAACTTCCAATTTATGCATGTGGAAACTTACCCGACTTTCCTCACTCCAAGAGACAAAGAGCCTAGCCTCTCATCCTCTAAGGAAAAATCCTTAGAGAATGTTTGGCTAGCAAGAAAACTAACGAGAAAACAAGAATATATAAGAAAAACAGAGCAAGTGCTCTGTTCGTTGATTCTATATATGATATATCTATCTATTTCTCTCTGGATTACATGATTCTATATTACATGATCTCTCGAGAACAAGCTCCCGAGAGCTATATATAAAGAAAATTACAAAACAAAATATCTGAGGTTATTCACCCCTTTTCCAAACTTAATAACTAAGGAATCTTATGGTTGGTGGATTACAAGGAGAAGAATGGAAATTTATACAAAAATATCTGAAGAAAAATATCCCAAAGTGTCGGTCGCAAATATCGGGAAGCACTAAGGACCATTTCGCAGGTGAAAACGAGGTCTGCGAGATTTCGCAGACGCACAAAAAGGGTTGCGAAATCACTTAGCAGCAAAAGGTTATTCTCGCAGGGCTGCGAAGTTGGCTTTCATCTTGAGGTGCTTAGCTTCCAACTTGCGGCATATATCGGGCAACTTCAGGAGGGAATCCACAACACTATACAAAAAGGCTGTGAAATCATTTAGCAACAAAAGGGTGATTCCGCAACACTTTTGCAAAATGCTTTCTTCAACTTAGAGTGATTGACTTGAAGTGGCTGTAACTTCTTCGTTTCAACTCCAAATTGCGCACTGTTTGAAGCATTGGATTTTTGACTTCCTGAGCTTTGAAATGGTATATAGAATGTAGAAAATGGACTTCGGGAAGTGCTCCAAAAGTGCAAAAGAAGACTGCAGCTGCTGTCCTCTGTTTTCTTCACTCTGTTTTTCCTCTCTCCTTTGTTCTTTCCTTGCATACTTTGAACGACTTTGGCAAAGGGCTATGGAGCTCCAAAGCTTGTTCTTCGTGAATTTGAGCTTTCCATTGCTTTGCCATGGATTCCAAATAACTCTCCTCAATTTCGGATTGCTTCGGTGATCAAAAAGCTATCAAAACACCAAAACTTAACACAATTTGATTAGAATTGATTGCAAGGGTCCTTAATATGTTAATTGGGTTAAAAGGCAATAACTACTACTCAAAAGTGTTTAAAAGAGTTAATTACAAGCTATCAAATAGCACTTTTTGAGTAGTAATCAGTAAGTGAACAAGATCTTTGGATTGGGTTAACTGATTAATTAGTAGATCATGTTAAGTTAATTAATCAATTAGGACTCGTTTTGGACAAAAAATTTATAATGTTGGAAAATAGATTGAAGTTAAGCTCGAGCTCATGTACCTTGTTGGCACTGTTAGGTCAAGACCCAACTTTAATCTTAGGTTGACTTTGATTTTAAACCCTCAATTTTTCATTATTCTTTCTCTGTAAGGGTTTAACATTGGATTTTTAAACTTTCTAGAACACTTTTTTTTTTCTTATTTATTTCATTAAATATTTTAGGAAATATTTATTCTAATTTATTTAAATTAGATTTTATTACCTTTGACAAATAATTAATCTTTTCTAATATAAAAACAATTGAATATATTATAGTTTATCCTTGAGAGTGAAAACCTAGAACACTACAAAGTTATGATAACTTTATCTCTAGTTTTTTTTTTTTTTTTTTGTCAGAATTATCACATATTTATTTAGACTTTAATATTTTAATTACAACAAAGATTTACGGTCATAAAAAATATTGAGGTATTTAGAGAGGACTATTGGGAAGGGCGGCCTTCTATTCCATAAGAATAGTCTTCTAGAGGTTGAAGCCTACTTCAATGTAGATTAGGCAAGCTCTATAATTGATAAAAGATCTACATGTGGGTATAGTACCTTCGAGGAAATTTGGTGACTTGAAAAAGCCAAAAAAAACAAGTTACAACTAGATAAGTGTTGAAGCAAACCTTACTTCTATGGCACAAGAAGACTACGACCTTTAATGAAGGAACTCAAAATAGTTAGTGGAGGATCTATGAGGTTGTATTATGAGAATAAAATAGCTATTAACATAGCTCACAATCTAATTCAACATGATAGAAAAAACACATTGAGATACATTAATATTTCATCAAGGAAAAACTAGATGATGGCTTCAATTGTATATCATTTATCTCAATGAAAGAATAATTAGTAGACGTTTTTACTACAAGTCTTCCAAGACAATTATTTCAATCAATAATTAGCAAGGTAAGAATGATAGACATATTTGATTAGGTTGATGGGGGAGAGTTGAGGATATTATACTAATTTTATTGAGAAGATTATGTTAATTCCTATTATAGATATTTTCGTAACATATTCTAGGATCAGAATGTATAGGCTAGTTGTTTTTCCCTATTTACTTCTACTTAGTCAAACGACTTTGTATTATTTGTATTGGACTTATTCAAAAATGTAAGAAAGAATTTTGTGTAAGCTTTCTTCATCTTCTTCAATCATTTGACAAATTAATCCTATAAATTTAAGTTTTTTAGAAAAAAAAAATATCATTCAATATGATATTAGAATCTTGTTTGGTAAGAGGTCATATGTTCAACCATCACCACTATGTTTATTTCTGAATTTATGAGGTCCTCGTGGAAGTCTAGAAAAAAAAGGCTATAGAATGATACTGTGTGAGCCTAAGTCTTATAGCCTTAAACTTTTAGAAAATCTAGTGTGTCAATATATAAAAGATGCATTTTTTTTCCCCTGATGAGGCTTTGGGCTAGCATTGAAGAAAGAAAACTATACAGTGTCCCTTTTTTCTAGTATCCCTTTTTTTTAAGGCTCTTTTACCAGATGGAGAAAGATCTGGATTTGTTGTTCTGCATATTCATTCACAATAGAGCTTCTCTTGAGACTATTGAAAGTCATCTAGACAGTTCTAAAAATTCTACAATCCTAGTAATTTCATGCTCTTAAAAACTTTCCTGTTCAAGTGGGGAATTTCTGAATTTATTGCAATCTATGAAGAACATTAGTCTTATATGGACGATAGTTTGCAAAGTGATTGCTGGAAGGGTTCACAGGTCACTGGATCTCATTCCAGACATGGAGACATTGGCAGGTAAAGTGGGTCTATATTCAAATATTGACCCAATATTTGTTGAATCCTAGAACCTCCTTCCTGCTTTGTGGTGTTGGGAGGACCTTGGCAGAGAGAGCTGAACAGAGGTAGGTAGAGAAGAGGGTTTCCTTATCGTGTTTTTCAAACAATATTGGACGGTCAGAATTATGTTGTTGTCTAAACAAACCAAATCACACAGTTCTGGGTTTGAGAGAAAACAAAGCACTACTATCATTAATTACTCAACTCACTGTATCTACATTTCAAATACATGCTTCAGCATTTACATGACAAATGAAAAAATCGATCAACACCCAAAATCAAAACTAAACAAAATGAAAATCATAATCCCCACCCAGCTCCTCGTCTTCACCTGTTAGTATTGTTATATTTGGCTTTAAAGATGACTGCTACTGGAATGTTAACAATGTGACCTCCCTTTCCAACCAGTCCTATCCTTCCAAAGCTAGCAGCTGTGCTGTTCATTGTAGCACTCAAGGTTACAGTCAAGGTCTGTGTTTCCCCACATGCTATAAAGAAGTGAGTTGGAACTACATTTACTGAAACCCCATAAGGAGCACTCCAACCAACTATGTAAGTCTCATTGCTGTCAACGTTTGTCACTCTTCTTTGGACAGTTCTAGTCTGTTCTAGTCTCGCTATTGTGATTGAGGGCAAGTTTATGTCAGTGCCATTCATGGTGGAAACTCCACACATCTCACCAGTGTAGTTCAGAACCATAGGAGCTGACCCATTGATGCCACAAAGGAATGACATATAATCATCATAACCTACATCAACAAATAATGTATTTCAACTTGGAATTCTGATTTATTCAGTTCAAGGAGAAGCAAAAAGCTGATTGTAAAACATAGAAATATCCAAGTTAAAACTCGCAAATCCTACCTGAGCAGCATTTTTTCCATAACCAGTTGCATCAAGCCAGTAAACCAATGTACAGAGAGTCATGACATTATAACTGAATTCATGAATTGAATATTTTGGGTGGCATAAAAGAACATTTATTGTACCATTTTACTCTCCTTTCAAAGGGCGAGTCACTTTCTACTTAAATGTTGAAATGCATACTGGGTAAGGACAGGTCCCCTTATGGGAACATCTGAGCTCCTCCATCATGACATTGGATAAACACATTTTCAATTACCATGTCTTTGATACAACTTCAAACAAGTGTGCATAGATGCCATGTACAAGCAAGTCAGACTCATGCATGTGTGTAATTCTTGCATTGTGTTTGTGTAATTCCTCCCTTACTCTTGTGTGCATTGCATGAACCAACTCAAGAAAGCCTCAAAACCCGACCACCCAAGGCTGGCAACAGGAAAACCTTTTTGCCACTCTAGTTACAAATATATGTTTTATTAAATTGTAGTTCATATATTCCAACTAATGTTACTCCTCGATCTCCTTGCCTACAAATTACAACAATCAACCCCAAGATTGGATTACTTTCTATAGTTGGCTAGATGATCATGATCATCATTGCTGAAATTCCAAGAGATCACCTAGATGACCATTTCAGCTATTAGATTTAAAATGTTGGTACTTAGTCAAAGCCTTCTATAAAGAAAGAGCTTTTTTTTCTTTTCTTTTTTTTGATAGATTTCCATAAAGAAAGAGTATATTAACTTCAAGTCTTAAATACTTACTTGCATCGAATATCAGACCAGGGTCTAATGCTGCAGTTGCATTCACAAAGCCACTTCCCATGTCAAAGGGTGTTGCTGGAGACTGGTTTAAATCTGGATTTGCATAAGCACGCTGAGCCATTATAGGCCCACCATTCCTGTTGTATAGAGAAGCTGTAGTGGAAAGTGCAGATCCAATGGCCGACGGACTGAACTTGGGAAACTTCTGCTTAATCAATGCTGCAAGCCCAGAAACATGAGGAGCAGCCATGCTTGTCCCAGACATCATTGCAAAGTTCTCTCCTGAAATAATTCATAAGTTAATTAGCCAATCCATGTTTTGAATGTAGTGGTAGATCACATGGAAAGGTGTGCCACCCACATTGCACTTTTTAGTTTGTGTATACCTAGGAATTCAACAGAATCTGTGCCAAGGGAACTCCAAGCAGCCCATATAAAATTCCCAGGAGCTACCAAGTTGGGTTTCATTATGTCAGCATCATCAAGGAAACTGTCTTCTGGATCTGGTCCTCTAGCAGAATAGTACATAACCTTTGGAGCAGAGTTGCTGTAATTTGGCTTTAGCCCACCTGAAATGCTAGCAGCTGCCCCAAATTTAACAATTTCCTTTGTAGACCCTTGCCTCTCCAAAGAATGATTGTAGTATTGCAGAAAAATCTGCCAAAGATAACATGAAAGCATATCAATCCATGCCCACAAAGAGAAAGTATTTAATACTAATAAATGCTTAATTTCCACTAAATCAGTTAAAACTTTTGGAAAGAACTATCCAAATGCCCATCAAATGATATCCAAATAAGAAAAATATTTATTTTACATGCAGCACCTTTGAATCATCTGGGGATGAAATTATTATGCCCGGCATTTTCATTGGAATTGGATTAAGCTGAAATCCAATTACAAAAGGATCCATGTAGAATACAACACCAGCTGCACTGAGGTTTTTTGCAGTTTGCAATGCCTGCTTGATGGTGGAGAGCCCAAGCACAAATCGAATTGAATAGCTACAGATCAAGAGGTTCCCTTGTACCAGATCTTGCTTCAAGCTACTGGAGTCTTGGCATTCACCCACATACATATCATTGGCAATTGTTGTGTCATTGTTTAGAGCATGAAGAGCAGAAACCAGCGTATACATTCTACCTCTATGTGTTCCGGCTGAACAAAAAAAAACTTATGTCAATCTATATGGGGCCATCACAAATTGTATACAAGAAATTCTTTGCATCACCCTTTTATTTTGTTTACCCTTCTTCATCAATCCTTCACCTTAAATTTTTGGACTGTTATTTCTAGGTGATATTAAGAGATTTGAGGCCTAAAATGAGGAAAATCCTACAGCTGTAACAGCACCTTGGACAGAACTGCATGCATCAAGAGGTTCACAGACAATTTATTGTGAAGATCAGACATGCATTGGTAGAATCTGAGGAGCAAAAGTAATGAGGTTTTGCATAGGAAAGTTAAGAGGTCGGACTCAGGATATGTTAACTATAACCTAATAAGGACCACATGATTGTCCGGTCTGCAAATGAATTGGATAGACCAGGAACCGAACTGCTATTTATTGAGTAGCTAGTTTACATTTGATACCTAAATAAAAGATGATAAAGAAAATGAAAATAAAGGAACAAAATGGAAAATAGAGAACTTTGTGGGGTGGATGGAAATGTTTTTTCTATCACAGTACCCAGATCGGAGAAACAAGTTGGACTGAATGGTCATTGCATCTTAAACTTAAATAATATAGCTCACATTCTCAGTTGATACTCTTTTCGTTTTTTTCCTTTTTTGGTATTTAATGAATGTGAGTAAAAGGCTGCATCTTATCTCCCTCCAAACATCATAAGGATCTCTATTTTCAGAAATTGGATATAGAAAGCCTTCCAAAGCGCACCACCCCCCCGCCCCCTCCTTCTCTCAAACAGCATTATTTCAAACTCTTTCAAAGTTATAAACGCATATTGTCAGATACAAAATTTGATCAGGTGTAAGATAGTGGACCAGGACAAGTGACCAACCCAAAACATTGGACAAATATACTGCCAATATGGTGAAAAAACTCAGGTATTCAGGTGAGCACGTACACAGAGAAACACTGAATAACAATGTGACGAGGGTCCTTTTTTCTGGTTGGCTAGTTCAATGTTCATTGGGATTTGTTGTCATGTCATAGTATTCCACCACATTCTTTCCAATAATTAATGAGCTTATTATTATTAAATCTTGGTATCAGCATCAACATTAGTAATGGTAGATAAAAGATGCAGAAACTCATTTTTGTTCTAAGGTCATTTGTAAAACAGAAAAGTTTTTATGTTAGACCTAATTGATCCTTCATAATGTCAAAATGTTCAAAATAGCTTGAATCGAGAAAATATCCTTCTTATTTTTTATTTTTAGCAACGTTTTAAAGCCATTGTATATATGATAAACCAAGAAACCAAAAATTCTTTCCCATTTCCTGCAATAAGAAAATCTATGGTAAAACAAAGCAATAATTTTGGAAGATTAACCTACGTGCAAGTCCAACTCCAGGAATGGTAACGTTGTTGCCTAGGACAATCGAGTTACTGTAGGCTCTATCATGAGCTGCAGCACCAACAGTGAAGATCCATGGACTAAAGGAAGAAACGCTCTTTGGTGATGGTCCAGTATTTCCAGCTGCTTGAACAACAAAAATACCAGCTTTTACAGCTGACAGCAAGGCCATATCTATGGGATTAAAAAAAGTTGCAATTCCAGGGGGACGCCTGTTGGGAGTGATTGACAAGCTTACTATGTCAACTCCATCCTGAGCTGCCTGTGAATGCAAAAGGGAAGATCAAAATCAATTACAATGCCCATGTGAATGGTGTCTGGCCATATGAAGGCAGCAAATAACACAAATAGCAAGGTTGAGGCAGAGTGATGGATCTTCCAAAGGAGATCTTTTGTACAAGACTGAAGAGGGGTAATGCATGCAATGTGGCATTACAAATCTTTCAGGAATACAAAAAAAAGAGAGATTATAACTGATGAGGCAAATTATAACTGATTATGCCTCATGCAACTCTCCATGTAAGAGTGAAATCTATAACATGTAGGCATCATGCCTCATTTATTCCTTGTACAAGATGATACAACAACGTTTAATCATCTCAATACCTAAACATACAATCATTCATCATCTCCATATTCACATCATGCATCCAACACTCTCTTAGAGAGTTTGTTGAAGTAAAGATCTTCGCGTCAGCATCCCCTCCCCACCATGGCATTAGACGAGCTTTAGACTGTCTACTTCACATTCTCATCAAGGCTTCTTTTATTTTCACTTATGCCTCTCTATGTTATGTGAGTAGAGGTTTCCTGAAGGTCAAGTAGACCTTTTTTCTCCACATTCATCGCATCAACATATCCAAATTTGAGTATCTGCAGTGACCTTCCAGTGTACTCTACTAATTAACACTAGCATCGTCTTGTTGCCTACACTCTCACCTTGTGATATTTGAGGCTCACTGTATAAACTGCTCAGTAAGTACTCATCCATGCTGATATATCAACTTTCCCTCCCCCAGGTGCCAGTTGATGAGCTTCAACTTCTCTGATCCTCGTGTTCTATCATAACTCTTTATTCCTTATTTTTACCTTTCTATCATGGTGGCAGAGGTTTTCTAGTCAATTCAATCAAATAAAGCTCTCTCAACCTATCTCATCACCCATGTAGTGTCCCTTGAGTAACTTGTATGAGATGGTCCATGATCTATCTGACAAACCTCTTTCCTCCAATTTTACGCATGCTCTCCTTCCTGCAGTATACCTGCTATTTCATGATCATCCATAATATGCCTCCTAAATTTGTCTACTTACCTTAGGAGGGCATACCTAAATTTTTCCACTCACCTCTTGTACAGCTCAGTTAATTAAGATTTTGTACCCCATATCTATATTGACAACATGCTGTTTTCATGCTGTAGTGCATAAACTTCGACTTTTTGTCCTCTTATTCTATCTAATGCCTCTTCTTCATCCTATACACTTGCTCTTTCATGATAGAGATGCCTGGGACTTGAAGAAACTATTTGAAATGAGAAAATTTGAGAAAAGGATGTCTGGCCTTGATACAAATCAGATTGTGATGTCTTAGATACCAAAACGTTGCCCTACATTAAAAACAAGTACTATCCAAAATCAACCACCCTTTCAAGTTTTGACCCTAGTTTCTGAAATTTATCTCATATCAGACCCCTGTGTCACCAATATATATTTTGTGATAGGTAAGTAAGAGAATATACTGAAAGCGCAAAAGGCCCATCAATGTACACACGAAGTATACAAGAAGTGCCCAAATGCTTGCAAGAAAAGAAAGAGAAAACCAAGGGACAAGACCAAGTGCATTTCAAACAATATATATATATATATAGATACATATATATATATGAAAACTGAACACATCAAACACTGAATTAATCATGGATTACGTGGAATCTCCTAACTAGCCCAAGTGCATTTCATGTTGCATGGCGTATATACATGACAACCAAATTGTCACACCCCGAATTCTGGGTAACCCAAAATCCAACTCTTGATCCTAGGTCAAAGATCATCCCTAAGGGTTACACTCCTATCCAAGCTAGCAATCAATATTGATAACCTGATTTTTTTTTTTTTTTTTTGGAATAAATCAACATCTAATCCCAAATAAATTTGCTAAGCTAAGATTCACAAGTATAATAAATCCACCAATCATCTTACCACCCAAGCTGATTACCCAAATATTTACAATAATCTCTAAGTCAAAAATATTTCCAAAAATGTTTTACAAACTAACAAAATATAATTTAAGTTACAAAAGTTCATATAACTCAAATTAGTACATGCCAAAAAGGTAATATAAATTAAAAATAACCAATATTATTGTTTTTTTACTTTCTAACAAGCTCAATAATTTCTAACACCCAACACAACAATTTTCTACATTTAAATCATCCCAAACATTACAAAAATTCCAAAAAAATTTGTAAATCACAAAGAAAAATACCCATAATAATAATTACACTTCAAATAACACAAATAACATCTATTTATCTCCCAACAACACAATATATGATTTATTTTAAATCAAAGTTTTAGGGTTAAACCACCCTACAACAGATCGGAAAATCTAACTGTTTAAATCAAAATCCAACTTTATACGAATGTTTCTTGCGTTGGATAGAGTGTCTTAAAATTTTACGCAAAACAAAGGTCGTTTGGTGGCTTAACGGCATGCAAAAGGCGAGCGGCATTCTCCAATTCCAGTAGCCGATGTCCCTTGCAGCTCCCCCCTTCTCTTTCTTTTCTTTTCTTTTTAAAACAACAAGGGCACTAAATGGCCTGCACACCCAACCCACTTAACCTATGGGCTACGCTATTTAGTACCCTTATTGTTTTCAAAAGAAAAAAAGAAAGAAAGAAAAGGGGAGCTGCTGTTGGAAGTGGACAATGTTGCTCACCTTCGGCATGTCGTTTAACCTCCTAAACAACCTCCGTTTCACGGAAAATTTCAGGAGGACACTCTATTCAACAAGAGGAACATTCATATGGAGTTGGATTTTGATTTCAATAGTTGGATTTTCCGATTTGTGGTAGGGTGGTTTAACCCTAAAACTTTGATTTAATACTTTTTCTTGAGAAAACAATTATATATTGTGTTGTTGGGAGATAAATAGATGTTATTTGTGTTATTTGAAGTGTGATTATTATTATGAGTATTTTTCTTTGTAATTTACGGATTCTTTTGGAATTTTTGTAATGTTTGGGATGATTTAAATGTAGAAAAATTGTTGCGTTGAGTGTTAGAAATTATTAAGCAAAGAACAATAATATTGGTTGTTTTTAATTTATATTACCTTTTTGGCATGTACTAATTCTAATTATATGAATTTTTGTAACTTAAATTATATTTTGTTAATTTGTAAAACATTTTTGGAAATATTTTTGACTTAGAGATTATTGTAAATATTTGGGTTATCACCTTGGGTGGTAAGATGATTAGTGGATTTATTATACATATGAACAGTGATGGTTGGTTTTGGAAAAAAAGAAAAAAAAAATATCCTATAGTAAATCTTAGAGCAAGTTTGTTGCACGAATACATCCACTTGCGTTCTAGATGACCAAAAAATTGCTAGGAGTTTTTTTCTCTCTCTCTACATTTTTTTTCCATGGCTGAAACCCTACATCTTGAAATTTATCTCTCTAGATACCATTCTAACTAGTTTTGTTTTTTCAACAAAGAGGCCATAGATTTCTTCATCAGAAGCCATGCTTGTAATTGTTTGAATAACAGAAAGATGTAAAAGCAAAGGATGAGAGGTATTCCTTTCCTTTCCCATTTAAGGCCTAGGTAAGAAACCTCTTGTTTTGATCCATTCTAGCTATAGACAGCAGCTACGTCCAATAATTTTAGATGTGCCTACCATTTCCTTTCTGTTTTAAGTAATTTATTTGTCTTTCCTCATTAGTGAAGACTAGTTACAGAAGACTCGTCTGCAACTCACAGACAAGCAAAGACTTCACTAAATCATTTAATTCATGGATTTCAACCAAAATAAAAGCACAAGATAGGCTTTATGTAACTCTTTCCACAGCATGGAAAAAGAAAAGAAAATGACAAAAAAGAAAGTGTAAAAAGTGTGGCATGAGAAAGATGTGATATCCCACAATGCATATCTCACATTGCTTGGGAAAGAAAAGTTCCTAAGCCTTATAAGGAGCAACTCATATGCTATGTGTAGACAGCTTAAAGCTACAAGGGTCAGTGGACCCAAAGTAGATAATAACTACAAGGGTCATTACCAATGGTATTATAGTCAATCCCTAGCAGAAAATGTGTCACTCATAACCCTCATGACCAGGCAGGACATATTTTCCAATGGAGTAGCCCAATCTCTAACTAAAAATATGTCCAAAGTGGACAAAAAATAACAAAATGTCTGGGAAAATATTAAGCATCTATGGGATATTTTTCTGTTGTCATCCACTTCTAAAAAGAGGTAGAAGTAAAAACCTTGGACCTGTAGCCCCAAAAGGAATCGCGGCACATGCCAATGTTGAGGACAAAGTGAATAATAGGTAGAATTTATGAAAGAGGTGAAGTATTAACAAATAAGATCTCCCTGGAGTCAACCACTAAATAGCAAGTTCTCAACCTTCTCAAATGTGCACCTGGTTTGTGGAATAAGGGAATCCTTATAAAAATGGATCACACTGACTACCACATACCTGGTCTATCGCAGCAACAACATCTGCAGCAAAGCCTCCGAAACTTTTGTAGAGTGCCTTGTAAACAGCAATGCTGGAAAAGAATAGAATATAGTTAGTGCCTAATGCCAGAAAAAAAATGTATGTGCCTATAAAACGGGTACATGGACATGAGACAGATATTTTTTTCTTTAGCCAACATTTTTTGTACAATTGAAACACATTAGGACAGGTACACTAAAAATCATGAAGTTTAGGGTCTTGAGCAAGCATCAGCCACTCATCTAATTTTAATATTTAAAACAAATAAGTCAAAAGTTTCTTCTTTTTCTGATTCCTTAAAACTCTATTTTTGTGGTCTAGGCTATTTTTACTTCTCGAAAAGTGCTAAGGAAAAAAAAATGTTGTGGAAATTGTTTTTCTCATGTATGGCTTTACAATAAAAAATATAAAAGAAAATCAAATATAATTAAAATTAATCGGAAACTTATACATTCTTAAATTATTTAATCTTTATATAGAAGAGTTCAAATAAGTGAAATAAGTAAAATAAATTTGAAGTAGCACATAAAAATAATTATTGATTTTAAATCTATTCATTATTTTCATTTACTTTTTCTTTCCTTTTACTTTTCCTCTCCATTTTCTTTTTCCTCACATTTTCCCTCAAATTTTATGAGAACCAAATCTAGCCCTAAAGTTTCATTGAGAAATGTAGATCACTCATTAGTTGATTTTGTTGATGGTTTATGTGTTGAACCAGTTGGTTTATGCTTTTCTTTGAGGTTTGATTGTGGTGCATCTTGTGTGTTTCTTGTGTATTTGGGTTGCGTTATAATGGGCTTTTTATATCACTAATTTGCCTGTGAAAAAGGAAAATGACCCTTTTTTCATTTTTTATTTATTTGTTATAAATGCATGCTAAGCCTCTATCTTCCTTTTATTGCTCTCCCTATCATCATGCACTAATTATGGATGAATTAATACGGTGCCAGAGAAATGCATTCCCTGACATATGCCATTTGTCATGACATAGTTTTTACCTGATAAAGTCAAAATGAGGACATGCTTGTTGAGAGATGCTACAGGAAATGGTTTTCACATTCATCTTTTAAATAACTGTTGTGGAGGTGGTTATAATCATGATTCTTGAAAATGGACCAAATACAAAGTAGGGATTTCTAACTGTTTGTGTCTACTAAAGAGTTTTCTGGCATCCCTATCTTATTGTTATAGCTTGGAAGGCTGTTTATCCAATAAGTCAGTGGAGAGCAGCTTTCAGGTGCAATGGTGCCCGCCTCCAGTGTGATACCTCAAGCCCAATTGTAGTTGGTCATTATGAAATCCTGGTTAAATGGGTACTTAGGTTACCATTACAGATCATAGGGATGAGCTGATCGAGGGGGCCTTGTACAAGCCAACTGTGTGATGGGTTCACTGTTGCAGCAAAGTTAATAGCTGCATTTGAGGTTTTGAAACACAACTCTCTGTTGGGGATAAAAAATTCCATGGTTAGCTAACAGCCTCACCAAGAGGGGGCCAGTTACCTTTATTGTGTTTGCAGGGGACTGGCTATCTTCCTTGAAGTTCCAGTAAGGATCAGGGGGTGGTGGCTTGGCTTTTGTGTAGTTCTTTGTGATTGGGGTTTTGTATTTGTCTCTTTCAAAAATATTTCCCATTTTCACTTGTATTTCTCATTTTCATGGTTAGCTAACAGCCTCACCAAGAGGCGTCCAGTTACCTTTGTTGTGTTTGCAGGGCATTGGTTATATTCCTTGAGGTTCCAATAAGGATCGGGGGTGGTGGCTTGGCCTTTGTGTAAAACTTTTTTGTGATTGGGGTTTTGTATTTGTCTCTTTCAAAAATATTTCTCATTTTTACTTGTACCTTTTTCCTCTTCATATACAAGCTCTCAACTATCAAAAATAAAAGAAAATGCAAAAGCCATATTATTTTCTTTGGGATAAGAAGTTTCTAGAAACTAATTTCTGTACATTTTCTGACACCAAGATTCCTAATCATGTTTAAATGCTTTTTACTGGATTTTCATATGCAATACCATTGCTACTAAATTCAACATTGACTTGTGAGACATTTGCAGCAAGAAATACTATATTTATTCGACTTTTCATAACCTATGACTATAGATGCGGGAGAAGTGCAGTAGTACTATCAGGATGTTTTCCAGCCAACAAGACAAAAGCTTAGGTTTCTTTCAAAAAGTTCCAATTTTCAACCATAAATTAGATAAACGTAGATTATAAATAGAGCATATAACCAACCAACTAGAAATGAAAAAAACAAAGAAAGTAAAATGACTTGGTAACAACACAGAGCAATATTTAATCTATGGATCTTCAGATGCTTCAATATTTAATTTGGAATGAAATTTTTATATCAAATGGAATTCGAGCTTAGATATATAGTAAGGAGATTTTGGAGGTGAAGCACTTAACACAACATGGGGAAAATGGCTTCAAAGGCCCTTTCAAATGATTCAGAGGCTGTTAGGCACTGTAACTACCTATAATGAATGTTTTAAAAGGCTTAAGGCGCTGAGACATTTTGCCTAAATGAGGCAAGGTGTAAAAGCCTTGAGGCAAAACCAAGTGCAAAAGCCTTGAGGTAGAACAAGGTGTATAAAAGCCTTGATGTGGGATTCACTTCAGTTCCATGTTTCTTTTTGGGCTTACTATACAAACATTTTTAAACTATCCTTTGAGTGTAATTCAACTTAACTGACTGTCGATTTGCACACCTTAGGGTTGGGTCTACAAGGTCTGGGTTCATTATACGTGTATAAGTCGTTTGCCTTTTTGTATAGCCTTCCTTGTTTAGCAGAGCTTTTCTCAATTTTTTTTATCAAGTTTGTACATTTTAGGGGGGACTTCTCATCTTTCTCATGTTTTTATATTTTAATATAATTGTTTGTTTCTAATCAAAAAAAAAAAAAAAAACAAGGTGTAAAAGCCTAGAGATAGAACAAGGTGTAAATCTCAAGATAAATAAATAAATAATAATTAAATATTCTCAAAAAATTATAAAAATACTAATAACATCACAAGAAAATTGAAGAATAAAAAAAGGCATAAATTTAGTAATAATAAAATTATTTATTTGTCATCATTAGTATATTCTAGTTTAGTTCATTTTTCTCTCTTCTAAAATTTAACTCTCATAGCTTCATCAAATAATTTTCAGCACTACTATTACTATCACTAGCAGGATCCACCAAGGAACATAATCATATCCAATTGCTATATTATCTATCCCGTCAATGTTAATATCCACCCCTTCTTCTTTGTCCACTAATAGTAGTGGTATTTTTCCTTAATATCAATAATAAGATAATGATTATGCATGAGTTCAACCACTAAAGCAACCAACATTTTATAACCAAATGAGACTTAGAGTGCGTTTGGGAGTGATTCTAGAAAGCATTTCTACCATTTCTAACACTTGAATGATAAAAATTTTCAAGTATTAAAAATGTTTCCTAGAATCACTACCAAATTGGTTCTTAGCCATTGACATTAGTCCAAGACTTGGAATTAGCTCTATAACATCCTTCTTGACGAAACAGATTATAAAGAACCTACATCAGATTAAGTCAGTGCTTTTGAAAAACGATGCCAAAACCTCATCCTGAATCACATCTTCCAACTCAGAATAAGAAGCCAAGGCACATGGTTGCAACATGGAAAAACTGAGTATTAACATGATTTTTAAAGACAGAAACCTTCTTTTAGATATGATTGATAAGAGTTCAAGATTCTCATATCAAAAGAGATTACGAAATAAAACTAAAGGTCCTCATAAGAAAGGAAGAATGCCACTGATCTTGACCAACATTATGACCATAAAGAAATCCCAAATAGCTTAAAACTCCTACCAAATGAATCAGCTTCTAGGATCTTCAAACTGAAACTGAAAGGAGGGTAAGATGCAAGTTTTTCCATGAGTGAAGCTTATGTATATCACATATGTTGAGGTGCATCTTCTATAATGAAATTGTTAACATGGAAATTCAATACAAATACATACATAGGTACATACATACATAGGTACATACATAGGTACATACATACATACATACATACATACATACATACATACATACATACATACATACATAAGTATAGCTAGATAGATAACATAATTAATTTAAGACATATAAGACGTATGATGTACATTTATACTA
Source organism: Vitis vinifera (assembly GCF_030704535.1). Classification (NCBI taxonomy): domain Eukaryota; kingdom Viridiplantae; phylum Streptophyta; class Magnoliopsida; order Vitales; family Vitaceae; genus Vitis; species Vitis vinifera. The sequence continues at coordinate 16,446,669 of NC_081814.1, forward strand.
CATGTATACCTTCACATATGCATACATACACACACAATACATGCATATATTAACATACAAGCATAAACATATTTATGTATTTACATACAAACAAACCAACCAATAAGCATACGCTCAAAACCAAACATATATTTTGTGATATAAGTAATATTACATTAAAATTATAACTGCTATTTGTTTATTTCCATGCCATCATCTGTCAGTACCACATAAGTGAACCTTGAAGATATTTTCAAACAATCCCCAAGAGCTTCAAAGGCATATATCCCCCTAAATTTGAGGTGTGTTCCATATAGGTTTGTAAAAGATGTAATCAAGCAACAGGTTTCGCTCATTAATAAAAAGTTTCTGATAACTATGGTCTTAACCAATAACCTCTAAGCACAGCTTCTGTTGTATGTTCATATTTCAGCCCTAGATTAAATGTTAAAAGAGCTCTATTTTATGTTCCATGCAAAAGGTTGCCCCAGTCAAGTGTTTTTGTCATACAAGTGTTTTTGTCATATAGAAGGTGTATTCACACATGAAAATACACAAAAATTGTGAGAGAAAAAAAAAAAGTGATATCAAGAAATTCAAGTTCAAATTCCAGATCAATTACTGTGCACGAGGAGCCATTCCACTCGCATTTCCAAAGTGATGCCCGGCCACCACCACTGGAATCCCATGGTTCCCTGCTGCAATGGATGCCGTGTGCCTGTATATTAAGATTAGAATCATCAGCTCCTCGGTTGGATTTGAATTAAGACCAATGGGATATTTAACCACATAAAAATTGCAACCATCACATCATTACATTTTGTATGTAACAGCATTCAAAGCAGTCTATATTGTGTGGGTTTTTTCTTGTTGTTCTTCTTTTGGGGGGTACAAAATCATTTATAGGAGATCTCATAAGCTAAAAATAACTAAATTCACAATCACAACATCCATTTCCACTGCATTGGTTCTAGTTTCGTCATACAGCATTTAGTGAATGTATATCTTGCACTCATCCAAACCAATTCATTGGGCTTCACCTTGATGTTCCCTCACCTAAGAATATTTAAAGGGGATGTCCAGGTCTGAATCCCTCCCTGCATATGAGTTCGATGTTCTCAAACTTTTCTTTCTACGGATTTTCAATTGCAACAGATGCTAATATTAGGTTTATTGCCCTTTATCAAATTTCCACCAACATTATTGGTATGTTTAAATGTTTTGAAAAAGTAGATGGACAGACCAAAATCCTCTTAAAGGAACTTGAATAGTGGATAGAAAAAAGAAAAGAAAGAAATAAAGCTGTAAATTTTGCAACGAAGAAAATGGGCGCAGGAGCAAATATCCCAATTGTTTTTTTTTTTCTTTTGATAAGTGCAAATATCCCAATTGTACGACAAATGTTTTGAAGAGTTATTAGGAAATGCAAGAGAACACTCACGTTCCATGGCCATCACCGTCAAATGGTGAAGCATAGTCCTGACTTGCATTAAATATTCCTCTGGTTATTGCAGATGCTGCAAAATGGCGGGCCCCAACAAGCTTTCTGTTGCAGGACCCAGATGGGAAATCAGGGGTCACTTCACAGATGCCAGAAAAATGAGCTGGAACTGGATAGGCAACTTCAGATCTATCAACAGCAAAGCTGGGATGTGTAGGATCAATGCCTGTATCAATAAATCCAATCACAATTCCCTCCCCAGCAGAATCATATCCACCTTCTTGGACCCATGCCCCTTGAGGTAGACCCAGGAATTGAGGAGTGTGGGTGGTTGCGGTTCTAACCGAGAAATCCAAAACCACATTTGCCACTTCTCTCCTCTTTGCAAGCTTCTCTGCCTTCAAAATAACGATATTACCAAACTAAGAACTTATAAAGCACAAACCATTTTTTATTTCTCATAAAACAACAAAGTCTTGAGTGGCAAAATTTGCATTTCTGTTAAGTTGATGGCCCAAGCGAATTAAAAAAAACTATAGCAATGATGTATTATGAACTTTTTTGCCAATAAAAAAGTTAAAAAGTTGTCATCAGTGCAGCACCAACATTTACCATGATGAGTATGCCGAACTTGGTAATGATGGCATTGACTTGATGATGATGAAGTTTAGAAATACAAGTCTGATACTATACCTGCTGGGAAGTAACAAACACCGCAAATCCATTAATCAAGTAGTGGTAGCTATACAGCTTCAGATATTGTTCTCCTCTCAATGCCCTCCTCAGCAATGAATCATGAACTCGGGAAATATACGAATTATAATGAGGATCAGATCTTGAAATATTCCTCCTGAGTTCAGAAACAACAGATTCAAAAGCATAATTAGTCAAGTAGAAATACTTTATTTATGTGAATTGCCTGAAAAGGTCAAGCAATGAAAACAGAGAAAAATAAGGGGAAAGGAGAAAGAAAGCAAAGGCATAAACAGCATTACTACCAGACGAAAATGTCAGTGTTAGGTCAGTTGGGGGAAAAATAATTAACAAATAAAAATTCAAACATAGTGAAGTCACAACTTGTTTATCAGAAAAAACAGGAAATTAAAAAATAAAAGATCAAATTATGGAAAATAAAAGATAAAATTAAATCAATATAAAATGGAGAAAGCATATTCCACAGATTCATAACAGACAACTGGCATACAAACCCCAGCAGAACAGGTCCAAAAGAGGACCCCATGAGACACAACCCAGTAAGTGTAGAAATTTTAAAGCCTAAGAACAAGAAAACCCATAAATAAAAACTACTGAATTGCAGTGAAAACCATCAAATTCAAATTTGTGAATAAATCAGAAGTGAAATTACAGAAAACCCAGTGCAGCCGACAAAAATCTGATTAAAAAGACTCCATTTTTATGTGCTATTTGGGAGCAACCACCACAAGGTGTGAAGTGAAAACAGAACAGCTCAAGAATTTCATAAGAAAAACAATTACTTGAAATGCTATATACGAGAAAAGTAGATTTCACTCTAAATCCAAAGATTAAAGAAGAAAGATAGAACCTTGGTGTGTGAAGTCTATCCAACTTCCCAGGAACACCATGCCTGAAAACATTGGTCCCCTTTCTCAGCTCACCATAGTAATGAGAAGTAGGAGTTTGCTTCAGAGTAACAATATAAACAGCTGTAACCTCATCTGCACCATCCTGACAAACTATACCCATAAACGTCCCCAAGCAAAGCACCACCATTAAATGCACCCAATAAACGCTCTCCATTTAGAAAAACCAGAGGAAACTGGAATCCCACGAAAGAGAAACCCCCAAAGAACAGGAAAAATACACACAGCACCCTTTAACAACCCATGTCCTCCATTTCCAGGCACAAGCTTTTTTCAGAAACACCCACAAGAGATAGATGATACAGAGTAAATAAAATACACAAAAACTGAAGACCCTTTTCTACAAAGTGGCTACAGTCGGAGGAACATTGTACAAAAGAAGACCCATTAAATCCCCATAGGGAAGAAAATAAAGGGTGGGGAAGAAGCCTTTTGTACAACACCTGAGGTGGAGAGTGAGATACAGAGATAAGTTATTAGCTGGAGAAGAGAGAGAATCTGCAACTTTCTTGGGTGGTGCGAATATGAACGTTTAGTTTATAGAGAGGAAAAAGGATTAGAAACGGAGGATTTTTTTGTTGTCTTTCTTTTCCGACTGTTGGGAGGGTTTTGTTGTTTTCCTGATGCTGATGAGTAAACCACAATACCATCTTACAGGCTAAAAAATACAACACATAAAAGTTAAAACCAAGAAAAATACAGAAACAAATAGAAAGCTTGGTTGGAGAGAGCGGCTAAAAAACCAAAAATGGCAACAAAAAAAATGGAGGCATGGTACCGAAGGAGGTATTGTAGAATTTTCCATAAAATTAAAATATAGAAAACCCAGAAAAAAAATAATAAATAAACAAATAGAAAGTTTCGGTGGCGAAAGAGTGGTGGGGTATGCCGTATGCGTGAAAATGATGGTGGACTGAAGGGGTCAGACTTTGGATATTGGCACTTTTCTAGGTGGCGGTCATTGGCTTCCAACGTTACAATTTCTTTAGAGGAAAAGTAGGCTGTGAGTGGTTGTGGCTTTCCCTTGCTTTTACCCGTGACACTGTGAGGGGCAGGCAGAGAGAGAGAGAGAGTTGTGGGCTTGTGGTGGTGTATTGAGCACTCTATGCCCTTGCACATGTCAAAGTGCAAAAAAATGAGTATAAAGTGTTCTAGGATTCTATGCTTCAAATCTCTTCTTTATAATTGCCGTATGTTTCCACATGTTCCTGATTTCTAGCGGTTTCATGCCTTTGCCATTAAAGATGAGTTTGGTTTGGCTGGACTTCATCAATAACAATCTTAGGGTTATTTCAGGGACCCTTCAGCTGCTCTTCAAATCAATAAAAATTTTATTGAATTTATTTTAATTTAAATTAATAAAAATTAATTTATTTATCTATAAATTATATTTATTATTTAGTTTCTGTAAGAAATTAAAAAAATAGATGTTTTACTATGATCAGCTGGTTTATTCATAAGAACAAACTAGCTTCAAATGTTATAAACAACCCAGGAAGATCAAAATAAAAGTGGGGTCTAGTTCAGCCATGACTAAAAGTTAAAAATTTACTTTTTTTTGTGTTTCAGTTTGAATAGAAACAGATAGACTGAGAAGAGGAAAATAAAAATGAAAAGAAAGTGAAAGGGGGGAAATAGGGAACGGGAAGAAAATAAAAAATTAGAAGAAAAATGCAAAATTTTTCTTTATCCATGAAGGCTATGTTTGATTCTTAGAAAATTTGAGAAAAAATACGAGAAAAAAAAATAAAGAGAGAAAGTGGAAGAAAAATAAAATTAAAATTAATAAATTATTTTTATATATTTTTTCAAATTCATTTCCCTCATTATCCTTTAAATTATATTTAGCTCTTGGAAAATTTGAAGAAATTATCTAAGAAAAAAATGAAGAAAAATAAAAAATAAATTTAAAATTAATAAATTATTTTTATATATTTCTTCAAATTCATTCAACTTATTGTATTTCATTATATAAAGGTTAAACAATTTAAAATGGTATAAATCTTTAACTAATTTTAATTTTTTTTTTTTCAAAATTTTTTTTTCTTTCCTTGATACTTTTTGAAAACCAAGCATAACATTATTCTATAAAAGATTAAATAATTTTAAAATATATAAATTTTTACCTAATTTTAATTATATTTTATTTTCTTTCTTATTTTTCATAGTAAAATCTGTTAGAAATTTGAGGCTACTCCAAATTACAGTAATCACGCTAGGGGGGGTAAGAGACAATTATATGCAATTATATAATAAACAAAATAAAGACAATTGCATATAATTTAAAAGAGTTAGGGAAGAGAGAGTGCAAACACGAGAGTTTATAGTGGTTCGGCACTTCCTTGCCTACGTCCACTCTCCTTAACCTCCTAACCGAGTGAGGGTTCCACTATCTTGAAGCTTCAACCAATCTTCCAATCTCTTACAATTGGATTATGGTTCCAATTCACCTTCTTGGACTTTTGGTTCCAAGCACCCTTTACACTTCTCAAGAGTTATCCCACTCTTGAACAACCTCTCAAGTGATACCCCTCACTTGAGAAAATTCCTCTAAAAGATATACAAATAATGATCTCTTAAAATCCTAGTAATAGACCTTTAGACTCAAAGATACAAGAAAAACTAGGATTGAATGGTGCACTAAAGATATACAAGTTATTAAATAATGGTGCACTCAAAAACACTCTTCCAAGGCTCAAATATAATCAAAAATGATTTGGGAAGGTTAAACTTATGAAACAATGAAGATTGGAGCCTTTTTATAGAAGAAAAAAGTCATACTAGCCGTTGGGGGTTCGACCGGTCGAGCTAGGGGTCGACCGGTTGACTAGCCGTTAGGAAAAGTGACTGTTGGGCCTCAACCGGTCCTCGACCGGACCTCAACCGGACCTCAACCGGTTGAGGTTCAACCTTGACCGGGAAGAGAAGGTCATTGGGAGAGAGAGAAACTTTTTGGCCTCCCTCAACCGGTACTCGACCGGACGAGCACAACCGATTAATAGGTTGAGCCATTTTTTTGGTTCAACACTCAACCTTTTTCAACTTAAAACTTTTTAACACAAGTTTGAAAATCATTTAACACAAGGTTTAATTGAAAACATGAAATCATCCAATTCTTAAGATATTTAAAACAATATTACTCTTGGATGATTTTGGTGCATAAATAAAGAATGAAATGCATGAAAGCCCTAGTGCACCAACAACCTTACAAAGAGATCTTAAGAAGTTTCGGTCTAGAAAAACTCTTTTCTTTGAGGTGGTCTTCTTCTTCATGATTTCTTCTTGGCTTGATTTGTCTTTAGATTGCCATTTTGGAAGTCGTCTTGCCTAATCACACTTAAAATATGATCATTAGTTCTAAACCTTATTTTGTTATCATCAAAAGTAAGATTAACCAAACCTTGGTTTCACAAAATCAAATATGAGAAAATAATTTTTCTAAACATTTTTTTTTCTTTCTTTAATACTTCCAAGAACCAAACATTATATATATGTAATTATATGATAGGTGTGTTTAATATGTTTAAAAATGTCAAGTCAATTCAAAAGAGAATTCCAAATAAAGAAATAATTTGCAAGCTCCATGAAAGATCAAATTGAAGACCATTTCTAATATCAAAATTTTGTAACATTAAAGTGCATTAAGGTTATATAAATAAATATGTATATATATTGTAAAAACACCTAATATTTTTTAAAATGAGCTTATATTCTTTTTTAAAAAAAAGTGTTGATAAAGAAAACCTTGGTCGATTTAATTAATGGTTTTTTCTTTTTAAAAAAGTTTTCTAAAATTAATAGGAACATGCTAGATGGTTTTCCTAAGGTTATGTTTGGTTCTCGAAAAGTATCAAAAAAAGAAAAAAATTATTAAGAAAAATAATTTTCTCATGTTTTGTTGTTCTTTGAAAAATATTAAGGTTATGTTGGGTTCACGAAAAGTATTAAGGAAATTTTCTTGTGTTTGATTATACTATATAAAATATGAAAAAAAAAATCAAATATAGTTAAATTAGTTAGGAACTTACACATTTTCAAATCATATAATCTTTATATTGAAGAGTTAAAATAAGTGTATTAAGTTTGAAATAGCATATCAAAATAATTTATTGACTTTAAATCTATTTTTTACTTTCTTTCACTTTTTCCATCTTTCTAGTTTTCCTCTCTATTTTCTTTTTCTTACATTTTCCTTCAAACTTTCCGGTAACCAAACATAACCTAAAGAAAATCGAATATAATCAAAACTAATAAAAAAACTTATGTATTTTTAAATTATTTAATCTTTAAGTCGATGTGTTAAAATAAGTAAACGAGTTTAAAGTAATAAATAAAAATAATTTATTGACTTTAAGGCTATGTTTGGTTCTCGGAAAATGTTAAGGAAAGGAAAAAAAATCATGTGAAAAATTATTTTCTTTAGTTTGGGTGACATGGAAAATATGATGGAAAAAAATATAAAGGAAAATATTAAAGAAAATATCATAATATTTTCCCTACTATTTTCCTTAAAAAATAATGAGGAAAATAAGAGAAAAAAAGAAGGGAAAAGTTGGGGGAAATTTTATCGAGGTCGTGGTATCGTCTTCACCGAGTCTCTTGTTCACCTCTAACTTCCTCTTCACCGGTCTCTATGGCTTCTCACCATCGTCGACCCTTTCAATGGCCACCACTATCACTCCGACCACCTTTTAGTGCCTCTGAAAACCTACCATTTTTAGGCACCCGAGTTCCCATGGATGAATACAAGGTCTTTGTATATCAGATACACAGGAATTTCTTCGCGGTTCACAAACATGGCCTCTACAACTACCGGCCCTATAAACCATAACAATAAAACAGAATTTGGAAAAATCACAACACAAATTGATGTAAAAAACTAAGCTCTAAGCATACCAGGCTTAAGAACCTGACGATTAGTGAGAATGATTCTGCGGCGTTTATCGGCCACAAATCCAATGGCATAGCTGGCGTCGGTGGCCTCGGTATCAAAGGCCCAACAAGTGGTGGTCTGGAGCACCACCACCGCCGAAACCACCGTGTTGAGTGTCTTTCTCCAATCCTCAACGGTGGCGACATTTTCCCTGAAAAGCAGATTGATCTCCATGTAGAGCTCCTCCTTCATACAAGATCCATTTCAATGGCCTCCTCCGATCCCAATCTCTCCAAGGGATCACCCATTAGGAAACCCTAAATCTTGGGGTTCTTGGACTTTGATCGAAAAGAAACTGGGAGAAGCGAAAGGAGAATTGAGGGGACTAGGGTTTCACAATGGGGTATAATATTGGGGAACAGGATGAGAGTGAAGAAGGGTTTTGGTTGAATCGAGTGAGAGAGTCAGTGAATGGGGCTATAAGAACGTGCAAACAGTCGTTTTGTCTTTTTGGTTCAAGTCCACTCTTTGTGCTGACAATGTTCAATTTCAGCTCGACACCAAAATGATTTCCCATGGATCTGAATACATTCATTGTGCAGTGTTAATTTGCAATATAAGAGCATAAATGCAGTGTTAATTTGATGGAAATTTGGTTGCTTGCATAATTTGTAGGATTATTGAATTTGGTTTATCTAAGCATTGATTTACACATAAATTCCTGTGAGTAAGGAGCAATGTTTTGAGTTAGGGTGTGGGTTGGTTATATGTTTCTACAATAGTTTTGCAAAACTTATTTTTAGAAAATAAGAGCACAAAATTTATTTTATTATTCAACAAATTGATAACCATCTAAGACAAATTGTTGATTTGTTTTTCTTCCATTTTTCATTGACTTTTTTTCGTGGTTAACAAAAAAAAAAATGAATTCTTTTTTTTTTTCCCTTGAATTTTCCATGGATAACCAAACAAGTGAAAAAAATTATATTCATTTTTCCTTAGCTTATGGAACCAAACATAGCCTTAATCTAGTCTTGTTGGGGGAGGGTGAGGAAGCCTAAACTGGTCAACGACCGGTTGAGGGTGGCCTTGTGCTTCGAGTTATTAGTGACTAATAGCTTACCACCAATTGGGGTTTTACTAATCAAGCACTTGTCAATCCGTCCTCAACAACTTGAGCTTTCTACTCCCCATCAATCACATGCTAGAGTATATATTTGTTTTCTAATAGGTATTAATTCGGTCAACCATCTAATTAAGTTGGTTGATTAACCCAAAACTATGCCTAAAAGGAGTCTTTATATATATATATATATTATTAAAGTTATTTAAAAAATAAATACAAATATATGACACTTTTCATCACTTCTTTTATTTTTGCACTAAACTTGTCTTTTAAAAAGACAAGTTCACTTTTTATACTAAATTCATATTTTCAAAAGACGAGTTTCGCTTTACTTTAAAAGTTTTATATTGAATTTGTCTTTTCAAAATATAAGTTCATTTTTTTTATATTGAACTTGTCTTTTGAAGAAATGAATTCACTTTTATATTGAACTCGTATTTTCAAAAGATGAGTTCTACTTGGAATTTAAAAGTGTCATAGTTTTAGAATTATTTCTTATGTTACGTAATTTAAAAAAAAAATTCACTACTTTTGCAGAAAACCCATGCCTAACAACTAACTTAACAAAAAAAATTACATATTTTAAGCTTACTTTGATCATTTACAATTTTACCTTCTTTGAATGTACTATAACATCATTTTATTGAGCTTTAAAATAGTTAATGAATGCATGTTTCTTTCTCTTATTTATAGATTCTTGCAAAATAAATAAATAGACATAAAGGTGCTCGGTACAACTTAATATTTATTACTTAATGACTTAAGTTGACTTTAAGTTAAATTATACTTAAATTGTTAACATAAAACTTACTTCTTAATTTTTACTTTAAATATTAAGATTATTTGATAAAATTAACTTAAAATTTATTCTAAATTATCCAATTAACATATTTATTCTCATAAATTATAATTAGGGCAAAGGGGGTCAAGTAACAATGAAGGTCATGGAGTAGTAAAAAAGATCGTGAAAGTAATTAGGGTAAATAAGGATAAAAAGGTAAAATGAAGATACAGACATAAGAATAAATTAATTACTTTTTACTTATTACTTAAAGTTGTTTTTTACTTAAGAAAAATGACTAATATAAAAAATTGAAGAATGATAAAACAATTATAGAGGAATAAAATACCAAATATCTAAATTTAATTTGATAAAGAGAAAACAAAGTTCCAAAAGAGAATCCAAATAACAACAAAATATTTCTCTCTAATATATCAAGAAAATTGTAAATTTATGAAACTCTAAATCTTATTAACTCAACTTGGTAAAATATATTCTATTGTTACAATAAAGTTCAAATTAAACATTAGAACCCTATGGTCACAAGGAATTTCAAATAAAATCCTAAATTCTCAAAGATCAAGATTAAATACTTTTAACACTTCCTCAAATACTTTAATAATCTTAGAATTATAATTTTCATAAAGTTGGTTGAACATTAAGTAATCTAAATATAATAGAGCATGAACAATTATTTAACAACCCGCAAAAAAAACCAAAATAATTTCACTTATAGAATTCAAGAGATTTTCATGATTAAATAGGATAGACCATAAGTGAAGAAAGTAAATCTTCAATTCTAAAGAATAAAATTATCAACAACTTGAAATTCTTATTCCATCTCACATTATTATTTCAATTAACTAATTTAAGATTCAAAAGTAGAATGCATTCAATTCAAATTCATCTAATGGGATTTCTATTTAATACAACTTAATTTTTTCACATATCATGTGAATTTTTCATTCATTTCTTTTTTTGTGAGACAATTTTAAAATAAAATGAAACATTATTGTGATCCTGCATTTTATAATGTGTTCTCACTCGATGGCAAGACTCGTTTTTTGTTTGTAAAAAACTAATTTTTTTAAATAATGGAGTCGCTACTTACTTTTGTTTTATTTTTTAAAAAAAGAAAACCAAATAAGAAAGAAAAACCCTAAATGTAACTCCTAAAAGAAAAGACAAGTCTGTGAAAACCAATTTGGGTTTGAGGGTCAAATTACTTATCAAAAAGGTACATTAAAGAACTGTAACACCCCACTAAGCCTTAAAAACTAGGTCTCTACTAAGTAAGTTGAGATAATTTTGAGGATTAACTGATTAATTAATGGATACAAAGAACTAAATAAAAACATAAACACAATTCATCAATTTGATAAAGAAATGCATACTTAATTTGCATTCCAAGTGCTTCTAGAAAACACAAAAGATAAATAACAAGTAATAACATCACATTACATTCTAAGCAATCACATATTCCATAACAAGTCGAATTTAATGTCATACAATCCCAACACAACAAGCAAACACTAATAGACAATGTTCAAGCACAAGCTTTAATTTAAATAAATGGAAAATGTTTGCTTATTTGGTTTAGCGTTTTAAAGTTCTTTCATAAAAATGAGATTAATTCACAAATAATAATAATGAGTTAAAAAATGGATCAAAAATTAAACTTATATATAATCGATGTCAAATTTATTCATAAGTGGGTTTCTTTACAGAAAAAAGAAAAAAAAATCAACAAATGATCAAAATAAGGGATTCTTAAAATAAATCTAAAATAAATATTTAGAAATTAAGTTTTATCATGAAAATTTTCAAAGAATATCTCCTATATGTCTAGTTTATCATCCAAGTGATCAAATTAATCAACTAGCTCTTATTTAGTATCAAATTTCATAATGATGTTAATAGGTGCAGAATAGGGCATCTTTTTAAAGTATTCAACAATTGATTTTTTTTTTAATTAACCTAGAGATGTCTTAAAATCATATAAAAATTCAAAAAACTAGCCTAATTTTTTTATTTTGAATTCAAAATAATCATTAGGAAATATTACATTCATAACATATTTAAAAATAAGTAAACTTCTTTCAACTTCAGGAGAGCATTTGTGCAATAGGTTCAAGAAGAAAAAATTATATATCTTATTTCAGAAATCATTTCTTAATATTTTATATGTCAAAAATTAAATATAAGAAAAAAATATTCAATGAATTTAAATAAATCATTTAGTAATTTAATTTTGCAAAACAAAACTGAATATAAAAAACAAAGTGAAAACTGAACCTTCTGAAATATTGATTTACGTTTTCTAATTGGTAAATTATTTTTTACTCAACCAAAACTCTAAAATCAAATTCAAAAAGTTAACAACACCATGGAATAATTAGAGAAATTTTAAAGAGTCTATAAATGCTCATATTCCAATTTACCAATTCAAATATACAGTGAGCTATTAATGGCCTAAACAAAAGGGAGAATTATCTTTTGGGGGTAGATGGGCCCCCAAATTAACAAAAGGTCCATATAACTCTTGAAATTGAGTTGAAAGATATGAAATAGTAATGGACAAATATACCCTTTAAGAACACATATAAAATATTTTATAAAATTAAGTTAAATAAATTTTTTTCAATAATTTTTTTTCAAAAATACTAAATTAAATAAAAGTAGTTTTCAAAAATATTAAATTAAATAATTTTTTTTTCAAAAATATTAAATTAAATTTTTTTTTCCAAAAATATTAAATTAAATTAAAGTATTTAAAAAAAATATTAAATTTAATATTTTTTTTAAATATTAAATTATATAAATTTATTTAAAAAAATATTAAATTAAATAAATTTATTTAAAAAAAATATTAAATTACATAAAAGTATTTTAAAAAATATTAAATTACATAAAAGTATTTTTAAAAAAATATTAAATTAAATAAAAAATATTAAATTAAATAAAAGTATTTTTCAAAAATATTAATTTTTTTTTCTCAAAATCAACAAAGTGCATTTTTGGAAATACTGAAGGATGATATCCTTCAACTCAATTTCCATACTTTCATTGGGTCTTGGGCTCAATTTGAAGAGTTACATGGACCTTTTGTTAATTTGGGGGTCCATCTACCCCCAAAACATAATTCTCCCTAAACAAAAAACCTTATTTTTGGAAAATTTTGTATGTAGGGATTTATTAAATCCCATTTTAATTTACATGAATTCATTCATAAAGAATCCATTGGTTGGAACTATGAATTTTAATTCATGTGTATTTAAAACTAAAATTCGTTTTAAAATATTTTCAAAGTTGCATACCGAATAAAATGGGCAACATTATTTTTTTTTTTTTAAGAAATTGAAATTTCATACTTAAAAAGACTAAGATGGATTTTAAATATAATTTCAAGGATTGATTTTATTATGAATGAGATATAAAAACAATTTTTAAAAAGAAAAACAATTCATATATATTTTTAAACTTGGATCACCAAAAAAATTGTAAGTGTACATGTGTGAATTATTTGGCAAAAAAAAATTAAGATAAGTCAAATTTTCATGAATCAAAACCAAGATGGTTTATTCAAAGCCAATTGTCATATGATTATCTAATTGCTTACTTGGATGAAAAGAAATTAAAAAAAAAAATTAACTCAATCTCAATCATAATTCATCAAGCAATCCACCTTTAATCACTTGATTTTCTAAATATTAAATTCTAACAACACTCATGTGTGGCCCAATTTGTCCACACCCAACCTAAACTAACATGTATTAAGAAAAAAAAATTAAAAAGTGATGAGAGACCTAAATAAAGAAGAAAAATTTAAAGTATGAGTTAATGATAAAAAAATAATAATAATTTACTTACATCAAACTGTAGTGCAAACCAAACATAAAATATCCATTTCACCGTTACATGAACAAAACATTAATTTTCTCAATAACCTTCATATTATTAATTCAAATTTCATGTAGGTGCTAACAGTAAGATCATTAAAAAAAATTTATTGATAAAAGCATGTCCACTAACCTCATTAGTACATTTTCATGGTTGGTTTGTACAATTCTCAAACCTACTATTCATTTTTCCATTTTTCTTTTATTTATTTAACACATGCATATCATTATAATTTTGTTCCCATGTTTTACTTTTTCATTCAATAGATCACATTCTATTACTTCTAGCATGCATTTTCATAAAAAAAAATAAATAAATAAATAAAAATCAATCTCTCTATTCTATTTTCTATTGAATTCCCATATTCATACATAAAAAGATCACTCATGATATCTTATTTTCTATTGGATTTCCAACACCCATTTCCATAAAATAAAAAAAAATAAAAATCAATCTCTACATCTCATTTTCCACCATATTCCAACATGCATTTTCAAATATATAAAAAGAGAATTCAATCAATATATTCCATTTCTATTAAATTTCAAAATGTCTTTTTAGATCCAAACCTATATATATAAGAAATAATAACTTAAGATTTCTCATAAATGATCATAGGTAGAAAAATACAAAAATCATTAAAAAAAACTCATCCTAAAATTCTCAACACAACAAAAAACAATACAAATCCGCAACAGATGAACAAAATGCAATTATATGCTTTAAAGTGATTTGATCAAAATAAATGAGAACAATAAAAATAGAGGATCATACAAAATTTTCATAACATTAACTATTAAGTAATTGTGATTTTACTAAGCTACTATACTATATTGACTCTTAACTTTAAGAAGATACTAAGCTTATACTAAAGTCTTTAGTGACTTTGACTTATGGATGAGATCCTAAGGTGATCATACATTCACTATGAATTGAGTCATTATTGATGAAAACTAGTGGCAATAGGTATACTCAAGACATGCATCATAATATCTCATGGGTTTAATGTAACAATGTTCCCTTGGGTGGTCCTAAAGACACATGATTAGAAAATCTATGATCACATTAATTCTTTAATTGGAATTTGACATATACTCTTAGATAGTTAGAATATGTTAGTTGATCATATAATAGGAAAATCTTAAACTTAAAGATTGTAAAGGTTGATAGATTCATCTTGTTAGATTATGGACTTTAGTTCATGGGGAGCTATCATATAGTGGATAGTAGATTGTGGGCTCGAAGTTAGTATCTCTTTATAATATCATTGGATACTGGAATACAGTTAACTCTCAATCGTGAGATGCTAAGTCAGCTTCAAAATTTGATTATAAGGAAGCCAATATTTTCTTATAGGTCCTAGTGATCCTCGCTTGAGCTTATGTTCCACAGTGACACGATTTTAAAGGGATTTATAGGTTCTATATTTATATGTGTGTATAAGGGTATTTTGATAAATACACAAGGTTGCATAAATGTTTATGAATAGTCTTTCTAAATTTGGCTAATTTATTAATTGGAACCTAGTAAGACTAATTAATTAATTGAAGCCTAATAAGGTTAATTAATTAATTAGAATCTAAGTGAGTTAGATCAAATGACTCAAGGCTTAAGATGAGCCCAAGTCGCTTAAGCCCATAGGAAAGCCGCTTAAGCCCATAGGAAAGCCTATATAACCCCCTACTCTTAGGGGTTTAAGGTTTCAATCTTTATTCACTTATCATTTAGACTTCTAATGGGAGGAACTCTAACTTTCATCATTCCAGTGAGAATTCCACCTCCTTAAGTCCTTCAACCAGGAAAGAAAGCCATTGGGTGGAAGACCTTTGTTTTTTCGAGATCTGTGATGCCCATGATACCTCTTTATTGCATTGGCTTTGATATAGGGAATAATCAGATCATAGGTATGACCATATAACCTTTAGATCTAAGTTTTAATATGCTTATTGCTTCCACTTGTTAAATCTAGAGAGCCCCTAGGTAGTTTTTTAATGCACTTTGAAGATTCATTGTTAAGAATGGAGTAATTCAAGTATTTCTAATAGTATAATATGAGAAATATAAGGGTCATGAACCCTTAGAATATGGGGATTAAAATCATGAACCCTTAGAACATGGGGTATTAACTTCATGTGGTCATGAAGACTACAATAATTTCAACACAATTATCCTAGGTTTTACATGTTTTGTGATTGTATGATTTAATAATTTGCATTTTATGCTACAACTTCAATGTATTCATAATAAATTCAATTGCTAATTGATTAAATAATGCATCAAGTGTGTCAACATTTGAATGTGTCACATAGGTACATGTTTGTCTTTTCATTTATTTATGGATAAGAATACACATCAACATGTTAAGAAAGTATTAGCACTAGCTACCTATCCTACAACAAATCAAATGCATTTGATAAAGAAGCAAATTTTAGTTGGTCAACCAAATTCAACCCAATCTACTTGAGGTTGAAGATTTTGAAGCCAAACTTAAATTGATATATTGGTTTTCAAATCCTCGGATTGAATCAATTATAAAATGTCTTAAATATATATACTTTATTGATTACAACATCAACAACATTAATATTAGTCAATTAATTATACATAAAATGTGAAGTTTGATAAAACAATGCATCTATATATATATATATATATATATAATACAAAAATTAGCATTAGTATGAATTAAAACCATTAATTCTATGGTTGATGGTTTAATTCATTTTTGTAGTTTCATATTTATTTAATTTTTTCATCTATGGAAACACAAATTTTTGATAAGTGTGCGGCAGTTTAAAAAAATAATTCGTGAATTATTGTAGTAAAAAAAAAAATTTCTAAATGTACCATAGTCTTTGTCAACTAGGAAAGAGAAAAGTAAAAATCTTCTTTTGAAAAGAAAATTTATTCATTTTTTACAAAAATATTTATAAGCTAAAATTGTCTTTTGAAGAGACGATTTCTTTTTATTATTCTTTACAAAAATTTCCAAAAAGTTTAAAATTGTCTCTTAAAAAGACGATTTCTCAAGGGAAAAAAAATCATGGGGGAAATCGTATCTTTAAGAGATGAATCAAAATTAATTTTATTTTTTCATTTTCTTATTTTTAATAATATTTTAACTAATAACATATTTTAATAATTAAATTATTATAAATATATTTAGTGTAAAATTAATTGTCTGAAACCAAGGTTTGGTTAATCTCGGTTTTGATGATAACAAAACAAGATTTGAAACTAAAGATTATATTTCAAGTGTGATTAGGCACAACGATTTCCAAAGTGATAATCACAAAGACAAAATCAAGCCAAAGATAAATCAATAAGAAGAAGAAGACTTCAAAAAGAAGTGTTTTTGCAAAGCCTAAGCTTTATAAGATCTCTTTATAAGGTTGTTGGTATACTAGGTTTTTTTTATGCATTACATTCTTTATTTACGTATCAAAATCATCTAAGATTTATTTTGTTTTAAATGTTTTAAAATTGGATAATTTCATGTTTTCAATTAAGACATTGTGTCAAATGCTTTCCAATTTTGTTTAAAAGGTTTTAAGTTGAAAATGATGGTTGTTGAGTCAAAAACAGCTCAATCGGTTGAATCAAATGAGGAACCAGTCTACTTATTCAGCTCAACCGATCAAAAGGTGCAAAAACTTTCTCTTTCTTCTAGAACGCTCATTCAACCGATCAAGTTTCGGTCAAGAGGTGGTCAAGGTCCAACGGTCACATACCAAGAATTAAATGTTAACGGCTAGCCAACCGGTCGAACCCCCAATGGCTAGTTTGGTCATTTTCCTCTATAAAAAGACTCTAATATTCATTGTTTCAAGAACTTAACCTTCCTAAACATTTATTAAATATATTTGAGTCTTGGGAAAGTGTTTTTTAGTGCACCATTGTTCTAATACTTACATATTTTTAGTGCACAATTCAATCATAGTTTTTCTAGTACATTTGAGCTTAAAGTTTTGTACTATGATTTTGTGAGAATATTTCCTATCTTCATTTGTAAATCTTTGAGAAGCGAAGTCTAAGTGTGAGGTATCACTTAGAGAGTCTTAAGTGTAGGGTATCACTTGAGGGGTTGTTCAAGAGTGATATATCTCTTGGAGATTGTAAAGGGTGTTTGGAGTCAAAAGTCCAAGAGAGTTTGTTAGAATCATAATCCAATTATATTGCTTGAAGGCTTGGATTAGAAACCTTGAATTAGTGGAACTTTAAGCTTGAGATTGAAATTAGAGGAGAGTGGACGTAGGGCAAGTTACGCCAAACCACTATAAAAATCTTGTGTTTGCTTTCTCTCTTCCTTACTCTCTTACATTATCTGCAATTGTTTTTATATCGTTTTATTATATATTTGCATATAATTGTCTCTTGCATTCACATAATTTAAATTTACAAAAAGAAACTATCACTCCATTCACCCCCATTCCAAGGTAATCACCTTAAGTTGGATCAGTCTAATTTTTCTACCAAATTGATTTTATGTTTATTATTGATATATTATTTATAATTATAACAATTTTATTAATAAAATATATTATTAATTAAAATATTATTAAAATTAGAAAACCTATTAAGAAAACATGTTTTTTTTCTTTAATTTTTTGAAATCGGTCTCTTGAAGAGACAATTTCTCCCCTTATTATTATGATTATTATTATTTTTTTCTTTTTGAGAAATTGTATATTTTCCTCCCATTATTATTATTATTATTTTCTTTTTTTAAGAAATCGTCTCTTTAAGAGACAATTTTAGACTTTTTGAAAAAAAAAATTAAATAATTAAAAAAAAAAAAGTCTCTAAGAGGCAATTTTAACTTATAAATTTTTTAGAAATCGTCTCTTCAAGGGGAGAGAAAATGCATTGTCTTTTCAAAAGACGATATTTACTTTTTTCTTTCTTAGTCAATAAAATTTACGATAAATTTGAAAATATTTTTTCCATATATTACTTTGTAAATTATTTTTTAAAATTACCCTACACTTCTAAAAAATCTAGGGAAAATTGTGTTTTGGGGTTAATTGGGTTTGATAATTAGCTCAAGGTCGTCCTATTACTCATATTTAAACTCAAAACCTAATGAAAGAATAGAAATTGAGATGAAAGATATTACCTTTAAAAAAATCCTAAAATACCCTTGGCTATTAAATAGAAAAACTAATCGGTCACCCACCTTTCTCATCCTCTCTTTCACTCTTTCACCTTCTCTCACTTATTTATTTATTGAACCAAGTTGAATGATTTCTTAATCATTTTTTTCCAAAAAAATTGAACATGTTAAAAATTATTATTGTCAAATACATTTTTGATGTAAATAACTTTTAAATACCTCATCAAATATTATTCTTTTTTTTTTTTAAACTTACGTAATATATAATAAATATTTTTAAGATACCTTGAAAACTTACATAATATACAATAAATATTATTTTTTTATTTCAAACTTAAATTATTTCTCATATATATATTAAACAATTTTTAAACACCTCATAAAATATTAGTATTATTTGTTTGTTCTAACTTTCAAATTAGAAATCATCATTTTTTTTTCAAACTTATAGAATATATAATAAATATTTTTTAAATACCTTAGCAATTTTTTTTTGTTTCTTACTTACAAAATAATAAATATGTTGTACATTATTTGTCATATATATTAAACAATTTTTAAATACCTCATAAAATATTCTTATTCTTTTTTTTTTTCTAACTTGCAAATTAGACACATAGTGTTTATTATTTCTCATATTATTTTCAAAATAATGTAAATACTCACATGCACTTCAAGATATTCAAAATTTCTCCATTTCAAAATTACCTAATTGTTCCTCACACTAATCCTAAATATTTTAAAATAAATATTTAAATATTTAAAACCATTAAAATAAATATTTTCTTATTAAAGCAATTTTTTAAAAAATTAATAAGATAAAAATCACGAAATCTTCAAAACTATAATTACAAAAAATATTTTAAAATTTAAAACTAATTTCATAATTTAAATTAATGATTTACAAAATAAAAATGTTACAAAAATAATTTATTGTTTATTTTTAATTCCATTTAAATATGCTTTTTTAATCTTTATTGATAACAGTGAAATTATGCTTATAAGAGCAAAATAGTAAAAATATATATTTCATTTAGTTTACTTTTAATGAACAATTCAAACATGATTAATTTTAATTTTATTTCCTATGTGTTAATTTTGGTAGGAAAGGTCTTAATGACACAGTTTGGTAAAAAAAGAAAAAATTATCAATTATCATCCTAATGTCAAACTCAAATTGTTTAAAAATAGTACAAAACCTATTAGGAGTTTTGTACACCCTTGTACACTTGACACATTTTCCTTGTACAATGATGCAAATTTTATATCCCTCCAATGTTATGTGTCCATGTAAGTGAGTTAATCATGTTTTCAATGGTTTGGTCAAGAAAATGGTAAATGACTTAGGGTCAAATTTTTTTCCTCAAACATCATTGTTGAGGAAAGCATTGAAATTTATATGCGGAAGTTAAATAAAGTACATGACATATGTGTACAATCCTTGGGTGACAAGGAAAAAAAAAAGTGATTTAGAATCGATTGAAATATTTCACAAATTGTAGTTTTGTATACTTAGTATATCTCCCTTCTATAGTTAGTATAATATATTTGTATAACAACACAAATTTCATATCCCTCCTAAGTTATGTATTCACATGGGTATGTTAATCATGTTTATAATGGTTTGGTTGAAAAAATGTTGAACGACTTAGAGTTAAATTTTTTTCCCTAAACATCATTAGTAGGGAAAGTTTTGAAATTTTCATGTGAGAGTTAAATAAAGTGTATAACACGAGTATACAATTCATGAGTGACAAGGAAAATAAAAAGAAGTGGTTCAAAATTGATTGAAATATTTCACAAAGGGTAACTTTGTACACCCTTGTATATTTAGTATATTTCCCTTGTACAGTTAGTGTAATATCCTTGTACAGTGACACAAATTTCATATCCTTCCTAAGTTATATATCCAACCATGTTTCCAATGATTTGATTGAGAAAATAGTGGATGACTTAAAGTCAATTTTTTTTTTCCCTAAACATTATTACTAAGGAAAGTATTGAAATTTCCATGTGTGAGTTAAATAAAGTGTATGATATGAGTGTATATTCTATAAGTGACAAGGAAAATAAATAAGTAGTTTAGAATCTATTGAAAATTGAAATATTTCACAAAGGGTAACCTTGTACACCCCTTGTGCAGTTAGTGAATACCCTTGTATAGTGACGCAAATTCTATATCCTTATAGTGAATGTGTGTCTATAAGTGTATTAAACATGATTCTAGTAGTATGGTTGAGAAAATGGAAGAAAGTAAATTCAATTTTGTTTTATTTTTTGTGAGTATATTGTATTTTTGTGAAAAAAAAATACACAATTGGTCAATTCCTTTGTTTAATTGTGAACATATTATATTTTTTATTTTATTATTAAAATAAATAATAGAAAAAATAAAAAAGAATAATCAATAAATGAAATTTAATTCTTTTTATTATTTTCATATAAAAAAATAGTACTAAAGAAGGTTTTCAATTTTCATTTTTAAAAATAGTTTTCATTTTTTAATTAAACGAATTTTCAAAAAGAGACAATATAGAAAATAAGTTTTTTTTTTAAAAAAAAAAAACTAGAAAAATATTTTTAAATTAAACTTAAACATAATAATTTTTAACTACTTGTTTTAATTTAAAATGAGTAAATATATCATTAAACCCTTTTATATGCAAAAAAATCAATCTATATTATACTATGTATTGATATAATCCACATCTAAATTTAGGTCATACAAAAACATTTTAGTTAGATATTTAAAAAAAAAACTCTTCATCCATCCTTGTTATTTCTTTTTCTTTTTATTATTTTGATAAATTTTCAATTAATTCAAGTAATTTTAAAAATCCTTAATAAACAAATTTGCAACATTTCATATAATTTATTATCAAAAGTCATGTTCAAATAGTTATTAAAATAAAGAAGGAAGAAGATTAAAAGAAAATTTAAACCTTTTATTTTATAATAGTAAAAAAAAATACTTTTTAGTTTAAAAGAAAAGAAAATAGTGAATATATTTATTTTAAATAGTGTTTTAATCATTAAATTATTTATCTTTAAAATGTAAAAGATAATTTTTATTTATTTAAATTAACATTATTTTTAGAAATTATTTCCAAAATAGTTTTTGAATTATTAATATAATTTTTATTTATTTATAATTTAAAATGGAAAATAATATTTATTTTTTAATTATTTATAAAAGGGTTAAAAAAAAATGAAAATTCTAAAAATTATTAAATAAGGATGAATTTAAGTAGTCACACATGAAAAGTGATAGAATAAAACCAAAAATAAGTTAAACTGATATTTTTATATCTCATATCCTTATAATTATTATAGGTGATAGGATTACCTTACATCACTAGACCAATGGAGATGGAATCACAATTCACTCGAAAATTCTATGGAAACACGGTAGAGAGAGAAAGGGTGGGTAAAAATCTCCTTTTCCCTTCCCCGATGCCATGAACGTTCACACCATTACAGGACAAGATCTCTCATCATTAGATTAGCCTACCATTTTCTTAGTAATGTTACCGTATCACATCAATCAAGGAAAGTTAAAGGTTAGGACCGGATTTGATCAAAAAGCCTGAGTCAAAAGGTGGGGAGGCAGAGTTATACCGTTGGGACTCAGACTTACAGAAAAGAGTAGGATTTAATAAAAAAAAAAGAAAAAAAAAAGGCCTAAGTCAATAGGAATATTTTATGGTCCATTTATGACTGCATTATATATGTATATATGATGCATTATTATTTTTTTGTTAGGAGACTAAAACAATGGCAAAAGTTTAACAATATTTTTGATGAGTAAATTGCAAAATATTTAAAATTTTGGTATTTATTCATTTTTCTTTTGTGTTGAAATAGCATTAGTCTTGGAAGTTCTATGTTGTGAGATTAAATTACTTACACTTGTGTTATAAGAGTGGTGATCAGTCATTTAAAAATAATAAATTGAGAATTTAAAAATAGAGTTGATGACAATAATTTTTGATAAATATGAAATATTTTAATGAATTTTAGAAAAATTTAGTCCATGGTTGAGACGCATGACTAAAAAACAATCAAACATCTTGTATATAGGAATGACAACGGGGTGGACCAAAAACGGGTTGCTCTCATCCTAATCCCATTTCATTTATCCAAAATAATTTTCATTTTTATCCTATTACAAATATTAAACGGGTAGGATAATTACGAAAGTTTTGTTTTTTTTGAAATTTTTTTAATTATTTTAAAAAAATATTTTTAAAAATTTTAATTATATTAAAAATATATATTTTATCAATTATAATTTTTAGAACTTATTTTAATAAAAATTATTTAATTATTTTATTATTATCTATATATTAAAAATAAAAAAAATAAAATTTTAATTAAATTAATTTTATATAATGTGGGCATGACGGGATGAGAAAAAGCAATACTTGAACCTGCCTTGGACTCGCCTCGGTTGAAAAAAAAATCTCAAATCATTTCAAAATCGTTGATTTAAATTCCAAGCCTGTACCAAGTGGGATGGGGCGAGTAAGAGGCAAAACCCGGGCATTCCCATCCCCCTTCTTTCATGATGGGTCGGCTGTTGGTTATAACAGTTGGCTCCTCCAAAAATCCATCTCTTTCGAAGAAGCTTACATTTTGCAAGAAACCACCAAGACCTCTCTCTTATGGCCATTTCCCTCTCTTTCTTCCTTCTCCTCCTCCTCCTCCTCCTCCTCACAAGCATCAAGGCGTCTCCGCCAATGCCAGTGCCGTCGCCACTGGCCTCTCCTCCGATGTCATTGTCACCGGCACCTCCGCCGTCTCCGCCGTCTCCAGCCGCTGCTCCACCACCTAGGGAGCAGCAGCAGCAACTGAACAACATAATCGACGCCCTCATCGGCACCGGCGACTTTGGAGGATGGGCCAACCTCCTCTACTCCGCCGATCCCTCCACGCTTCCCATCACCGCCACCCTCTTCATCCCGTCTGACAACGCCACAGCCGCCGCCGCCGCTACCACCACCACATTGAACCCACTCATCTTCCCCTACCATATCGTCCCTCAACGCCTCTCGTTCTCCGATCTCCAACGCTTCACCACCCACTCTCGCCTCCCCACTCTCTTGCCCACCATGTCCATTCTCATCACCAACAATACTCCCTCCAACTTCACCATCGACGACTCTCCCATCACCCACCCCGACCTCTACCTCGCCTCCGCAGTCTCCGTCCACGGAGTCGCTTCCGTCCTCGACTACTCACTCTACGGCAACGAAACCTTTCCATTGAAACCATCACTCCCACCGGAAGTAGGCACAGCGCAGCCTACCCATCCACCACCTCCGCCTCCGTCGATGGCCGGAGAAACATGGGGGCGCCGAAGGTCGGACGCTGCATGCTTGTGCACCGAGTATCCGGTCGTTTTTTCGGTTGTTTGTGCCGCTTTTGCATTCAAGATTCATAGAATTCCTCTTAGTCGTTGATGGGTTATCTGGAAAAGGAAGAATTCATGGAGATGATCGTTCTCTTAGGGTTTTTGATAGCTCAAATTTTGTTGGGTCAACATTAATGGTCTCCGATTGACTCGTTATCTTGATCTGCCTGGGCTTTTCTTGTTAGGGTTGATATATTCTGCTATTTCAGAGAAAGGGACTGTTGTATTGTTTTTTTTTTCCCTCTCAATCAAGAAACTGCTTCTAAATGAGAATTCAGAGAAAAATGATTCTTCATCTCAAATGCTTCACCTTTCATTATAGATCCAGACATCAACAGCCAGATCCTTCGTATATATTCGCAACTTCACTTGACATCATCCACTATCATGGAAATTGAAAATTGAGACTAACAATTAAGAACTGATCATAGCGAAATGATAAACTGAAAATAACGGCCTCCATGCCATGCACGACATGGCCAACCAACTCACAATTTACTTGAGAAGAATGCAAACTACCAGAGAGAGGATAGGATTCATGATAACTAAATCTTTCAATGACCAAATTATGGGCATTCCACAAATAGCTATGGCCAATGCTTGATTCTTGTTTTAAATTACTAATGATGGAAAACCCAAAACCCAGTCCATGATTTGGAATTGAAGGTTGGGAGAATTACCTTAAAGGGTGTCCATTTGTTGATAATTGACCTAAACTCTTCATCTTTAGGTATGCTGTTGTTGGTGGGCAAGGAACAACACATGATTTTTATGAGTTTTGATAAAAACTATTTGCAACTCGCAACGTAATTTTTTTATTTCTTTCCTCGGGATAAATTTTTTATATTCAATTTATTTATATGATTTGTATGTATTCATAATAATACTCAATTTAATGCTTATTTTTCTTAGGTTAAGGAAATATTTGTATTTTGGTTAAATAGAAAAAAATAAAAATATTTGGTTTTTTCTATTCAATTAAAAGTAACTTATTGATACCGTTCAACATAATTAAAATAAGTTTATTAATAACAAGTTCACTTTAATTATGTTGAACAAGGTCAATGGGTTACTTTTAATTGAATAAAAAAAACTAAATATTTTAATTTTTTTTATTCAATCAAAAAACAAACATTACATAACATTATTAAATATATATACTATATACATAAAATTAGAGTTTCATGGCACCATATTTTAATATACGCTATTTGAAAAGTGATTTTTGTAGTAATGATTGTGTCATGGAAAAAGACGAGATATTCAACCAATGTTAAGCAGCAAGATTGAGAAATGTCATTCAACATGCCCTTAATGTCAAGGTATGTTTCCTAATGTTGAATAAAATGACACCATATTTGTTTCTTATGGAAACAAAAATCGTTATGACATGTTTTTTGATTCATAACTTTTTTAGATAAATTTTAATTATTGATAGAGTAGTTTCTAAATATGCCATTGACGTGACAGAATTGGAAAGGGACAATCAAACCTCAAAAGTAAATAGTTCTTTTGCAACAATTGCTCCGGTGTCCATGCAACAACTTTGGGTCCAAATTGCATATGAGTTCTTTTAAATATTTAATTAACTTGTCGTTTCCTACGTTGTCATCATTATAAGATATTTGAAGTTGTTGGATATTTGTTCGAAATTTGATGTTTTGGATATTTGAAATTATGTAATTGAATGGTTATATTTGTCCTTTAATTTAATTTAGGTTTTATCAATCTATTATTTGTCAAATTATTAGCTTTAGAATATTTTATTTTAATTATACAAATAACAAAAAGTATAATAATTTTTTATGTGGATGATAATGATAAATTCCTTATTTTATAATTTTTTATTCTTAGAATAATTTTTACTATTTTGAAATTTTTAGAAGTAGGTTAACAAGCACGCACAAGGTTTAAAGCTATTGTTTAAAATATTAACAAGGAGTAGCCCAAAATTATAAAATTTGAAGTGTAAATTAAGGAAGAAATTTTAGTGTTTGAAGTCAAATTTTCTCATTTAAATGCTTTTGAAACAAAGTTCTTTTTGAGTTAGAAAACTTTAAATTTGTCTTGTGTAAGGACTTAGATGTGTAGAAATTTAAGTAAGTACAAGAAATAGATTTTATTTTATTTCATTTTATTTTTTGATGTTTAAAAACTAAAAATAAAAAGTAGTGGATTTTATTGTCTATTCATATTAGTAATGCTCAAAATACTCTTTCTTTTTTTTTTTTTTAGATTTTTATCTTTAATAATTTTATTGGGGGTAAAATTTTGTCAAAGAAATTCAATAAAATCTATCAATTTATAAATAAAATGAAAAATCAAATTTTGCTTTACTTCAAATTTGCTTCTGAAAGCATTTTTATTAAGTTTGGGGTAGCCTTTTATTTAAATTGTAAATAAACTTAAAGTAAATAGAGATTTAAATGATAAGAATAATCATAATGTACATGTAAGTATATTGTTGAGTATATAATTGTGTTGAGATGCTACATAATTGTGCTGAGATGTAGGAAGGCTTAAGTTGTGCACCTATAGGATAAATTAAGTTGCATACCAGTAACCTTACGCATCAGTGACCTTGCACACCTATAAAATAATTTAAGTTATAATTCATCAACTTTGCGCACCACCGACCTTTCACACTGCAAGTCTCGTGCAGAACTGGCCCTGCATGTCACTAATCTTGCGCACCATTAACCCTATGTATGGCTAGCCTTACGCACCTTATAGTGGATTATTATTATTATTATTATTATTATTATTATTATTATTATTGTTATTGTTATTATTGTTATTATTATTTTATTCTTTCTTTCTTTTTCTATTTTCTCTTTTTTTTTCACCCACTTTCACCTTTTGAAACACTTCAATTCTTATACTTTCATTGAAGAGTTCTAATCCTTAGAGACTTATTCATAATTGGAACATGAATTCATATAACCAAAATCAACTTATATATTTTCAAAAACACATGAACCCTTAACCAGATTCAGTTAGTTTAATAACCAAGAATTACAACTTTCATCATTTAATATAGAAAGACCAACTAATACAAAACACCCAAAATACACACAAGATGATCTACCTTGAACATAGCCGACAAAATATCTTTTTGCCTTCAAATAATTTTTCAGATGCTATTCCTTGTTGTACACCTTTAGTTGGATATGAAAAATCATTTTGAGAAAATAAAGGGTGAGTTGAAGCTTAGAAGAGAAGGGTATTGTAAAAAGACTTATAAAACAACCTTTCAATATTTTTTAATAGTAGCACACCAAAATCGATTCAAAAACATGGATTTTCACCGTTATATACAAGTAAATGATCAATAATAACTCATTTTCAACTTACCATATACCTTTCAAGGGACTTCCATGTAACCCACTGAATAACACCTTTTTTCTTTTTCTTTGTAGTCATGATGCTTGTATTTTAAGAACTCTCATCTAGGGACATACTGTTAGGATAAGACCTTTAAAAATATGACATAACATAACAAATTTGAAAATTATTAGTTACTTAATTATATTCCAATTTTATTTTTATTTATCCTTGCTCCATGCATTATATTTTGTGAACATTCTAATATGCATTTCTTTCATTGTACATAACTTGGATACATTAAGAGTTACACAAAAGATTCAAGTCGAGGTTCCCTTGCAAGTTGATGAATTATTCACAATTGGTTCATAAACTTTGACAATCTATTAGAGATTGTAGTGCACCACCTCTTAATTAAAGGAATGGTTGGTCTTAACCATTTCTATAGTGATTGCATTAGTGTGTATACTATAAGAAAAAATGGCAATAATGATGCTTGTTAGACGTCAATAAATGTATAAGATGACACTTCTCAAAAGCGTCCTTTTCGCCCCTATCAAGGAATGAGTGCAGGCAACCATGTTGCTTCTAGAAAGCGTCATCTATAAAAGCACTTACATCGACGCTTATCCAAGTGTCATCTTTTCAAAAGCATGACATTCTTTAAGTGCCATTATTTCCACCAATTTTTCAATGTTGACACTTTTAAAGCGTCATCTTTAATGTTCATTATCTTTGAATTGATATATATTGACACTTTGAAAAGCGTCATTATTGATCTACCTATGTTAACACTTACACTAGCCCAAGGAATGTCGAAAATATCATTTGTCTATTTTGACACTCAAAAAAGTGTCATCTTATGTGGATAATAATATTGAAAATCCCTCTATTAAAATTATATATTTTGTATGTCTGGTTATATATAATTTTGGCTACATGATTTTTTATAAAGTACAAAACAATAACTTCAATATTAATAACTATATCTTTCAAAAGAAATTGAATAAATTTGGGAATAATATCATAATAAAGAACTAATGTCTACATAATTAATTAATACGTAAATTTGTAAATATATCAAAATATTTACAACAAGCATATTTTCCAACTTCAACATAAAACAAGTACACATGTACCAAAAAAACAAGGACTCTAAATTCCTTATCAAAAATAATATTACAAGAAGAAGAAGAAAATGAGGCCAAAAGTATTTCTAGCCAAAAGTATTCATGTTGGTTGCATATCCACTCTTGAACTTGAAATCTATCTGTATACATTTAAAAAAATAAAACAATAGAAGAAACAAATTATGTTTAGTTAATATACATGCAATGAAAGTTAAATTTAAATCTATAAATGGTCCATAAAAGAAGAGAAAATGAGAATAACTTGGTATTTAATGAGATGTTATGCTTCAATGAAGATGAAAAATTGTTTAATTTGATACTTGTTTATAAAATATTAATAGACTTTTTAGTTCATTATTAAGTTAGGGGAAAAGAGATGTTAAACAAAGTATTATTTGAGATAAAATATTTAGGCCATATTATTGAAGTTGTGCATCTATGCATGATCAATATTGATTTTTTGTTTTCACCTCTAGGTATTGAGACACCTAAAATTCTTCATAAAAACATGTTAAAGTAGTAGTGACATTCACCTAAGAATGGTCATAAAACAATTGCCATTTTATCATATGAATACATTCTGGAAGATGTCCATACCATGAATACTAAGAATTAAAATTGATTTGTGGTATAAAAGGATCCATGATGACTACACATTAATGAATCAAAGTATTCACAAGATTGAAAAACAGGGCAATGAAGTGCTGAATAAAAAAATTGGCTGCTGAATTTGAAATTGCTTTCATGGAGGTGACCAAATGCATCAAACCGTAAACATGCTGAACAAAGGATGGCCTTTAACTAATAATGCAAAGTAAAATATCTATTTGGTGTCCCAAAAAGAGAAGAGGAAACAGAAACAAAAGTTGAATGTTTTCCAAAAGAGCTATGACTTGACTTTTAAAAGATTTTTTTTTTTTTTGGGCTATATAGAAAGTTATAGAAAATAAAAAAGGAGTTGGGATGTTACAATTTAAATTGTGGATCTTGTGTTGAGAATTGAGGATTTTGTTCTCTAGACCCAATATATCAAATTAAGTGATTTCACCACAGGAAAGTTTTTTTTTTTTTAAAAAAAAAGTTTAAATTGCTAAATTAACCACAATGTTGCATGTAATAGCCTAATAGTAAAACTACTTTTGATGGAAAAGACACCCCATTAGAAAATTATAAAAATGAGTTACAGTAAGCAAAAAACCTTTCACTCAGGAAAAAAAAAGGGACTTGAAACTCATTAAAACACTTATAAACTAACCACATGCTCTACGGTTACTGCAAACCAAGTGGAGCAATGCCAATTGTGTCCGGGTGCTACCATAGGAAGGATGAAAAGATTGTCAATGAGGAGCTTTAAAACTTTAAAATGTAAGGCTCTGTTTGGTTCCCGGAAAATGCTAAGGAAAGGAAAAAAAATGTAGAGGAAAATAGTTTTCTTTAGTTTGGATGACATGGAAAATAAGATGGAAAAAAAATATAAAGGAAAGTATGAAAGAAAATATTGTAATATTTTCCCTATTATTTTCCTTAAAAAATAACGAGGAAAATAAGGGAAAAAGAGAAGGGCAAAGGGGGGGAAAATTTTATCGAGGGCTTTGTTCATCACTTCACCGCTTCACCTTTCACTTCCTCTTCATCGGTGGCTATGGCTTCTCACCGTCGTCAACCCTTTCAACGGCCACCACAATCACTCCGACCACCTTCCAGGGCCGAAAACCTACCCTCTTCAAGCACTCGAGTTCCCATGGATCGCTCTTCAAATCAAGTTCTCATTGATGAAATGGATTCTTCAAATCCAGTGAATGTATTCAGATCCATATCTTCAGATCAGGTATGAATTGAACTCCAATCCACCTCATCTTGTGAAAACCTGGAACCCAAGGTAATCGTTCTCTCTTGGGTTCTCTGTTTGGGTTTTTAGGTTGCTTTCGCCTTTCCCGTTATCCCTCAATTTTCCCCTCTTTTTTGTGAACCGGATTGTTAATTTTATCCTTTATGACAGTTACACACTCATAGGTGATCTTTTGTTTGATTTTTGTGTATTCATGCTGCTGTGGATTCGTTTATTTACCACGTTTTCTGTTGTGAGAATCATAGGTTTTGATTTTTCGCATGGGTAACTTTCTAGTAAGTTCATTAAATCCACGGATTCTCTGGTACATGAATGCTTTGTAACTTATTTTTCAGAAAATAAGTTATGTAATGGATACTTCAGCTAGCTATTTGTTTCTTGGATTCAACCCTATGTCCATATAATAATGAACCCACCGACAATGCCCATTCTCACAAGTAAATCACAGCATCAACCCCTATGTCCATAAGCATGACAAAGTGTATTGGTTGAAGCCTTGTTAGATACTCCTACTTTGCTCCAAAGTCCAAAGGGTACAGAGGGATATATTATTTTTATAGGATAAACTTTCAGGTTTTTTTTACCATCCTATTAGATGTTATTAATTGACGCATTTATGCCCAAAATTTTATGTACATTTACAATGGTTGTGGACATTAGCATCAATCAATAAATTGTTAGCAGCAAGGCCCAAAACCCATTGAGTACTCACACAACAAATTGAGGGCAAAGCCAGAACATGATACTAGTGTCGAAGCTAATTAATTATAACCCAAACCTGATGAGCTTATAAGCCCTTGGTATATTTTTGCCATAGGGATTAATGATAAACCTTAAGCATACCAGCCTTAAATAATTGAACACATCTCTAACTAAGCTATAACAACATTCAAAAACTTGAGACATCTCCAACTAGTTTGTAGCAGTTTCTACAGAAAACTAGAGCCCCAGATTCATTTCCTAAACATTGAGAACGTATCCAGACCCCCTAAAATTCGAAGCCATCATAATGCTAGAGATCTGCCAAATTAGTGCACAGTCCACCAATTTAGGAAAATCTAGTTATGAAGGTCGTTACGGAATGCCAGTGAATTTTCCACTAGCATGCCGATTCTTAGCATCTTGATTACTACCGAAAAGTGCTATTTTGTAGACCTAATTATAAGGGTTTTAAGCACCTTTGAGTAGTAATCATATTCATTTAACCTAATTAATTCATTAAGCTCCTTAGTAATTAGTTCTAACCATTTTTAGTGGCAAGTTTACATGTTTTTCATCAGCTTATGAACCAATTCAAGCATGCCAATTGATGGAGGAGCTACTTGGGCGAGTTAAGCAAGGATTTTGGACGTTTACAGACTTGAATTTCAAGTGGAAACACGAGCACAAGCAATGGGAACACCATTTCGCAAGGGGAGGCAATTCACTTGCCAAAATTTCGCAAGGGGATTTTCCTCATGGTGCGAAATTTGGCCATTTCGCACCATGAAGAAACCACCTTGCGAAATTTCGCAAGGTGGCTTTTCACCTTGCGAAATTTGGACCTTTCATCTTCCCCCCTTGCGAAATGCCTTTGAAATCCCCTGTTTTGAGACGCTGTTGATGATATTCCGCTGCCGGTTCTCCAAGATATTTTGCTTGACTTTTAGCTTTGTAAATACCTATTTTACCCTTGTAATCAACCAATTAAAAGGTTGCTTTTGTAATAGCTCTTGTAATTTAGCTTTTTATTGTCTTTAAATAGAGGTGAAGAGCCTTAGACACGATCATCTTGTAACCTGTAACTTTATAAGTTATAAGAGCACTTTTGTTCATACGCTTCTTTTCTCTTTTCTTTCTCATTTTCTTAGTGGCCAAACATCCTTGGAGGATGAAATCCCCAAGGATGAGAGGCTAAAACCTTTTAGTTTCTTGAAGTAATGGATGCCATGTGAAGCTCCCGTGTCAGGATGGAGATTTCCAAGCCATAAATGTAAGTAGCTGAGCGTCATAAATGTTTTCATTCAAAGTAAATCTTTTAATCCCTCTGACTTGCTTTGAATGGCCAATACTTGATAACCTTTTGGTCTCAGTGGATTCTTATTGTTAGATCCACTGACGTTCATTAGTTATCTCCTACGAGCCATTGTATTGCAAGTCGAGGAGATGACCTATACCAATAAAAGAGCATTTATGAGGTTCAGCTACCCTTTTTGTAAGTTTTCAAGGACTAAAACTCAGTTGTTAAACTCATACCGGTTCGGGAAGTAAGCATCACCTTAGTTGCTTTCCCAACTCGAGGTGAAAAGTCTCAAAATCTCCATTTTTACACAGTGAGTTAAGCATGGCTATCCAAAGCTTTGAGAAACTTCTTTTTCCATCTTTTAACCTATTTTCATGTTAGTTTAGTTTACAACACCTTCATCTTTTTATGTTTTCATCTTAACCTAATTTTTATTAAGAAAAGTTCATTCCATCCTCCGAACTTCACCAGTTAAAGTAAAAACCCTTCCCAGTGTTCGATCCTAGAGCCACTATGCTATAGTAGCTTTGCTACTTTAGTGTAAGGACCTTAGGTATAAATTTTGTTGATACCCTTACATGCCAAGCTACCAAGAGTCGGGTTACCAAATGGCGCCGTTGCCGAGGAAGGTGCTACTTCACTGTGAATACATCAGCCGGAGGTAACTTGTGAGACTTCTCATGAGTGAGGTGAATTCTATCTCATTTGTCATTTACTAACTTTTTATTTTAGTTTTAGAACATTTTTAACTTAGTTTAGATAAGTTTCTTTTAGCTTTTAACTTTCATTTTTAGTTTGTTTTTCATACTCTGTTTTTCCTTCCGCATGCTCTGTTTTTTTTTTTTTCTCTTTTTCTTTGTTTTGTTTATTTGTTTTGTTCCAGCTGAATCCGTGCATGCCCTATTGGATTAGAGACCAAGAGGGAAGGTTAGTGCGGATAGAGACTCCACGAGCTACTGAATTAGAGATTATTTTGGAAGTCATGGAGAATCAGCCAGAGGATCAACATTCACAACACGGGCAGGAGAATGATCCGAACTTGTATAGGTCCATGAGGGACAGGATGCACCCTCCGAGGATGAGTGCACCATCTTGCATCATTCCTCCTACAGAGCAATTGATTATCAGGCCACACATCGTGCCTCTGCTTCCTACTTTCCATGGGATGGAAAGTGAAAATCCATATGCGCACATAAAGGAATTCGAAGATGTGTGCAATACTTTTCAAGAAGGGGGAATAGCTATTGAGCTTATGAGGTTGAAGCTCTTTCCATCCACATTAAAGGACAAAGCCAAGATATGGCTCAATTCCTTGAGGCCGAGAAACATAAGAACATGGACAGAACTTCAAGTTGATTTTTTGAAGAAGTTTTTCCCTACTCACAGAACAAATGGATTGAAGAGACAAATCTCCAACTTCTCAACACGTGAGAATGAAAAATTTAATGAATGATGGGAAAGGTATATGGAGGCCATCAATGCATGTCCTCACCACGGCTTTGATACATGGCTTTTGGTGAGCTATTTTTATGATGACATGTCATCTTCAATGAAGCAGATATTGGAGACAATGTGTGGGGGTGATTTCATGAGCAAGAACCCTGAGGAGGCTATGGATTTCCTAAGTTATGTCTCAGAGGTTTCCCGTGGATAGGATGAGCCCAATAACAGAGAAATGGGGAAGAGGCCAGTTCAGCAAATGTCAAGAGGGGGATGTACAATCTGAGTGAAAACATGGAGATGAAAGCCAAGGTAGCTGCCATGGCTAGAAAAAGAGAGGAAATGGAGTTGAGAAAAGTTCACGAAGTCCAAGCTATTTCAGAACCTCAACAACAAGCCAATCCTTGCTCCATCTATCAGTCATTTGAACATATGGTGGAAGAATGTCCCACCATTCCAGCAGCAAGAGAAATGTTCGGGGAACAAGCTAACCTGATTGGCCAATGGAAGCCAAATTCAAATGCTCCCTATGGCAACACGTACAACTCTAGCTGGAGGAACCACCCAAACTTTGCATGGAAGCCAAGGCCAAACCCATATCAGTCACCAGCCCAATCAAGCCAACAGAGTCAAGGTCGATCCTCAGTTGAGCAAGCACTCATAAGCCTTAGCAAGGTTATGGGTGACTTTGTGAGTGAGAAAAAATCCATCAACTCTCAACTAAATCAGAAGATTGATAACGTAGAGAGTACATTGAACAAGAAGATAGATGTGATGCATAATGAGTTGTCTCAGAAAATTGACAACATCCAATATTCCATCTCAAGGCTCACAAATTTGAACACTGTCAATGAGAAAGGGAAGTTTCCCTCTCAGCCTCACCAAAATCCTAAGGGGATACATGAAGTGGAATCTAAAGATGAGGATTCTTCAAAGATGAGGGATGTGCAAGCTATTATCACTTTGAGAAGTGGTAAGGAAGTGCATCAGCTGGAGCGTGATCAGAGGAAAGCCAAAGAAGACAAGGCTGATAGAAAAGAAGAAAAGAAGAAAGAACAAAAGGGAAAGGGAGTTCAGATGAAAGAAAGCATCATTCCTAGCATGGATGAGGAACCTCAAATTCTTTTAAAGGAAGGCATGATGAAGAAGCACATGCCTCCTCCATTTCCTCAAGCCTTGCGTGGGAAGAAACCGATCAAGAATGCTTCTGAGATTCTTGATGTGCTAAGACAAGTGAAGGTGAATATTCCTTTACTTGATATGATCAAGCAAGTACCCACATATGCAAAGTTTTTGAAGGACTTGTGCACTGTGAAAAGAGGACTCAATGTTACAAAGCAAACCTTCCTAACCGAGCAAGTGAGTGCTATAATCCAATGCAAGTCTCCAATCAAATACAAAGATCCGGGGTGTCCTACAATCTCAGTCAATATTGGAGGAACCCAAGTGGAGAAGGCATTACTTGATTTGGGGGCAAGTGTTAACTTGCTTCCATACTTTGTATACAAGGAGCTGGGGTTGGGAGAACTCAAGCCAACATCGATCACCCTATCCTTAGCTGACCGATCAGTGAAAATTCCTAGGGGGTAATAGAGGATGTATTGGTTCAAGTTGACAAATTCTACTATCCAGTAGATTTTGTGGTGCTTGATATGGATCTCATTGTCAAAGGGATCAACTATGTTCCAATCATCCTTGGAAGACCATTCCTTGCAACATCCAATGCAATCATCAATTGTAGGAATGAGGTCATGCAACTCACTTTTGGGAATATGACATTGGAACTCAACATCTTCCATCTATGTCAAAAGCACATCCATCCTGAAGAAGATGAGGACCCAGAAGAAGTGTGTATGATAGATACCCTAGTGGAGGAGCATTGTAATCAGAGTATGCTTGATCAGTTTGAAGAGAATTCAGATGAAAGCCATGAAGATCTTGATGATGGGTTAACTGAACCCATGGGAATGAATGCCATTATGTCAAACTGGAGACAAAAGCCAGTGATCCTCCCTTTGTTCAAGGATGAAGAAGAGATGAAAGAAGCTAAGGATGCAATCCTTAAGCTTGAATTGAAGACCCTTCCTGCCGAGTTGAAGTATGCTTACTTGGAGGAAGACAATAAAGCCCCGGTGGTAATTTCTTCTTATTTAACCGTTTTACAAGAGGACAATCTTCTAAGAATCCTTAGAAAGCACAAGAAGGCCATCAGATGGCAAATTGCTGATTTGAAGGGGATAAGCCCATTGATTTGCATGCACCATATTTATATGGAGAAGGGAGCTAAGCCAACTCGTCAGCCACAAAGGAGATTGAATCCTCATATGCAAGAGGTAGTAAGGGCTGAAGTGTTGAAACTTCTTCAAGCGGGCATCATTTACCCCATTTCAGATGGCACTTGGGTGAGTCCAACCCAAGTTGTTCCAAAGAAGTCCGGGATAACCGTAGTCAAGGGGGAAAAAGGAGATGAAGTGTCCACACGCCTCACAACTGGTTGGAGGGTGTGCATTGACTACAGGAAGCTAAACACAGTAACGAGAAAGGATCACTTCCCTTTACCTTTCATGGATCAAGTCCTTGAGAGAGTATCTGGGCATCCTTTTTATTGCTTCTTGGATGGGTATTCCGGGTATTTTCAAATAGAGATTGATGTGGAGGACCAGGAGAAGACTACCTTCACTTGTCCATTCGACACCTATGCTTATAGGCAGATGCCTTTTGGATTATGCAATGCTCCTGCTACCTTCCAAAGATGCATGCTTAGCATCTTCAGTGACATGGTTGAACGAATCATGGAAGTCTTCATGGATGACATAACTGTGTATGGGACTTCTTTTGAGGATTGTTTGTCACATCTTGAAGACGTTTTGAAAAGATGCATAGAGAAAGACCTCGTACTCAATTGGGAGAAGTGCCATTTTATGGTAAATCAAGGTATTGTTCTTGGACACGTAATCTCAAAGAAGGGTATAGAGGTAGATAGAGCTAAGGTGGAACTAATTGTGAAGTTGCCACCTCCCACCAATGTAAAAGGAATAAGGCAATTCCTTGGGCATGCCGGGTTCTATAGGAGGTTTATAAAGGATTTTTCCAAGATTGACAAACCTCTTTGTGAATTATTGGTGAAGGATGCCAAGTTTGAGTGGGATGATAAATGTCAAAGGAGTTTTGAGCTTCTTAAGCAATTCTTGACATCAGCGCCCATTGTGAGAGCACCAAATTGGGAGTTGCCATTTGAAGTGATGTGTGACTCAAGTGATTATGCCATTGGGGCTGTTTTGGGACAAAGAGAAGATGGTAAACCTTATGTGATCTACTATGCAAGCAAGTCTTTGAATGATGCTCAAAGGAATTACACCACCACTGAGAAGGAATTACTTGTTGTGGTGTATGCTTTGGATAAGTTCAGACCTTATTTGATAGGGTCTTCCATTGTGGTATTCACGGATCATTCAACTTTGAAGTATTTGCTAACCAAGCAAGATGCCAAGCCTAGGTTGATTAGGTGGATACTTTTGCTTCAAGAGTTCAACCTCCAGATCAGAGATAAGAAAGGTGTTGAGAATGTGGTAGCTGACCACTTGTCAAGGCTCAACATCGCTCATGACACCCATGGACTTCCCATAAATGATGATTTCCCTGAGGAATCCTTGATGCTTGTGGAGGAAGTGCCATGGTTTGCACACATTGCCAATTACTTGGTCACGGGAGAAATACCAAGTGAATGGAGCTCTCAGGACAAGAAGAATTTCTTTGCCAAGGTCCATGCATATTATTGGGAGGAGCCTTTTCTCTTCAAGTATTGTGCGAACCAAATTATAAGGAAGTGTGTGCCTGAACAAAAGAAGCATGAGATCCTATCTCATTGCCATGGGAATGCATGTGGAGGCCACTTTGCCTCTCAAAAGACGGCAATGAGAGTTCTTCAATCGGGCTTTTGGTGTCCCTCACTTTTTAAGGATGCCCATGAGGTAAGTAAAGGATGTGATAAGTGCCAAAGACTAGGCAAGCTTTCAAGGAGAAACATGATGCCTTTGAACCCCATCTTGATAGTGGATCTTTTTTATGTTTGGGGCATAGACTTCATGGGACCTTTCCCTATGTCTTTTGGCCACTCCTACATCTTGGTAGGAGTTGATTATGTTTCAAAGTGGGTTGAAGCTATACCCTGTAGAACCAATGATCACAAAGTGGTTCTCAAGTTCCTAAAAGAAAACATCTTCTCGAGGTTTGGAGTGCCTAAAGCAATCATCAGTGATGGAGGCACTCACTTTTGCAACAAGCCCTTTGAAACTTTTTTAGCCAAGTACGGAATTAAGCATAAGGTAGCTACACCTTATCATCCTCAAACGAGTGGCCAAGTAGAGCTAGCCAACCGGGAAATTAAGAACATCTTGATGAAGGTGGTGAACACCAATAGGAAAGATTGGTCTGTTAAGCTCCTTGATTTCCTATGGGCGTATAGGACGAATTATAAGACTATCCTTGGGATGTCACCATACCGTCTTGTTTATGGCAAAGCTTGCCATCTTCCCGTTGAGATTGAGTTCGAGGCATGGTGGGTCATTAAAAAGCTCAACATGGATTTAACTAGAGGAGTTTGGATTTGAATGAGCTTGAGGAATTGAGAAATGATGCCTATCGCAACTCAAAAATAGCTAAGGAAAAGCTAAAGAGATGGCATGATCAGTTGGTGACCAAGAAAGAATTTTTCAAGGGACAAAGAGTCTTGCTATATGACTCTAAGCTTCACCTATTTCCGGGAAAGCTCAAATCAAGGTGGGTAGGGCCTTTTGTCATCCACCAAGTACACTCACATGGAGTAATTGAGTTACTCAACTCAAAAAGTGCAAAGACCTTCAAGGTAAATGGGCAAAGACTCAAGCCCTACATCGAGCCATTTTCCCGTGACAAGGAGGTACTCATCCTCCATGACCCATCACATCCTTGAGAAAGTGTGGTAAGTTGATGAGCTTAGCATGAAAAGCTAAGTGCTCATCTCTTTTTGTTTTAATTTTAGTATTACATTCTTGTTTACTTTGCATTTTTAATACTTTTGCACATATTTTGTTTAGGTTTCTTAGTTTTGATTTTGATTTTTTATGTTTTTAATGGAGCTTTGATGTCCAATAGCAAGTACGTGATTCGTGCCCAATTGGTGTGCCAGTTGATTTGTGTCCATCTGGTGCTCCTTGAATGAGGGAGTAATCAACAAAATTTATAACCTATAACACCATATACTAGGGTAGCAAAGACAAAGCTACTATAGTATAGTAGCTCTAGGATCGTTCACTGGGAAGGATTAACAAGCTATCAATGATACCAATTCAAAGTGAATTGGCCTTGTTTCATTTCAAGGTTAGCTTAAGAAGTAAAACACAAACTTTAATTGGTAAAGGTTTAGACTTAAACTAACTATCATAACAGAAGTTTGGAATAATTTAGGAAGAAAAACATTCCTTGGAGAGTTAGGTTCACTGGGGTGGTTCCTCATGCAAAAGACATAGCTCCGGTCAGATGGTTCATTTCCTCGCATTAGAGATTCAACATATAGTCAATTCCCTAACCGGTGTTGTACAGAGACTCCTTCAATTAGATTTCACTTTAATTCTCTCACTGATGCAACTTGCAATGGTTCATGCCTCTCACGAGCACTTACCATTCAAGATGATCTTTAACCTTGGACTTCCCTTCACAAACTCGCAAGAGATAACTAATGGATGTCTCGTTGGAGTCCAAAAGCTCACCAAGTGTTGGTAATTCCAGAAAATCCTACCTTAAAGTCACCTCCCAGAGGCTCGCAAGGGGTAAACTAGTGCATTTCCAAGGTTGGAAATCACTTGCCTTACCAAGTGTTGGCCCAGGCGACTCTAAGGTGTTTTAAGTTAACTAAAAACATAGAAATCATTAAAGGATTTCACTTCCTTTTCATTACTAGCTAAAACCACAAAGCTCTGCATTCTTGCACTTGGAACCTTCCTCGGCAACCTTAGCTCCAAGGAACTAGAGGTTTAGTTACTCATTCTCTGGGGAAAACTCCTCAGAGAGTTCATAACTTAGTAAGAAAATAAAAATACAAAGTGAGAAGGTAAGGCAATACAAAGAACTGAACTTTACTTGCTTACCCGCAATTTTTACAAAAGCTCCTCTCCTTTTTGAGAACAGGCTCCCGAGAGGTATATATATGAACATAATATAAAACTAATTATTACATAGATATTTAGTCTTTTTACTAACTTAAAAGCTAAGGAATCTTGTAATTGGTGGTTTACAAGGAGTATTTTGGGATTTAGACAACAAAAATCTGATGTAAAATATCTCCCATTGTCGATAGCAAATATCGGGGTGCTCCAGGAACCATTTCGCAAGAGAAAATGGTGTCTGCGAGATTTCGCAGACACTCAAGAAGGCTGCGAAATATTTTCGCAACAACAAGCTAAACTCGTAGGGCTGCGAAGTTG
The DNA here is from genome assembly GCF_030704535.1 of Vitis vinifera. Taxonomy (NCBI): domain Eukaryota; kingdom Viridiplantae; phylum Streptophyta; class Magnoliopsida; order Vitales; family Vitaceae; genus Vitis; species Vitis vinifera. The sequence goes on from NC_081814.1 coordinate 16,487,123, forward strand.
ACTTCCACCTTGAGGTTCCTAGCTTCCCTCTCGCGGTATATGTCGGGCAACTTCAAAAGGAGATACACCCTACTGTACAAAAAGGCTGCGGAATCACTTCGCAACAAAAGGGTGATTTCGCAGCACTTTGCAAAATGCTCCCTTCAGCTCGGAGTGATTGGCTTGTAACGGCTGCAACTTCTTCGTTTCAACTCCGAATTGCGCACCGTTTGAAGCATTGGATTGTTGACTTCCTGAGATTTGAAATGGTATATAGCATGCATCATTTGGACTTCAGAAAGTGCTCCAAAAGTGGCTGCTACGACTGTCATCAAGAATAGGCTTCATGGCAGATTCTCTTTGTTTTTTCTCCTTGCAATCCGGATTTACTCTTGGCAAATGACTTCTAAGCTTTGCCCAAGATTCCTCATAACTCTCCTCAGTCTTGACTTGCTTTGGTGATCAAATTACTAACAAAAACACCAAAACTTACAAAAAGTGATTAAAATCCCTTTCAAGGGTCCTTAACATGCCAATTGAGTTAAAAGGCCAAAACTACTACTCAAAAGTGTTTAAAAGGATTAATTATAAGCTATCAATTAGCACTTTTTGAGTAGTAATCAGTACGAAAGCTCACAAGCTCACAAATGTGGAGAGAAAGGTGAAATAGGGGAGAAATATATCTAAGTCCAAGCTTAAAAGCCCATTTCGCAACTCAAAAAGTGAGTTGCGAAAATTTGGCAAGGTGAATTTTCACCTTGCGAAATTTTTTCTTCATGCTTACCAAGGATTTGATTCTTTTTAAATTCATTTTCAAACTTCAATTTTGTAGTTTTAACACTCCTCAGTTCATCCCCGTACTTAGACAAATTTTCAAAAAAAAATTTCATGGCCAAAAACCCTTTTTAAAGCCTTCTCAACTTCATTTTTCATGCATAAAGCACTATTCCCCTTGCATTTCCTCTCTAGGCCGTGTGCTTCATTGTTCCAAGGTGAGTAATTTTTCATTTTTCTCCATTTTTGGCTCCTTAAATTGCTTGTTTATGTCATTTCTATGTTTTAGGAACCATAAACATGCATTTTCATCCATTAAAACCATTTCAAAAATCCATTTTTTTCAAATCAAAGACCCACATGGCCGGCCACCATTTTTGCAAAAATCTCTATCTTGCAATGTGTTTTAGGCTCCCAAACTTACTCCATTGCATTTAGAATCATGTTTCCATTAAAACCATACCCTTTTTCTGAATTTTAAACCGTTAAAAATGAAAACTCAAATTCAAAGTAAGCATTGGAGAAGAAGATGAATAGTGCCTGTGAATAGTGCTGCGTGAATAGTGCCCGTTGCCAAATTTAGTAACCATTATTCATGCCTTGCAAATTTTGCACTGGTTACCATTTCAACTGTATTTTTGACACTTTACCCCTAGGATGCTCTATTTTTCGTGCTTTTTAGTCTTATTTCAGTATTTATACCATGGCACGGACACGGGGGGCATCCTCTTCAGCTAGTTAGCGTGGGACCCACTCACAGAGAGGTGGTCGTTCTACACCATCTCAACCTGCCCAGACCCCAATTCCCCCTACTCAGCACGGGTACGGGACAAGATGATCATCTGGGTGTTCTAGGGCACCAGTGCCACCCCCTGTGAGCAGTTCTCCACTTAAGAGGACTAGGATTTCAGGACCAAGCGAGTCCTCCAGAGCCCCTCCATCACCTCCAGCATCTACTATCCCAGGCTCTTCACACCTAGCAGAGGTCCTCAAGCTACCTATGATAGCAGGGCCACCCCTCCCAGGCAACACGGATATCAGAGATAGGCCATTTCACGATGAGATCTGTATGGAGCATGAGACTCTCCGCCTATTACCAGAGCTAGAGGAGTCATACCGCCTTCTGCAGAGGTACCACATCAAGCCATTTATGACTCCTAGGTTCTTCTATTACCCTAGGGTAGTCTTAGATTTCTACCAGACTATGACTACTAGAGGCGACCAGGACCCCATAGCCATTCATTTTTTGATTGATGGCCAGTATGGTATTTTAGAGGCCCGAGATATAGCCGCCCCTATGCATTTTCAGCCTATCCCTGGGGACCTTGGTTCCTTCCGGCATTGGTCTCAGTATTCAGATCCCGACATGGTGTCTACCTTATCAGGAGGTAGAGTCACTGGTAGGACCATTTTGAGGAGGGAGCTTCCTCCACGGATGTTACTTATCGATTTGGTGCTCCGCACCAATCTTTTTCCACTCCAGCATGTCGTCCAGAGGAGAGGTGCTATCCTAGATGCGCTTTACCGCATCTCTGAGGGATTCTACTTTGGACCCCACCATCTAGTCATGACTGCTCTTACCTATTTTGAGGAGAAGGTGCATAGGAAGCGCCTACGCAGAGCTGGTACTATTCCACTCTTATTTCCGAGGCTGATCTCTCAGGTCTTAGAGGATATGGGATACCCTTCTCAGCCCCACCTAGAGCGTCGTCATCATTGTCGAGAGCTCTTTACCAGTGAGAGTTGGACCCATTTCTTAGACCGCTCACCCATGGACCAGGCTATCCCTAGACCATTAGCTCCCGCGCCTCCAACTTCTCCAACGCCTCCCGATTCTCTAGCAGCCTCAGCACCTACAGTACAGACATCACCAGAGCAGGACCCACATACCACATAGCCTTTTTCTTCAGTACCTGTTCCAGTGACTTGCACTACTGATACTCCCACACCACCATGGAGAATATATGAAATGAGGTTTCATACATTTAACATTTGCTTGATATTCTGTTGGCCTTCCATTTTTTTTTTACTCTGTTTTTGTCTATGCTCTCTGTCTCTCTGTACACTTTCTTGGGGGAGTCCTCTATTTTTTCTATGTTTGGGAGAATTGATGGTTCTAGCATTGGATTCTTTTAGATTTTCATTTGTTGCTCTATCCGAGTCTGAGGATTTTCCATTTTCCAGAAATTGGCTATTGCTTAGAGAATTGGTGAGGCTTTGGTTAGCAAGTTTTTTTTAGTTCCTTTTTTCTCTCTCTAGATTTTTTTTCTCCGTGCGAAGAAGGATTTTCTAGGGTTCCAAACGTCCCTCTAACGGCTCTGATCGAGATCCAGGTTTTGAATTGGATTCTTCTGAAGCATTTTCTAAGGTTTCCGACATTGTTTTATACGTATTATAGATTTGTTTAGCTTCAATTGGGTCTCTTTTGTTCGGGCTAGGGTTTGTGGGGGTTTATGGTCGGGTCAGTTTGGAGGCTGTTCTTCGTGTAATTTTCTGGGAACAACTCTGCTTCGTTTCTTTATTTTTATTTCGTTATTCGGAGAATTTTCAATCCGAGGCAATGGAGGAGTGTTATCGATGGCGAGAATAAAAACTTCTAAGGTTTGTAATTCTGTCTATGGGGTTAGGGCTTTACATTGCTTCAATTGAATCAGTGGATGTGTTAGAGTTAGAGTTTTTAAACTTTATCTGTGTCTTTGTCATTGCTATTCTATCAAATTCGTATTGTCCGTCTATGTCATTGTGAAATTTGAATTCAATATTACTTAAAGGACAAAAACACGTGTGTGCTAATTGAGATTTTAAAATTTTGATGCTCGTCCTTGAAATTATTGAGGGAGGGAGGAACCACTGATGCTGATGGGAAAAAGTATTGTTTTCAATTTGATTTGTAAGGATTAAAAAAATTGAGGAATTGGGTGCGCCAGAAACCTTCAATTGAGTCTCATTTTGGCCCGAAATTGTGGTACTTGGAGGAGCCTCCTATGGCTATGTCCACGGACACCATCTCAAAGGCTTTGAAAGTCTTAATTGATGTGAGAAATCATCCCATTCTGATCCATTGCAAACGCGGAAAGCACCGGATAGGCTGTCTTGTGGGTTGTTTGAGAAAATTGTTGAATTGGTGTTTGTCTTCTACGGTTGAAGAGAACATTTTCAGATCCGGCCTTCCCAACCCCATCAATTTCCCCTTCCTTGAAGCCCTGAATCTTCGATCCATCATATACTTCTGTCCTGAGCATATTGGAGAAAATATCCACATACTGTTGTTTTGGTAAGCAAGGTGGGTCATTTATATATATATATGGCAGCATGTGTTTCATGTAACAGTGCAAGTTTGGATTTTTTTTTTTTAAGTGGAAATATTATTATAAAGGTAAGTGGTTTGACTTTTACAAGTTCTGGCACGTATTGATTTTGAATATGGTAGCATGAGTTTAAAAAAAAAAAACTAGAATTGTTATTTAGGTTTATGTAACAATGCAAGTTTGGATATTTTTCTTTAGTGGAATTATTATTATAATAGGTAAGTGGATTGAATTTTGTTACTAGTGCCGGCATATACTTGTTTCATTTTAATATGGCAATATGGGAATTGTGTTTAGGGTTAGTTTTTGGTTTATTATATTAAATTCGGAAAATATAATTTTTTTATGTAGTTTTACTTTAAGAAAAAAAATATATGGTTTGATTTTTATTTAATTTAGTTTTGATTCATTTAATTATTAGTTTTTTATTTATTTATTTGCTACTAATTTAATGCTTTGTAACTTATTTATTTGTTTATTTATTTATGAGATTGAACCTATGGGTTAAAAATTTAGTTTAAAATAAAAATTAAAAAAATCTATTGAAGGTGGTTTGAATTGGCTTTAGGTTTAGTTAAAATTATAGTATGTCGAAATGATTGATTTTTATGTGTTAAGTATTATATTCTAAACTTGCCTTGATTAGTGATAAAAATGTTTGTTAAGCTCAAATTTATTTTACTGACGTAAGTTTATTAAAAAAAAATAAAATAAAAATTATTTAATTCCTTGAGTTCGTATTTCATTTCATTCATATTTTATTGCATTCATATTTATTTGTTTGTGTCATCAACTTATCCATTTGATCATGAGTTTAATCTTATAGGTTAGAAATTTAGTCTCAGGTAGTTTTTTTTTTAATTTAATTTGTGGTTAAGGTAAAATTTTAGTTTGTTAAAATAATTGATCATGTGTGTTAAGAATTTAAATTTAGATTGGCTTTAATTAATGTTTAATTGTTTTTAAGCCTAGATTTCATTTTAATAATGTAAGTTTATTTCAAAATTAGATTCCCTGAATTCATATTTTGTTTTAGTTTCCTTTCGTTTAAATTGATTCATTTTAATTATTTTAGGAGTTTGTATAATTTTAGGTCATTAATAAAATCAATTCTATTTTTGAAAATTCATGCCTTTAGTTTACTTTGATTTAGTTTCGCACATCTATTCGATTTAGGTATTTTATATAATATTAGTTCATTAATAAAGTTAATTCTATGTTTGAAAATTATTGTTTGCTTTGATTTAATTTGACTCATTTTAATCAATCTAGATGTGTTTGTGTGTTTAATTGATTTCATGCTAATTCTTGATTGTT